>NC_142256.1:1332500-1945290 GCF_052056855.1 Sturnus vulgaris
ATTATGGGTTTGTGTAGGGGAAGACTGGTTTCAGCTCCTGGGCCTTGGGAATTAAAGGCAGCAGTAAAATGCCTGCAGCCCTTCCAAGAGCCTTCCATGTGCCCCTTCATCCATGAACTCACCAGAAAGAAGGTGTGAATGAGGCACTGGATGGGTAGAATTGAAAAACATCACTTTAGAAAACACCAGAAAATACCCAGAGCTTTGTGAAAGCATCCAGGGGTCGACTGGCACTGGCTGCTTCCTACAGACCACAGTGGGAGCTCAGGGGTCACTGTGGGAGGAGCTGAGGTGAAACAGCCACAAACCCAAGAGAATGGTTTCGAAGGGAGACCAGTGGGGAAATGCAGATTTCTATGATCAATACTTTGGGATACTGCCCTAGGAGCGAGACCAGCCCTGACAGAAAGTGTGGATGCCCAAAATGCAATTGAGGAGCAGCCTGTGAAGGCTTCTGAGCAGCAGATTTGGTGTCTCCAGGTGAGGAAATCGCAGGAGCTGCTGTGGGGCAGATGTCCCTCCCTTCATGGGAAAGAGTCTCACCCAGTGGGGCTCACAGCACTCCTGCCCAAATATTTGCATTTGGGGTATGGACACCTGCCAGCCAAATTTGAGTTGGCCTGAGCAGCTCTCTGTAGTGGCCAAGGAGCCTCAGGAGCTGGAGCTGGGCTGGCTCACCATCTGTCTGAGCTGGGGGCAGGGCTGTGCCAAAGGGAGCTGAATGTGGTGCCTGCACTGGGGCACTGGGGCTGTGTCACCCCCATCAGCAGGGACACCCCATCCTACCACCCACAGCACCCACAGAGAGGCAGCAGCCCCTGGCAGGGCTGCTGGCCCAGGCCATGGCTGGCTGGGCAGGGGCTGATGGGGATGCCAGGCTGGACACAGAGGAGTCCTGCATTCCCTGGGTGCCAGTTTGGAAGGGAAGTACTGATCCCAGGCCAGTTTTCCAGTCCATTTGGTTTCCCTGTGGCTTGATGGGGACATTAAATGGCAGGCATCATGTGCTGAGCTTGGGCATCTCATGCCTGTGTGGAGAGGCTGGTGATGAGCAGTTCTCAGGCATGGACACAGGGATAACCATTAGCAGATCTGACTGTGGCTGTAGAGAGGACAAATAGGGCCACTGTTCCCTGCAGGAGCTCGTGCTCCAGTCCTTCCCTAGCCCTGAGCTTGAGACAGAGGATTTGATTTGTGGATTGCAGCAGTCAGGGAATAAAATGCTTCTGCAGCCAGGCTGTGCCTTGCTGAGCTCCAGGTGGACCATCCCCTGTGGCTGCACATCCCCAGGGTGCTGGGGAGCATCCCAGGGACAGAAGAGTCTCTGCTCTGCCCCAATCCAGCCCCAGCATCTGTCTGCTTCCAGCAGCTGAACTTTAAATAAGGTGTGTTTTCCCCCTGCTCATTGACTAGTTTTCAAATAAGATCACCACAGGTCTTAAGCAGAGTTTCCTAAATTAATCTCCTGAACATAATCATCAGAGAAAGCCTTGTTTCTGCAAGGCTGTACCTTACACTCGTTAGGAGGTGAGTGGCAGCAGCTGTCACTGAATAATCGTTCTCATTAACTCAGCTTTGTACCTTTCCTTTGCCTGATGAAACCCTCTCTCCAAAACACAACCCTGAGGGCTGCTCAAAACCAAAGCAGACAAACAGGGAGAGACAGGGCCAGGGAGGCTGGAAACTCATCCACCTCCTCCTCCCATGGAGACAATTTAGAGGGAGAATGTGCCCCAGTTCCTGTTCCCTGCTGGGGCTGGGAGGAGGGACCGTGCCAGCTACACGAGCTCCTGGGGCATGGCTCAGCTCACCCTATTTCCCATTATTTCCCATCCCTTCATCCTTCCCCCTGCTCCAGCAGGGACTTCATTACTACTGCCCTGCACTGGCCTCGCTGCCAATCCCTGGTGAAAAACTGCCTGCATCACTTGGGGTTGCTTTCTTAAGAAAATTCTTGTAAATCTAATGCGAGCTTCATTTGCAGGGTATGCTGTTTTGTGGTGATTTTTGCAATCCCAGAACCCGAAACCACTGGAAGGGCACTGTCAGAGCCTGGTCCCAGCTGTGGGTCAGCAGGTCAGGGTTGTAGCCTTGTCTCTGATACTGCTTTCAGTGGTATAAATGATGTGGGATCCCTTCTGCAGACTGCAGAGACCGTGCTTAGAGATGCCACCACGTGAGCAACCATGACAAAATAACTTTAAGTCAAGGATTCCAGGCTCAGATCTCAAAGATATTTCCCAAATTCAGGTTTCAGCATACTCAATGTGGCACTGGGGTCTGTCAGGCATCTGGGACCTCTCTCTGCCCCTGTGCCTCCACTTCAGAACAGCCCATTTGCCTTCTGCCATCCTCAAACCCTGGGGTCCTCCAAGTCCAGCGTGCAAAGGAGGGAATTTCATTGATGCCTTAAAGAACCTAGAAATAAAACAACACACTTTCATGATAATATTGGTATAGGAGGTAATATAAAGGTTGGTCTTTATTGGAGGCCTCCAGGGGCAGATATGGAAAATGTCCACAAAATTCCCACCCCCCATGGGGTGAATACAATTTTATAGGTTTAGCAAATAAGCATAATTGACAAAAATCACCAATTAAGAGTACAAGAGGTGATACAATCCCGCCCCCTCAGTTCAAGCTCCTTCTAAATCCTCCCCCCTCAGATGGGACTAAACTTTGTTGATGAAATCCTGTCTCGAAGAGCTGTTTTTCATTGTTGGTTCCCTGAAAGAACCAAGATGGGATAGAGGCTCTGGAATGTGTTTTGTCTTCCTCCTTAGGAAAAAGACAGGAAGAAGTACTGGGAAAACTAGTCACAGATACAACAATAGGGTACAGAGCTGTAAATATATGTGTAAAAAATACAGAGAATATATAAAAGAAAAAAGCAAAAAATCATTTGGCATCAGCACGTGGTCTGCATCCATCTCTGCCTGCAAACAGAGAAATACTCAAAAAAGCAGATGCAGAGAGAGACCAGGGCAGGAAGGAGGAGTCCTTCCCCTGAGGAGGGCACCAGGGCTCCAGGCAGGGCAGGAAGGTGAGCAAGTGATGCAATGCCCAAGGATGAAGGAGATGTGGTCATAAGAGAGCGATGGAGAGAGCAGAGGGATGTGAGGTCAGCACTGGGACAGAAGCTGTGGGGTGCTTGTGGCTGTCCCTTGTTGGGGTGAGGGTGGTCCCCAACAATATTTTTGAGTTTGCTGATTTTCCTATTTTTACGGTAGGAGTGGTGAAAACAAATGAAGAGCAGGTACAATGACCATGACTTGATAAAATAAAGTATTTTAATAATGAGGAAAGCAAACGTGTGATGAGGCCCAAAACCCTGAACATGATAACCTAAAGGAACAAATTATTTTGGAAGCCAGTGGTCGAAGACTCAGACAAAGGAAGGGCTAGGGTGTAAGTATGGGGTAAGAGGGGGTGGACTTGAGGGTAGGGTCCAATGGGTACAGGGGAAAGTGGTGCAGAGGTGGAGTAAAGGAAGGCAGGGCCCAATGCGGTAGGTTGGGTAGAACACTGCATTAAATGAAGGCCAATGGGGATACAAGGAAGGGAGAACATTCTGGAAACTGGGAGTGGAGCTAACTAATTGGGAAATGAGGCTTAGGAATATGTATGAGGCATTAACATAAACCCATAACTCTTAGTAACTTTCTTTTGGGATCATCACAACTTAAATGCCTGCCAAGGTTTAGGGTTAGGGTATAGAGCTGTTCTGGTGATGGTTACCCAGCTTGCAGTACTGGCCAGGCTGACTCCCACAGTCCTTCTTTGCTAGTCCTCAGCTCTTCAGAGATACAAGATGCCTGGGAGCCCATCAAGACCTGAAGAGCTCTGTGCCTGCTGCTTGTGGCACAGCATTTCTCCGGAACACTGACCAGTTGTGACTTTTATTTCACCAATGGTGTGGTGCTGACAAGGAGCATAAGGCCCAGGCTGGAGCAGCAGCAGGAGCCATAGATTATCCCTAAGTGCCTGCAGCAGATGAAGCTGACCTTCAGAGAGCACAGCCATGAATCTTCACACAACGCAGTGAGTGCCACGTGGATTTACTGTCTGCTGGTCTAAAGCTCCCCCAGCCCTCTGCTGCTGTTGCAAGAGAAGAAGCAGGGCCAGAAGGATCTGCTGTGCAAAGCCCTGATTTACAGGTGTCTCCCAGCCACAAGTCAGGAGCACACCTGAGCTTTCAGGAGTGTTTTCCCTTGCAAGCTGTTCACAGCTAGTGGACAAGAGGGAGAGCAGACAGATGGACATGGAACACCAGTGTTTCCTATGGCCTTCTCTGGAGAAAGTAAATCTCCTCTGTTAGACCAGGAACATCATTAAAGAGAGCTATAGGAACCTGGTTTGTTTTTTTGGTGGTGTTGCTGCCTTTATAACTCAGCTTGGGTGAAGGCAGAACAGCTTCCAAAATGACATGAGAAGTTGAACAGGAAAATCTGGGTTAAGGGGAAAGTGCCCTACAAATCTTGCAGTGGTCCATCACTGAGGCAGTAGGGACCAGCTGAGCTGGAAGCAAATGCCACTTCCAGAGTGACCTGAAGGATCCCAAAACTCTTGCTGACTTTGAAACAGGGTCCTGTGCTCCTAGCAGGACAGAGGGAGATGGCACAGCATCTGCCTTTCCCTAACCTCACCCTCGATGTGGCTGGGACTGCTGGACAAAGCTGCCCATCACTGTGACTCCAGGGCTCAAGCTGTGTGGAGAGGGATGAGAAATCAAATCTGTGGGATCTTTCTGCCTGGTTTCCACTTCTGTAGTGCCAGTAGTCACCAAGCACACGTTGCTGATCTGGGAGGATTCCTATCAGATGCTTGGTCACTCTGAATCAGCAAAGCTGTGTTGATATGTACCCACTGCAGCTTGGCCCCTCCTGCACACTCCTGCTTGTGCTCAGCACCAGCTAAGAACCAAGATATAAATAAAAAAGAGAAAGAAAAACTAACCTAATGAAAAAGCTTTGCTGCCTGAGAGCAGTTCTGTGAGTGTCAGCCAGTTTCTTTGTGGGCAAAGACAGAAGCCCGGCCAGGGTTTGTTTGACTAGCTCAGCCTTTCCAGGGAAGAGCCAGGGTGTTTGTGTCACTTAGAACCTGGGAGAGGCATCTCGCAGGGCCAGGACAGTGGGTGACAAGAGGGGACAGTGTGTCACTAGGGGACAACCCAGTACCTTAGCTGCAGTTTGAGCACGGCAGTCTCTGGGAGCTCTGTGTTCAAGCCTCACTCCTGCACTGCTGTGTCTTGGTGCTCATCTCTCCTCTCTGCTCTTTCTTGGGGCAGGAACAGATCCCATAGAGTAACAGAGAGAAGCTCTGGCCCTGCCGTGTCAGTGCACTGCCAAAACACATCTCCTGAGGAGGGGAGGCAGGGTTTCCAGAGCACTGCTGGCTTTGCTCGTGGGCAGAGCCAGCTCCTGCCTGGCAGCTCCCACGTTTGCCAACTGCAGAGGCTGGGGAGGGAGAGGAGATGGGGAGTGACAGGCTGACCCTCTGGGTGGTATCTGCAGAAAGAAGGCAACCACAGACAGGCAAGGAAACCGTGGGGTGATCTGCAGTGCTGGAGGGTCCTCTCATGGCAGGAGGTCATCTCCCCAGCCTCTCTCACCTTGGCTGCCCCACAGCTTGCCTCAAGACACATGTGGAAATGTTAGGGGCTGATTTTAATGGCCACTGAAGCAGTGTTTCAACTGATGTGCCCTGTGGACTTGTCTGCTCGGTCCTGCGTCCCCAGGGTGCCCATTCCCACTGCAGCTCAGCAGGGCCCAAATCTGCCCCATTTTCCATGATCTTTGCTGCTGCTGGGATGCCTTCCTGCCCTTCCTGAGCTGATCCTCCTCCCTGGCTCAGCATCCATCACGGCTCTTCCCATCCTGAGCCAGGCTGGTGCAGCTCAGCACAGACAGGACCTCAGGATCTGCAGGAGCCATATAAATCCAATAAATCCTCCCTGGCTTTTGAAATCCAGCTCCGTGTCACCAGACCCCTTTCCCACTGCCCCTGCTGTGTTGCACAGTGAATTGTGCACAGAGGATGATCACAATCCTCTTTAGGAGTGGGGGACTGTCACCTTCAAAAGGCCTGTCCAAGTCTTGGGTTTTGGGTTCTTCTGCAAATTACCCCATTCCAGAAGTTTCAGCAGTGGCTGCTGCTTATATATTTCTTTTTCCCCAGGCTTTCCATGGGTTTATACAAACTTCCTATTATAAATATGAATTCAGTTGGGGACTTCTGGGTTAAATCCTTCAAGTAGTTGTTATTTTACTTCTTCCACTTGAGATTTCTGGAAGAATGCAGTACTTAGCACACATTTAAATTACAAGGAAATACAGGAAATATTGCAGTCTTTTCTACCTCTATTTCATTAACCTCTTTGCTCTCTAAAGGACTGTCAGCCTCATAAGAGAGCAGATTTTTCCAATACAGGGTCCTGTTGTCATGCCTGTCAGGAAACCCCACCAAAATTGAGAGGCTGACTGCTTTTACGTTTAATGGCCTAAATATTTATATTTTTTTATTAATATTGGTGGGCTTAGACATCTTTCCATTAATTTCTTCCACTTTCAATTGACCCTTGGTTTTTTTCTTCCTTGATCAGGCTAAGAAGCTGCTGAGGTCAAGACAGACAAGAAACTACTGGAGAGGGTCAAAACTTGTACTTCAGGCTTTCCTGAAGAGTCTCCCTGCTGAGCAAGCACAGCAGAGGAAGGCTGGGGGCGAGGGTGCAGCATGTCTAAGTGAGAGGTTTCAATTTTGGTGGGGATGGAAGGAGGATTTCTCATCCACTGAAGATGATGACTGATTGGGAGTTATTCTGTATCTTCAATTATCTGCCATCTTTTTCAAAACACATAAATTACCAAATCTGGCCTAAGCAATTGGTCCTGGAAGCAGTTCTTAATCTTAATTAAATTATTTCTTAATCACCTGCAGCATGCCATGAGCCTCAGGACTGCTTTCCTTGTTGGAGGGGGATGAGCCAGCCCCAAGCACAGCTGCTTGGATTTGGGAAGATTGGCCTTCAGAGCAGAGTTAAAAGGGAAATACTGATAACCCAAACTATTCTGGGAGAATATTGATAAATATTGATAACCTAAACTATTCTGGGAGAAGCAAAATGGGAGCAGCCCCTCCCTCCTCATGCTGTGGGGCTTCTCCAGGATTGGCAAGGGGGTGATGCTCAGGCTCTGAGATCACTCTGGGCTGGGAAAGTGCAAAGTTTGGCTTCTCCCACTTGTGCCCACTGCTCTGTTCCTCACACATGTGGGATGGTTCTGCTGCTCCTCTCCCAGGGGTTCACCCACACACAGCTTGGCATGTACTCCCCGAGACAGAGGAAGGAATGGAGGAGCAGGAGGAGGTGAGAGGAGGGAGGGTTGAGAAGTTTTCCAACTCGGAAAATTATTCTAAAGCTGAAAAATGAAAAGCTAAAATCCCCCACTGGGAAACCCCTTGGAGGATATCAGAAAATGAGGCTGAGTAGTTTCTTTGGATCCTGTGGAATTTAACACAGATTTGTCATCTAGCTGTCAAACCCACTAGAAATGTCTCACTCTCTATTAATAGTTTCATAGATTTTAGAGACTTTCCAGCTCAAAAGACCATTCTGTTCATCTCTTCTTGCATAAAATTGGCTGTTCCTGTATTAAGCCCATCCACCCTGGTCAAATATAAGCTTATCTTTCCGAAAGATCTCCACTGAGATTTGAGCACTTCCAGGCACGGAGAATCCATCGTCTACCTGGTGACTTCTTGCAGAGGCTAATTGCTCCCACAATTAACCATGCCCTTCTGAGCATATCCAGCCTTCCTTTGATCCTGCAGGGGTTCAGTTTGGTTAAAGAGCTCTCAATAATGAGGTTCCCCCTCTAGGGACTTGTTCACCTCTTAGTCTCTGGCCTGCTGACCTGTGGGACTTTCCTCAAGGTTGTGGCAAGGAAGCAAGGTTGTACCTGGGAGCAGCTGGCATGTCAATCAATTTTATACGGGTCACCACCAGAAAACAGCAGAGGAAAGAGCTGAAACTTGATTTCTGGGTGTTTGGAGCATTAAAAGTGTGCTGCAGTTGTTGCAGTGTCTGCACTCGTGTGTGGCAAAGTGTGGGAGCTGCAGGTGGAGGTGGTGCAGTGCTGGAGTGCTCCTTCCTGCTGTTTTTCCGGAGAACAAGATGCAGAGAGTTGTGCCAAAGCTCATAACTAAGGGCAAATAAAACCTTCCCCGTGCTGCCACAGCTTCTCCAGGGGGCTTGTTACAGCTGCATCCCAGGAAGCTGATTTAGAAGTGTTATTGGGACTGGGACGTTTTATGAGGTGCTGCTTTCACACCCCACTGCTTGGGAAGCCCAAGCTGCCAAAATTAAAGACCTGGAGGGACACAGCTACAGCCACTGGGCTAACAAAATCCATGTCCCAGCTCCCACAGAGGGATGGATGCTGGTCTGGGAGCTTCTGCATGCCCAGCTCTGCCCTGAGGGGCCCCAGGGCAGGGCTGGTGCCTGTGCAGAGGAAGAAAAACACGTTTAGAATGCAGAATTATTTTTCAGCACTCATCTTCTCCGAGGCCCTGGAGCGTTGTGCTGGTTCTCCCCGGGGATAATCTGTCAGGAGAAAAATCTCTCTCCTGCACTGGCCTGCATTGCACAGCAATTGTCCTTGGAGAATAAATGGTTTGGATGGATGACTCCAGCAAAAGTGAGACCCAACAGAAAATGAATTCAGCTATGGGCTGAACTGGAGCTGCTCAGCCTTTTGGTTTGATGCAGCAGCTGAATTTCCTCCAGATTAAAACATATTCCACTCTCGGCCATACCTTTACCTGTTCTGCTAGTGGAGTGCTGGAACTCACAGAAATCTGAGCATGGCCTGTAATTAATACATGATAACTAAATCTAACTAAATCTAACTAAATTTAATTACATTTCTTCAGACAAGCAGCCCAGACAAACATGTCTCATGAATAGCTGGTGACAGAAATTTGTATTTTTCAAAAGGAGAAGCAAGCCTAATCAGTCCTTTCTGATGGAGGACTTCACAAATTGCACAATTTCCAAATGCTCTTTAGTCATTAACCCTAATTACTGGATCTAAGTGCACAAAATTTACATTTGCAACAGGGAGAGCAGGAAATCTCGATATTTAAATAAATATATAGATGTGCCAATTTTAGCCGCTCTTCTTCCCCCACTGAAAGCTGTGTAATCTGAAAGGCACAAAGTCCAAGAAGCTTGATGCATGTGACACTAACTGCCAAGCAGGTGTGAGCTGCAGAGCTTGGCTTCAGTAATGAAGCATCTTCTTTTAGTTTATTAAGAGCAGGTTAGAGGTGATGTGATAATGGCCTGGAAGTGCCTGCATCCAGGGGCAGCTTTGGAGATTTTTTTAATCTCTCAGACAAGAGCATCATGAGAGTTAGCCAGGAAAAAAGGTTAAAGGTGAGGCACACAGTGTGAGTTTAATTACCCAGAGGAGCAGCTCCTCAAGGGTGGTGTGTGCTGCTCTCAGCCAGGCTGATTTGGGACTGATTTGGGACTGATTTGGGAGGAGTGATGCAGAACCAGGGCTGGGATCCTGCAGGGAGCCCCAGGAAGCAGCTCTGGGTGCTTGCCCCCAGTGAGCCATCAGGGCAGAGCAGTGTGTTTATCTGGGAGCTCATCTCCATTCCCAGGCTTCCAGGTGGCACTGGCACGCTGGATATTTGCCCCAGGGTTCTTTGTTTTCAGCTTACCGGGTGATGTGTGGTTCACAACGGTTCCTGGGAATTTATAATAACCAGGGAAGAGCTGGTGAGTCAGGAGGCAGGCAGTCATTAATTCCCAGTAATGCCTCAGACTGAGTTCATTACTGTTATCAGAAGATGAAATGATGTGAAAAGTAGATTTATTTATTTTTCTGAGGCTGATGCAGTTTGCTTTTGGAAGACACGGTGCTCTGGGGAAAAGCAGTACCAGTACATTGGCAAGAGAGGAGCCTGAATCTTCTTGCAGCAGTTTGTTCAACACTGAAATGCTTGCTGTGTGTTTGAAACAAGAGGTTGTATCAAGGTCACTCCACTGAGACACAGCTTTGCAATCCCTGTGAAAAGAGAGCTCTTGCTGTCTTCGGAGATCTTTTTTTACTCCCCTCCTCACAGAAAGGGCAGGGCTCACAAGCTCTGGCAGGAGAAATAAAAGGTTTTCAGAATGGACACTCTTATAAAGTGTCCTGCTATAAAGAGCTGCTATAAAGAAACTGAATCTGTTCCAGAAAATCTCTCTCACACACATTCCCTCCAGGTCCAGATCTTGCCTCTGCTTTGTTGCCAAGAGGGGACTCTGTGGGTGCAGAGGTGATTCAGGTCTGTCCTTCCAGCACCAGACCCTCAGGGTGCCGAGGAGGAAATGGAGAACTAATCCATTTGAAAATCTTTTAGCGGCTTACATTAACATTAATCTGGCAGTTGCCATAAAACCTCCAGGAGCTGTCCTCGCTGAGTGCTTCCCTTCTCTTTTTTAACCTCACAGGGAGGATACACGGGCAGTGAGACCAGCCCTGTGTCCCACTGCCCTCCCAGCCCAAGCAGCACTGGCAGCACAGTTTAATTCCTCTGCTCCCTGTGCTGTCCCACTGGGCTCAGAAATCAATCTTTGGTTGAACTTCGTTCCATCCCAGCAACCTAATACAGGCAGAGTATATCACGGTCACCCTACATTTCCTAATTAATGCTCTATTGATGCCACAAGCAGCCCAGGATGGGCTTGGGATAGCAGTGGTGTTGTTCTTATGGTGACGGGGGCCTGGATTAATTCAAGCACTGCCAGCTCTAAAGGAGACACAAAAGCACCCATCCATGCTGCAGGCTGAGCAAATAAAGAAACTGATTGCTGGAAAGTTTTATGAGGATAATAACATCATAATAAATGGCCATGAATATTTCATGGCGGGTATAGTGCTGATATGATGTGCCATAGAGGAGTGATGGGGATTTTCAACATTCGGATGCAAATGGTGAATGTGTTCTATATTTTGCAGGTTTCTCCCCAGACACGCCGTGTTTTCTTAAAATCAGATTGACTGGGAGCGTTTGATATGAGAAACAACTTCAGAGCTCTGGTTAGAGTCAAAGAAAAGCACAGGCAGTATCAGAGGATTGTCGGTGCTGAAGATGAAAAAAACCCACGCAGATCAAGCAGCCCCTAAACATCAGGGGAAGGTAGGTAGGAGTTACCAAAGGCAAATCACACTCTGTGAGCTGGGAGCTGAGCTCCCCACACAGTAACAGCAGCCCCTCTGCCCTGGGAGATCAAAGTGAGGGGCCAAGTGCTCCTTCCTCACTCACTGCTTGGGGGCAGAGGTTTGAGCTTGCCAGGGGCAAAGAATCCCCTTTCTACAGGGGACCAGAGGTTTCTGAGTTCCACCCAAACTTGCATATGAGGGCGGTTTTTTTTAATAGAACCCTTTGTTCAAAGGCATGGACAATACCTGGACTGATGTCTCCACCTGAGCAGGTTCCTCTGCCAGGACACTCAGCCCAAGGGCACAGGGCAGCACTGGCTGGGTCAGCCCCACACTTTGTCCCACAGCCAGAGGGCACTGGGTTCCTGGGGGTTTGTTTCCTGCTCTCTGCTGGCATGTGCTTGTGCCTGAGCAGGTCCAGGGCAGAGTGCTGACACTCTTTGGAACATCTGTGTGCCATCACACACAGGAACATGTGCAGAGGAGCAGCGAAGTGCTGGCAGCTGCCAAGGCCAAGTGCCAGCCTGTGCCTGGGTAAGACAGCAATGGGAGCACTGATAGCCCCTTGCCTTCTTCCTTTGCTGATACACCCTGGCCTGCTGCTCTTCACAAGCCCCTTTCATACTTGTCCTGCCTCCTTCTCTTTTAATTAATTCTGTCAGGTCCCCAGACATCTATCAGAATGCAATGCATACTGCATATTCACAAGTTTGGATGGTGCAGGGACAGTTTCTAACAAGCCACCTGCCTCCTGTCCTGTTTGGTATGAGTGGCAAAGCCAGGGTGTGAAAGGAGAGGTGGGACTAGACGAAAGCTGCTTTGCAGGCGCCTGGCTGGGCAGAGGAACAGGTATGGAACTGGAGGAGACAGCCTGCAGGCTCGCGCTCAAATCCATCAGCCATGGGATGAACTTGGCTGTTTTCACCCATTGCAGCAGCTCTCTGCTTCTGTTTTCCCATTTCCAAGGCAGAGTGAGGAGCACACTCATCCTCCTGTGAGAAACATTGCTGAGGAGGACCTGCACCTCAAAACAGTGAGATCCAACAAATTTCCAGCTGCTGCCACTTCCAGAGCTGCTTTGTCACCCAGCATGGGCTGGGAACCATCCCTCCTGACATCTGTGTCCTTCTGGGAACATCAGTACAGACATCCCACCAGGGACTATTTCTCCTGTCTGTTTCACAACTTTCCAGTGAACCCAGAGTGTTTTATTTGGATTCCTCACTTCATTCCTCCTCGTGGTGCTGCTGAGCTGGTGGCACCAGTGGCACGTACCCTGGTTCCTTGTTCCCAGAATGGTTGCTCTATGTTTTTACCCTCTGTGCTGCACTGGTGGGCCTGGATGACCCAGAGCCTTGTTACTTCCAGGCTTTTCAAGGGCTTGTTCCAATTTCCTGACCCCTGAAACCAAGATCAGTCCCAACCACCCTGGTTAGGGCTCAGCACCCACACACAGGTGGGGAAGCTGCTCTGCAGAGTGCTGTTTGCACCAACACATTGACAAATAAACAGGCCACAGCCCCCAGAGGTGTTTGGCCAGCTGGCATCACAGTGGAGGTGGGCCCATCACATGGAAAGTGCCTTTTCAAAAAATAAAAAGAAAATAAAAAAGGAAAAAAAGGGAAAATAGAAAATAGAAAAAAATTGCCTTTGTTTTAAAGTCTGCACCTGAGTGATACTGTGAGCTAATTTTTCCCAAAATAGGTGTTGTCAGTTGATGAAAACTCATCCAAAAGGATGTTAAGCTCACTTTCTGGATCAGAAGTATTTCTTCTTGGAGAGTGCTGATGAGATTGTGCCTTGATCAGCCAAAGTGGGGCTGATTTGAATGTGCTTTACTACAAAGCAGTCATTACATTTCTCCTTAGGATTCAAACAAACATTTCCTCCATATTTCAGCTGTGCTGAACTGGCTTTGCAAGGACCCCTCCAGGCATTTGCTTAGGAGCTGGTGAAATTACCCTGCCTAATGGCCTCCAGAAGTTGAGTTACCCAAGCATAAATGGTGCCACGGAGATCCCAGGAGCTGTGTGAAGCAAATGGCACATTGGCTTCTGTGTCAGTCTCAAGGTAACAGCTGAAGCATAAACTGGGGATGGAAAAAGACTTAATGTGCTCATACACACCTTGTTGTTTTGTTTCTGGCTCTTTTTGTCCATTAATTTGACACTGCTTCTCCTGGGAAGCGCGTGGATGGGAGGAGCAGCGTTTGCCCATTTGTTCCATCTGCTCTGCTCACACCTCGGGGCAGGAGGGCTGGGGCTGCCATCAGCAGGTGCCATCCTGACTGACCAAGGGCAATGGATGGGGACCAGCAGTGTGTGGAAGCCTGGAGACCCTCCTGGCACCTCTTTGGCTGCAGCACCCTGCAGCAGAACAGCCTCAGGCTCCTCGCTTGCTGCAGACAGGAGCAGGAATCAGCATTGCAGCCAGGAAGGATGAATCCTGCTTAAATGCTCTGTGAGGTGTTTCCTTCTTGTGAAAACTGGTGGAACCCACAGATATCGCCCATATCAGTGCCTGCCTTTGGATTCCTCACTTCATTCCTCCTCGTGGTGCTGCTGAGCTGGTGGCACCAGTGGCACTTACCCTGGTTCCTTCTTCCCAGAATGGTTGCTCTCTGTTTTTGCCCTCTGTGCTGCACTGGTGGGCCTGGATGACCCAGAGCCTTGTTACTTACAGGATTTTCCAGGGCTTGTTCCAATTTCCTGACCTCTGCAACCAAGTTCAATCCCAACCACCCTGACCAGGACTCAGCACTGGACTACCAGTGTCTGTCTGTGTCTCTCCTCCAAGCAGGGGGAAGAGCTGCCTTGGGGTTGGGTGTGTGCTCAGGTTTCCTCTGTCAAGGTTGAGTTTAGCTGCCATAAAGTGTAGTGATGATGTCAGTGGGCCATGCCAGCTCTCTCGGGGAGGAGGTGTGTATCAGTCTCACTGCTGAGAGCTTTTATTTGTCACACTGTCAGTTACCTGACTAGATCTGGCACGTGCTGTCAGGCACGTGAAGGAGGCAGTGTGTTGAAGTGTCATTAGAACAAGGTCTGGCTGATTGGGAGCTCCATCACCAAACATCTGTATCTTGCTGCTGCGTGGGTTTACTCAAATCACCCTAAGTCATTGCAGACCTCTGAGATTTACCCTCCATATGTTCACTGTGGCCAGCTGTAAAAGCACACATTTTTTAGTTGTCCTGTGTTGAGCACCGATGAAGTTCTTCTCTTCTAAAAGCATTTCAAGGTAAAATAATGAACAGACAGGGAAACCACCACCCGTGTGGAACCTTGTGGAGCTGTTTCTACTTCCCCTGGACCCTTCCATCCCATTTCTCCTGCTTTCCTTGCAGTTTATGAGCTGGTAAATCATATTCACGTCCCTGCTTTGCTCTGCACATAAGCAGTGGTGTGATCTTGTGGAATAAATGTGTGTGATGAGAATGCCTTTAGCAAAGCACATCCTGTGTCCCCCCAGCCTTGAGACCACTCAGCTCATGGGTTTATTATTTATCCTGGTGAGCTGTCCTCAAAGCTGAGAACCTGGCTTCATGCATGTCTCTGAATTACTGCACCAAAGCTGTGAAAGGACCTGAGTTTCAGCACTGACTGATATGAATAGGTCTGCCTGCAGCTAAAAATAGAAAGCACGGGGCAGGCTTCCAAGCAGAGCTGTAGTAAATTCTAATACAAGGTGGCTCAGCAGCAGTTCCTGAGGCAAAACTTCCTCCCAGGCAGTGGAAGGCTATGGCATGTGCTCAAGCCAATATTAAACGACAGAGTTTCCTTATGGGAACCAACTCGTGAGCTGCAAAGCTGTGTTTCAAAGCTTTCTTTTCTCTAGTATGGGGGTGCCCAGCTCTGCAGGAATGACTCCTTGGCCCTGTGCCTCAGTTTCCCCTCTTCAGGGGATGCTGGGTGCTGCAGGAGATGCTGTTTTAGCTGCACGGTTTCCTGGCTCTCTCTGAAGCAGCGAAGCTGCAGCACCAGGGCAGATGTGCAGCCTTCAACCCTGTGAGCCTGTTCTGCTCCAATGCCACTCCTTGTGCTCTTATTCCTCCTCCTCCACTGGAGTGTTGGCTCATTCCCCTGCTCTCCAGGCCAGCAGGAAGATGCACTTTCTCAGCTCTGCTGCCCAAGTACTGCTCCATGGCCTTGCTGGCAATCAAGTGTTTCCTTCCTCGCAGGATTGTGGCTTTTGGAACTCTGTACATCTCCCTCATCACGGGAAGTTATTTCTCTGTTCATTAGCGCTTATCTGCTGTGAAAATCTGTCCCCCCCAGAGTCCTCGTGCCATCAGTCATGACAATGGCTCATCACAGCCCCGCTGGCTCAGTGAGTGGCTCATTGTCCCCGTGCTGCAGCATATGTTCTCCTGCCTTAATGCTGCCCCACACACGGGCTTCTGCACGGGGAGCAGCTGTGGAGAGGCTCAGCGGAGCTCCCGAGGGTCAGCCGAGTGTAATATCCGTAAGGAAGAGCGCTCGGCTCCCGGAGCATCGCCCAGGAGCAGCGGTGCAGAAACGCCCCAGGGGTGGAGGGCAGCAGCAGGGCAGCAGGACAGGGCTCGGGGAGGGCTCGGCTCCTGCTGGGCTCAGCTGTGTTTTTACCAAATGAAAGGGCTGCGATCTTTTCATCCTGGGCAGGACACTGCTCCTGCATCCACCAGAGTGACCCATTGGGACAGAGCTTGGCTGCTCTGGAGCTGGAGGCACCTTTAGGGGTGGAAGATTTCTTGGGGCTGTTGCACTGACCCCAGAGTGACCCACAGGGCTGGGACCTTTACCTGCAAAGGTGCTGAGTTGTTCCAGGGGGTGAGAAATCCACGCTGGGGAGGGAAATCGTGGGATGGGGCTGTGCGAGGCTCTTTGGGATCCTGGATCCTTCCATCTGGAATAGCATGAACGGGGCTTCAGGAGCAGGCACCCACCCCTGGGGACATGGATTTCACAGAGGTTGGGCGGATCAAGTCCTGGATGTCCAGGGCCATTCCTGATATTGGGCTGTGGGATGCAGGAACATCCCCTCCCATTCCCCTGGATCCCTCTGGATGCAGGAACATTCCTTCCCATCCCCTTGGATCCCTCTGGAGCCCCCGAAGCAGCCCCATCCCCCTGGATAAAACATTCCAGGGCAGCTTCAGGATGAGCCGGGCTGGGACTTGCCCCGTTCCTGTGGAATTCATGGAGAAGAAGCCTGGAGAAGTTTTCCGTGTCCCATCATTTATTCATCATCCCTAAAAACACCCGGGACAATGCTGGAACACCGGGATGGCTCCAGAGGGGAATGTGGGAGTGACATTATGGATGCTGCAGGGGACACCGAGGTCTGAAGCGAGAATTTCCACCAGGAATTCGTGTTAGGTCAGAGTTTGGCTCATCCCCTACAAGTGACCGGAGTGGTCCCCCTCATCCCAAACCCCTTCCCACAGATCCTGGAAGAGGGAGTTAAACGTTCCAGCCCCATTTCTCCGTAAAAAGCCTCACCAAGAATAAATCCCGAGGCCAAAATCCCTCCCAGCTCTCTATTCCTAAGGATGAGGGAATTCTCCGGGAATGCCCGCAGAGAACGGGGACGCCCTGGCCGGGCTATGCCACTGCAGAGTGTCCCCAACCCCTCCCGCAGCTGCGCAGGGACATTGTCACCCTCCCGTGCCCACCAGCGGCGGTGCCAATCAGAGCAATTAACACTCGCAGGCTAATTATTCCCTGGATTCCGCTTGCCGGGCTCTGACCGGCTCTGCCCCTCTGCTTTCCATGCAAATGAACTCGTTACAGTGCCATCATTAGCTAGGCGCAATTCCAGGGAAATTGGGCACGGGCGGATCGCAGAGCGCCCAAGGAGCGCGGAAATTCCCGGGAAATCAGGGGGGAAATGTCCAGGAGAGCCTTACTGGCCACAATCGGCTCTGGCTCAGGGAGCGAGGGGGACACGGATGACATTGATGCCCCCGTAGCCGAGCAGGACATGGGACAAACGGGACAATTCCTGGCTGCAGGGGGAAGGATAGGTCCAGCTGGATCCCGTTAGCCCATGTAGGATTCCCCCAGCTGGATCCCGTTATCCCGAGTGGAATCTCCAGCTGGATCCCGTTATCCTGAGTGGAATCTCCAGCTGGATCCCGTCATCCCGGCGGGGAATCCCGCGGAATGCTCCTATAAAAAGCTTCCGAGCAGCCCCCTTTCCCATGCGCTGCTTTTCCTGGGGCCAGGATGGGGTTTGGGAGCTGCTTTGGGGTCGCTCTGCTCTGCTGGGTGTTGGCTTCGGCCGCATCTTCTGATCCCTGGAGTTTTCCCCCGAGGAATTCCGGGACATGGCGGCTGCGGGGTGACTCCTCTCGGGGCCGTGTCCCCTCCGTGTCGCAGCCCTGGGCGCGGGTGGATCTGTCGCAGCTGCGGGCGCTGTCCCCGCACCCCGCGGTGGCCGTGCGGTGCCAGGAGGGGCAGCTGGCGGTCACCGTGCGCAGGGACCTCTTTGGCACCGGGCGCCCGGTGCGGGCAGCGGAGCTGAGCCTGGGCACGGCATCCTGCCCGCCCCTGTCCCCAAACCCCGCCCAGGCCTTTGTCACCTTTGTGGCCGCGCTGCACGAGTGTGGCAGCACCCTGCAGGTGGGTGGCACCGTGGCCAGGTGGCCACGGGGTGAAGGTGTCACCCCTAGAGGTGCGCTGGTGCAGGTGCTGGTGGGTTTGGGGTGCGGAGTGCGCGGAGCAGGGGGGGGGGGGGGGTTTGGGGTATGGATATCCTGGATGAGGCCCACACACAGCAGTGGGTTTGGGACTGGATGCAGGAATTTATGGGATAGTGGATCCTGAGGTGCTGTGCCAAAGTCCGGGAGGCTCTGTGACTTCCTTCAAGCTGGCACCTCGTCGGGTTGCCAGCACAGAGCTCTGTGGTGTCCTATAGGATCAGGAATGTGACCTCTGTGTCCCGGTACAGCCCCTGCTGGTGCCGAGTTCGTTTCCCTGATTTTTTCCCCCCTCTCCCAAATCCTCCTTCCAGGTGACCCCGGACTCCCTGATCTACAGAACCACCCTGTTCTACAAACCCAACCGTTCTGGCAACCCCCTTATCGTGAGGGCCACCCCGGCCGAGGTCCCCATCGAATGTCACTACCCCAGGTGAGTGGTGGGGACTGTCCCCGTGCTGCCGTGGCCCTCAGGTGCCGGTGCCGCCCCAGACAATTCCCATTGCTTCCCTTTAGGAGGAGCAACGTGAGCAGCGGTGCCGTGCGCCCCACGTGGGCTCCATTCCGCTCCACGGTGGCGGCAGAGGAGCGGCTCCGGTTCTCCCTGCGCCTCATGGATGGTGGGTGCAGCCTCGTGTCCCTCAGCTCCCGGCTCCTGGGGACATCCTGGGAGCCAAATCCACCCCGCGGGAGTTGCCGCACGTTTAAGAGTTCCCACGCTCCTGGGAAGTCCCCAGAGTGACCCTATTCCCTGGGATCTGCATTCCAGACGAGTGGAGCAGGGAGAGGCTCTCCAATGGCTTCCAGCTTGGGGACAGCCTCCGCTTCCAGGCCGATGTCACCTCGGAGGGCCACGTGCCCCTGCGGCTCTTCGTGGACCAGTGCGTGGCCACCGCCACCCCCGACCGGAGCTCGTCCCCCCGCTACGCCTTCATCGACCTGGGCGGGTAAGGCCGGGCTGCGGGGCTGCCTGGAGAATCCCCGATTCCTATGAAGAATCCCGAGTGATTCCCAGCCCTTCTCCAGGTGCCTGGTGGACAGCAGGGCAGAGGACACCGGCTCAGCCTTCGTGTCCCCACGGCCCCGGCCGGAGTCGCTGCGGTTCTTGGTGGACGCCTTCAAATTCGCCGGAGACGTCGGGAATTTGGTGAGGTGTTCTTTCCACTCCTTCTCTATGGGAAAAAGCCCTAAAATCTCAGAAATTAAAGGATTTTCCTTGATTTCTCCCGCCAGCTCTACATCAGCTGCCACCTGCGGGTGTCCCCGGCGGCTCAAGCCCCGAATCCCTGGAATAAAGCCTGTTCTTTCAGCAAAGCCAGCGGGCTGTGAGTGTCCCTGTGCGGGGAGGGGACCCGTCCCGCCCGCTGCAGGGGGCTCACAGGTGACTGTGTTCCAGGTGGGCGCCTTTGGAGGGCACCGCGGCCATCTGCAGCTGCTGTGACACCGGCAGCTGTCCCTCTCCTGGAGGACATTCCCGGGAATTCCGCGCTCCGGCAGCACGGATGGGCAGGCGTGTGAGGAGGGACGGCCCCGGCCAGAGAGGTGTGTCCCAAAGGTGTCCCCAGGGCCCCTCGGGCTGCCGGGCGGGGTTTTGGCACAGTTCAAAGACAATCCCGGCTCCTCTCCGGTGCCCTTAGGGAAGGGATTGTAAAAGGGAAGAGGAGAATTGTGGGGGGATAACTGGAAAAAATTCTGTGCGGCACCGTTGTTCGTCCTTGGAAGTGTCCCAGGCTAGGCTAGAGCCACCTGGGATAGTGGGAGATGTCCCTGCCCATGACACTGGATGGGCTTTGAGGTTCCTTCCATCCCAAACTATTCCATTATTCTATCCTGACTGTGTCCTCCAATTTAAAACCCCTGGAATTCTGCTCTTTTAATGCCCATCTTCCTGTAATTCCCAAGTTCCAGTCCAAGCAGGAATTCCCTCTCCTGGGTACTCATTCCCATCTTTTTCTAGGTGGGCCTTCAGGGCCGACTGAGGCCGATGTCTCTGTGGGACCCCTGCTGATCCTGGAGCCAGCTCAGGGATTAATGAGCCCCTCTGGAAGTCCGGGATCGATTGGGAACACCTCCCATGGTAGGGGCTGTTGTGGGGTTGTGTCTCTAAGCCTTACCTGGGGGTCGGTCCCACTGTGAATTCCCAGTGATTTCACAAAGGGATGCTCTGGAGCAATCCCCCAGAGCTGCCCTATGGGCTCCTTCCTAAAGATTCCCGAGGACTGGATGGAGGCTGGGAAGCCAATAAATGGGTGTTAAGTGGGTTTTGTCCCTTCTAGGTGCTGCTGGTGGAATTCCCGTGGTGATCCAGGGGCTCCTGCTGGCAGCAGCCACTCTGCTGAGCCTGACTGCCCTGGGAATGCTCGTGGGAATGTGCCGGAAGAGGCTCTGTCCTCCGGGAATGTCCCGGTGATCCCAATCCAAATAAAGAGAGAAGCATTTGCCACCTTCTGGTGTTCTCTGTGGGATGGGAGGGGCCCCAGCCAGCTTTGGATGGGTATCTATCTTCCAGGAAAGGGGTGGAACTTGGGATGTGGAGGTGCTGCCACCTGGAAGCGATTCCCAAACTTCCAAGCCCTTGGATGTGGGAGGTGGAGGTGGATTTTTCCAAAAGTTGTGTCCATGGCAAGGAATCCTAAAACAGTATATGGCTCCTCTTTTAGGGGATTTATTGGTGTTCTGATGTTCTAAGTGATTTCCTAATTTAGGAATTCCTATTTTCCTGTCCTTATCCAGTGGGATGCAGGAATTAGGCTCCACAATCCCTTGGAGGATGCAAGAGCAGCTGGGATTTTGGTTGGTTTTAGTGCTGAGTTTGGCTTCTCTACAGGGCAAAACTGGGAAAATCTTGGGGATAGGAAAGGGCTGGATGGGAATGAATTCCATAGTTTTAATTGAATGTGACAGGAGTAGGATTGTGTTCCTTGGGCCATGGTTGGAGCTGGGGACTCTTCCTGGGATGATCCCATTCCAGGGCAGCTGCAGATGCTGTGGGTTCTGGGAACATGGGGGGGGAGGAAAGGGCAGCCTTACTTAGGATGGGTGCCCTCCACACCTCTGCACTCCTCTCCCCCTGGTTTTTGTCCCCAGAGAGCTTCTGGGGACATCTGGTGCCAAGAGAAGCCTGGTTGGGTAAGCACAAAATCCTCCTGTCATTTGGTGGTGTGGTCATGGGTCCATCCTTTGAGGCTGTCTCTGCTGCATGCAGGTGGAAGGCAGGACTGAGATTTGCATGCCTAAATCTGCTGATTAGAACTCCATAAACAAACCACCAGCTCAGACCCACCTGAGTGATCTCTGGCTCTTCTCCTGTGACAAAATTGGCACAGTTGTTAGGGTGGCAGATTCAGTTACTGGCATGGCATAAGAACTTCTCCAAGACTTTTTGAGGATGGAGTGTTTAAAAATTGATGTAATTGGAGTAAAGCTAGAGGAATAGTTAAACTGCATAAGAAAGAAACTGAGAAATGGTAAAGAAAAGGGAATAATATGCAAAATGTAAATGTGTTTGGAAGCAGCATGTCATTTTAAAGAATACAAAGAAAAGGAAATGAGAATATTACAAGATGAGTTTGAACAAAGAAAGTGACAAAAAGAGCTGTTATCTCTATGAATAAAACAATTGCAGAAACAACTGGGGTGGGCGAAGGAAAAAGTAGAGGACAAACTAGAATTTATGACCTAATATATTAGGTCCCATAAAGATCCATTAGTTAATTATCTCACCGGAAGGCTGGGATGGAGATATATGGAAGGACCCTGACTGGGAAGTTAGAGATGAGAGTAGTGAAGAATTAAGTGAATTGTAGTTTATTAAAATTGAAGTATCCCTTGAGCCCCAAGGGGGTAACTAAAGCAATACCACAAGAACCATTCTGTGGGACCCTCTTCAACTGGATAATTTATAAGGAAAATATGGCCAGAAACCTGGCAACAGTGGGCCTGGGTATTTGTGGGATGTCTTTGCCTAGGGGCGATCATATGAAACCCAAGGTGAAGCATAGGTGGCTTTTGGGGACTGGGGGTGTTCTAGCCAGGTTCTAACAATGAATCATCTTCTGTCACACACTGAACAGCTGACTGTGCAAGGGAATAGACCCTCGGGAATGAGACAATCCAGTGCTCTCCCTGTATATTCATTCAGCAACTTTTAGCCCTGTTTCAGCTCCCACAGACCCCCAGCCTTAAAGGTGGAACCCTTGCTCTTTTAAAAGCTCTATCCCATAATGGAAAGAGACCAACTAAAAGATAACAGTGGCACTAAACATGACATTAATGGTGGGTGGATACATTTGAGCCACTCACTAGAAGGGGTGACCAGTTTGGAGTCTCCTCACTGCAACTTGCCTTATTTCCCTTTCCAGGACCCATACTAGGTTATACCAAAATCCCAAAACCCAGCCATTTGACCCAGATCCAGTTTATCTATCAACAAGCCTGATGCATGGGGTGAAAACCCCCAGGTCTTTTATTTGTATAAATCAATATAGTAATGGCTGTAATCATGTTGCAATGACAACCACTAGAAAGAAAGCTATAATTGTACAAATGCAGGAGTCCCACCCATTAATGTGGATTTGGCAGAGGGAAATGTAAGCACAATATATGAAAAGTATCCCCCTAAAATCAAGTGGAAATTTACTTACTTCATTTTCAATGTGGTTCCTTTGAAAAAGGAGGAGAGATCTAACCAGGCTGGTAGCTGCTCAATGAGTGTTACACCAGAAGAATACATGGAAAGAAAAATAGTATCAAGCATAATTTTTCTGTTTATCTTGGAGATACAGTTTAATTTAAACTAGGATTGTTTTTATCAGCACAGCAAAAATTACCTTAACCTCCACACTGTGTCTTACTACCTCTTGGACCTGTTGGAGTCAACTCTACAGATTTCTGAAATTGAACCCAGTGGTATTAAAAAGACAGGCCAGCAACAAGTGCTCCTTAATCCCTTATGGAGCCTCAGGCCTGTGGAACTGTCACTGCAGGTTAATATCTCTGCTCTTAAACCTACCTGCTTATCATCCCTAAATACATCTGTGCAGGGCTGCTCACAGGGTTGCACAGGTGAGCCCTCACCTCCTCAAAAGGACCCAGGAGAGTTGTGACTGGCATCCCAGGAACAGGATTAGGAGTACTAAATAAACACCACAGATGCTGAAGTTTTGACAAATAAATTAAGCTTGGCAACAAGTGATTTTTTTATGAGCAAATACACCTGTTAAAAATCTTCGTTGGTATTAGGAACTAGTCAATGTCTTTTGGTATATTTTCTAAATGGGAAAGAATTAATGAAAAGGACCCCCACCTAATTGTAAATGCACTTGGCATCACCCAGAATAATGTTTCCAAGGTCAGTTATAGGTGCAATCCATTGTGGTAATAAGGGAAAGTGATGGGGGCACCTTACCCACTGAGTTTAAAAGGCAATTTGGGTAAATACTTTCAACTCAAAAAGCAATTCAAAAATATTTATTTTAATTCAAAAAGTATTTCTGATCTTGGTGGTATCTCTTAAACTTCACTTATGATCCCACCAGCAGGAGGGCCACAGCTTTTATTTTAACTCTGTGCAATTTTTAATGGTTGTACTTGATTTTAGAGTGGTTTTCTATAAACCAAATCATTACATTGGGATGGATACTCTGTTAGAACCTAGAGAATGGGAACAAATGGCAGACTGTCACTGCTGCCACATGTGTTGTACAGAGACAGCAAGGATTTTTTTGTGAATGTAATTTTGTTAAGACCCAAGACACTTGTCTTGCCACTGAACCAAACGTTAGTCATCTTGAAATACATCCTGGAGCGACCTCAGACTGTACTTGTATGTGCTGGGAGTCAATGTGTTTGCATGGGATCCCCTTGTGATTCCCTATTTATAGAGAATATGCACACTCCCTCAAATATCTGTAGTTTTATTAAAATTATGGGATGCAACTTTAACTATGCAGTCAAAACCCACCATGTCCCAGCCATAGTGAAGAAAGATGGGAAATATCTCTGGTGAGAAAATCTACTCAGGTGGTCACCAACAGCCACTAGGGCTGTGAATTAAATGTTCCACCTAATTATAGCCTTGTTAATCATTGTAGTCTTGTGTTCACTGCTGTACTTTTGTTTATATGTCAAATTACATCTTCTATCAAAGTATAATAGCTATGAGTGAATGTGTGGGTATTAAGGGATTGGCAAATCTGAGATATTATCTTATTTACCAGCCTATTACCCACTCAGTAAATTAAGTTCTAGCTCAGATCTGCCTGAATGATCCCTGACTCTTCTGCAGTGTGGGGGGTGACATTCACTAAGTTGAAGGTGCATTGTGGGATTTGAAGTCACCTTTTCTCCCGTTCTGCTCCGTTTTCCCCCCCTCCTTGCTGAGAATCTCCATCCTCTGTTGGTTCTTATCACTTTCCAGCTTGCCATGAGTGGGATGGGTTGGATTTGTGTTCAGTGCCTTTGGGGTCAGTGTTAGTTCACGTCCAGCTGAGAAAGGACACTGAGAGATTTCCGGCACTAAACCACTGCAGGAATTGGCATCACACTCATTCTACCTGGTGCCTTCTAGGTCTGGAATGGGGGGAATAGGAAGAGTGAGCTGTGAAGTGGAGCCACTTCCAGATGTGCTGGAGGTGGAGATGCTGTGGTTATTGTTGTTTGCAGGTGGGTTAGGGCATGAGCTGGCAATGCACAGCACAAAGAAGGACCCAGACCCACCTGGGTGTGCTGCAGAATCTTTAATGTGTTTGTATCCAAAATTCTAGGAACTCTTTACAGAAGAACAACCCTGATCCCATAAAAATTAATAGACTTTGAACTCCCTTAGTCCTTCTGGTGGCATTGAAGACTTCTGCCTGTATTGTCAACTTAAAGAAGAGCTGCCATTCTGGGGCTTAAAAGGGGCATCTAAGGGACAGTAATGAAGCATTTAGGGATAAACCCCAAGCTTAAACAGCTTCAGAGAAAGCCAAGGGCTGGGAACTGGGTCCTGCTGCCTGTGTGTGCAGATCGGTGTTGGATTAGGCAGTGGCCTGGCTTGTTTGCCTCTCTGATGATACCAGATAACTTCTTGGCCCACTGCATCATCTGGAGAAAAACAGCTGAACAAATGGAGATGTGCAGGTGATCTGCAGTTCAGGGACTTGTTTTGAGTCTTGTGGTCTTTGGCTTTTTTTTGTTTTATTTTTCACTGCTGAGGTCTGAGGGGATTTGGATATTTGACTCTTCCCCAGACTGCTGGCCTTGGAAGGAAGGTTTTAACTTCTCAGCACTAAATAAGGTAACTGTGAGACTGTGAATGCTTCAGCCAGATCGGACTAGGAGCTGATTTATTACTCAATAGAGACATGGAGGAGCTGGAAATGGGATGTGATTTGTACTCAGAGCCAGTGCTGGCTTGCTGGGATGAATTCTGTTCAAGCCATCACCTGTGAGTGCAGCCTTCCTCCCCTTTGCATCCACTGGGATCCCCACTGCTGCTCTCCCCATTTTCTTCTCCCTGCCCACACAGGATTAGCCAGCCCAGATATAATCTCTTCATCCCTACTGAACCGCTGAGAAACCCTGTGCCAGCTGTTTTCGAGAGGGGAAAAAAAAAATTAAAGGCAGCTCTTTTCTGATTTTCAAAACTTAGAGGAGGGGAGGGAGGAAAAACGTGGGGTCTAGAGGAACCGGGGAGAATAATTGGGCAATTCCCGGCATCCTCGATGGCAGCTCTTAAGCAATTACGGGGACTCAGCAGCACCCTTATCACAGCACGTTCTGGGAGATTACCCGTCTGCTCAGCTGGCAATTAGAGCTGGGGAAATGGGAAGCTGCCACTTAGCTCTGACTTTGTAGAGGCTGTTTGCACTTCTCCAAGCCAGGCCCCAGGCTCTGCAGGCAGGGAGGGAGGGGTGTGAGCATCTGTGGGGAAGATAAAATGTGAGCTGCCTTTCCATGCTGGGAGAGAGCCTTGTGGACAGGGTGGCTGGAAGGGAATAAAGGCTCTGCTCGGTTTTCTTTCCTAGTTTTTCTGTCAAACTGGAAAGCATAAGCTGTTCCATGGTCCTGTGTTTTATCCTGTTCTAACTTTCCCTCCATCTCTGTTTGCAGCTTTGGGGAACTTTGCTTGCTGATGCCATCTGTGAATGCACCAGTGCTGTGTGTTGATATGCCAGCTTGATTTGCACGGGAAAACTGCTGGGCTGAGGGAGAGATTTGTCTCTGCCCGGGCCACGAACCTCCTGTGAGATCCTGCTCAGGTCAGCAGGATGCATTTTTGGGTGTCTTTGCTACTGAAGAGATTTAATGAACCTTCCTACATCTTGTGCTGTGGTGAATCACAGGACTTGAATGATAAAATCTCCTTTAGCCTCAGCTGTTTTGGTGACTGCTGGTGCTTTGTGTAGGCGCACTGGCCCAGCTAGGGGGGTGGGAAGCTCCCATCTCTGGCTTCCACAGAGCTTGGTGGGGTTTAGTGCTGCACCAAGGGACACTTGGTCAGCTCCTCTGTTGGGATTTAGAGTCTCAAATAATGACAAGGTAAGGAAAGGACTGGAACAGGGAGGCAAAGACAGGTCCCTGCTGATTCCTTCTGTCCTTTTTTCATCCCCCAGGCTCCAGAGGCTTGGCATGGCCCAGGCTGATGGGTTGAGCAGCCACCCTGTCTTGCTGACAGGGTGTCCCCCTGCTCCTGGGTTCAGCCACCTGCTTTTCCATGGCTTTAACCCTGCTGCAGTGAAGGGCTGAGCTGGCCACAGGGATGCTCAACACCATGGATGAAGTGGGTGCCACCAAGTGCCCCTCTCCTGCGGGCTCAGCAGCAGCCTCACACTTTGGAATTAATTCAGTTTTTTTTTTTTTTTCCCCCTTGCCGATTTATCCCTCGAGTTTTCTAGGCCAGCTGTCCTCCTTTATTATCCTCACGCTACCTATTTATCTCGCCTGTCCCTTCTCCTCCCCTCTTCCCTCCCCTTGGTTTGCCTGTCCGCGGCTGAGCTCCTGCCCGCCAGCGAAAACAAGGCACGGTGGCGGAGCGTGACAGCTCCCGCTGGAGCCACATCATCCCGACAGCCGGGGCCGACTCAGCAGAGCCGGCCATCCCCTGCCACTGTCCCCGCAGCCAGCCCGGGCTGCCGGGAGGGGCTCCCAGCACCTCGGACAGCGCTCGCTGCGCTGCTCTGCCCGGTCTGGAAGAGCGGGAGGAAGGCGCTGCCATCCCCGTCTCCTGTGTCCTGTGCCCAGCACAGCTCCATCCTCATCGCCTGTGTCCTGTGCCCAGCACAGCTCCATCCTCATCGCCGGTGTCCTGTGCCCAGCACAGCTCCATCCTCATCGCCTGTGTCCTGTGCCCAGCACAGCTCCATCCTCATCGCCGGTGTCCTGTGCTCAGCACAGCTCCATCCCTGGTGTCCGTGTGTCCTGTGCCCAGCACAGCTCCATCCTCATCGCCGGTGTCCTGTGCTCAGCACAGCTCCATCCCCGGTGTCCGTGTGTCCTGTGCCCAGCACAGCTCCATCCCCGGTGTCCGTGTGTCCTGTGCCCAGCACAGCTCCATCCCCACTGCCTGCTGCCACCCACGCTCCTCTGACTGCCCCGGGGCAGAGCCAGGGCATTGCTGCTCCCACAGACACTACAGAGCATCCTTCCTGCAAGTGCCTGCTTGTGGTCACTGCACGTCTGCATATGGCTGTGGTGGGGACAGAGCAACCTGTTTGCTCCAAACATAATACTAATAATATATAATAGTAATAAAAACAACAGTAATAACGTTCTGCAGTTTTGTCTTCTGTTCTAGTCCTTGTCTCTTCAGAGAGAGTGGAATGGAGGAGATGGAAAATCCTGGCCAAGAGTGGCTGTGGATGCAAAGCAGAGCTCAGGGGCTGATCTATGACCAAACAACAGCAACGAAACAATAGATACCCCCAAAACAACAAAAAAAACCCACCCCGGAACAAATCAAACAAACAAAAACCCCAAAAAGCCAAACCAAACCAAACCAGCCAACCGACCAAAAAATCCTCCTAAAAGCCCCCCATAGCCAATAATAACAGAAATAGCAATAATAATTATAACCTGAACATCAGTCCTTTTTCGCTGCAGGTATTATAAATGCAGCCTTTGCAGCACCCTGCTTTTATTCAGCCCTTGCTTCCCCTTCTGCTGCCCTCCAGCCTCTGTGCCCAGCCATGAACAAACAGATGGAGCCTTCAGTAGGAGGACGACAATGGAAGTAGGTGTAGGAAACCCTGCACCAAAATATCCTGTGCATAATTTTATTCCCTCTTATCCCACATGCCAACTCTATCCCACAGCAGAGCTCTCATCTGAAATCAGACATGCTGAGCAGAAACAGCCTGATGCTTCAGAGATGTGCCTTCAGAGCCTGGAGAGAAACTAACCCTTCATTGCCCGCAGCTGTAGGACACAGATGTGCCTCAGCCTGGCCTTTTCCAGATCCATATTGTGCCTGTTTTAGAGCTTCCGGGGAGCTCCAGGCTTGCTTGTGTACTGTGTGCCAAGACAGCAGCACATGCAGGATGCCAGGGAAGGGCCAGAGGGCTGATGTAGGTGAGATGTTGTAGCACAGCTGAGTTACAAGCTCCAGGCCTCTGGGGCAGGGCTGTGCAAAACCACAGCTCTGCCTCCAGATGTGCAGAACATCACCAACCCCTCTGGCAAGGGGAACAGGAAGGAAATTGAGATTGAACTGTACTTTCCCAGTCACACTGAGTCCTCCATTATTCTGGCACTGTCAAACCATGTCATGATCCTCCTGACAAGCTTTTGGGGTAAAGGCAAGGAAAAGCAAGTAGTGAAATTTCTTTTAACTTCTGGAAGCAACAGGACGGTGGCAGAGCCTTTGATGCCTTTTTCGGTTTAGCAGGCAGAGATGTTCCAAATGGCTCTGACTCAGCACAGCTGGAGAGCTTTATGAGCCACATGTGGAGTGTTCAGTGAGGCCCTCAATGGAGAGCACAAAGGGCTATGGGCAGTGTCCCACCTGCCTGGAGACTTAGAGAGGTACAGGAGTCTTAATCAGCATGAATCCCACTGGGAAAAAAAGAATCAACAGAAATTGTTTGGCAAAGGACCTACTTGGTGGTTTGGAAATGTGGATGCCTGCCTTGGATGGGCAGGGAGGGTGTGGGAACTCCTGAAGCATTTGGAGATATGAATTGTCCATCAGGAAAAGGACATTCCAAGCCAAAAAGTTCTGGAGGGGAAGGTGACCTTGTTCTGCTCTGTTTAAATCTGCAGGGCTGGTAGAAGTAGTGAACAGGGTAACTGTGCTCCCACCTCCCAAAATAGAAGTAAATTTGGGGTCTGAATGGAGAAAGAGAGTGGAGAGGGATTTTTGAAAAGGAATAACCTTAAGCTGAAGGAGGGTAGATTTAGATCAGATATTGGGAAGAAATTCTTCACTGTGAGGGTGGGCAGGCCCTGGCACAGGTAGCCCAAGAAAGCTGTGGCTGCCCCTGGATCCCTGGAAGTGTTCAAGGCCAGGCTGGATGGGACTTGGAGCACCCTGGCACAGTGGAAGGTGTCCCTGACTGTGGCAGATGCTCTTTAAGGTTCCTCCCAACCAAAAGCATTCTGTGATTCTCTAAACCCTTAGGTTAAGGTGTGCAATTGCAGTGAGCCATTCCAGTGGGCAAATTATCCAGTGTTCTTGTGGGACCTGATCTTATCTGGGATGCAACACAGGAGAGACAAAAGCTCAGGGGAAAAAAGTCAATGGAAAGTGTCTCATGCAATGCAGAAAGCAGGACCTGCATCTTTTTGTTGATGGAAGAAAGTGCCTCCATCTATGTCCATCTTCATCTAATTCCATCTCCAGAAAATAGGCTGAGTGCCCCAATGAAGACATCATTTTTCAGGACCCTTTCACATGATGGCCTGGTAAAATTGTTATTTTGAAGACAGCCAAATTTTGGAGAGAGAGATAGCAAATTTTGTTTTAGCAAGGGACTGTAGAAGCTGTGAGTGACTGCACTATTTGATGCTATTGTGCTGGGCTCAGGCCTGAAAGGAGCTGGTAACCTCTAGAAGGATTAGAGGGAACATGGAAAGGAAAACCCTGAATTTGGATTAAAGATGTTTAAAAGTCTCTTGTATCAGCAAGCTCTTTTCTCCGGGAGAGATTAGGAGTGCAGCTTCTCCCGACAGTCCTGTTAATCTGGTCTCCATGGAAACAGGATGATGTTAGTGGTGACACACTCCCCTAAATGGCTTCTCAGCACCTGTGTTAAGGGGGGAGACTGGCTTTGCTTTGTCACCCGGATCTGGTTAGTTTGTCCCCTGCCAGTCCCTGACAGCTGCTGCTGGGGGATGTTTTTGCTGCTGGTTTTGTGCTGGTGGGACCTGCACCAGTTCCCCCACGCTGCAGAGATTTTGCTGGAGAATTCTCAGACAGGCTCAAGCCTCCACACCGAGCCCAACCAGCCCAGAAAAAGCCACAGACTTTCACACAATCATGTTTTTGCTGGTCCTCCTGAATGGGACAGGCTGGGGTTGTTTTGCAAATGTCTCCCACCCTCCTACACTGCCCAGGGTGACCGAGTGACCTCCTTATGGTGACACCACGTGCAGGAGGTCTCTGGGCTCTGCTGCAGTGACCACTCTTGGACCAATACATGGACAAGGCATTGAGCAAGAAGTTGGGAAATTTGCCCTGTCTTAAAGCAAACCCAGCCTTGCAAAGCCCAGCCAGCAGTAAACACTGAGGCAGAGCCGGTGCAGTTTGCTCTGTGCCTGACTGTGCAGGGGACAGAAGTAAAGCGTGTCCCAGGCATTTGCCTCAAAATGCAAAAATGCAACCTGGATGTGCTAATGTGGCCATCCAAGCTGGGGGTGAAATGGTGGGTGGCTTGTAAACGTTCCCTGAATTTTTCTAAATCCCTTTTCATCCTGAGTCACACGCAGAAGAGCGTGGGTGAGCGAGAGTAGGCAGAGGGAGAGGGGTGGTGGGGCTGCATGAATTTGGATATGCACATCAGCTATCAAACACAGTGCAAAATTGCTGTGAAAGCAATGAAAAAAGATAAATTTCGTGTCACAGTCTTCAGATGATGAGCTACTGCTGTTACTGCTTTCTGTGTTAGTGGAGTTAAAGTGGGACTTGCTTGTTGAGATTAGCAAGTCTTCTGCACCTCTTTTCTCCTCATCCCAACTCTTTCCTCTTTCTCTCCCCACTGCTCCACAGTTGCATTTCCCAGTGGATCTCAGCCAGCTGTGTGGGACTGCTGCTGCCTCTAGCCCTTTCAGATCAGTCATGGGTTTGGCTAAAGAAAGTTGAAACAAAGAAAACAAAATGTAGATGACCTTTATGTCTGTCTGACTCCAGCTCATGCTTCCAAAACATTTTATGCCGTCAGCTATTTCCACCTAGACCTGGACCTGTGTACTTAAAAACATTATGAAACTGAAGAGTTGAGGGAGGCACTTTACCAGTGGTCCTGTTGCCCTCACTGTGAGCTCAACCCTAAATCAGACCTCAGAGATTTTCATCCCAGAAGCTCCACAGCAACCCCAGCTTCCCACGCAAAGCAACTCACTGGATTTTCCTGGGGCCACCTGGAATTGCACCAGAGCAAGTCCCTGGGTGTTCCCTGTAAGTCCCATTGCTTTTTCAGCCTGTGTGACAGTTTTCACAGGAAACAAGTCTAGTCCAAACAGCTACTTTAGATTTAATCTATGAATGATGACTTAAATTAAAATTAAAAACCAGCTACAGTAGCCCAGTGTAACTAACACCAGGAAGCCTGTGGAAGCCCTGGTCTGGCTGTGAGAGACAGGGCTTTGCACACCTGCCCAGGCGTCCCTTTACCGGCTAGAGAGCCCTGGGCAGGGCTCCTGCAGCCTCATGTATCATTTAAGGAGTCATTCTATTCCAGAAAGCAGGCAGCTCCCATGTGGGCTATACCTCAGCAGTTGTAATTCGTCCCAGTTTATAAATAAGATGCTTTTCCTGGACTGCCAGGTCCCAGTGACATCTATAAGGCAAGCTGTGATCTCTGTGACCTGTGAATCATCTCTGATAATGGAGATCTTGCTGCCTGACTCCTACTTTTGTCAGCTGTGCAGCACCAGGGTGTGGATGCACCCAGAGAGAGCTCCCTGGCACTATGGCAAAGGAAATGATTTCTTCCCTCTGGAGCAGAGCCCTGGTGGAGATCACCTGAGAGGGATGCTCTTAAGGGCAGAACAAGGTGGTACTGTTCACCTTTGCTTTCCCTGAGAGGTATTTCTACCTCCCTGACCCAGCCTGGGGAAGATTCAGTCTTTTCCGTCCTCTCACCATCCATTCTTGCCTTTTCCTAGCACCAAGGCCATATTAAGTCTGAATACTCCACTCTCTTGCCCTTGGAACTGTTCAATGCCTGGCCCATGTGCAATAGCCTCCAGCAATAAGGAAAAACCTTTGGGTCTCAGCCTCTACTTCTGCTTCTCCCTCTGGAGCATCAGCATCCTGGCCTCCATCCCTGGAATCAGTTCAGAACCCAGATAAATCTGCTCTGTGCACCAGCGTCCTCTTTACTGTGGTCACAGGAGTGCTGCCCTTTGTCAAAGTGAATATGGCATCAAAAACTGGGAATTAGTAATGGCCATGAGCTGCACCTTGGAGGGTGAGAGCCTTTGCTGGGAGCGGCACTCAGGTGACGATGCTGGAGGCACTGCCTGGTGGGTGAGGTGTCTTGGGTGCTCTGCCTGCCTGCACTGCCTGTCTGGCACAGCTGACAGGGTGTTGTTTCCTCGCTCTGCATCTCCTTTGCAGCCAGGATAACAACACCTCGTGGGGGTGAGGGTGGATGTTCTTTGGCATTTGTCATCGACTCGCCTGCAAGCACCCTGGGGAGGCCTATAAATAAGTGAGGGGCTGTGATTCAGCAGCCACTGGAGGAGAAGCAGCCACCACCATGTCCATTTCATGATCACTTCAAAAGCCTCGAGTCTTTATTTGATTGTGTTTTTGCATTAAATTTGCAAAAACCCCCTCCACAAGGGGAGCAGGGGAAGGCAACCTGCTGGGAAGGATGGTGTGGAAGGAGCCACTGTGGGAACAATGCAGCCCCTGGGAGTGATTGCAGGCTCCACCACAGCACCCTCCCTCCTTAGCGATATGCACCTGCTTTTGTGTTTCTCTCCCCTTCTGTTTGCTCTGGTGGGTTTTCCTGATGCCTGTTATTGCTGGGCTGAGAGAGGCAGTAAAATAAATTGTTCAGGCCAGGCTTGTGGAGAAACAAGCAGGTGTCTGGCTGTGTTATCAAGGCAGTAACGCTTTTGCATCTCAGTGATGGGACTAACATGAGACTGAGTGATCAGAGCAAAAAGCACAACCGTGTTCACCTCGAGGCTCTGAGCAGCAAAATTGCAGCTTGGATTTAGGTTCAGATTGCAGAGCTTAACTTTACTCATTTAATTTACCCAGTGCTTTGGGACTTTATTGGCAGTCATGCTTTTGTGGGGCTGCACCTGCTGGGACATGCTGAGGTGAAGGTCCTTTCCTGTGTGTGGATGAACTTATGGATGAAAATACAGAATGGAAGCAGCTCTATTTTCTGTAGGATTTCTGTGGTCTGCCCTCTGCTCAGATGGCCTTAAATGGATTTGTCTGTATTTGAGAGGGAGGGTATTTGTCTGTCCCTTGTGCCAGGGTGGGTTAAAATGTGCTGAGCAGGGTTGTCCATTTCCACACTGATGTTTTGTAGGAAGGGGAATCAGTTTGCCCACAGGGTGGTGAACAGCAACCACAGGAGCATGTCTGCCCTAGGAGATCCTGCTGACTCCATGTGGACCCAGCAGCAGCAGCACTGAGCTGCACCACTGGCTTAAAGCCACCTGAGCCTCAGTTCTGTGATGTCTCTGCAGCTTGGTGAGTGACAAACCCCTCTGTGCCCTGGATGTGAATGTGGAAACACCCACAGAGGCAGCACAGGCTTCTTCTGAAGCACAGCCAGGGTGGAGGGAAGATCTCTCGGCCAGGTCACCCTGCAGCTCTCCCTGTTTCTAATGAAGCCTCATTCCTGATGGCCACTCAGCCCCTTCTGCTTTCAAGTCAACAAATGGAAAAAAAAAAAAAAAAAAAAAAGGTAAAAAGCAAAGAGGAGGAGAATAAGACAGAATGATATATTTTTGTTCACTCTCCCTCTCCTTCTTCATTCCTTTGAGCCATTTTTAACCCAAACTAATTCAGCTGGAAATATTAATAACCCTATGAGGACACCACCTCCTTGTAATGAAGTGTAAAGGTCACTTCTGCTCAAATCACACAACTCTTTCATTTTGTTCTCTGCAAGGAACAGCTCCTCTCTTTAATTATTCAGTTTGCTTTTATACTGCAGCCGCTGCTCTCTTGTCTCTCATCTCTGACACTTCCCCATTAGGCAAGTCCCCAGGAGGATGCGCAGTGTTACCTGCTGGGCCACCACCAGGGCCTGGATGTTGGGAGCAGCAATTGGGATCTCCCTGCTGGGGGAAGGAGAGGCTGGATGTGGAGAAGAAGAGCTGACTCTTGGATTTCAGTGTTGTTCCTTTCATGGTGTGAATTGGCTGGTGTTTCTTCAGGGTGTGGGCATTGCAAAGTATGTTAATTTTTGGGTGAGTTGAATCCTCGTGCATGAGGAGCCAGTTGATGAGATGGATAGGAGAGGGGCTGGAGGGGAGCTGGGGCATTCCTGTCCTCCTGATTTACCTGATGGGTGGATGGAGGTGGGAGGCTGTGGGATGGGAAGTGACCTCTGTGTGGTCACTCCTCACTGAGGAAGGTAATTGCTTGTGAAGCCCTAAGGTGAACCAAAAACCTCTCGGATCAGTGCAATGTCCTCCATTCTCAGATGTCTCTCAGGCCACAATGTCCACAGCCAGGGAGAAGAGAGGGAGAAATCACAGCACCCTGCTGCAAATGTGAGCACTCCTGGGACAGCCATGGAGCCACCAGCACAGAAATGGGCAATGGGATTGTGGAGTGCCACTTTCTAGGGATGAATTTGGGGTCACATGGAAGTTCTCCCCAGACAGATGCCCAAGAGAGGGCTGGGGAACAGGGTAGTAGGACCACACTGGTCAGTCTGGAGAAGGGAAGGTTCAAGGGAGACTAAAGGGGCTCCAAAAGAGCTTGAGAGGGAATTTGGACATGGATTTTTAGTGATGGGACAAAGGATAATGGTTCTAAACTGACAGAGGGCAGGTTTAGATTAGATTTTAGGAAGAAATTCTTCCCTGTGACAGTGGGGAGGCCCTGGTATAGGGTGCCCAGGGAAACTGTGGCTGCCCCTGGATCCCTGGAAGTGTCCAAGGCCAGGTTGGACAGGGCTTGGAGCAACCTGGTCTGGTAAAAGTGTCCATGCCCATGCCAGAAGGGCTGGACTAGATCATCGTTAAGGTCCCTCTCAACCCAAATAATTCTGTGATTCTATGATTTCAGTGGCTGAGGTGATTATTCCACTAATTATTGTTGGAGCATCCTAAACAATTAATAACCATAATTAATTGTATGGGCCCAAGAGAGCAGAAACAACTTTTGTGGTGGCTGTAACCCCTCCCTCCCCCGAGCACTGCTCACTCCAGAACCTCTCTGCAGTGTTTTATCTCCCTGAATGTTTAAATGACTTGAGCAATTTGGGGTTTCCTCTGTTTCCCCATGGGACTCCTCACTCCCTGCTCTAATTATAGCACCACGGCAGCTGTTAATGCCCACAAACAAACACGGGTCCTCGGTAGCTGCAGTGAGTTAAGGTTTATATAATCATGTGAAGATTTGAGAGCTGAAAAGCTTTTCTCTGTGCACAGCATTAATCATTTAAAAGGAGCCTGACTGATGATTTTTGCATGTGTGTGTGGTTGTTTCCTTTTTTCCCCCTGCGGAGTCCAGCTGTTGCTGTACATGGTGTGCTCAGCACCAGCCAAACCATTGCCAAAGCCACAATGGCTTCTGAAAACTCCTGTTTTCAGGCTCATCTGGTGATTCATTCATGCAGGACATGGGCTGTGCTAGTAGTGAAGAAACATACCCAGCCCTCTGATGAGGATGTGGAGAAGTTTTGCTTGTTAATGGTAAGATGTTGTACTGGTTTGAAAGCAAAACCAGTGAGACACTCCAAGTCAGAAATAGAATTTAATAGGAAAAAAAAAAAAGAAAAAGAAAAGAAAAGAAAAGAAAAGAAAAGAAAAGAAAAGAAAAGAAAAGAAAAGAAAAGAAAAGAAAAGAAAAGAAAAGAAAAGAAAAGAAAAGAAAAGAAAAGAAAAGAAAAGAAAAGAAAAGAAAAGAAAAGAAAAAGAAAATACATGCAATAGTACAAAAGAAAAACACTGACAGTCAGAATACAACCTGACACCCCGCTAGTTAGGGTGGTGGTAGCAGTCTAGATTAAGTGATCTTGTTGAAGTACTGATCCTATAGAAAGGTCTGGTAGCTCTTGTCCTCTGGAATTCAGTGGAAAAAGGATGCTTTGGTGTTCCAAATATCAGTTTTTATCTGAGTAGGAAACGCTTGGCTCCTTCCCCTGGGTGGAGCATCTCCCAATGGGATGATGTAATTTTATCAGTCATGCACTGGGACTCAATGGCCCATTAACAGGAGATATCTCCTGGAGGAAGGATGGGTCATGGAAAAGATAAAAACCACTGCCCCAGCTGGTTTAAAAGATGGTGATAGAATCCATACTTTTGGTCACATCCTGTATTGCAGCCCAAGACAGACGTGTTCCATGGTAGAAGAAGGCTCACACTGAAAGGACAGAACTGACACGGTCATTTCCAAATTACAGCTGGCAAAGGAAGCACAGAGACATGGAAAGTCTAATCAAGAGCACTGATCAGCTCTTTGGCCAAGCATGGAGACATCCTTTTCCAAGCTGTGCTGGTGCCAGGGCTTTTCCCTCTCATTGTCCCTCTTGGACTTGCTTTGGGAACAATGGCATCATGGTTAAATCAAGCTACCAATTGAATCTTTGAAGCTGTTTCCTGTGATGTTGCCTGAACTGGGCAGCCATCCCTCACACAACTGACACCAGAAGGAAACTGCTGTCCACAATTTTGTACCAGCAGCATCCCTCACTCCCTTCCCTTCTGTGACCTCTCCAGTGGATCATTAAAAGCAGTGCAAAATGCAGGAGCACAGACCAGACTGGGGCACCGTTTGCACTGTGTGCAGCCACAATTGTAGCTTGGTTCCAGCTGACAGGTTTATATGACCTCATATCTATAAAAACTGATCTTAAACATTCATTTGGAAACCTCACATGGACATAAAACCCAGAGTTCAAAAGTTGCAACTTTTCAGACAAAGGGGAGGGAAAAAATAGGTGTCAGGTTGTAGGTTAAAATGCAGAAATGTTTGGCTGTGGTTTTGCAGATGTGATTTCCATGCTGCCATCATCAGTGGCAGGGACAGTTCAGCACCTCTACTGCCACCATCCTTCTTCCAAGCCCCTAAGCAGGGCTTAAAGTATTGAGATTTAAGGATGTGAAAAATTCCTGGAAGAGCTAAGGAAAGATAATCAGGGCTAGTGTGCTGCCAGTGAGGGAAGAGGCTGAAATCGGCAGGGGGGAATGGACTGGGTGGTTGAAATTCCACTTTCCAGAGTCAACGCTAAGGCAAATCAAGTCTTGTGGCTGAAGATGTGGCTGTTTTAATAATGCAGGCATTGGAATTAGAAAGAGGAGCTAAGACAAGGGGTCTGTAAGTAGCAATGCTGTGGGTGATGTCTGTCCCAGACCTGTTTATTTGGAAGCATCTCTGCAGATACCAGCAGGAATTCATTGGTAGCTGTGTGTGCTGGAGCCTTCTGGCCCCAGCCAGAGGCACTGCAATTAAGGAAAAAGAACACCAGCTTTTTCTCCTGGCCTTCCCCAATGCCCCAGATGCCTGGTGCAATGCTGTCCTGCCCTGTGGAGGATGCATTGTGCTGCACAGGGACAGCCCTCACCGGGGTGCAGGCCCTGAGCTCTGGCTTAGTTGTCTGTAACCCGGGGAACAGATGGCACAGCCTGACAAATGCAGCCTTTCCTGCACTTCCCTGCTCCTTTCCACTGCAAATTGAGGCCTTAAAAAGGATTGATGGTGCTAACAACAACCTCATCTAGGAGGACTTTTGGAGGGATTAATGACTAGTCGCTGGGGAAAGGTTTAATGGTCCAAAGAGATCAGCAGTCTCAAGCCAGTTTATTAATCAGCTAAGGCCATTACCACTTAAAGGCTCAGTCTGGGGGGGAAGAGGAGGCAGGGGTGGCAGTGATCCATCTCTGCAGAGAAACAAGCCAGAGAAAGTGAGGAGATCCCTGGAATCCAGTACACAAACTCACTGCTCTTCACTTGGTGTGGACGAGGATTTAGCAAGGAAATGTAGAGAGAAAAGGGAGTGATGGCCTTGCTTCATTTACTTCTGATGCACTGCAACCCATCTCGTGCTCTCGTGGCTGTAGCAGCTCCTGAACAAGCCCACGGGCTTCCAGCCAGCTGTGCCTCCAGCAGTGGCTACCACACATCCCCACACCCTGTGCTGTGGCCTGGGCAATTGAGGACTACTGTTGTGAGAGGAAATTTATTTCTAACACCTTGTCCAGAGATAATTTTTCTGCCCTGGGGCGTGAAAACTAAGGTTCTTATTATTTTTATCACAGCAAGTCAAAGTGCAGAAGCTATTCTTACTCATATAAATGTCTAATCCTACTCTGATTCCTTCCGAGCTGCTGCATTTGCTTTGATTACTTTTCCCAGTTATAGCTAAAATAAAATTTGCAGTATAATAATCTGCTCATACAATAAGCAGTCCCTGAGATGAGGAGATGAGGGCCCTGCCAGGGGCCCTCTCCGTTTTCAGAGTGCAGGAAAAGCTCGGCTGTGTCCTGGCTGGATTGTATGGAGGAAAGCAAAGTGCCTCAGTCTATTTATTTCCTTTGCACTTGAGACCCCTTAGGGGTCATCTGTAGCAGGATGAATGCAGCATTGGTATAATGTCATTTTCTGAGGTCCAGGGAGGGAGAAGAGTAGGATTGCTGGTGAAGGAGACATGTTCCCAGGTACTGGAGGTTTCTGGAGCAATTTTCAACTCTGTCCATGCAGTGGGACTGTGTAGGGCCAGGCCTGGGTCTGGGAAATGTTAGCTGCTAGGGGTGGCTTGGGGTCAGCATGCTTTTTAATTGCTTGAAAGTGAGGTCTTTGTGCTTTATCCTCACAGAGGCTGTTTTAGGGCACCAACAAAGAATCTGATCTTCTGAAGAGAGCTCTGGCTTTGCTCTAGAATCTGATCACAGTGAGAAGTTGTTTCTGTTCTGATACATTTTTAGGTGGCTGAAAAATCTATATTAGTTTTGGATTTTTTTTGCCTTTTTAAAAATTTTATTTTCCCTTCTGTGCTTGTTCCATCCAAAGTCATGAACTACATGTGAGGACAGGTGACTTACCTTACTCCACTGCCTTTTGGAGTAAAACCTCTTCTTGCTTTTCTTCCTTCTCCCTGCAAACTCATGTATCAGCCACATGAATTTTTGCTCCCTTGGGACTCTGCTCCTGGAGAGCCTGGACCTCTGGCTGGCCCAGGATGATAAAAACCAGCATGGCCCATACACTCCAGAGCTCCAGCACCCCAGGTCTCTCCTCCTGACTTGGTATTTTCAAGAGTCAGCAAGACAAACATACCCCCCTGGAGAGGAGCTGGGGCAATCAGCAGGTGAAAGCTGTCCCAGCTAAAGGTACTTGGTGTCAAAAGGTATTTTTGTGTGTGTATGCCAGGGAACAAAGAGGGTGAGCAACCTCCTGTGCCTTTGGATGGTTTTTGCACATCACTTAATACAGATTTTCCAGTTTGCAGGGGGAGTAGCCTCGGTGTAAGGAGTCACAGAGCAGAAAGGAGGTGGCAGACACCAGGGATGAGCTGAGCTCATGGCATTCCCTTTCCAGAACCACAGCATTCTAGTGCCATGCCAAGACCTCTCTGCTTTTCATCCCTCTTTTCACAAGTGGTCTGTGTGGACTCAGTTTTCTGCACTTTAAGATTCCAAGAGTTCCAAGCTAGACATTCCTATTGCTTTAGCTAAAGAAAGATGGGGATGGTTTCAACCTGCCAAGCTTTCCCCTAACATATACATATACACTGTTAGTGAATTTGAATTCAGGTCCTAAACACTGTAGGAATGTTGGCCATATGGAATGGTGACCCTATAACCCCTAAACCCAGCAACATTTATTGATGGCTTATCTGAAGTCTCTGTAGCAAACATTTCAGTCCCTTCAGCCAGGGAGAAGTGGGTTACTTTGTGAATGTCAATGCAGATCAAATAAAACATGTCTCAAGGACAAATGTATTTGTTCTGAAAATTTGGCCAAAGAAATCAGAAATGGTTCTTTAAAATACAGCAGCCTAGAGCATGTTTTTATCTTCCTTTTTGAGCAGTGAAAGTTGATGATCAAGCTATAATTTGAAATATATGGTAGGATACAGCAAAACCAATGCCACTGAAATTGCCTTGCAGTTTGAACACACGGATCTGAAGATTTGACAAAAACATTTTCTTTGTTCTGCAGACATGAGACCATTTTCCTTCCTTTTATGTGTAGCACCCTTGGATTGTTTTGCACTGATCACAACTGCTCTGGTGCTCTCTTTGATGAATGCACTTGTTTTTTTGGTTTTTTTTTGTTGGTTTGGAGCTCCTTTTTGGGGATGGTGGGTAGGTAAGATTTCATTGGGCATGATGGGAAAGGGACAGTTAATTTGTGTCATGGGTTGGGCATAACTGGGCAATCAATCTCAGCAGAGCATGTACAAGGTGTCTGAAGAAGAGAGACACAGAGATCCAGTTGCTGCTTTCTTCCTTTTTTTATGTGAAATTAAAGCAAAAAAAGAGCAGGAATAGGTGCCTTCTGGTTCCAGGCTTCATGGAGCAATGCTGGGACTATCAGCAATGCTGCAAAGGGAGAGGGGAAGGAGGGAAGACGATGACTCACAAGAAGTTTCCCTGTCAAGATTTTGCTTCGTCGTTTTGTGTTCTCTGGATGACTTAGGGAGAGACACTTTTCCCTCATCTCTAATTTGCTGCCAGATGAATATATTGAGTAGCAGGATATTGAGAAATCATGGGAAACTAATGAGAAATGCCTGAATGAGCTCAGCATGTTCCTGCACTCGGCTGTTAGGTTTTAATATCCCAGTGGTGCTGGGCAGAGGGGGTACAGGGGCTGTGCAGCTCCTTTTGCTCTTTGGTTGAGTGTCAAAATGGGACAAGGAGTAATGGGTTTAAACTAAAAGATGGTAAGTTCAGACTAGACACAAGGACAAATTTTTTACAATGAGAGTGGTGAAAACCTGGCATAGGTTGCTCAGGTAGAAGCCCCATCTCTGAGAATATTCAAGGTCAGGTTTTGAGGCTCTGAGCAACGTGATCTAGATAAACATTTCCCCTCTCATTGCAGGGAGGTTGGAGTAGACTGAATTTAAAGATTCCTCCTAACCCAAACTTCTTCAATTCTGTGTTTCTACCTGTTTGGCCAATCTGTGGTCTTACTTGGAAATTCAGCCACCTAGAATTGTTATTGCACCTGTTATTTTGAGGTGTGACAGTTCTGGCTGACTAAAAATCCTTACTACAGCTTTTCCTTCTCACACATTGTCCAGACTTCCTTCTTTGAGGTCCTGATCTCTGTTGGATGTTGGGGGGCCTGGCTGTGACAGAAGGGCTGGTTGGTGAAGGATGTTCCTCAGGGAACGTCCTCATGGCAAGGACCACAGATACTGAGCATTTTCAAGATGCTGACTGTAAACTCTCAATTTCAAAATTATAATAAATTGGAGAGAGGGGGGATTTCTTAGCAGATACCTGTCTTTCAAACCAAGACGCTTGGGCAGGGATTCTCTGTCTTTCTGGCCTGGTGTGTTTCTGCTGCTATATATATATCCTTTGAGGTTACTGGGAGTTTCTGTGATTAAATTGGGAGGAAATTTTGGTCCCCTTTCTGCCTTAAAATGTGTTTCAGAACAGCCTGAACCCGGTCCAGCAGTCAACATGACAATGGACTTTTTCCTTTGTGATGGGCACAGCTGAGAGCATGGCTGCCAGCCGCCCTGGACTGCATGATCTTGAAAAACAGATTGCAGTGTGAAGGACTGAATTCCTGTCACGGGTATTTTTTGACCAGACCTAAAGTTATTTCTCCAGGAAGAGTGATGTGTAGCAGGAAACTGGTACTCCAGTCCCAGATGGGCAGCTTTGCCTTCAGCTCATCTCTGATTCAGGTAGTGTTTTACCCTGAGGAGATGAAAACACCCCGAGAAGCAGAATAATATGAGGGAGACATCTGTGTTTCACCACACATTTGGCAAGGGGAGGTGGCAGCAAAAGTTCCTGAGGAGGTTTGTCAGGGTCAGTAACACTCCAGAGATGCAAATCAGCCCCATGGCAGCCTGGCAATGACTCAACCTTTCCTACAGCCTGATTTTGCCCATGTGTGTGATACAGGCTGCTGCAAAGATGGGTTTCATTTTTACAGACTTATCACCTTCCTTGGGCCTTTCATGCAGCAGAATGATGAAAGGCAGGAACCTTATGGCAGCTGAATAAAAGTCATATCCCAGGAGCTGTGAAAATGTCCCTGCCTTGTTTTTCCAAGGAGTCCATGAAAGGGCATGGTGACACCACATGGCTGCCACCTCCTGTCCACAGTGGCTGCTTTCTCTCGGGGCTCTTCAGCCATCCATGGCATCAGCCCAAAACCTCACCAGGGACACCCAGCACATGCCCTGTGGGTTTCACACCACGTGCAGCTCGTGTTGGTAAGATGGGTCTGTGCCTCTTGAGCCCAGCAAAGGGTGGTGTGAGCACAGGAGAGGGGCTGCAGAGCCATTCAGCAGCCAGGGTAGGGCCCTTCCCTCATAGATGGCTCTGCCATCTGATTTCAGAGTTGTCTGCCTTGACACGTGTATCCTGTGCCTTGTGAAGGAGGCAGTCAAGAGCCTTGAGCTCTCTCAGATAAATGGCTCAGCTCAGAGCACTGTGGCTTGATGTTCCTGAAGCTGATAATCCTAATTAACAGGCTTTTTCTGAGTCCCTTTTATACCACTCCAGCAGCCCAAGTGGGCTTTAAAGTGAATGGAAATTACCCCATGGAGCGCTTTCCCTGGAGATGTTGCTATGCCGACCTGCTCAGAGCAACTATTGAGGCTTCCTAGCTCTCCTCCATCCTGCATTGTTCTTGCTGTCACAGAGGCTCAGATGGTGCCAGAAGTGTGGCTGGGACAGAGAGGGCCCAGACTATTATTTACTTTTTCTGGAAGATGTGGGTAGGAGCGGAAAAAACAAGTAGAGAGGAGTAAAATCATGTCAAGCATCAACAGCAATGGAAAACCAACCTGAAAGACCTGAGAGTCCTTCTGATGGAAAATTGAGTCAATTTTCTCATGCACAATCCTTAAAAAAAAAAAAAAAAAAAAAAAAAAAAAAAAAAAAAAAAAAAAAAAAAAAAAAAAATAAAATCAATTTTTTCCTTTTTTTCATTGGAGGTCTGCAGGCAATAAGGTTTCCCCTGGGTATCTGGGTTTCCTCACCCACTCTGGTGGGAACACTGGGAGGTAAGGTGTGTTCTTCCCCAGCCCTTCCCAGCAGGTGCCTCCTGCCCTTCATGGGCAGAGGTTGTGTGGTGCTGCTGGGTGATGGAGCCATTTCTCCCTGAGGTGAAATCCATCCCATGCAGGCAGGAGTTTTTGTGTCTTCCCCCTCACCCTGAGGCACACAGCTTGGAACATTTTTGGCCACTCTCATTCCCCTTAAATTCAATCTTCCCAAGGCCTACAAATCTGAGGCATTAAGAGGAAGACAAATTATAATGAATGTATATTAGGAATATAAAAAGTAACGACTTAATATAACTTTCTCTTCTCCCCCTTCCCTCCCCGTTCATGACCTGATGTTTTTAACATTTTGGGAACTGCTAAATCTCGGAGGGATACAGAGTGTGCCAGGGAGAGCTGGGGGTGCTCCATTTGTGGGCTTTCTCTGCCCCAGGGCACTCAGAAAGCAGCACCTTCCTTCCTTGTGCCTCAGGGATAAATAACAACGCCTCCACTGGCATCAAAAGTGGGGTTAATAAAATGATTAAAATGTTAAAGTGCCATGGGTGTGGCTGTGTGGGCCCAGGGGCAAGAGGGTGGCCCTTGAGTGAGGCAATTTCCAGAGCTGGGGCTGTCCTTTGGGTTATGGTCACTCCAAAAGTCACCAGCACGAATGGGGATATAGAAAGCTGAAATAAAGTCCACCAAATATTACTGCCAAACCCCAAGACATTTGGGGAAACATCAGTTATTTTATTTACATTGGCAACAGGCTGAGGGGAACAAGCAAAGCCTTCTCCTGCTTTACAAATAATGACTTTAAATGGCTGAGACTGCTCCTGAGCAGGGCTGGCTTGAAGCAGCTTCTGCCTTTCTTAAAGAAAAACAACAAACCCCAAAATATCCACCGCCCATCAAGTATAACAGTGACATTTTTTCCTAATTTCCAACAAGGTAGTTTTCTCTGGGGCAATAAATAAATTAACCAGCTCCAGTAATCCCATCAGGAGGAGAACAGGGGACAATTTTTACCCTTCTTACAAGGTGACGATAGACAGTGGTGAGGATGGGCAGTGTATAATGTTGTTTATTATGTATAATAAGAAGCATCCAGAAATCTCAGTTAAGGACCAAGCCCCTGTACAAACACACAGTAACAGAATCCCTGTCCTGAAGAGCACACAGGCTAAAAATGGTTCCTCATGTAGCATAATTTGGAGGGGAAGAATAGGAATTAGAGGCAGAGAAATAAATTTAAAAAAAAATAAAAATCAACCTTTTTCCTGATTTCCTTTTATACTCCAAACAAAGGGCACAAGACATAAACGCTAAGATCATAATTTCCAGTCCCCATCATTAGATACTAGGATAGCAGAGTGATAGAATCATAGAATCATAGAATCATTTAGGTTGGGAAAGACCTTTTATGATCACAATGTCCAAATGTAAATCTAACACTGCCAAGAACTCCATCAAACCATGTCCCCAAGTGCCAAATCTCCATGTTTTTAAACACCTCCAGGGATGGTGCCTCCACCACTTCCCTGGGCAGCCTGTTCCAAAACCTGACCATCCTTCCAGTGAAGAATTTCCCCTCAATATCCAACCTGAACCTGCCCTAGCACAACTAGCATGCTTTCTCTTATCCTGTGTCTTGTTATCTGGGAGAAGAGACTGACCCACCTCTCATCACACCCTCCTGTCAGGAGTTGTGCAGAGCAATAATTTCCCCTGAGCCTCCTTTTCTCCATGAGCCCCCCCAGCTCCCTCAGCTTCCCCTCACTCATCAGGATTGTGCTCCAAACCCTGCCCTGTTCCCAAACTGACCCCAGGGGTTGAGGTGTGGCCTCACCAGGGTCCAGCACAGAGGGACAGGTCACTGCCCTGGTCCTGCTGGCCTGGGCTGTGCTTGCCTTCACCACAGCAGGGGTGGGAATGTGACTTGCTGGTCCCTGGGAAGGGGAGGCAGGAGGTGAGGGAAGCCCAGTGCCCACCTGGCTGGTGAGGCTGACAGCATGAAGCTCCTCCACCAAATTCCTGGCAAGGGGAGAATGTTGAAACCTCCATGAGAGGAGGAGGAGGCAGCACAGCCACCCAGGTGTTTGAAGCAACCTGAGTGCCTTGCAGCATTCCTGGTGCCTCTGTCCTCCCTGCCCAGAGCAGCACAGCTCAGCCCCATGGTTTTGGTTTGTGTCCAGCGCCAGCCTAGGAGGGCACAGAGGGGCTCAGGGCCATGCTGAGCAGGGCAACTCATGTGCCGTGGGCTCCCTCCTGATAGCTGGAAAACCATTTTATAAGGAAACCGAAGCCTTGCAAAGTAATTCCAAAAGAATGGCAGATTTTTTTTCTTTTTCACGTTTCTTAGCTTTCTTTCTTTTTTTTTTTTTTTTTGAGATACTATAGAAAATTAAAAACATGATTGAATTTGTGCATGCCTTTATTTATTGTGCTATGGATGATGGGCACAGATTTCCCTAAGCCAAAAAGCCCCCTCCCTCCTCCTTCCCCAGCCTTAGTAATCAGCTTCCTTGTGCTCCAGCCCACGCTAGACTATTTTCCTCTGTCAAATCCTCCATCATTGGTTAAATTACCTGGGTGTGTGTTGGCTTCATCTTTTTTTGGTGAAATCTTACAATCTTTCAAGTCTACTTTGTCCGAGTCCCTGTCATCCTCTTAGGTTTTTGTACACCCTCTTTCTCTCCTGGCTGATTTTGTAAAAGGTCTAATTCCAACCAGTTGCTGCTCTCAGGGCTGAAGTCTGTTCTCCAGTGCCCATGCTAATCATATGTGTTCACCAAGAGCTTCGAAGCTACAGCAAATTGCAGCTGTGCAGGCTCCATGGCACAGGGCTGTTCATTTTTCCCTTCCACCCTCCTTTTCTCAGCTGCTCCCCTTCCACATTTCGCTCCCTGCATTCAGTGCAGCCTCCACTGCCTGCACACCTTTCAAGCCACCATCCTGTTGAGGAGATATCTGGCACAGACCCTGGTTTGCCACCGGGGTGTCCCCTCCCACACACCCCCCGACAGCTGCCTTCCCAAATGTGAGGACGTGCTTCACTCAGAGTCTGCCGTGTGAGCCAGTTTGAATCTAGGATGCTCTTTCCTTTTGGCTCGCCACAGAGATCACAGGACCCTGTTTAATCCAGCTCCCTGTCGGTGTAGGGCTGAGTCATAGGAGGTTTTTCTGTTGCTACATCTAATAACGCTTTGCTGCTGGGAGCAGAACATCAACCAGCTTGGCTGGGAGTCGGCACTGTCACCCAGCAGCTTCCCTTGTCTGCAAGTTGTTTTGATTCTTTTCTTAGACTTCTCCCTCTCTGTGTCTTTTTCTCTAAAACATTAATTTCCTCTAATTAGAGCCTCCTTAACAATTCTTTCCCCCCCCCTTCCTCAGTTAATTTCCTCTAATTAGAACCTCCTTAATAATTCTTTTGCTAAATCAATTTCCTCAGTTAGAACCACCCGCCACAATTTCTTTCCTCCCTTTCAAAAGCTGTCGGAGTAGCTAAGCAAATTATGCTTCTGAGTAACCTTTATCTCGTACTTGGTATTTTAAAAGAACTGTAACAGGTTAGACAGGCACAATTTCCCCTTTCAGAGCTCTGCTGGTCTGACCCCATTAGGTTATACTTAGCTGAGTGTTGTACTATTGTATACTTAATAAGATGCTCTAGCTGTTCAACTGGAACTCAGGTAAGGCTGCATTTGTGAATGAATTTAACATGACACTTCTTAATTCAGATCAGATTTAACGGTGTCAGAATCCATCTTTAAACTAGATCAAATTGCTCTCCAAGAATATGTAAAACCTCCTGTCCCTGTTACCTGTCCTGTGAGCCAGACTTTCCTAACTTTTCCGCTACAGCCATACTGGCTTTCTTCTCCTGACAAGCCTTTTAAGTTCTAATTTTTTTCTAAAACATGCTGTTTTTAAAAAAAGATCTTTTTTTTTTGTTTCTAATTTACACAGCAAGTAACTATTAAGGGCCCACTGCTTTTCACAATCATGCTGTGGGCCACATCAGCAGCTGGTGTAAATGGGGAGGCAGCCAGGTGACACATTATGGACCTTGGGCCTGAGTTTCCTCTTCTTTATTATGCAGTGTCTCCCCAGCTGAAACTGTGTTATGCATTTCTCCATCTCTTTAAGATGGGACCATCTCACCAAAATCCATCAAGGACAACTCACTCCATTTCCTGATTTTATGAGGAAACAGGCCAAGTGATGATGGCAACTGGGGGGGGGTCATCCAGTTAGAGTGGAAACTCTTGTTTTATGCAATTATGAAAAACATGGAGAAGGGAACACATCTGAGCTGCAGGAATGCACTGGTGGCTGTGTGTTCCCTTTCCTATACCCCTTCCTCACGTTGGCACCAACCACCCAGCACAGATCTGATGGCATCAATGAGTGTCACCACATGGGACAGCACTGCCCCTCTGTGATTCACAGCCCATGTGACACAAACTGAAGAAATCTACCTCACTACAGGCTCAGGAATCTTCTTCTGGCCTTTCTCACAAACATTTCCTCCCTCTTTTGGCTATGCCCAACTGCAGAGCCTGCTCTGAGTCCTGGTCACACAGCAGAAATGTCACCCTGGGCGATGAAGAGTCTGCTCCAAGGCAGGTGGAGCAACTTTCCGGCTTGTGAAGTGCTTTTCATCACCGTCTGATGGGAATCAGCAGTGCCTCAGTGGGTGGCTGTCCTGGAGTGATCCGGGAGGAATGCTTCATAGATACTCTGTGGGGAGCTGGGGGAGGCTTGCAGCAGCTCCATCCTCCTCAGTGCCACCATCAGATGTCTGGGCAGGCCCAAAACGTTTCAGCCAAGCCCAGCTACTGTGGGAAAGCTTCACTGCTGTCCTTTTCCACGCTATTTCCTTCTGACCTTTCCGAGCTTCTAGCACCCCACAAAGTCTGTCCTGGTGGAAGTGATGCAGAAGTAGCAAGATGTATTTTACTTCCTTTGCAGTCTTATTAACTGTGCAGAAAACTCCATTTGCCATCACTTATCTTGAAATCTCATAGTAGGGTTGGATGGAAAAATGAAATGCATTAAGGCTTTTGTTTTTTGACAAAATCCCTAATGCTTGAGACGGGAATAGGATGTTTTTGGGTAATCTTACAAGGAGTACAGTGCTGGTGGTGTTGGAGAGAGGGTTGTCCGGGGAAGGGTAGATTCTCTAAAAAGATATGTTAGAAGGCTAAAAAAAAGCTGTTTGGTTCTTCTCAGAAGAGATGAGAGAGCAGGAAGAGGGAATCACCAGGTCGGGTCGTTCAGACTGACAGCTGACTACAACAGGGGAGACGCTGTGCTCTACGCTCCTCGAGAAGCCCCTCTTGCTGGTGCCCAGTCCATTCCAGCTGAGGCCGAAGAAGGGCTAGAGATAGAGATAGGCAATCCAGTAGACGATGTTGAAGAGCAGGAAGGCGGTGGGGAAGAAGACGCGGGAGTAGGAGTCCAGGCGGGATATGTGGATGCGGACCCGCCCCTCCCGCCACATCCCCGTCTGACAGTCCTCGATGCAGCAGAAGAACCTCTCACACTCCTTCCCCTCCAGGCACGGGGAGCCTGGGTCGTCATCCTCATCCTCCTCCATCTCCGGGGGCCAGTGCATGATGTGGTTGATGTTGATGGCGGTGAAGGTTGGCATCACCTGTGCACCGGCAGGTGGCTGTGAGGGGGACAGGTAGGCAGGTTAAAGGGGAGGAAAAGGCAACAAAACACGTTCTGGACACCAACCCCCACCCAAGTGGTGATAGATCAGATCGTCATGGGTGCAGCTCTATGGAGAGGGATGACTGATAATCCCCAGTCTCTGCAGCTGGTTGTGAATCACCACGTGTGTGTTCTGGGGGAACAGCAGCTCCCTGCATGACTGTGAGTATTCTTCCTTGCACCCCAGGGCACAGCAAAGCTCTGATTGCACTGATTCCCCATCTGTGCCAATGATAGTCAGTGCAGAAACACGACCTGTTCGATCTGTTCTGGCCTCTTCCCTCATTTCCCTGAGCTCAGCTGTCTCTGAAGACACAGCACACAGCCCAGATGTGTCTGCTGGTTGCTTCCAGTTACTGGAGAAAAGCTGGGGAAAGGCTGTGTGGCTCCTCTTGGCCCATCATGAGTCTCATGGAAGAGCTCTGTCCACCCTGGGATATGAGGCATATGGGGGATAGATGTGCTGGGAAGTGAGCCTGGCCCAGAAGAGATATGTCTTTTTCTGTTTCAGTTCTGGCCTAGTTCAGAGGCCTCTTTCAGTTAATGTGTCAGAAGTACCTGCCATGAGCTTGGACAGATCTCATGACAGAGGATGAGGATGAAGAGAATGATGACCACTGTGGGTTCACTATCCCCACACATGGCAGGTCCTCTGATGGAAGACCACAAAAAAAAGTCAGTTTCTTAATCTCTGTGACCTAAGATATCTCTGTAATCCAGAGATCAAACTGATACAGGTGTCTTAATGGCATTTACATTCAGTCATGTGAGTCATTCTAAACTGTTCTGATAAACTCTCCAGCAATTCTGGAGAGAGCACAGGGTGCCTGGCTCTGACAGGGGCTTCCTTGTTTTAAGGGAGCTTCAGCTGCTTTTTCTGGTTGTGTCTCACCTCTCAGACCCGGAACACAGGGTGGCCTGAAGACTGGATGAACTCAGTGTCAGTCAGGCACTAAACCACACCAGGAGTTTCCAATGCAGGCTCAGGAAGGATATTTTTAAATAGCTTAGGGTTGTAACAGCATCCACCTCTGCTGGCCCCTTTGACCTACCAGCCTGGCTTTCCTGTGGCTGTGCTCCAGTGGTTTCTTGTTTCCCACCAGGTAGTTGAGCGTGGCATACTCCATGAGAGCAGCAAAGACGAAGATGAAGCACACAGAGACAAAGAGGTCCATGGCTGTGATGTAGGAAACACGAGGGAGGTGCTTGCGGGAGATGGTGCTCAGGGTGGTCATGGTGAGCACAGTCGTGATACCTGAGAAAGAAAACAGCTGCCTTAAGTATTGACAAGGGGCACTTCTGTCTTCTACACACATCCATCCCCAAAACACTCCCATTTCCTCTCTACTCTGGTTGTCTGGTCCCATTTTGGCTCTGCTCAGCCAGACTCTGGTTTTGAGGAAGCCTCTGACAATGCTCTATGAAAAAGAATGGTGTTCAGGACTCAGGTATCACAGACCATCAGACCATCAGTGTGGACTGGTAAACGAGTGGGAAATTCAGACTCTGCACGAGGCTGGGTTGGTCAGGCAGGGCTTGCCCTCACCTCCTGTCCTCCATGTGCCTCAGCAGAGCTTCTAGAAGGAAGTTCCATGTTCCATAACCTTCCCAGGCACAGAGGGGAGGCTGACAGATCTGTAGTTCCTGGGCTCCTCCTTTGTACCCTTTGAAAAAAGGAGTGCAGTATTTCCCCTTTTCTGGTTACTACCATGACTTTTCAAGTATCATGGAGAGTGGCTTGGAAACCACATCAGCCATGCTCTTGGATGTATCTTGTCAGGTCCCATAGATTTATGGATGTTCAGGCTCCTCAGGTGGTCTCAAAGCTGATCTTCTCTTGCAGGGAGAGGGATTTTGCTGCTCCAGTCCCTGTCTTGCAGTCCATCCACTGTGGAATGTGGGGAGGGAGACTTCCAGTGCAGACTGAGGCAAAAAAGTACCTCAGCCTCCTTCTCATCCATTTTTACCAGCTTGCCAGTTATATTCAACTTGCTTTGACGTTCCCTTTCTGGCTGACAAACCTGGAGAAGCCCCTGTTAAGTATCCTCTGCATCCCTAACCCCATGCCTACACAGCTGGCAGTGTCCCTGTACTCCTCCCGGGACACCTGTCCCTGCTTCCACTGCCTGTGCATTTCCTTCTTGCCCTTTAGTCTGACCAGAAGCTCTTGACACATTCATGCTGGTCTCTTGCCTTCCTTTCCTAATTTCTTACACCTGGGGCTTGAGAGCCCTTGTGCTCTTTGGAAAATGTCCTGAAAAAATCTGCCAGTGCTGTTCTGCTCCCTGGCCCTCAGGCTGCCCTGTAGTAGATACCAGTCACAAGGTTCCCTTTATTTTCTTGGTCCAATTCCTACCCATACGTTTTCAATCTGCCCCTGGCTATTTTTCAGAGACAGCTCTTCACAATCTGTCCATTCCTTGATGCAGAGGGCAAGTGTGTAGGAGGTGATAAGGAATTTCTTTTGACATGAGTGGGGCTTGGAATTGTTTTTGCAGAAGCAGCAATGCTCACGTTTCTGCTTCCAGAGATGAAGTGTCAGGAGCCAGCAAAGGATCAACTACAGGAGCTGGTATTGTGATCTCATCCACTGATTTTCAGGATGTGGGGAAGAAGCAGGAAGTCCACCTGTTTCTCCTTGTCTAGCATCCACCTAAATCCACCTGCCACCCTTTCCTGAGGTCGCCTCAGTGGCTTTGGGGGTAAGCGTGGCAAAAGATTTTCACGTTTTCCTGCCATACTTGCATTAGCAGTATGTGATGTGACTTCCCATATTTTTGAAGTGCCAGTGGAACTGGTCCAGTTTATATCTCCCTAATGTAGGCTGGCAGGCTCAAAATGTGCTGGGGATCATTTGTATTAAGTACAACAGGGGCTGTGGAGAGAATACATTATTCTTCATGGGCTGTAAGCCCTTACCATAGAGAGGGGCCCCTCTCCTGGGGAAACTTGCCTTTGTTTTTCTGAGACAGTCACTAGAGCCATGCACATTTTCCTCTTGCTATTCATTCCTTTACCAGCCACAGACTATGACACACCCTCACCTTCATTGGAAATGACACCCTCCTCCTCCTCCTTTCTCCATGAGCACCAAACTAATTAATTTTGAGAGGGAGGTGGGGAGACATGGCCATCATGGATGGGCTCTGAATAGCTGATGGTCCCTCCTCTCCTCTCCATCCCCACAGAGACCTGCAGGCAGGGCTGGGAATGCTACCTCCAATTAAAGGCAAAGTCAGCAGGGCTGATAGGAAGGACAGCACTGGGAATCACAGCTTGCTGCAAAATGCAGATACAGCCAAAGGGTATTAGAGGCTCACAAAGATCTCCCCAGCACCTATCAGAGCAGCATTCAGTCAACACAAACGTTTCTCCTGCCTTAAGGAGCCACTGCAGTTTGCTGAGAAAACCTGTATAGGCAGAGCTATTGTCACTCTCTGGGTCCTGTGGGGTGACTGACAGAAAAAGGTTGTACCTACAGGGCTTCCAGCTCCTGCCAGAGCCTGGGGCTCTGTGGATGCAGCCAAGCAACTTTGCCTATTAACCCTACAACCTTGCTGTCAGCAGCCCTGCACAGAAGCCTTGAAAAGTTGTGAGGAAATGTGGAAAATGTGCAACTGACAGGAGCCCTTTGGGCAGCACTGCAATGCCACAGCTCAGCCCCTCCCTGTCCCTTTTGGTGCATGAAAATATCCCGTTGTCAGCTTGGGAAAAGGCTGTGCTTGGGTTTCAGATGAAGCCATGAGAGTGAGGTGCTCTCCTGAGATAACCCAGCAGCCCAAGCCAGCACAGCTGGAGATTTGGTTGAGCTGTGGAGTGTTACACATAGGAAGCTGAAGGAGTGAAATATTCTCTGGTAAGCTCAAAAATGCCAGAAAATGGCAATGTGCTTCGGGAGATTTTGTAGTCCAACACTGCCAGTCTGCTTGCCTGACAGAGTTTGACAAGCATCAGACATGCATCATGCTGTCTCTTACCCAGAGATGTCCTGGCTGGCGTAGAGTCTCTCTTGATCCAGAAGGAAACCCAGGAAAGAACAACAGTCAGGATGCAGGGAATGTAGGTCTGAATGGCAAAGTAACCCATACGTCTGCTTAGGTCAAAAGAAACTGTCATCACCATGTACTCCCCTGGAAAAAGCAACAGAGACATTGGAATCATAACGTGGGGCTTCCTAAAGCAGAACAATCAGCAAAGTTTCAGAATTTGGAGTTTCTGATAAGGTTTTCTCGTTGTTTTAGATGCCTGTCCCTCTGGTTTTGTAGCTGCCCAGGTTGTTAACTTCACGTAGCTGGCTGAGTAGGTTTGGTGACTCACTCGTTTTGTTGCTAGTGGATTCTGTGGCTACCTGGCTGGCTGTGTAGCTGTCCTGCTTGATGTCTTTGTGACTAATTTAAGAGCTGACTGGGTGGCTGCCCAGCTGGCTGTTTGCTTGGCTGTCCATATGGCCACCAGGCTGCATTCATACTGGCCTGGCTACACAGTTTGGAAAAGTTTCAGGGAAGGATCTGCAGACAACATTTATCTTCAGCTGACTGCTGCAAGAGTTTCTTTTCTATAGAAGCTCTTTGGCTGTACCAGGCTGCATGGCCTGGCTTGCTAACGAACTACCTGAGCTGTGACAAAGGAAGTGTCCTTCAATCAGTTCCACTGAGAGTCTGGTTCTGCCTCTGGAAAAGGCATGTGGTGCTGTACATCCTAATTGCTCATTTGGCAGCTTACAGTGGGGTTCTTTCTTTTTTCAGAGGCTCACAGTGAGTATTGGAAGAAAGCCACCTGACAGCTCTGGGGTTAAGATGGAGCTTGCAAGCAATTACCAAAAAAAAGAGAATTACAAACATCAGAAGGCCACTGGTGCATTCAAGACACTTTCACATCTTGTCCCAGTTTGTGCTGCCTTTCTACCCTGGCTGCTACTGTTGAGAGCAGCAGCTTCTGCAGAATGGGAGAAGCTCCTTGCTGTTTCAGAGAGCTTAAAAGTATGAGCTCACCCCACCTGCAGGAATCCAGAGGCTTTCCTCAGTTGTCTGTGGGAAGGAAAGGGGATGTGAGCTATTGTGAGGAGGAGGAGGAGCTGAAGGGCTTCCATTATTTAGTTTCTTCACACATGCAGCCTTGTCCCTGTCTCTTACAGCACAGTTCAGGTGTTCATCAGCCTGACAGGAGTTTACAGAGGGAAAGATCCAGACCTGCAAGTACTGATTTCTCCACCCCCATTCCAATCATAAGCATCATCCAGAGGTTACACAGCATGCACACACTGCAACGAGAGGGGATTTAAGCTCCCTCTCCTCTCCCTCCTGACCCTTCAATTAGGGATAGCTTCATTCATAGCATTGTCACCCCACAGTTCACAGATGTCAATGGTTCTGTCCTCTCCTTGATCCATCTTCCCCTCACTCTTCATCCCGTCTGCTCCCTCTGGCCAATGTTCATCCCTTCATTTTTAGTTTTTTTCTCTGACCACGCTGTTGTAACCTTCCTTCCCCATTGCTTTGCCTCCCACCAGGTCTCCAGCACAGTGGTGCTCCTGTGGGCTGCCTCCCCTTGCCTCACCTGCCCCAGTCCTGAGGACCTCTGAGGTGTTCCTCAGCCCTGTGAAGTCGAACTGGTAGAGCCTCCAGGTGCGCTGGTCAGAGACCTCGATGGAGTAGCGTCTCCAGCGATAGACGATCTCCTCGCGGGGGTATCCATCTGGGAAAACCCATCCACAAGCATCAGTAGGACAGCATGCCATCTACCACCCCTCGGGCACTACCCTGGCTGCAAAAGCACTGGCATCTCACCAGAGCTGCTCTGCAAACATGAACCCTTCAGGAAGGTGTTCCTGGTGCCTTTTGTTTAGAGTTCCTGAGGTATTCCCACATGGAATGGGGATAGGGACTGCATTTCCCCTCGTGGGCTGCTTCAGATCCTGGGGATGGGGAAGGCACCGCCAGAAACAGAGCCTTTCTAAGGACTGCACTGCTGGGAATGAGATGTGGGCTGGTCCAAGAAGACTCTGCTGGTTTGAGGAAAAACCTGTTTGAGGGTGGCAGAGTAACAGAACAGTGTGCCCAGGGAGGTTGTGGAGTCTCCCTCCCATGATTCTGGAGTCAAAACTCTGGATTCAAAACCCCACCTGGCTGCACTACACAGGTGTAACCTGCTCTAGGTGACTCTGCCTGTCAGTGGGACTGTTCTAGATGATCTCCAAAGGCCCCTTCCAGCCCTGACTGTTCTGCAGTTCTGTGACTCCACCAGCCTGGAATCTTTAAGGCTTTTAACTCCCTGGGGCAGCTGGCACCTCATGAGTGCCATCCCAGGCATGAGTACACTGGGAATACAAAACTGCCAGCATGATTCTGGCTGCTCTGTGTGCTCCCTGTACCTCTTGCCCTGGGAGCTGATCTATGGAAAAGAAGGGGTGCACTCTCCATGGAGAAGAAAACCTGGCCCTGCGGGCTGAAGCACAGCTTCTCCTGCCTCTGGCTTTCTTGACAAAGAAACAAGCCTGCTGTGAAGCAGGGACCTAGGAGAAAGTCCCTTGGAGGAGGATGGAGTAAGAGCTTGGCAGCTAACTAATAGTGTGTTTCTAATTATCTAGTGTGTATGGCATGCACATTAATTAGCAAAGAATGAGGGGTGGTGGGAGATGAAGGGATGAGATCTCAGTATGCTGCCTCCTTCTGAAGCACCTCAGAGCTCTGAGCTGCATCTCTTCAGCAGCAGGGGAAGCAGGAGAACCTGAGCTCAGATGATTAAATCAGATTTCCCACCCACGCACGAGGACAGGGATCTCTTGGTGCAGAAAGGCTCCCTGCAAAATTACCAGAGGAGATGTGATAACATCAGAAGCACTCTCTGCTGAAGGGTCTAGATGAGTAGTGCACGAGAGAGGAGGTCTGAGTAACCCTCCTTTGGAGCAGAACGTTTCCAGACCTCACTCAGAGAGTGAGAGAAGGGGAAAGATGCAAGGCAGGACAGGTGCCATTTGTACTCCCAAATATATCTGTGTTTTTTCTGGAGTGACCAGAAGGTCAGTGAAATAATCTCCTCCAACCATCCACCTAAATTAAGGAGAAACTCAGAGATGTTGTTAGTCTATCCCTGATGACCTCTGCTAACCCAGGAGTGGGAGGATGCTTCAGGCCATGAAGGGTAATGGCTCAAGAAGGGTGCATAGAAATTAGGTGAAAAAATGCAGCTAAAAGTGAGGGTGGTTTCCCCAGAAAAGTTACTCCATTGAGGTTTCTCTAGCCTTCTACAGCTATCTTTAAAATGTGTATACTCACAACTGGAAAAAACCAAAGGGCAGGAGTGAGTGTCCATTGGGAAATTCTGCAGCTGGAGCAGACATTCAGCCTCGATTGTCAGCCTGAGACAGAAAGAGAGAGAAAGTGATTTTGAGCTGGTGAAGATCGCTTGATTCCAACACCTAAATGTGACAGAGGCATTCTCACTTCCTTGAGAACTAATTTGCTGAAGATCAGTCTGTTTGCAGGAACATTCCAAACCAAAAATATACTTTTGGATATTTTCAAGGTGAGGAAAAACATCTAAGTATCACCTTCAAAAAGCTCTTGTGTTTAGTCAACTTTTCAGGTTCGTTTATGAAAGTGAGAAGTTATGGAAGCAAAGAGCCAAATGTTTATTAACAGAATAAAACAGCTGGACTGGCCAAGACACCATTTTAAATTATTTTAGTTTAGAGAACCACTTGTCCATCTCTTTGTTCCCTCCCCTCAGCAGAGCCTGCTGGATGTACCTGAGAGTGTAGAGCACTTTTCCATCATTCCAGATGCGGAGGAGCTGATTGGGAGTGGTTATCCAGTGGGAATCAGCCCGTTTGGAGTTCCTAAAGAAGGTGTCAGGGATCCAGATGCGGCTCACCATGTTGGTGTTCAGTGTCAGCGCCTTCAAGGTGCTGTTGAACCGCAGGCGCCGGTCGTACCACGTCTGGGCAAAGAAGATGTCAATGGTGTATTCCTGGGAAAGACAAGGAAGAATGGGATGTTCTGGGAGGCATTCAGGCCAAGCAGAGCCTGCTCCTCTGGTCTGCAGGTAGTCACAGCCAGAACATTTATTTTCTCAGTCTGGGAGCAGGTGTTGGTGACCACTGACACCTTTCCAGGACATCCATGGCACGCTTAGGAAGACTTTGTGTTCACTGGTGGGCTGAGCCTGGCCCTTGCCTGGAAAACCAGGACCACACAAACAAGACCTTGGGCTTCCTCTTGGCAGACAACTCAATACTCCTTTTAAGCACAGGCATGAAGGGGCAGTGTGGATGTTGGCTGAATCCAGCCTTAAGTTCAGCTACACCTTTCAATCACAGGCAGGGAAAGCTGCTCACGAGCTTATCAGAGAAGGCAAGCAGATAGCTCTGTTTTTTATTGGGGTGCAGCCCAGCCCTGTTCCACACACCTAATTTGTACATATAGCAATAGTAGTGCTTTGCATGAATCTAGTGACAATCCACCCCTTGCTACAGGACTTACACTGCAAAGGGTTCGTACGAAACTCAGAGCACTCTGGGTCCTTGGGCAGATACCCCTTGCTGGAGATTAGAAAAGAAAGCTGGGGCTGTATGGTCCCAGCTCTGGGTGCAACCAGTTAAAAATCCTTAAAAATCAGTCTTTCGCTGACAGAAAAGAGATTTTGTACCATAATAAGGCCCTTCAGTTTTAGTAAGAGTGTGTCCTAGCTCATGGATAAGTGGCAGTTCTGGGAGGCAGCTCCTGCTGGATTGGACTGGCAGTAGCCCACACCATTAGCCCACCACTCTGCTGCTCGCTGCTGCAAGTCAATTCGCTCCTTTAACTCTTTTTCAGCCTGCCTGAGAAGGTGCTAATAGATGCCATGCAGGAACAAGTCTGGCACTCAGCAGCTGTCTGAACCAGACCCCAGACCCAGTTCCACCAGTGCGTGCTGCAGTCACCTGCTCCTGATGTGCCCTTTGGTCCCTTTCACTCCTGTTGAACCTGCACGACCCCCATTGCCTCCCTCTTTTGTGTGCAGAGATGAAGAAAGTCTGACTTTGCCATCCCTCCCTCTCATTCTCCTCCGCCCTCTATTGATTTATCTCGGTGGAATTTTTATGACTGCAGCACATCCTCCCCGCGCTGCCCTCGCTGCTGGTTCCGAGCCGGCTCCTCCAGCCGTGCTGCTAAAATAGCTGCAGCCCTCCCCCGGACAGCCTGTCCTGCCCAGGGCAGGGCACAGCACGGGCCCCACTTCATCTTCCTCACCCTCGCTCCCCTGGCAGCCAACAGAGAGGAGGGACGGGTCCCCAGCACGTCCCTTGCATAGGAATGAGATGGGGAGGGAAGAGCTTTTGCCATCAGGCAGCTGATGCTTCACCCTGTTCACAGGGGTGAGCAAAGGTGACAGGGACAGGGTCCTAATGGATGTCTAAGTGGGGAGAATGGGGGCAGGTGCAGCACCTTCGGAGGGGTGGCTTTGCCTCTACAGTTCATTCAAAGCAGACATGAGCAGACACAGAGCTAAGGACAGCAGCAGCCCTCACAGCCAAGTGCATGGGCACAGCCACTGCCCAGACCCAGGGGCTGGGAGAGCCCATCCCAGCACCTGAATGCGTGGATCACACTGGATATAGGATATGTGCTTGGATATAGAGTATGTGGGGATGGAGACATGTCAAAATGTGAAATAAAAGTAGCATTGGCACAGCGTTGGGGCCAAAATAGCACAATATTTGACATATTCTCCCCCATCACTGCACACCCCGTTCGAGTTCATATGAGTTTACATAGCTCCTCCTAAGTAATATCTCTAGTGTAGGAGAAAGCAACCAAAAATGCAGTGATGAATTCATGTTAGATGTCACTATCAGTGTTTAACTCCCAACTGGAGTCCCTGGTGACATCTCACTTCTGGTCTGGCTGCTCAGTTATGTCCTGCTGTAAAGTTCAGCACTCAAGTCTGGGATAATCAATGCTAACACTCTGGAAGAGTGGAGGGTCAGCTATCCCAGGGGCTTAGCATTTGTTGTCAAGCCCAGATTTTCAGGAGGGATCAGCGTTAAAGAGCTCCTCTTGTGCCATTCATAGCCAGCCTTTGCAAAAGGTGTGGTGCACAAGTCATTCAGCGCTTCTGAAAATTCTGAGCTGTTATTGTCACTGTCCTGTGGTTTGATCTAATTTCAGTGGCTATTATTAGCACAGCTATTCACGAGGCAGAACTTAGTAGCTGAGCTGGCTCCCTTGCCTCTCTGTAGGGAGCCCATTGGGAAATTTTGGCATTTACAAATGTATTTTCTTTCAGAATTATCTGAGGCAAGATTTATACAAAAGAGCTCTGGCCTTTGGGAGGACTTTTACCCTTCCAACTTCCTCCCCCATGCTGCTGAGTGAGTGAGCAGCTGTGTGTGGCTGAGCTGTTGTGGTTTAACCCCAGTGGGCAGCTTCCTACAGCCCTTAGAGAGGGGGGTAGGGACTTCTGGAGGGACATCTCAATGTGAAGCAGGCCAGGTTGTCTCCTGGAAATACCTCTTACTCTTCCTGACCTTGGAAGAGTCCACTGATCAAAGCTGAGTTTGGTAGGATGAGCTCAGCCCCTAAAACCCATCTCCTGCACCCCTGTAGTTTTTTTCTGTCCCTGATACTCAGCCATCAGAAAGAGACTTCCCAATGCCTCGATTTCCCCATGTGGAAAAGGGTTATTGTAAAATACGCCTCCACCATTACTGTACCATCTGCTGTGCAGCACATGGAGGTAGTTAACTTCTCTGTGAAAGCACAGGCATTTTTAGTGCTTTCAACAGAAGGAGCTAATGAAGTAAGGAGGAATGGCTTTAACAGTTTGGCCACACCATTTGGATCACACGTGGGGTAACACACACACGCTGGCACACATGCAACGTTACACCAAATTTCAGTCATGAAATAAAAAAATCAAACTCCCCATAAGGCAAACCCTGAGGGCTGCCTAGCCTAAATACTGTCACGTGAGTTTATCCCGTGCCAAGGGATGCCCTGCAGCATGTCCTCTGCTGGCTGAGTGTGCTCATGTCCAACCCAGCCTTTCAGCATGTCCCTGCTGGCCCTTGGTCACACTGTCACCACCTGGCACTGCAGCACATCCCTGATCAGCCCTGCTCTTCCTCATGTGGGCAGCACAGATGCTGGTGGAAGCACAGTTCCAGAGAATGGCACAACCTGAAAACATTTAATGGAACGGATGGTGTTCGGTAAAAGAACATTTGTGGGAATAAAAGGATGGGGAGCTTATGGGGGTGTTTCATATTGGTAGAAAAAAATAACAACAACAACAAAAAAATATTGCACTCTCAAACCCTTTCTTTTTTTGAAAACTACAAGTTTGCTGTGTGAAAAGTAATTTCTAAGAAAATCCCAAACATTTTCAATCCAAAAGAAAAGAGATTTGTTCAGAAATCAGCCTGTCCCCAGCATAGGAGAGTTTGTGTGCTACCCTGAGGCCTCCTCCTTGGGTTATCTCTGCTGCTCTACCCCCACAGATGGGGAATCTGTCCATATATTCAGTCAGATTTGGCTTCAGGAAATCTGCTCTGGACCAAGTTCCACCCTGGGTTCAGAGTAAATATAATTTAGGGCTACTGAGTTTCAGAACAACAACTTAAATTCACAGGGTTTGCATGACAAGATTTGAATCACAGAATCACAGAATAACCAGGTTGGAAGACACCTCCAAGATATCAAGTCCAACCTATGCCCTGGCACCTCAACTAAACCATGGCACCGAGTGCCACATCCAATCTTTTTAAAAATACATCCAGGGATGGTGACTCCACCACTTCCCCAGGCAAAGCATTCCAATACTTTATTATTCTTTCTGTGAAAAACTTCTTCCTAATATCCAACCTTTATCTCCCTTGATGCAGCCAATTGAGATAGTGAACAGTGTGTGTTTTCAGGTTACCTTACACAACAAATAAACACAGCTGGGCTCTGCCAAAACCTCCTTTTCAAGTGGCTTTTATCAAGTTTGTGTGTTCAGTTCAGCTGACCCCTCTCAAGGGTGCAGTCAGTGGGATCCAGAGGGGCTGGAACCCTGGATTCCTCTGTTCCATCTATGAGCTTCTTTTTCTGCATTGAGAGCTCAGCTTTCTGCCAAAAGAGAGGAACAAAGCCATGAGATGAACATGTCTTAGACGGCTCCTAAATTAGGATAAAAGAAAGGATTTAAATGTGGTTTTTGCAACTTGTATTCAACAGCAACAAAAAAACCTCTGAAGACAGGGCTCAGAGACCTGGAAACACCCTCCTCAATTTTCCTCTGCAGGAGACATAGTTTAGTCTCTTCCAACTCAGAATACTCTGTGAAAAATCCTAAGTAACAGTGGGGCTGAGAGATTAATATCCTAGACAGTCGCCTTCTAGCTTTCATTGTTCTGATATTTGTTTTTACTCATAGAGCTCCCTACCCTCTCCACCTCCAAGCAAATCTCTCACTGCAGTCCAATAAAGCAGGCTGCTTTCCTGGGAAGCAGGGACAGCATTTCAGGTGCTCTGACGTGAATGTGATGTGTCCATGCTGTCAATCACGCAGCCAAGCAAAGCAAATATTACAGGCAAACTCTTAGGGATGCTGCAATTCAGGAAATTCTCAGAAGTTCTTTCTTGGAGGAGACCCAGGAATGGGGTGTTTTTCTTTCAAGGGCTGGTAGGACACTCTGAGCAGGTCAAGGCAAGCCAGGAAGCCTCTCCTCCAATCTCCCTCTTCTGCAAAACAGGGTCCCCACTTCAGACACAGCTGTGCTCAGCCTGTCCACACCCTCACAGCCATGCCCTGGTGAGCATTTTCCTCTCCAGGACAGCCCACTCGCCCTCCCAGCCTGCAAACACCTCAGACAAATCCTGGGTTGCACCACACATCTGCCTCCACACATCCCAGGGAACACATTCAACAGATGAACAGATTCAAAGTCTGGAGATGCCTTCAAGACTAAATAAATAACCTAAATAAGATAACTGTATTTTAGAATAACCTTGACATCTGGATGCACCACTTCTTGTCCCCACAGCTGGGGGCAGGAATGTGCTCCTACAATGACATGTGGGAGCCCTCTCTGAGCAGAGGGGACAGGTACCAAGAGCACCTGCTGTGCCCGACACAGACCACCTCAGGGACTGGCTGGGCAGTGTCAGCTTCTCCCAGTTCTCCCATTAGTAGTGTGGGACACCTCATTTGTGGCCACCTCCATGTCCCTGCTCTGGGTGAGATCTGGCTCTCCAACATCAAGAACAAAATAATGTGAATATAAATTTAATTCCACTTCCAAGGTCTTCTTCCCTCCGAATCAGAGCCCAGAGAGATTTCTGGACACGATGCTGGAGTGACTAGGGGAGCTCTCAAGGACAGCAGGAGCAGAACTGTGGTGATCTGTGTTTTCAAGGTGACACACTGAACTTCCCATCTGTTTCACTTCTGCAGCAGCACCGGCAGTGCTGTCCTTGCCTGAATGTCTTTCGCCTCTGTCCAGGGAATCTCAGTTGAAACAGAGTTCTTTTTATAATACAAACGTGCTATTAAAAACCATCTCCACGTCCTGTGCTCGTGCCAGGAGCTGTCAAACAAGTCATGCTATAAATGCTGCTCTGTCGATCGCAAACTCCCCCAGCCACAGCTTGCTCACCCCTGGAGCTGGCAGATGGGAACTGGACAGGGCTTTCAAAACTGTGCTGCCTTCTGAGATCCCCACCTGCCTGCTCCCCCACACCTCTGCTCCTTCCTGCTGCCATGGATGTGCAGATGGAGACACCAAAAAGGCAGGTTTTCCTCTCCTGATAGCCAACCACCCCAAATCCTTTCTTCAGAGATGTTCCCTTGTACCATCTCTTCCTACCCTGCAGTGATGTTATCTCCTCCCATCCAGCCCCAGGGTGCCTGTTCCTCTTTCCATGGGAACAGGAGCTGGCACAGGGAGCCTCTCCCTGTGAGCCCAAGGGCCATAAGACCTACACGTGTGTGTTTTAGCATCTAACAGCCATTACCCAGAGGACCCAGGAAAGTCCTTGAGGCGAGACATGACATCAGCCAGACTCTGCTTTGCAGAAGCACAAGTCTGTCTGCACTGTCCCTGATGAGGTTATTACTGGAAAGGCAGAGATGTGGACACGGGATGCTCTACGCAGATGGGGAAGAATTGATTAAAGGGGAAGGTACTGAACACTTCACTGAAATATTATGTAAAGCACCTCAGGGAAGGAGCCACCTCCTTTTAGCTTGATTTTTTTTCCTCCACTCTCAGGACAGGACATGCCCTGGGTGCAAAGTCACGTGGAAGCACCTTCTGATGCAAAGAAAGATGCAGCCCAGTTTCCATAGTCTCTGGAAAATCCCTGGGCAGAGCAAAGCCAGGTTTGTCCAAAGTCTTGTCTTCATGTCACACCTCACTGCTAAATACTTAACTGCTCCCTACAATGTTTAGGGTTAAAGGAATTTTTGTGCAGGAAGAAGAAAGCAGGTGGGGAAAGAGAAGGGTGAGGATAGAAGCACATAGGATAATTGGAGGAGAATAGTTTGCACTTCGGGCAAGTGCTCTTGTTCATTTGTCCTTTTAGTTCATGGGGTGTTTGAGGAGGCAAAAGGAAATTTCCTTGGGAAGGGCTGGAAGACAAACCTCACTGTATACTATTAACTCCCCTGGATAGCTCCTCCAGAACAGCTTGACAAGATTCAGATGAGAAGCTGGAATTTCTTTAATTGCATTTCCCATTCCCGTGCCACCCACTGTGACTAAAATGAAACACTGGGATGGGCAGTGCAACACTGCCCAGGACTGGGGAAGCAGCTGCTGCTGCCCTGCTCTGTGAGAGCCACTCACTGCCAACAAGCACTGAGCTCTGTCAAACCACCTTTGTTGGCAGCACGTTGAGAGGGTGGAGGATCCAGCAGAGCCCAGAAGTGGGGCTGAGAAAGCACAGTGCACCCAAGTCCCTGTCATGGCACCATGGCATGGAAATGCCTGCATTGGCCAGGAGAAAAAACCACCCGTGTAAATCCCTGTCTAATTCTCACCCCCAAGGTAAAAAAAGTACATTCAAAACATCTGAGAAAGTTCTGGTTTCACGAAAGGGGAGCAGTTTGTGCCCTCTGCAGAGATTCTCACTCCTGACCCTGTTCCCTCCTGGTCCCAGATGAAGAAGGAGATGGGAACAGTGTACTCTGCTTCACCAACTCTTTCAAGGAAATCCATTTCATGTTGTCTCTCATGCCCCCTTGCTGTGCTTACCACCTCTCTCTTCCTGCCAGTTCCTGGACATTCCTTTTCTCTTCCTCATTTTGTTTTCCCTTTCACAGTTCTTTTCAAGCCACCACATAATCACAGCCCAGCCCTAATGAGATTTCGAGGGAGCACCAGGCTGTGGAAAGCAGCTGGGAGAAACTAATCAGGTTGCAGAAAAAGAACAATTTCTCTCTGCCTCCCCTGTTGGGAGGGTAAAGGAGCTGGAGTGCAGTGGCAGAAGGGTCACCAGGCCAGCTGGTTCTCCTCTCCAGGCAGAATCCACACCTCAGGCCAAGTGAGGAGGTCATTTGGCAGTCAGGTCACCACCCCTGGGCAAGCAGGACCTGCTGAGCTCTGCTCCTGAGGGCTGCTCACTGCCCATGGCACCTGGTGGGTGCAAACGACTCTCCTCAGGAACGAGGGATCGATATTCCCAGTCTTTTTTTTCCAGCTCCCAACTGTTTTGTACAGCCTCTGCTTACTGTAGATGCCTCCTTTGAGACGCAACCACCTTCCCCAGCTCCCCTTGATGGCTTCAGAACATCTTTGGGAAGTGGTGAAAAAGATAAATGCTCTGTTTTCTACACAGTGGTGTAAGAAATACTCCAGCAGATGTTATATATCCCAGAATCATACACAGAAAGAAACCAGAAAATTTGGGATCTTTGGCTTAGTCCAAAGTTCCCAGGAGCTGGACAGCACACCTTTAGCTTCTCCTTATCAAATTCCAACACCTGGACATGGCTTTGACTTTTTGTGAGAGCAGCAACACCGAGGTATTTTCATTCCTCCTCTTGCTGATCCAGAGAGAGGAACCAGGGTCCATTGTGCCTTCTCACGAGGTGCAGATTCATGTGAGAAACTAAGGCTGGACATGCCAGATCAAGGAAGGAAATGGTTTATCTTGAATGTTACAAGTCTCTCTGCCTTCAGCTTTTCTTTTCAAGAACCAAATGAAGATCATCCTGTTATCATCTTAACTTCACCCCTATGGCTGTAGGAACAGCCAACCTAACTCCCTGAAGTTTTTCCTACTCCTCTACCCTGCTGCTCTGCTGCCTCTCCTTGCCTTTACAACACTACTCAGGTGGCTTTGTGTGTCTGTGGAGCAGAATGACAGACTGAAGGCCACAGCCTAGCGTGGGAGGCATCACAGGTGGCAAATTTTGAGGGAGAGAGAAGCTGATTGAGGGGAACTGTCAGAAACAAAGCTTCCAGCATTTGGAGAATCCCTGCTCTGACCTCCCCTGTTTCCCAGCCACATGGAGACAAGGTGTTCCCCCACCCACACTCACAAGTGTTTTGGTTCACACCTCCCACGTGCATCTGCCTGGGGGGAGCCTTTACCACCACCTGCAATTCCCCTGTTGAGCAAAGCTGATCAGATGGTCGGAGCCATTCCTGGCCAGCTGCAGGTCAGGGAACAAACACAAACATCCTCACTATGAAGCTCTCTGGACATGGAGATGGACACACAAGGCTTATGCCAGGGTGCCCAGCCATCATGCCCCTTTATTCCCCCACCCACAGTGCCCCAAGCAGCCAAGCATGATCCCTCTGGGGCTTTGGAAAGCTGGGAGCTGGGAACTGGGAGTGGTGGGGCAGTCAGAAATGCAGGTGTGGAATGGCCGCAGTGTCCACCTGCCAATCACTGACCACAAGACCAAATGTCCTGTGACAGACACCAAGCTGGAGCCACAGAGACACCAAGGCAGAGTGTGGAGGCTTGGAGGAGATGGGAGGAGAAGCAAAGCCCCAGGAAGGCTCACTCTGGCTTCTCACTTCCAATGTGTACCACGGGCAATTAAACCCTTCCTGTGCATGGAGATGGGATGACATAATCAGAATATTCTGCCTTTAGCACTGAGGCATGAAGAGGTCCTTGAAGCACACTGATTGTGGTCACCCACAACCACTGAATTCTGAGAAATGGTCTCCATTTTGTGACACATTTATAGCAGGCAGATTTCACAGCAGCCTTTTAAGGGAAATGGTAGGTTGGCTTCATCTGGGAATGCAGGAAATAAATAGAACTGATTTCTACTGGAAAAAAATATGAAGTTTTGCTGAAAATAAATTAAAATTGTCAAACCCTAAAATGAATTACCTCAACCTTATAATTTCATTCAAAAACTTCTTTTTCTTCAGTAAGCTAACAAAATATTTCGTTTTACCCTTATCTAGTTGATGCACTTCACTTTGACGTTTATTTCCAAATACTCATTTTCTTGCTTTACTTACGCAGGACAGAATTTATCACCATATGAAGAGCAAATCAAAACAATCTGATGAAACTAAATGTAAATGTTTTGATTGTCCCTGAACCCATTTCTCCTTGGAAATGCTGAAGAATTCTGGCTATTTGTCCCAAGTGGGAGGGGAGAATGAGCTTATTATCTCTCCTATGATGCTGCTGCTCGCCCTAGACCACAAACCTTGGCCTCAAACCCTGGCCTCTGACCAGCCCTTTGACTTGATTCTCACACACCTGAAGTATCCCATCCTCTCCTACAGAGACATCTAAAGCCTTCAGTTCAGATAAATCAACTCTGCCTCAAAAATAATTCAGCCCGCTGAGTGACAACTATTGGTACAGCTCAGAGTCTATAAATCTTTCAAATTTGACACAGCAGTGCTCTCCCTTTGACTCAGAAGAATCAATTCAATGAGGGTCAGAGCACAGATCACATACAGGCCTCCTGCCCTGTCCATGAGCACAGCCTGGGGGTCTGCAGGAGGGGATCTGCTCCTTTGGGTGGCTGTGCTGGAACCAGCCCTGCTTTGCATCCCCACCAGTGCAGTGGGCAAAGCTGCATTCCCACCGTGCAGCAATGCAGCCTCTGGATCACAGCAGAGCCTCCTTTAATGCCCTGCCAACCTGAGAGCCAGCAGCCAGGGCGGCCAGGGCAGGGACATCTCTCCAGCCTGGGCCACACCAGTGAGGAGACTCCCCTGGCCACTGGAAAAGTGTCCCTTTGACAAGCAGGAAGCTCCACTGCTGGCAGAAACCTCTCGAAAAGGGGAACTGGGTGCAGGTGCTGTGACCCCAGGCTGTAGAAAGGTTTTCTGTGGGTAAGGGTGAGGAACTGATGCTCTCAGGTCAGGCACAGTGGCTCCTGGGTTAGCACCCACTGGGAGCATCCTTCCCAGGCTGCCTGCAAAGGTTCAGGGCCAACAAATCCCTTCTGCATCCAGCCCAGCTGAAGAAATGAGAGTTTTCTCCAAAGGCTGGCACAAAATGAATGAGGGATTGAGTCACTGCTGCCAGCAGAAGGGCGGAAATGGGATCTGTGAAGGAATTTACGAGAGCCGATTACTTCATTATGGATGTTGATTTATCCCGTGCTGCCCGAGGGCCAGAGGCTGCCCGAGCTGTGGGAGGCACCTGTGTGCCAGAACTGATGCTGCACTTTAAGAAACCTTTAAGTACAGCCACCTTCCCCATTTAGCACCAGGCTGCGAGCACAGATGTTAATTAACTTTAGGGCTTTGCTCTCCAGAAATGTCTCTAAGGAAAAGCACTTTCCCTGCCCCCAGGAGGCCACTGTCCAGATTTTCATGTTTTATTTAGCTCCAAATTTCAGATGCAAACCTCCAGCTTTTCACTCGTCTTCCCTGATAACAGACTCCTTGAGTTTTTTGCACTGCCTGTAAATAAAATACCAACATGGATGTCACACAGAAAATATCTGGAGGGGATTAGTGGATGTTCTGGATAATAAAAGGAGCTGGCTGAATTATTCATAGTGAATAAATCATCTCTTTTCCATTTTGGAAGCAAACTTTGACACTTCTGGAAGTGTCTTGGGATACGTTTAGGATGGGAGAAACTAATTTATTTCATTAGACCTTCTGTTGCAGCCCATGGTTTGTCCCACAAGTCACACGTGGTTGGTGCCATTCCTCAGTGGCCTCGGGGTAGGGGGGATTTATAAGGAAAAACAAACTTTTCATAAGGAGAGGTTTATAAGGAAAGACAAACTTTTCATGAGGAGAGCTGCTGCCCATCCTGTACCTAACCTCACTGCCAGCATGAGGGGCAGTGGCTGCTCCTGAACATCAAGGCATCAGGAGATGTGAGCACTCTCCAAGCACAGGAGTATTTGTGCAGACGCAATAAATGCAGCACAGGCTCCGGCAGCTCCGAGCCGTCACTCAGGCGTGGAAAATAACAGCCAGAGAAAGCATTGGGGCTGTCGGTGAACAAACCCATTTCCCAACACTTTAAATTTCTGTCCCACATGGTTATCCGGGACCAAAACCCAGCCTAGCTCACAAGTGTGTCCTGCAGAACCTCACTAACTTTATGCTGGTGTCCAACTCTCACTGCACACCAGGCAGGCCAAGGAGATTGTACAATTCTGGGCACAGCACTGCAGTGTGCTTTAGGCATTGCAATCCACCCTAGAGTGGGTGCATCTGGGCTATTGCCTCCCAGACAGATGATTTGTGAAGGATTTTTAAGTCCTTTCAGTTGAGAAGTGCTGTGCAACTGCTGGAACCTATTATTATCAGGAAAGGAGGGGGGAGGTAGCAAATTTCCTTTACCTATAGGCTTATCTTGTGCTCCAGAGGAACACAGTCGAGCATTTTAAACAGTGTGCCATTTTCAATTCATTTCCTTCCTACTTATTCCAAAGCAGCCAAAGCTAAGTATAATCAAGACTTAAGTGTTCCTTAGAGCCAGACGATTATTACTGGTCTTGGTTCCCCATCTTTTAGGGAGAAAGGAAGGAATTAAGGAGAGCTGCGATCCAGCAGCTCAGGCTGCTCCGAGTGTGGAGCAGCAATCCTTGGGAAAGGGCTCTGCAGACTCCCACTGCCTCCCTGCCCCGCTCAGCATCTCCCCACGAGCAAAGATGAAGTGCCTGAGGTCCCCAAGCTCTCTCTGTCACATCTGCCCCCTTGCTGAGCACTACCCCTCGTCAGCTTTAACTTTGAAAGCCAAGCCTCCGTCCCTGCTTCCTCGGGATTTACATGAAAGGAGTCAGTGGGGGGTTCTCTTCATTCATGCTGGGCTTATACTTCTAAATTATAAAGTGTGTCAAATGAGGATTTAATTTATATTTAACAAGACTATGTTTGTAAATTAATTATTCATCAGCTGATAACGAATAAACATTTCCCTCTTCCCTCCCTCCCCCTTTTTCACAGTTTTTCCACAAATGCACCCTATGTGCAAATCTCTTCAATGCTTTCTGCAGTACTCCAGATGTGGGAAAATATGTTTTTCACCCTCAATTTCGTGAGTGTGTTGCATGGTAACTAATGTAGCCAAGCAGAGCATTATGAATTTAATAGCGTGCAGCATCTCCTTCCTAGAGAGGCAAGGGGGGAATAGCCAACACTTCTATTTGGACATATGACCCTCTTCAGGTTCCAGCCCCCCACTCACAGGCAGACATAAGAAAACAATTAGCTGTAAAAATTGAGATAGGAGCTCAGATACCCCGCTGGAAATCGCAGGCACTACCGAGACAGCAGAATCTGGCCCCTGGTGAATGGTGGAGGCCAATTTTGTTCTTTCCATCTTTATTATCATTAAGTAATGAGATGGAAGTGGCGAACAACACTAGCAGAGGAGCTGTCGTTCTGTTTTGATATAAAATTTGGCACAAAAAGACAACTCCTCACACATGACAAACACAGGAGTCCTCAGCAAATTAGCCCTTACTGCAGTGCCAGACACCTGAAGCAGGTAACCAAGGCAGGTCCCTGGATGATGGAAAAGTCTCCATTCACCTTTGCCAGGAGGGTACCACAGTGTCTGGACCATGCTCTCCTTGAGCCTCATGCCTGGTTTTGTGTAAGAAAGGAAGAAAAGGACATTCAGCTCTGGCCTCTGGGAGGAATCTGAGAAGCTCTGGGCAAGACTTGCTCCATCCCCCAAGCTCAGAATAGAAGCACTTCTCCCCCTCTCAGCCATCCTGTCCCCCATGGACGCTTCAGGGACATCCTCAGGACTGCCAGCTCAGTCCCAGTAGCTGGCACCTGCTTTACTTCTACAGCATCATTTCCTGAGAGTTAAGTATCCCCAAAGGAAGGTGATCCAGAGCTCTAGGTGCCCTTGACACCAGTTAAAGCTATAATCTATAGCAATAAAGCCATTACAAAACAAAACCAGGAGCAAATCCCTCCAGCAAACAACCAGTCAGCAAAAAATTTGAACTCCAAGTCTCCTCCCTGGCTCCACGCTGCCACAGCCCTCCCTGGCACCTCTTCCCACAAACATGCTTGGAGAACAAAGGTGGGTCTTTGCATCAGGCTGAGCTTCTGATAAGCCAGGGACATCTCAACACTGTGTTAATGGGAATCTAATTGGGCATCCAGCTCCACAGCACAGCTTGGGAAGCTGCAGCACTATGGCTGAGAACTCACTTGGCTCCAGGGGCTGCTGGCAGACAGAGCCCAGGACATCCTTCCCCTGATGGTGCAAACACAGCTTCCCACCACACTGAGGAGTGCCCAGTGCCCCAATCCCACCCAAAAATTCTTGGGGCTGGGGAGGGAATCCCAGTCCATGCAGTGATTGGAGTAAAGAGCTGTGGGACCTGATGGTCCCACTTTTCCCCCTCCCACTTCTTATCATTGAAACATCTTCTAGCTCTGTTTCTGGTCACTGCCACATTTTGCTTGGAGAGCACAGAGGGTCCTTTCCCCAGGGAAGAGAGAATAAAATCTGCTCAGCCACCTCAACGGGAGACAAGACTGCCATTCTGGTGTATGAAAGAGATCAGGAAATCACTTTACATTTCCTCCCGCTCCAAACCTGCCCACCTTCTGCTGGCTCCTGAATGTTAATGTTATTTATGACAAGTGATTGATGAGAGAGACGCAGAATTCACACCCAGCACAGGGCATTTTCAAATCACCTATTCATTTTTAAGGACCGGAATCAGTTTTGTATCCTGACATGATTTATCATTTGGAGGCTGGGCAGTGGCTACACAGGGCCAGCTTCCAATCCCTGACAGCACCAGCAGGATGAAGACTGCCATGAGTATTAACCCTTTGAGGGAGAGCAGGGGATTACAGGAGACCAGTATTTAAACCAGATTGCTGAAGTTGGAGCCTTCTACTCCAGCAGCATGTCAGGCTATCCTGTAGCCTTCAGCTGCAGATTTATAGGCCACAGTGGTCCAAGCTAACAGCCACAGTAATGCTGCTGTATCTCTTAGAAGCAGAACTTGGTTTTTTGTCTTCTACCCAGCCTATGTGAGAGAGAAATATTTACGTAAGTCGCTGTCATGGCAATGCACCTAAAAGAGATCAATGGGACATTTCCCCTCCAGTGGACCTTCCAGCCTACACAAGCCTCTCTGTCTCTGGCAGAGTGAAATGTCACCATGGGCTCAAGAGAGATCTAGCTCTGAGACAAATTCTAGCTCCCTTCCCTTGGAAATGTGCATTTCCTCAGGTTGTGTATGGGAAAAAGGCAAGATGAGGCATGTGGGATGGGCCTGGCAGCTGGGAGAGGGCAGAGGTTCTCAAGCTGGGAGAAGCTCTATCAACAGGGACAGAGTAGGAATGACGTGTCCCCAGCAAAGACCATCTATCATATGTTTGATGCCAGCCTGCCAGGGGCTGGCATGACCCACAGAATGACTTAATTCACTGCATCAGCATGGAAAAGCAAACAAACACAAAACACAAAACAACTGGGTGAAGAAGCCAAGTCTAGAGGTGACACTGTGGCTTTGTCACTGCCCTTTCCTCTTGCTTCAGGAGACCACGTAGCAGGATGAAGCCTCTCCCATGAGCAGGGGGAAATATTCAGAGTACAGATAGCAGAAATCTGAGGCTTTGACACCTGGGTCTAGCTGCCCTCAGTACCTTTAATATCACCTCAATCTCATGGGAAAAGGTTTCAAAGTTCAAGGGCATCACAGGTTCAAGGTTAAGAAGTTACCTAAGGGAACAAGGAAGGAGAGATATCCCTAGAGAGTCGAGTTGGGATGTCCTACAGAGGTGTCTCAAGATCACAGGAGACTGCTGGGACCCCTCAGGGACCCCTGGACTGGCAGCACCAAGGCACTTCAGAGGGACAGCACAGTCAGTTGTGACTGATGCAACAAAACCCCTCAAAATTGTCCACACTGAGCAGTTTCTGGCTGTGCCATTCCCACAAAGAGCAATCACCTCCTCAGGTGGGAAGGCTGCAGATGGGTGGATCAGCCCCAGGGCAGCAGTTTGCCCAGGAGAGCCCTGCAGTGCTGACAATTCCAAGTGCCAGCTACCCCAGGGGTCCTGTGCACTTGTAGAGCCCTTATTCATGAAGAGGAAAAGCTTCTGCTGACTCTTAGGAAGAACTAAACACATGGGTTGAGCTCTCCCACATGATTTCCTGGTCTCTAGTAAGGGCTGAGTTCACACAACAGCTATTCCCCTTGGTGGGGGTGGCTGTTGTCACTGCCTGGCATCTTGTTTTCCCCAAAATACCAGAGATACTGAATGTGCTGGAAGCTCCTGTACCTGCAGCCATTTATGGCTGGTGTTAACCCAGCAGATCCAAAATCCTGAAAGACTGGGATGGACGTACGTACATTCTCACATCCCCATCACCATGGCATAAGCTGTGTTTCTTAGGAAACCAGCCTAGCAGCAGTATCCCTGTTTGGGAGGAAAGATGAACTCTGGAAGCAGACTGGATTTTAGAAACCACTCTGCTGCTACCACCTGCATGGTTCTGCAGTGCTCCCGTGACAGCGAGGGGAGCAGAGCTTCCAGCAGGGCTGGAAAAGGGTGAGGAAAATGGATGAGAGGGAAAGAGAAGGGTGAGGAGTGCTCTGGGTTCTGTGTGGGTTTCTTGGCACATCTTTGGGCAGTGCAAAGCAGGTAGAACAGCCAGCTGTAACGTGACCCTTGTGCTCTACCTGCAGGCACAGGGGTGCCTAGAGGGGTGAGCCCACCCAGCCCCTGCCCTGCTGCTCTTGTGTCACTTTTGCCCCACGGCCACACAGCCCCACGGGCTGCAGGAGCTCCTGGCACATGCTGGCAGCCAGGGCTGACATCCACACAGCTTGGCAGCTTGGGCTGTGTGATTCTCCTGGAGACCTGGCACACTGGAGCAATGCAAGGAAAATCTGAGCCTCGAGGCTGTCCCTGCTGGGCCTCCTGATGGTGCCCTCATCGTGAGAGCAAGTGCTCTGGTGGGTGCCCATCTGGTGGCTCGTGAGCAGGAGCTGCTTGGGGGCACATCCTCGGTGGTGGCTGGCCAGAAGGGCTGCTTCAAAATACTCCTCGGAGTGGAACCGGTGCTACAGCTACTGCCCCATCCCTCCATCCCCAGAGGGGTTTGTTCCTTGGAAATTTTGTACTTTGGAAACTAAAAATAATGTGTCCATCACTTGGGAGGTTTTTTTTTTTTTTTTCAGTTTAAGGGGGCTGGTTTTGTTCCTGCTCTGTTTTGCATTGAGAGAAACAAGAAAAGCCAAATTGTCCCAGCTGTACCTTGCCTTTGTCCCCTCCACCTCACTGCCCAGTGGACTGGAGGTCTTTCAAAACCTGACAGCAGTCATGTTTGTTCCTTGCTAGAAAATGGAAAAAGATGACTTTGAAGGGAAAATAATAATAATAATAATAATAATAATAATAATAATAATAATAATAATAATAATAATAATAATAATAATGGAAGTTTAATTAAATAGTCAACAGTTGCTCTCCGGATCAAAGAGTCTCTCTGTTAAGTGTTTTCACAGCTCTTGGTACAGCTAGGTACTGCTGGTTCCTGAACCATGAGGAGAAATCACAGTCCTGGTGGCATCTCTCTAAGGTTCTATGCTATGGAGATGTTGGACCAGAGGCTCCCCTGCTTTCCCCTTGCTCAGCACCACAGGCCAGGCCTGGACAACCACATTTCACTTTCATGGAAACATCCTCAGGTGCCTCTCCCAGTCCTCCTGGAACACACTGCCCTGGTCCCACCTTGCCCTAGGTATCCCAGTGCTCACACACTTCCCAGGGAGGAGAGGACAAAGCCATCAGGCAGAAGTTTCTGTCACCCATTGCCAGCAGAGACCAAAGAGCAGCAGCATCATCCCACTCCTGGGCTCACCCAGGGCACTGGAGGACCTTGTTCCCAACCAGGGGTGGTGCTCAGGATTTTCCAGCTCCCAGCAGGTCACAGCACCTCTCACCAAGGGAAAGAAGACCTCTCATGCCAACACCACCTTCACACCGCGTCTAGCCAGCATGACACAACCTGCCACAGCTCTGGACCAGCCCCTGGCCCGGGGGGGGGACACTGTGAGCCTGCAGCCACGCCAGCACTCACCATCTGGATGACAGACACGGGCCCGATGCTGTTCACGTAGATATCCACATCAATGAACGTGGGCTTGACTGGAAAGACAAGAAAACACCATCAGTACCATCAGCCAGGGCCAGGAGCATTTGCAGAGGGATGAAGACAAGGGGAACTTCTGGGATGAGTGTGGCAACAAAAGCATGCAAAATGCAAGACATGGCCAGGGCATGGCCAGGGTGGCCACAAGGAGGTTCAGGGGACACTTACTGCCAATGTCAGGCCTCAGCTTGTTGTCATAGTTCTTGAGCAGCGAGTTGAGGATCTGTGTGGCATCAGTCTCCTGTGCCTTGGGGGTGAGGACCCAGGTTTTATTGATGCTGAGGTAATCGTAATCATATTCCTCTGTGCTCTCACACCTGGAGAGGAGAGACAAAGGGCAGGGATGTGGTTGTGGCAGCTCTCTGGCACTCCCTGGGAGCAGGGGCACTGCTGTGTTTCAGAGATACCAAAGGAAGAGGATGCAGCACGGATAAAAGGCAGAGCACAAGGAGCTCGGGGAGCTCCTCTCAGCCACACTGCTAAGAAGACACAACTCACCTGACATGTAGAGACCTTGCCACCAGTGGGAAAGACTAGCATGGAGTGCTCCACCTCCTCCTTAGCTCCCCTTGGAGACACACAGCTCATCCCCAAGGTGTGGGAGCCAGTCCCTGCTTTCCCTGCCTTCCTACTCATCCCACCCAGCAGCTCCTGCTGCCAGAGCTTCCTGTTAACCTCAAATACCTCCAGTACTCTGCCTGCTGCTGACACCTGAAGCACGCTTTCTCTGAGGAAAGAGACAGTGACAAAATAGTGGTTTTGGGGAGCAAGACATTTGCAATAAATGGATTTCAGAGAAAACAGGTCCTAACCTACCATGCAGGCATGGTGCAAGTCTGGCATGCCAGGAACCCAGCCATCTGCCCTGCACAGATCCCTGGAAATTAATGCCTTATGCAAACTCCTCTGCCTCGAGGCCAAGATCTGCCACAACCCATTCCCTGCACTCAGCAACCCTTCCTGCCCAGCCTGTGGTGTGAGCTCCCGTTTAAAGAGGTCCCATCTTCCCAATCTCCCAGTTCCAAGCCAGGCAAGGAAAGCTCGTATTCATCCTCCTTTGGACATGATCCACTTAGCAACAGCTTCTCTCACTGCCTTTCAAATGTGCCCTCTCTAAACCTTTCTCACTTCTCCCTTTTCCTAAAGGGAGTCTTCCTAAACCGTCTAATTAGATTAGGTCCACACGGTCACCCGGGAAATTCTTACCACCTGCCACTGCTCTGGGCAGCTCATTCACAAGGCTGTCCCCGGAATGACACAGCCATATGCGGGAGAGGATGCTCCCACTGCCGGCACAGCCCCCTCGACGTCTGCCGTGCCAGCGTGTCACCTGCTCCAGCGACAGGGAGGGTCTCGCAGCGGGAGCTGCCACCGTGTTGACACTTCCCAGCTGGAGCCTCGCAGCTCCGAGGCGCAATCGGGCACCACGGACACGCATCTCCCTCCAGCGCCTGGGGAGCCACGGCCGGGCCGAGCATTACATTGACACGTTGCGGCCGATTTATCAGATGCTCCTCTTTCAAAACCGCAGACGAAACTCGCTTTCACGATCGCTTTGAAACTCTCGGCATCTCCGCATGTCTCGGACGCGTCCCCTGCCGAGGGCTGCCTGCCTGCCTGCCGCCGCGCATTAGGTGTTGGTACATCAGCTCATTGTTTGCTGTCTGATCGCGCTGCGCTTCCTCGCCGTGCTTCAGGAGTGTTAAGCAGCGCTGTCAGGATGCGCTTCCCCACCCGAGCAGCGCCGGCTCGCCGGGCTATCGCCGCGGCGCTGCCTCCGAAGCGCTGGCGAGCAGGGAGCTCTGCACCACCCAGCAGCTGCAGGAGGCACGGGGGACCACCCTGAGCCCACCCCAGAGTGGCACAGGGCTGAAATCGGGGGCTGGCCCCGCTCCTGCCGGGGACAAAGAGGGGCATGTGCCCGCAGCGCAGCTCAGGGCAAGGGAAAGCAAAATCCGAACTGCTTTCCCTTGCTGCCAGAGCTTTGGATGATGGAGCTGCCTCTGGCAAAGTGGGAACTGCTACACTAGAAACGTTTTCTCCGTGTTCCTTTGACCTTACTTGAAGTCATGTGCCAGCACTGAACTCTGTGCATGCTCCTGCCCTGCCAAAAATCCTGGTCCTCTGAGAAACTGTAAGGCTACAGCAGAGTCTTGAAACATCCCTCTGGGGGCTGAGCATACCCCTGCTCTCAGACTTCTGGTTTCCCCTCATTTAGTGTCACTGATTAACACACCAAGGCGTGGGGTAGCATTTCCAGAGAGTTACATCCCTGATGCAGGGACACTACCAAAAATATGCCTTTTGCTAGTGCAGCTAATCCTAGTCAACTAAACCGTACTAAGCCATCTTAGCATAAGCAAACCAGCTTTTGCTGGAGAAAATATGCTTTTCCTGAGTGCCTGTGCACACACAGACACACATCAGCCTTTGCTGGTCAAGAGTGTAACTCTTATGCCACCCTATCCAAGCCATTGCCTCCTCCCCAGTCTCTCTTCTTGGTGGCCCCACTTTAAACTGAGAAGGGAAGAGCCCAAGATCTGTGGCAGAGGAGAGGTATTAAGGTGACATGTGCATCCCCCCGCCAGCTGCTAATGGAAATGTCACACTGGAGGCCTGCAGAGATGCCCAGGTGCTGTGAACATTTGGTGGCCGGGCAGCTCCATCTCCAGGCACCAAGCAACTGGCTTGGTGACAGGGGACAGCCAGTTTTCATATGTGTCTGTGCAGTCAGGGGAAAAGGCAGAGCCGTGTTTCCTCACCTCTGCTTATTGAGACATCAGAACACCCTCCTCAGAGCAGGACCATGGGGCTGGGACACAGCCACAGTGTGGGCAGGAGGGTGACAGTAGCATAGAACTGGGGGCGTTGCAAGGAAATCCCTGGTCTTGACAGAGGAGTTGGGGCCATGGCAGCCCCTGCTGGTGCCCCGAGCAGGAGGCTGGCACGGCAGGGAGGTGTCCTTTCAGATGTGCTCACGTGTACGGATGAGATTGGACAATTCTCCCTGGGCAACCCATGGCATTACAGCAGGGCAGAGCCGTGCCTCGCTCCCTCATTCCCTTTTACTCAAGCAGACACCTGTTTGGCTGAGGCTTCCAAACACACTGCTGGGGAAAGTCACCTGAAGAGCTGGTGGCTGGCTCCCTCCCCCAGTGCCCAAGCTGTCTGACAAGGTGTTCCTTTGGCAGGACGAGGGGAAGAGCAACATGTGCCACGAGCCCTTGAAGACACTTCTGCTCCTTGCCTGCTGGGGCAGCTGCTGGTGCTTGACTGGGATGCACACCCACTATTATTCACGAGCTGGTGGTGGCCCTGCAGCAGGAACCTCCCGGCTCAGATGCAGATTCCCGGGCTGTATCCAGCCCTGCTGCAAACACAGCTGAAAGCCTTCCCTGCTCCCCAGGAAAAGAGAGCAGCAAAATGCAAGAACAACATTTCCGTTGGTTGAAAAGCACTGTGGTCAATTCTAATTAACACATGCTAATGTGTCCTTCTTGTCACCCATCCCAATGCCTCCTAGGGTTTCAGGCATAGGGGTGTTGAGGCAGATGACTCTGAATTAGAAGCGGGCAGAGGATTTAAGGATAGGGGGCTCTAAACTCCCCCTACCCATTTCACGTGTTCCTAGCTCTGACAACACACTCCATGAAGCCCCAGTGGTCCAGTCTGCATTGTTTCACCCACCTGCCAAGCCCAGCATCTGGTGTGATGCTGTGCAGGGATCTTGCCTTCAGGGCTCAGAGTTGGCTGCCCTGGTCCCAGCCCAGGCAGTGCCCTGGGAAACGCTGGTGCATGAGCCTCTGTGCTGGGGGTACCATCTGGGGAGTGCTGAATCACCTGGCAAAAAGCATCCAGCCTGCTCCAGCACCAGAGGAAGGGAAGGGTCTTGCTGCTTGTATGGGAGAAGAGCAAACATACACAGCTCTGTTCACATGAGCAGAGCTCCTCACCCCAGCACCTACCATGAGCAATAGGGAAGAGGAGATTCACCCTCCACAACTGCATCCAGGAAAAATGCAGTGAATGCAGAGCAAAACCCTGATATAACTTGCTCTTTTTGTCCTCTCGCAGGATTCCTCTCCCACTCCATCATGCCCGCCCCCCAAAATCCACAGACACTGCTCCTGGCAAAGCAAGGCTCAGGGTAGAGGCAAACTTAGGCACTGGGCAGAAGAGAGGCTGGGCCAGCTATGGGGTGAACATTCCTGCTCAAGGGTATGTGAATATATGATTTAATTGCTCCTCCGTGTGATCTTGCAGCTCACAACTCACCCTCTCGAAATGCAGGGCTCGTGGCAATGCACAGCAGGGACGGTGGGGCACAGGAACTGGGACCACCACGGATCCATCCCCCTCTCAGCCCTCCAATGCCCCCTGGCACCTGCACGGGTCTCCTCCCGGGCAGTTTGGTGCCAGGGTACGAGCAGTGGGGCAGCTCTTGCTCCTCGACACTGGGGAGGCCAAGTCATACAGGACCATGGCAGGGATGGACTTTGTGCCCACCCCCGGGGTCGAGAAGCACTGGCAGGGCAGACCATTAGTAGCAGGATTCATGCTCCTTGTCCCTGACTGCATCTGTAATGGGATTTGATCGGCTTTAAGGCGGCTTATTCTGCCAATTAGCTTCAGCCAGTAAAATCCCTCTTCCCCCAAGCCCTGGGGGTAACAATCTGCTGACAACATGTTCTTTCCCCATCTAGCCATTAAACTCATCAGTAGGGCTAGGAATTGTAGGAAAAAAAAAAAAAAGGGAAAAAGAAACTTGAAACCCCCTTGTGCGTGGGCCCTTTCATCGCTGTTTACAGAAAAGCGCTACGAACGGCTGGCCCTGGGAAAGCACTGCCACCTGCCCGCCCTGCCTCCTCGCCGGGGCACCGGGCTGGCACCGGCCCGGCACCGGGCTGGCATCGGCCACCCACAGCCGAGACCTGCGGCCAACCTGTGGAGCAGGGCAGGGCAGGAGCCCGCGTTGCCCTCCCGCCTCCAGGCTACATGCCCTGCGGGGGCTTCGGGGCTCGAAGGGATGGAGTACAGGGAAGGGGATGTAAGCTCCTTCCCACCCAGCCTGACTCCACGTTGAAGTGCCCCGGTGATGGATGGAGCTCCCCGGAGATGTCGGGCTCTCTCTGTTCCTGCTCCGGGCACCCCCGGAAAGAGGCTCTGCCCTCGGCAGGATTAGCCAGCGGGGTGATGGCGAGGTGGAAAACGGGATGTCCTCCCGATTTCGGCATGCCGAGGGGGAGCCCGGGGTGCAGAGGACACGCAGGCACTCGGTGCTGCCGCGACGGGACCCGCTGGAAGGAACAGCTGGGGGCACGGAGGTGCCAAACCCCCGCTGGAGCCGGCGCGGCGAGCGTGGGGAGAGGCGCTGCGACTGCAACCCCCTCCCCTCCCATTGCCCCGACGGGTAAACTGAGGCAGGGAGGAGACATCGCGAGGGATGGCGGGGGGCGGGGGGACACTCACCTGGCGCGCAGGACCGGCCCGAGGGCCAGGCAGAGCAGCAGCACCGTGCGGGGCATCTCTGCGAGGCGAGCGGCGGCCCGGGGGGCGGCGGCGGCCGTGCGCCCGCCCGGCGGGGCTCAGCGCGGGGCCGGCCCGGGGGCGGCGACGGGGCCCCCCCGCTGCCCGCTGCGCCGCGCTCCGGCCCCGCCGCCGCCGCCCGCTCGGCCCCGCGCTCCGCGCCGCCCGCCGCGCTCCGCAAACTTGGGCATCTCTTCTCCGGTCGGCGGCGGGGAGGGGCTGGCAGCGGCTCCTGCCTCCCCGCGCAGGGGCCGGCCTCCCCCGCACCCCCGGGGCTGAGCGCCGGCGGGGGGGAGCGCCGAGAGGCACCCGCGCATCTGCCGGAGCCGCGCTGCTGCCGGGGAGCGAGCATCGTCAGCTGGTGCGAGGAGCTCTCGCTCCCCCTCTGCGTAACAAGGCGTTTGATTTCTCTTAATGCTCGCCTCTTCTTTTTTTTTTTTTTTTTTTTTTTTTTCCTTCCCGTGCACAACCGTTGGGGTGTTTGTCTAAAAAAAGAAAGAGTGGGTAATTATTGTTAAATTACGCAAGGCGTCAGGCCCCGCGGGGCTGAGCTGTCGGCGAGATGCAGCCGGGAGAGGGTCCTTTCCCACCTGTTGGGGCTGCTGTCCCGCAAAAACAGCCAGGAAGGAGTGTGGGGTGGAGCTGTGGGACAGCTGGGTGGGCTGGGGGCTCCCAGCCTGTCGCTCTTTGCCTTCAGGGGTTGCCAAGATGCACTCGGTCATTTCTTTACTCTGCCGACATCCGACTGGCAAACAGGAGTAAGAGATTCCTTCCTTGCGAGATTTGGGTGAGGGTTGCTCAGAACAAACTTTGTTAGACCTACACGAGGTAGCAATAATTGTCCCTTATTGTTTAGTGCAGGAGGTTTATTGTTTAGGCTGAGGTGCAGGAGCTGGTCTCCAGAGAGGTCCTGGTCCTGCATCTCCCAGAGGTCTGGAAATTCTGATGGCAAATCCAGCTCCTCTGGACTAGAGCAGGACCATCCCTCTTACTGAGAACTGAGTCCCCCTCTCTCACTGCTGAGCCTGTCACAGCCTTCCCCACACGAGCAGGGGCAAATCACTCCTCTGCTCTCCGTCTGCAGCCTTCTGGTGCTGCTGCCTCATTTGTCCAGGGCAGGGAGATTCCCGTTCCCCAGGCACACCCAGTGCCTCACAGCCAGGACCAGGCTCGGTGGCGACGGGGATGCCACAGGAGCACAAGCAGGAGTAAGAGCAGCACACCTGGGTGTTTTTTCGAGGCTCTCTCCCTTGCTGATTGCTGCAATGACCACCTTAAGCCCTCGAGTGTGAGACCTGAGCGGCCCCAAAGCCACAAGAGGCAGCTGCAGGCAGCAGGGCTCCGAGATGGCATTTCTCTGGAACGAAGCAGCTACAGATGATGTTGCCTTTACTTCATGCAAAGAAGCCAGCTCTGGATGGCAGAGTTTACAGGAAACACATGTCAAAAGAGTAAATAATGAATATCAAAGCTGCAGTGAAGGTGGAAAGAGCTCTTTAAGCTTCAAAGCAAGCCACTGGATTGTTCCAGAAGTTCTTCAGGGATGCAGATGAAGCTGAAGTTGGGAAAGGTGCAAGAATAGCAGCAGGGAAGATGTAGCTGTCAAGGATTCTGGTCACAAACAGACCACAGAAAATCCAGGGGTTCATATATGTGCTCTCAGCTCCCCCTCAAGACGCAGGATGTGAAGTGGTATGTGGCGAAATTCACAGGACTGGTTTCTTTTGACTACCCCATTCTGCTACTTGAGAACTGAGAGATCTGGGGAGAGCTGTGCTTGGAACAGTGGAGATGAGCTGGGGAATGTTAGGGAATCACAGCATCCCCTCATGATGCTGTTTTGGGGACACCTTCCAGGCAGTTTTATGCACCAGGAGCTTCCAAGCAATTGTCTTCTCTGGTCTTCATCATTTCCAGGGGTTTCATTCTGTAACTAGTGCTGAGTCTTTCCCTGGAACCAAGGATAAGAATGAAGCCTGTTGATGGTGTTGGAGAGCAAGGGCGCTGCTTTTCAAATACCTTATTTATCAGCAGCACAGGCTCAGCTAGGAAAAAATGCATTTCAAATTCACCGTGATTGGTTCTGACCAGGAAAAGCACCCTCAGTCCTAACGCTAAGAAGGACAAAATGTTGTGCTCTTATGTTTTGGGAGGGAGCAGGCCCTATTTTCCACTTTGAAGAGACATTTGATTTGAGGTCTACTGTCATGGGATTCGAAACTTAAACAGGAGATGCAATGTTTTATTCAAGATGTTTTTTTATCGCTTCTGGTATTTCAGTTTAACCGGCAAACTAATAAAACCTATTATTTACAGAGTCCTCATGAGCCCAGGGCCTGGGGGGCCAAGCTGCCACAGCAAATGAGGGTTTGGTTGTGCAGTACTCACTCTGAGATTTAGCTCTGAGAGACAAGGAGACAATTCCAGCTCTGGCCCAAGGATCCCAAACCTTGCAAGGATGGCAGTGCTCTCGGAGGGATGAGCCTGGGCACATCTGCAGCTCTTTCAGAGCCCCTTTTTGGGGTGTGTGCTGCCTGCTCCTGCACTGGGGGTGTGTTTGGGGCTCAGGCTGGGGCAGCAGGGGAAGGCAGTAGGCAAAACTCTGCTGCCTCTTGCTCATGCAAAGGGCTGGTCACTGCTTGCCTCAGGAGACTGCTCTTCTTCTGGGCCACATCAGAGGGAAAACTGATACAAGGGGGGAAAAGTATTACCCCGAGGCGTTCAGGAGCTCACTTCTAAGAAAGCTCAGGCTCGGGATTTGCACGATCTCCCTCAGAGAGGTCTGTCTCTCCCAAGGGTGGAGGAGCACCTGCAGCAGGACTGGAGAACCCCAGGCAGAGACAGATCCCACGGGGCTCTGCAGGAGCAGGTCAGGTTTGAGAGCGCTGCTGGCTGAGCTGGGCACTCCAGGACAAGGAGCTGCCAGGGCATTGGCAGGCAGCAGTGCCAGGGCCATGCAGCAGACTGCTCTGAAGGGCTGCATGGAGGTGAACTCACCTTCCCCTCCTCCCTCACTCTCCACATCACATGGCTGAGGACAGAGCACAGTTAGAGCCGCTGTCCTTGATGCTCTCTGTCCTCCTGGCAATGAACTGGTCCTTGAGCTGTTACCGAGCCAGAGCATCCCCTGGGAGCAGAGCAGGGCCAGGCCAAGCCCTCTCCCCATGGCCAGGGCGGAAGGCAGGGGCTGGTCACTCTCCTGCAGCTGCATCCATGAGGATGAGCACCCTGGCAGACCTGGCTGAGAGTGGGGAAGGACAGCTGAGGAGAACTGGTTACAGGGTCCCTCTGCAAAACTTGGAGGATGAAAAACCCTCCATAAAGCTTCACCCTGTACTCTGACTTGGGACATGTCCTGTGCAGTAGAAATGTTTGTTTACTCTACCAGGGCATTTGTTCAACATAACCCAGGTTTTGTCGTTTTCAGGCTCGCCAGGCACAGCAGCAGATGCTGTATCTGGGCACACATGACATCAATAACAGCTTCAGCTGGGCTCTGCCTCCCCACCTTTATGGACAGCAATGATAGATGAAGCAGACAGGGCACAGTTTGGTTTTTAGGTGCTGGAGTGAACTTGCAGTGCTGACAGATTAAAAAAATGTGTTTGGAGCCTGAACAAAATGTGACGTGAATATTTTCCAAGGAGAGTGAAGGGTGTAGGAGGACAGCCCAGGCCGTGACAGGAGCTGGTGCAAGCTGTCCCGGGGGTGACGAGAGCGCTGATGGGAGCGAGAACTTTACCTTCATCCTCTGCTGCTGCTGCGTCAGGCCTGGAGGAGCCTCTGCTTTCCTTCCATTGCAGGCAGCCCCTCTTCAAAATTAGTTTCTTAGTGGAAAGAGATCACCAAATGCTAGCTGATCTGATCCTGTGTGTCAGAAAAGCTCTTGCTGTCACCCTGGGGATGGGAAAGGTGCCATTTCTTGTGCTTTTATGGCTCTGCTTTTCTGAAACCCTCCCCAGCCCAGGGCTTAACATGTTACTGTTCTCCTAGGGATTGAAATGCAAAAAGAGAAAATGTATATGGGAGAGGTTGGGAAGGGGAAGAGAACTGGCAGCATTTGACAGAAAAAAAGGGAAAAATCTCAGCAAACTGAGCACCAGGTGTTTCAATACTTTTTTCAAGTGGAATTTGCAGCTATACCATCTGTACATCTGATGTGATACGTCCAGCACAGGACCATGAGCTGGTAGTTTAGGCCCCAGAATAACTCCCATACTTATTTTAAATACTGTGCAACTGCTGACACAAACTTTGGGGACATGCAGCTGCAGGAACAGAAACAGCTGCTTCTCTTCACTGCAGAAACGTGGCTGCTTCTGGATGGAGGTTCACTCCTCCTTGTCACCCCATGCCACAATGGCTCAGGAAGGGGAAAAACAGCCAGGAAGGCCATGGATCCGACAAAAACTGTCATTGGGATGCAAACTGTTTGGCACAGTGATTCCTGTCAGGGTTGCTCAACAGCTGGGAAAAACTTGGGGCTGTCCAGAGGACAGGCTGGGATTCAGAGCAGAACCAACACGTGGAAGGTGGTGCTGACCATCAAAACCCGGTGGCCAGCAGTGACTCTGCCTGTTCCTTTCCCTACTGCAGCCCTGAGGGCACAGCTGAGGCCACATCAGCACCTGCTGACCCCGAAGGATTTAAGAAAAGGAGAGAGGGAGGCACAGTTGCCTTTTATTATTAATCCTGTAGGCATTTCTGCCCAGAGGCGTGGGGATTTCAATGCCTGCTCTCTACACTGGCTCAGGAATGTTTATACACCAGTAAATAATGGGAACTGCTCATCTGTGTCCGAGTGTGGATGTTCAATTACAGCCCTCTCCCGCAGCTGATCCGAGCCCTGCGCTCGCCCCGGCTCTGCGGTCTGCTGGCAGTTTGACATTTTGTCAGCCTGAGGATAATGCAGGATTGTTGACAAGCGGAGAAAACAGGGAAAAGAGCTTTCCTCCCCGAGCTGAGGCAGAGCACAGTCCCTCCTGTTGCAGGTGCTGCCTGATCTGGGGTCCCAGGAGCTGTTCTGTGCTGTCTGGGATGGGACTGACTCTGAAGATCTGATGTGATGGTTGCCTGCAGCAAGCCCCTTTTTTCATGCCTCTTTCCTTCTTGGGAGTTCTTAGACATTTCCCAGGCCTCTTTAATTTCCTCCTGCATGAAGCTTCAGTGTCTCCTGTGCAAAAGAGGGAAATGCCCTTCTCCCTCAAATGCCTGAACTTGAGGGACACATTTTGGAGGGGCTGGGTTTTTTTTTTTGTTTTTTAGGGAGGCAGTGCTTGGGACTGTGGCACTGTGGCCCTGAGTGCCACCCCAACAGGGTTTCATCAGTGAGATCTCAGCAGGGAGGTGACCAGCTGAGAACAGGCTTGGCAGACCCAGAGGCACTTTGCCCATCCAGCTGGGCTCTCCAGCACACCCAGCTCAGGGCAGGAGCAGCGCCTGCTCCTTCCCTGGAGCAGCTTGGCAGATCCTCTTGCCCCAAAGCATCATTCCTGCAGGGAGAAGGGAGCATGAGCTGTGCTGCTGTTATGCACTCCCAGATGGGGGAATCAATGGGACTGCCTCTCCTTCTATGCCCTCTTGGCCCAGGTGGGACACAGCAGCACAGCTGAACCCCACAGCAGCCCTGAGAGCCCCCCATGGTCCTGCCATCAGGGTGATGTCCCACTCGATCCCTGAGTGCATGGCAGAGCTGCTCCCCAGTCCAGACCCTTCCAGCTGCTCTCTGTCCATTGCTGGCACTGCCATTTGCTCCCTTTCCCCCAACACTGCACCCGTGGTTCTCCTCAGTCCATGCTCACAGGAGTTCATGGAGAAATGCCAGCACTGCTCTGCTGCTCAGCTCTAGGATCCCCTGTGAAACACTGACCTAGATCAACCCTGTGCTGCACAGGGCTGTGCTGCTGTGGCTGCTGGGCACGGTGAGCCTCACCCAGGTACTCCTTGGTATTTTCTGGCATTTTCCTTTCCAATCAAAACATGGAAACCTAAACCCCATCCACCAACATCAGTGCTGCATGTCCAGCACCCACCTTCCCTCTCCCCTCTGGTTCCCCCTCCATCCCAGCCCCTCTGCCAGCAGCAATCAGCAGCAGCTGAAGTTCAGAGAAGCAGACACCGCGAGCTGCCCTGGAGCTCCTGCGCTCCCAGAGCCAGCGGAGCAGAAATGCCTGCACACAGAGCGCCTCTCCAAGAGAGGGATGCTGGCACTAGGATCTGGCAATTGCCAGCACGTCAGGGAAGGAGCGATCGTCTCCTAATACTCTCTAAGCTCCAATCTTAATCTTGTTCATTGCTGCTAAGTCTCAGAGAAATCGGGCCGATGCGTTGAAAGGAGGCAAAATAAAAAGATTCAAGAGGAGGTTGAAGTCTCTTCAGAAAGCTGAAGAGAAATAATCTTCAAAGGTTCCCACGAGCCTGTGCTCCCCAGCCTGGAAAAGCAGAGCAGATAAACACTGAGCCTTGCTGGAGTTGTTTTTCAGTCTGGTATTTTTTAGGAGGAGACAGAAGAGTTGAGGCAGGAATATCAGAGAGCAGTTATGGGATCTCAGCATGCAGGGTTTGACCCCTTCCCTGGGGTTTCTTCTGCTTGACAGGCTCAAGTCCCCAAGGCAGAGCCTGGTTCCCATTTCCCCATGGGGATGAGGGCCAGACAGAGCAGAAGCACAGGAGGGGCTGGATGCTTTTTGCTGGGTGACACCTTCCAGGTGGGTCTGCAGCCCTTTTCCACTGCCCCACCTGCAAGGGTGATCCAGTCCAGTGGGAACACCTGCAAAGGAACTACCTGTGCTGGGGATGAAAGGAGTTACCTCGGGCTGCTGGCCTTTGCCTGGGTCCCATCATCAGGGCAAGGAGCCAGGGCAGGACAGCACCTTGTTCCTGCCACCCTGCCCGGGGCTGCCTCACCCCTCTGCATCCCACTGCCTTGCAGCATCCCTGGAGCCCCATGCCAGCACCCTCTCATCTCCAAACAAGGGATATCCATGGAGGGGTCTCCCCTTATATCCTCCCCGAAGGCCTGAGAGTTTCCTACAGTGGGAGCTGCTTTCAGACTCTGCACTTGTCACTGCTGGCTGAGCTGCTGCTGCTGCTGCTGAATCTCTTCCTCCAAACTCACTTTTGGCCTCCCTGGCAGCCCAAGGCAAGATGTGCTGCTACTTAAAAAGGCCTTGCTGTGAAAGGTGCTGCCTTTTCACCTTGCAAAAAATGCTTGTGCTTGGAGGAGAGCAAGGATCACCCATGGCATGCTCCAGTGCAGAAAACAGGGCACACACCCCTCTGTCCCACACACTGCAGAGGGACATGCCCAGCTCTAAGGTTTGCCCTGAAGAGATGGAGGTGAGCTGGGCCAGATCCTGTCTGTGCAAGCAGGGTGGGGTGTAATAAGGTGCTGCAGGCTGGGGGACAGTGTGTCTGCAGGCTCCTGGCCAGAGCCTGTGTCAGGGAGGCAGAGCGCTGACTCCCCAGGCAGCTCTGCCAGCTCCAGCCTTTGCAGCAAATTTTGCCTTTGTCATTGCCCATGTGCTTGGTGGACAGGGGACTCCTGTCTTCCAGGAGGATGTTAAAAAATGCCTTTCAACTGCAGTAAAATTCACCCTCCTCTCTCCCCCCCCCCACTAAAAAAAGAGTAAGCCATAATTACACCCACGCAGCTCTCCACACTGCTTCACCCCCCTCTCAGAAAGGCACCCGCATCTACAGAGTGGATATGTTGATTAAAAGTCCCCCAAAATGAATAGATCAAGAGAAATCTTCCATACCCCTGCAGCAAGGGTGAAGTGCTTTTTAATTAAGGACAAAGACATGCAAATGTCCTGAATCATCACAAGCAAATAGCAAAATAGCACCTGTCAGAATATTAAAAAACAAGCACTCAGCATTCCCTTGTGATCAGCTTGAAGGAGGCCTTGAGTTAAAAAAAAAAAAAAATCCACCGGGAGTTGAAAAACGTAATAGACTGGGAGTGAGCAAAGAATATGGCTCAAAAAAATCCGTGTGGGGATGACTTGATGGTGGTTTTGGCTGGTGGATGTGTTATGGTGACTGACAGTAGAGTCTGGTCTATTCCTAGCCCAGAGAGGCTGGGATGGGTGACACAGGGCACTGCTGACCTGCCCATCATCAGCCAAGCCCCTCTTCTCCCAGGTGCCAGGTCCTTGCCACCACCCTGCAAAATGTGTAATTGTGAGCACTGAAATAACCCCAGTCAGCTGGACAAACACAATGTAATGCATTGTGAAGTGTTTGCTGGAGGAGCAGCCTCAGGGTCTGCTCCACTGCCAGCCCCTCGCCCCTGTCAGACCTGCCCGTGCTGAAGGAAGGGGATTTCAGCCTCTGCGGGTAATGAAGGTGACAGGCTGCTGCATCCCAGAGCCCTGTGACAGCACCCCATGTTCTCCCCGTGTGCATTTGTTTGTGTGGCAGCCCAGGAACGTGCAGAGAGAGCCCTGGATGTGCCCAGAACCTTTATTATTAGGATTGACTCCAGGGCAAACTGGCTGGAGTGAGTGTCTGAGTGCCAGGGCTGCTGGGCAGAGCAGGCAGGTGCTCTCAGGATGATCAGGGCAGGAAATTGTTTTCCTAGAATAGGGTTTCTGATCAGGGCAGGAAATTGTTTTCCTAGAATAGGGTTAACCAGGGAGGTTTGAGGAATTCTTTTGCATTTGGGTGGTTTAATGCTATCATTGCTGGCTTTTACCTAACCCCAGGTGTGCTCAGGTTAAAAACCCAGCAGTGGGAGGATGTGGTGCTATGAGGAGCATCCCACACCAGCTGCTTGGCTGCACCCCAGAGCAAAGTGGCCTTGAGCTCCCCCTTGGCTTGGTGACACAGCTGAGGCCACCACTGTCCCCAGGGCTGTCCCAGAGCCAGGAGGGAGGAGGAGTGGGACAGGCAATGAAAGGAGCCAGTGTTGGGAAGGACAGCCAGAGCCAGCACAGCCCAGCAGCAGCGACAAAGGGCTGTGAAGGGAAGGCAGAGTGAGAGGGAAATGCCTGGAATAATAAGTGACGGACGGATGCCTTTGAAGGGGACTTGGATATCTCGGGTCTCCCGCCTGACCTACTTAAAACCGGCGTAATCTGATGAAGGAGCAACCCCCAGCTCTAAATATAAACTTGTCTCCTCTTGATTTAAATTCCTTCCCTCTGCCACCCAGGAGTGGGGCTGTGGTTGGCAGCTGGGGGCACGGTGTGTGAATTCCATAGGTCCTGGGCACCTTTTCTGGTGAGAAAAACCAGAGGGATGGATGGCACTGGCAGTGTGTGATTTTCCAAGTTATGAACAGCAGAATTGCCCTTGGGGATTGGCAGGAGGCACAACCAAAGAATCCTTGCACATCAGGACCCAGAAGTCAGGGCCCTTCATTAGCTCCTTGTAGACACAGGATTTGCTAGCAGAGATTTTTCATTTCAAATGAACTGCAAATCTGGTGCACAACGGAGTCCTGGGGCATCAAATTAATTGGCAAATATAGGCAGAATTTGGCAATTAGTTTAAATGAGAAGAAAAAGAAACAAAACCACAGTCCAAGCAAAACGAGCTGCAATCAAAGCACTTTTTTTCTACCTGTTTTGAAATAAAATGTTTTGTTTAAGAATGCCAAAATGTTTCATCGATCTGTGTTCTAAATTAGATGTTTCAAGTTTTTCCTCTTCATTACACCATTGTTCATTTAAAACCTAACTTTCTTTAAATAAAAGAATAGAAAATGAACCACTGTTTTGGTTTGAACAACATACTGAAATGACAAGATTAATTTTTTTAATTTTTCTTTTCACACTTGAAAGCCATAATAAAAAAAAAAAAATTGATTCAATATGAACCAAATTTAATCCATTCCTCACTTTGCTCCGAAGCAATTTTCCTATCTGCAATGTGTATTGCAGGACATACCTGGGGCTTCTGTGGCTCCAGGTCTTCCCATTGCCATGAGGGGAGCAAGGTGGGTTTGATGGGAATTCCCAGCAGATCAGAGCAAGATTTAAACTTGTTTTATTAAGGGCTTTCATCAAGCCCTCAAGTCTCCCTGAGGACATAAAATTTCCAGCTCATAGATTCTGGGACTGAATTAGCTGTTTAGGAACCTTCATATGCGTTATTCAACTTCCTTGCTAAATGGCAAAATGTATGTAGGATTAGGAAAGAAACACAATTAAATTAAAAACAAAGTCATTACCGGAAAGCAGCCAGTCTCTCAGTACCTCCATCAGGAGCAGATGAGTTTTCTCCCTTTGTGGAGATAGGCCCCGTTAATTTCTTGGCAGGATCTCCCATGTTAAAGCAACAAGGCAAATGTTTACTTGGAATTCTCAACAGTGTTTGTGAACCCTGGGGGGCCTAAAAAATAAAAGAGAGAGAGGGAGAGAGAAATTCTCTTAATCTGAAATGCTCTGCATGTTAATTTTTGCAAAGCTCAGATTTAGGGTCAAATTCAAACTGACAGAGTCTCCTTGAAGTAGGAGGAGGGGCAGGAGATAATATTGGGTGAAGAGCAGAGAAAGATGAGACAGGCAAAGTGGATTCTTTTTTTTTTTTTCTTTTAAGCTTGCAGGGAGATACTAAGCCCAATAATCAGACAAGAAAGGCAACGAGCAGCTATCAAAGCAGCAGCCGTTTTAAGAGCTGTGCTCATCTGAAAGCGACTCTTAGTTCTTGTGAAAACTGCCGCCTTAACAGCTGTCCCAATTAGAGCCAGCCGGAAATTTCCCAATAAACCCACGGGTTTGTCAGAAAATAATTCGCTGAGTCTGAAATGCTCCGAGTTGGCTGAACTTTTGTTGAATGGAAAAAGCAGGGCTCCAACTGGGTCCGGTGCTCAGCTGCCAGGTTTGTGCTCCGAGCGGCAGCGCTGATGGAAAAGTCAATTTTGCTGAGCAGCTGCAGGCACCAGGAAGCGCCTGGTTGCCATAATTTATGTTTGGGATTTGGTTGGAGTTGGGGGGGGGGGTAAAAAAAAAAAAAAAAGATAAAAAGGCGACTGGGTTCCTTATAAATTTGAGCCCGAGCCAGGCGAGTTTGTTCATGCCATGATCCCATATGCCTGACCTGTTTTAGGATCTTGGCGGCTGGATCTGTGAGGGAAAAAATAAATCAACCCCAGAGTGCTGTGGAGAGGCCGATGCTGGAAGTGGCAGCACTCCTGACACCCCTCTGCCCATGGCTGTGCCCGTGGCTGCGTGACAAAGAGAGCACTGGGTCTCCTGGGGTCTCTCCTTCCCTGGCAGAACCATCCTGATGCCACTTTCCTTCTCCTAGCTTTATCTTGCTTTTATTTGTCAATTCTGGCGAAAGCAGTAGCTACAGTTACTTGGGTTTTTTTCAGCTACGTCTTTGAAAACTGATGTGTTGCCACTGGATGCATCATCAGATTTTTTTTTTCAGCTGTTTCACTGCATCAGAAACTTATTAAAAGAGGGAAAAAGCCAACAAGACTTAATTTAGGAGAGTCTGTGCAATGCTTCTCATGGAGAGAATTTAGCTACCCATATTTTAATTGTGTTAAAAAAGAAAAAGTTACTGGGCAGGACCACAACCCAGGCTCCCCTCGACCACATTTCAAGGGGCTGTGAGGCTCCAAGGCAGTTGCCGAGGCCAGAAGAATCCCTGAATCAAACTGGAGCTGTGTTTGCAGGGGGAATAAAAACTATTAATGCTCCGTGTGACTCCTGACCAGCAGGGAAAGTGAGTGGTGATGATTAATTACTAATGATAATTAACCTACAACAACAGAGGCACTCAGAAACTAGAGCAAAGGCACACATCCCATCATGTGCAGCTCTGAATGAAAACAGAGCCTCTGCCCCAGAGGGATTTCTTTTTTAAAATGCCTAGAAATGATGAGTGACAGAACTGGAGCTTTTCCTCTTTGGAGCTCCCCAGGGCGGGCACAGAGCCCTGTGCAGGTACCACTCTCCCTTCCCACGCTGCTGCCTGTGGCTCATGGAGGGGCTCTACTGCTTCACCAGGCACCTCTGAGGGCATTCTTGGGGTTTCCTGTGCTCCAAGGCGGCCCAAAAACTCCAAAAACTCCCAGTCTCATCTGGAGTCCATCCCATGGCCCTGCAGAAGCAATACCAGCACTACCCAGAGTGCTGCCACTTATCTCGATAGAGAAGCAGAAGCGTGGAGCTGGAGCTTGAAATCAGTCCCCCTTGAGCCCCTAAAGTGATGCTAAAGGCCCTCTGAAGCTAGGGGAGAAAAAAAAAAAGATCTGCCACATTCTTCATCTCATCTCGCAAGCTGTGAGATCCCACCCCTCTCACTGCCTACCCCTGCTGACAGCCGTGCTTCCTACAGAGCAAATGGGCTTGAAACTCCGTGATCAAAGTCATTTGCATCGACTTCCATGGCCTGGTTTCCCTGCCTGGATTCTTGTCCCTGTAGCTGCTCTGCCCCTCTGAAGCAGGAGCACTGGTTTGCTGCCTCTTTGGGGTTTTCTGTGTCCATTTTCTCCCCAGAAGAAAGAAACCAGCTGTTGGTGCCGGGTGTCAGCGTTGTCCTGCAGGTTCAGCAGCACGTGCATTCAAAGTTTTGGTTGGTCCCAGTCTCCTGGCAGAGGTGGATGTTTCCCCACACAATTTCCCAGCCAGTTTCTCCTCTCTGCTCCCTCTCAGGTGGCATTGGCAGCTCACCCATCCCTGGGCTGTGTCCCACCAGTCTGGACTCACTCAGCAGCCCCTGCTCGTGCCCCCTTGGAACATCTCACACAAAGAGCTCAGCCCACACCGGGCTGTACCATGGGGCCAGTTGCCCCAGTGGGTGGCAGCTGGTGTCCCCAGCCCAGTCACTGCCCACAGGGCTGCCTTTGCTCTCTGTCCTGCTCACAAAAGGGCTGGAGCAGCATCTTGCACTCTGGGAGAAAAGGAGGTCTCCATGGCAGCTAGCACGACAGGAAGACTGTGCAAGAAACTTGATTTTTTTTTCTCCTTTACAGAAAATGCTTCTATTTTTGACAAAAGGCCTTTTTGAGGTATGAAACCTCTTATGAAACTTCTCCCACATCAGTGCTTTACATAAACTATTTTGCTGTAGTTGTGTTATTCATTGCACGCATTTTACACCAGCATGAACCAGTTTTTCTCCAGAGAGTGGAAAGGAGAGCCTGGGTGTGGGGCAGGGCACCCTGGAAGCCACATCCTCTCTGCGGGTCACCTCATCCAAACCATGCTCCTCACAAACAGCATTTCTGCCCCTGTGCCTCCTCCAAACAAGGCAGACAGGGAGAAAAGGATCTCACAGCAAGAACAACAACTTCAGTCATGTGTTAATGAGTGGAACAGAGTGTTAATGGGCCAGGAACATCCCACAGGTGCACCTCGAGTCACAGCCTCTGCCAAGGTGAGTGGCACTCACATGGTCCCAAAGAGCCCGTGGTCTCCTAAGGATTTCCAGGGGGAAGAGTCCATTCACTGCACTGGTCTTTCAGATATTTATTTTATTTTCCTCTGAGTCTGAGATGTCAGGGCTGATAGCAGACAGTTTGTTTCACAACAAATGTACAGTGATAGGTCAGGGGAACAAGCGAAAATGCCACCTTTGAGGGGAATCAGATCATTAAAATGTCACAGTAGTATCCTGGGAAGCCAACTGGAGATTCCAGCTACAGTTTCTTGTTCCCTCTGCTAGCAAAAATAAATAACACCTGCCAAGTGAGACCAGGCCTTGGTTTTATAGAGATTACTATTTTTTGAGTCACCATTGTTTCACACCACTCTGCCAGCAAGAAAGTAATGATCTCATTTTACATTGTCACCAAGTCTGATTTTGGGGAAGTAAAAGCTTTTCTCCAAACCTGGGCTAAAGAATAAACAGAGTGCTCTGGGAACAGTAGCACAGAAGGGAAACCTATGGACCACTCAGCCTCCCAGCACACCTAATAAACATTAAATTAATGATGCAACTTGACTCTGTGGGTTTTTCTTTTCCCCCTCCTATTGCTGCTATTTCTTGCCATCCAGGTGCCCTAGAGATTTTCAGCCTCTCATCCCATCCTGAGAAGCAGCATTTTCCATTGAGAAATATCATGGTCTAGGGCTGTTTGCAGCTCTGAAATGTCTTGATTGGAGCCTGCGGGGGATTTCTCAGTGCTCGGCTCCCCAGCCGTGTAATGGAAGGAATAATCCTTATCTCCAGCATGTGCCCTTAGCACCAAGGAACCCTGCACTGCTCTCATCAGCCATTGTCCTCCTCAGAAATTTCCTTCCCAAGGAAATAAGGCAGGAGGTCTGCACAGGAACAGCACATTTTAGAAGAGGCCACAGCAGGTAAAGCCAGGTTCTTGCTGTGCCTCTTTTCCCATCTTCCCAGAGGAGATGCTAAGGAAAGGGGCAGGTGCATGGACACTTCCTCCCTTTCCAGAACCCTCCACGTTTCAGTCAGCTCTCATGACTTACCCTTGTTGAGTTTTTCGTGGGTCTGGGTCTTCAAAGAGACAAGAGCAGTTGTTGGTTGCTGTAAAGTTGTTTATCGCATGAATACACCAGTCTCGAAGGCAAAGAGTTCAGAGTATGAAAGTCCATGCTAAAAGCTTTCTGGCATAGAGTCCCGAGCAGGAGCAGGAACAGCAGCTCCCCCACCTTTCTTCTTCATCTCTCACCCCAATACAGGGGATTTATTCATAAATCGTCCAATCAGCCAAAACCACGATTCTAAAACATTCTTCCTTTACCTATCAGAGCTCAATTCTAAAGTAGAAAAGTAGTGTCAGTCCTTACACATAGTTTACACATATAGTTCTATCTATTCATGTAAATGGTTCTATCTGTTCTATCTAGAAATGCAAGCAATATTCTGCTATATTTTTGTTATGTCTGGAGCTAAGTCACTGAACTTTAAACTAGGCTTTAGGGCTTTTTACTCTCTTAAGGCACTTAAAGTATATTCCTACTTAGTTAAAACTAAAACTTACTCTTCTACTTTATGTCTGTGTGGCTTAATATACTTAAATTTCTCTAAAGGTTTTAATTGAATCCTTACATCCTTTTCTCTCTCTGAGGGATTCAGAGAGGCTTCTATTTTATACACTCCAACATCTCCCTCTCCTCTTTGAACCATGTATATTCCCTTAATAACTTTAGCAATCAATTGTGGAATGCATTGGAGAAAACAAGGCACTATGGTTAGCACAACTGTTGTAATGACTAAACCGTATAAACCCATTTTCAAAAATTTTTCACCCATGATGTTAAATTCCAACCATCAAACAGTCCATCTAAGTTCCATCATCAACTCTAATCTTTGTCACACATTCCTTGAATAGTATGAATAGATTCATACTACACATCCCTTCAAAATCTTCACATCTATGTCCATATGCTAATAAGAGCAAATCAATTGCAGCCTGTTCTGCAAAATTGCGCGTCTATTGCTGTTAACATCTGTTAGTATATCAGTCAATGCAAGGGAGGTAGAATTGAATTCCTTGCTCAGCCAACACCCACAACAATTAGTCAATCTAATTGTTTCAGTGCCACTGCTGAACTAAGTTGTGGTAAAAAAAGAGAGGCTGAGAACCTTTTTCCAAAACTCCAAGGTTCAAAATCATCTTTGCAGTCTGGTTTATATTGATTGATAGATCTTTTACCTCTGTGTTTCATAGACATTTTTGCACTGGGTGTTAGCAGAGTAAGTTTCCTGATTCTACATGGTCCACCTATGATGTGTGCTGGGACAGCAGGCCAAACTCTCTCTCCACAAATGAAAAACATTCCCTGTGGTAATTGAAATAAATGCAGACTGAACTAAAGAGGTATGATTACATCAAAAGGTCTGATTTTTACATGTAGCGTGATAAGGAGAAACATCTTTAGCTAAAGCTTGATTTTTCCCTGTATAATTAAATTTGGCAAAAAAGGCCATTTTTACAGAACCAAGGGTTTCCAATTCTTGAGGTTCAAAAGATGCCTTGGGAAGGTGAGGAACCCACCAATCCCATGCATCTGCTGCGGACCAACAATCCCATGTGGATGATCCTGCTAATGTACCTTGCATGACTTCACCAATTTCTTTTGGGATTGGCCAAGCATCCACTGGCACACCACCTAGACAAGTGGAAAATGTTTTTTCTGGGGTTGTGTTGGACAGACACATGGTATCTAAACTTAATACATTAGCTAAAGTCACCCAAACATTTGCTTTAGGTTGGCTAACTGGCAAATCTGTACTACTGAAAGCAAGCAAAGCAAAAAAGCAAAAGCATGACATATGATTGGGCTGTATATTTCCCTTAAGCTATCATCTAACAAAAAATTCTACAACACTACTGATTCCCACACTTAAAAAACCCACAGTTCACAGTCTTCTGCGGGTAAAACATGAGATGTCCGGTGCAAATTGGAATCTCTGTGCAGTTCAGGTCTGTGTGCCCGTTTCTTTACTGGTGGAGTGGGCAGTGTTCTCTTGCACTCAATAGGATTTCACGTTCCTTGCTGGAATCCACCTGGGTCCTGAACCTGTAGAAATACAAGCAAAACCTTTGCCTCAAGTTATTAAAGGGAATGAGCCTTCAATTTGCCCTGTTTCTGGGTTTCTAATCAAAACTGGAGGGATTTTTTTTCCATTTTGCCCATATGCTGTTGGAGAAATGCCTGAAACTTGGTGGATGGGGTTCTGCAAAAGAACTGTTCAAAAAATTATAACATACAAAGTTTTACTTAACCTCATCTGTGGTGCTGCCTGTGTCAACCCTCCCTTTTGTTGGTCTAAAATAAGTTTCAAAGAGTGATGTGTTCTTTCAACAATTACTTGGCCTGTGGGAGAGTAAGGAATACCAAAAGTGTGTTAAACACCCCAATCCATTAAAAATTCAGTCCATTTTTTGGCTGTGTATGCAGGGCCATTATCTGTTTTCACCTCTTGAGGCACCCCTAATGAAGCAAATGCTTGTAAAAAATGCTGACATATGTGAGTGGTTGTCTCTCCTGTATGCAGGGAGGCATAGGGTGCACTTGAAAAAGTGTCCACCGACACATGGATGTTTTTAAGTTTCCCAGAAGATGAGGATTTGGTAATAGCTGTTTGCCATAATTCCAGGCTTTGTAATCTTCGTGGATTGACTGCTCCTGTCAAGACAGGAGGTTGCACAAGCTGACAATCAGGGCAGGCACTTATAATTGCTTTTGCCTGACCTCTGGATAGATGAAATGTTCGCATGAGTGCTTGTGCGTTTTGGTGAAAGAAAGCATGATTCAGTTTTGCTTGTTCAAAAATGTTGGGCAGTGTATTAGCAACAGCCACTGTCAGTTTATCAGCTCTAGCATTTCCCTCTGCCAAAAATCTTGGATGTGAAGAATGGGCCCTGATATGAGAAACAAAATATAGATTAGTTCTGTTTTGCAAAATTGTATAGAGATATGTAAAATAACAACAGAAGTTGTCGTTAGAAACATCTTTTAAAACTGATCTTTCTATTCTTTTGACTGTATCAGCTACATATACAGAATCTGTGATAAAATTAAAAGGTTCTGAGGAAAGCTGAAATGCTCTAACTACAGCTGCTAATTCCACCACCTGATGTGAACGTTCTACTGTCTGAATATCTGATTCCCATTCTTTAGATGTTTGGTTTGCCACATTATTACTGACTCGTGTGTTTTCCCTGAACCATCAGTAAATACTGTGGCAGCCTTTAGAGACACTTTGCTTAAAATGGGTTTTTCCCTGAAACTTAATTTTGCTTGCAACAGCTTGTGGCTTGGGAAATGAATAGAACAAGCACCTGAATAGTTTAACAATGCAATTTGCAAATCTTTTGATTTTTGCAAAGCCCAATCAAAATACTCTTTCTTTAAAGGCAGATAAATCACAGCAAAGTCTTGACCTGCTATGGCCAACAATCTTTCTCTGGCTCTGATTATAATCTGAGCCATCATTTCCATGGTTGTGAATATTGTTTTTGGGGAACCTGCAAGGCAAAAAGATCCATTCTATTATCAACAAAGGATCCCTTTTAGAAGTGCCCCACTGGAACATGAGCCCATACAGCTGCATGTTTTCTCCTAACACCTCAAGAAAAAAGGATAATGATGGTAAACATCGATGAGCTTGTCTGTGTTGAAGGGCTTCAGTAATCTTTTTGAGAGCCCTTTGAGCTTCAGGTGTTAGAGATCTCGGAGAGGTAATGTCACAGTCCCCTCTGAGCAGATAAAAAACTGGAGCAAGTTCATCACTGGTGATCCCTAAAATGGATCTGATCCAGTTTATCTCCCCTAAGAGTTGTTGCAGATCTTGCAAAGTGTTGACTTCGGTTCAAAACTGTACCTTTTGTGGCCTAATTGATTGTTCTGTCATTCTCCACCCTAGATACTTCCATGGTGAGGTTTCTTGTGTTTTGGAGGTGGAAACTTCAAGTCCAGCATCTTGGACTGCTGCAATAACGCTGTCACAAGCCTCTTCCACTTCCTTTTAGGTCAGTGCTGAAATAAGCAAATCATCCATGTAATGTAAAATAATTGCTTGTGGATGCTTCTGTTGAGCTGGAGACAGGGCCTAAGCCACAAACCATTGGCAGATAGTAGGGGAGTTTTTCATTCCCTGGGGTAGGACCACCCATCTTTGTAATGGCTCATGTCTGTTGATACTTGAAACTGAAAAAGCAAATCGTGGAGCATCTTCCAGATGAAGTGGAATATTGAAAAAACAGTCTTTTAAGTCTATGATGACAACAGACCAGTCTCTTGGGATCATTGAGAGAGAAGGAAACCACAGTTGCAGAGGTCCCATGTCCTCTGTCACTTCGTTGATTCTTCCAAGATCATGAAGCAGTCTCCAAGAATCAGAAGTTTTCTTGTGTATGACAAACACTGGTGAGTTCCAGGGACTGCTGGTCTCTTTGAGGTGGTCTTTCTGTAATTGTTCTTTTACCAGTTCTTTGAGGGCACTCATTTTTTTTTCTCCAGGGGCTGCTGACTCACCCAAACAGGATTGTTAGTTTTCCATGACATCTTCAGGGTGACAAGTGCCGTCATAGCCCGCATCAAAAATCCACTACCGGTTTTGCTCCCCATTGGGACAACAGATCTCTTCCCCATACTCTGATGGGTTTCTGTACAATGAAGGGACGAATAGTTGCTGTTTTCCCTTCAAGTCCTTTAACTGCAATCATGCTTCTACTTCGTAGACATACAGTGGCTCCCCCGATACCTGTGAGAGGGTCTAAAGATGTCACTAAAGCCCAGTCCTTCAGCCAGAACATATAAGAAATCACTGTGACATCTGCACCCGTGTCCAGGAGACCTGTAATTGTGATTGTTTTGTTGTTGTGCGTTAAACTGCAGGTCAGTTCTGGTTGATTGTGACCTATATGTTGTGCCCAAACGATGTCCGGTGCTACACTTGAGCTCTCAGGTGGTACCTGTTGGCATTCCATAAGCTGTTCTGCCATATTGGCTGGCAAAGCAATAGCTGTGGCTATTGGAATTTTTGGTGGAATTACAATCAGGGGGCTCTGTGCTTGTACTAAAACTGTTAATTCTTCATTGCAGTTTGCTGAAACAATAGATGGAAAAACTACAAGTCCCAAAATGCGGTTTCCTTCTTTGCCTACAATCAGAAAATCTTGTCTCCTTTGTGATATTCCTGTCACACCTGGGGATACCACAGCATGACGATCACTTAGAAAGTAAACTAACTGGGAAGTTGCCAGTTCACATTGTGCCCCTGGTGGCAGCAGCGTGGGGTCATTTGGCAGATGGCTGGAAATCCGGTGAATGTCTGGGCTGGATAGTTCATATATCTGGCCCCTTGGAAGTTCCCTGGCTGCTGGAATACCACTACTTGTTTCATCACGCGGTGGGTCGCGCTCTTCTTGGAGTTTCCCGGTAAGAGGTTCCCGTCTACATCCTACTTGGAATGGCACTGGCCAGCATGGTGTCTTCCCTTTTTGCGCCTTGGGCAACAGTTGGGTGGTTTTGTGCCCCCTGCTGGCTCTGGGCAATTCTTTATCACATGTCCTGACTTTCCACATTGGTAGCATAATTTTTTAGAAGTATCATCTTTTGATGCCTTATTGTTCTGTACAAGTGCTGAACTAAGGGCATCAAAGGCTTTTGCAAGTTCGTCATAGCTTGCTTGTATTTGAGTTTCAAGAGCTTTTGCAAATCTCTCTCCCAGAGTATTTGCTTGAATTGTAGCTATGTGCTGAGGGCTGCCAATTTTACTGCAAGCCTCTATCATTTGGGGCAAGCCAGGTTCGGGATCTTGCAAGCCTCTGATGATCTTCTTGCATTCTTCATTGGCGTTCGCATAGGCAAGACTATGAAGCAAAATTGGGTGGGCCACATCATCCTCACACTGTCTCTCCAGAGCTTGTGTCAGGTGGTCAACAAACACTGAATAGGGCTCTACTGCCCCTTGCCTTATTTGTGTATAAGTCCCTTCTGGAGTCCCCACTGTCTGGGTCAGCAGCAGGGCTTTGCAAGCAGCATCTTTGATAGCATTAAGTACTACTCTAGGCAGGTCTGCTGCTTGATTGTCAGCCCTGTCATGTGGGGGGTCTCCAGCTAAATCTGCCAGTGTCAATGAGGCATAGGGCCCCCCAGCATAACTTTCAATTAATTTATTCAATAATTTTCTCCACTTCAGGTCCCATAAGATGTATTGTGATTTTGTCAATATTATGGAGGTGAGATAATGACAGTCATACGGTGTTAAAACCACATAACGGTGTATTCCATTCACCAATTCCTTAAAACGCAGCGAGCTTGATCTACCTTCCTTTATTGCTCTCCTCAAATCTTGAATATAGTCATGATCCAACAGTTCCCACCTTGAATCAGCACCTTCTCTGCTGTATATAACTGGCATGGCTAGGAGTGGCTCTTTAGCTAGATCAAAGTCTTTTTCTTTTATTGCTTGTTGTCTCGTTGCTGCCCAGTTTGTTAAGGAGTATTGTTGAGTCTTTTTTGGAGGGTCCTGCTGGGAGATGAAAGTTTGACATGAAAGTCTCATAGCTATGTATGTATAGCAGAAAGATCTTTGAATGTAGAATCTGAAGAAAGAATAAAAATGATAGCAAGTTTTATAAAGAAGAAACGAATTACTGAGCTAGTCTTACTGGATAACTAGAAGGCAAAGGGCATGTGAGTTGGAAGGGGTTTTTATAGCTCAGAGCAAAGGATAAATCCACCTCAAACTGATGTTTTCACCAAGCAAAAAGATTTCACAGGCAAACAAGAAAGCCAATGTTGCAAGTAGAAAAGATCTCACAATTTTCCAGTGCAAGAAAACTGAAAAACAACTTTAGCTTAAACTGTAACATATTAACTTTTTGTGATTGAGAAATAGTAACATGAATATGGTAATGTTAGTAGTTATGATAGGCTATAGGTAAAAGTATTGATTGGTTGTTATGTATTAAAAGTATAGAATGCATTGTCACCAGAACTAGAGCAGTTTCAGATGAGCCTACAGCTGAGGCTGACCGCTGTGGGCTTGGCTCTTGTCACCCATGACCCGTGAATTGTTGAATCTTCTGGATACAATAAACAACGTTTTAAATAATAAATAAATTGCTGTATCCTCTGGATACAATAAACAGCATTTTAAAGAGCCAGTATGGAGTCCTGCATCCCTCACTTTGGCTCTTACAGGGTCCCTTGACTTGGCTGGGACTGAGGCAGCTTCTGAGTTTGCAAGGTTGCTAAGTGGCTTACTGAAAACTTCTACAATTAATCTCTGAGCTGGTAACAAAGAAGCAGCTGCTTTGTCCCCTCTGGTGGTGTCATCAAATAATTTAATACCAATTTGGTCCCAAAGTGAATTATGTAAAGCAAAATATGGGTCTGCATATGCAAAATTTGTTTGGGCATATATTAAGAGATCTTTTAGATCTTTATTTGGGACCTCATATCCATTATTTATCAGCAGAGATTTTAAATGATCATAGATATATTTCTGCTCTTTGGATATATTCTTACCCATTTCTAGATTACTCCAGAGCTCACCTGTGTCCACGCAGTAGGTGATTATCAGGGTCCCTTTCCAGCTCGTCCCACGTCCTGGATTTTTACTGCTTCCTCTTGGCCGATATTAGGGTGTCTGCTCTATCCTCACTTTTAGGAACCTTTTAATCCCGGGATTCTGTTTTCATCAAAACAGCCTTTTAAAATCAGTTCTCTAGAGAGGCTCGACCATCAGCTCAAGGCTTTTATTGCCACTTAAAAGGAGGAACCATTTGCTGAGTTTTTCGTGGGCCTGGGTCTTCAAAGAGACAAGAGCAGTTGTTGGTTGCTGTAAAGTTGTTTATTGCATGAATACACCAGTCTCGAAGGCAAAGAGTTCAGAGTATGAAAGTCCATGCTAAAAGCTTTCTGGCATAGAGTCCCGAGCAGGAGCAGGAACAGCAGCTCCCCCACCTTTCTTCTTCATCTCTCACCCCAATACAGGGGATTTATTCATAAATCGTCCAATCAGCCAAAACCACGATTCTAAAACATTCTTCCTACACCTATCAGAGTAGGAAGTAGAAAAGTAGTGTCAGTCCTTACACATAATTTACACATATAGTTCTATCTATTCATGTAAATGGTTCTATCTAGAAATGCAAGCAATGTTCTGCTATATTTTTGTTATGTCTGGAGCTAAGTCACTGAACTTTAAACTAGGCTTTAGGGCTTTCTACTCTCTTAAGGCACTTAAAGTATATTCCTACTTAGTTAAAACTAAAACTTACTCTTTTACTTCATGTCTGTGTGGCTTAATATATTTAAATTTCTCTAAAGGTTTTAATTGAATCCTTACATTCTTTTCTCTCTCTGAGGGACTCAGAGAGGTTCTATTTTATACACTCCAACATACCCTTGTCCTTTCCTATTTGCTTTCCAGGCTCTCACTCCCCCATGCCTTGGCAGGGCTGGGATTTGCTTCCTATGGCAGCTCAGGATGGAGAAGAGGAGCCAAAAAAGCCTTTGCTGTCAGGTTCCCTTATCTGGGCAGCCTGTCACAGGACAGCTGATGGCAGCAGCCACCACCACTCCTGGCTTTCTGCACTTTTCTCCTTCCTCTCCTGAGGACCTGCTGCATCACCAGCCAAACCTCCCCAAAACTCAGAGCCCTCCAGCCCTCGAAGGAGTGACCCTCAGCTCTCCCCCTGCACTGTGCCTCGGTGCCTAATTGTTCTAATAGCTTTCCAAACCCTTAATTTATCTTCTGGCACCGTTCAGGTCTTTGTTCCACGGGAGTAAAGCAGAGCAAGGGCAGGGAGAGAAGCAGGCACCGAGGGGCAGGTGACAGCTTCCCTCTGCCCGTGCACACACGGAAAATCAAAGCTACGTGGGTTTTTGTTTGTCAGCACCAATCTGGTGCAGGCGAGATAATAACCACAAATGCACAGGGCTGGGGTGCACAGGATGAGGAGGGAGCAGCTATTGTGGCTGCCTGAATGGTTTGACTGCTGGCAGAGCAAAGCCTATTGTACACTGATTTTTTCCTCCTTGCACATTTACTTTACTGGTCATCTTTTGTGTTTTCCCCTCTCTCTCTCTCCAACAACAAATTACTGTGTTTGAAAGATATTTCCAGTGCTTCAGACAAGGCCAGGAAAACACAATTCCAAGCAAGGGCTTTGCTGATCTGAACCCCCACTTCTGAAGGGGACATGAACCCTGCACTGGGGTCTGACTGTGCTTGTTGAATTTTTCCTGCTAAATTTTGAGCTCTTTGCCTGCTACTTTTGATGAGCCATTTTTAGCATGTCAGGCACAAATTAACCATAGGGTTCATCTGCCTCCAAAGTGATCTCTGTGCCACAGAGTGAGCCAGCCAAGACCCAGCCAGACCTTTGCTGTCTTGGATCGGATGATGGGATGATTTTTTAATCAGCAGAATCGCAGATGGGAAATAAATGAAAAGCTTAAAAAAAAAGAAGAGCCCAAATTAAAATTTATTTATGCAAAAATTCACTGTCCCTTTTGTTTGCAGCATATTCATGCATCAGGAGGGTTGTGGTTGTTTTGATTTTCCCTGACCAGCTCTAGCCTCGAGCACAGGAAATAAACTGGGAAGATTTGGAGTCATGCCACACAAGCAGGTTCAAGGCAGGGAGACACCTGAGAACCGGAATATATTCACAACTGGGGCTTTCATTCTCTAATCCTCCTGGTGCTCACATGCAGGGGAGAGAAAGATTGTTTAACTTTGAAACTCCAAAATGGCCTTGGTGTCCATAAAGGTTTTAGAGAGATCTTGCAACACAGCAGGAGCCAGGGATTAAGCTCTAAATCCATGTTTTGTCCCTGAAAAGCTCTGCTGATCACTAATAAAGTGAACTCTACTCTCAAGAAATATTTATCTACATCTTCAGAACCCCCTGCATGAGAGCTGGGCATGACTGGCGGGCAGCAGCCAGGAGCAGGACAATGGAAGTCCTTCAGTTTGAGTTTGGAGAGCCCCAGCTGAGCAGAGCGAGGGCAAAGAGAGGGGGAGAAGCCTCATCAGAGCTGTGACAGCATCAGCCCCAGCAGAGCAGGGCAAAGGGACAGCACCTCCAGGCACTGCCACTGCCCCACGTAGCTCTCATCTGTCCCCCAGTAACAGAAACCTCCTTCAGTCGTGTGGCAATTCCCTTTCAGCAAGCTCCTACATCACACAGAGCTGCCCAAGCCCAGCTCTGATCTCCTGTAGCTTTTTCCAGGAGGTGCTGGAGCCCTCGAGTGCAGCAGGTTGTGACTCTGTGAGACCCAGGGGAGGGGGGAGCTCTCCCCAGAGCTGGGGCTACGCCCAGCTCCTGCTGTGGGGATTTTGGCTGGGATGTCAATGGGCACAGCCCTTGTCTCACTCAGCCCCTGTGACCAAGATATTTTAGCTGAGATACCACCTGGTCTTGTGGAAGGTGTCCCTGCCCACAGGGATTGATCTTTCAGGTCCCCTCCAACCCAAACTATTCTGTGATTCTTTAAAATAACGTGTGAAATCCAAATATATTATTGCGTGAGGCAGGCACAGGATGGACAGAGAGCAAAGGTTTAACTTCTCTTCTAATGAAAGCAAGCAAGGAGACATCAAATGTGAGGGAAAACAAGAGCCCCCAAACCTAAATAAAGTGGGGATTTCATACCACAATTAAAACAAGAAACTCCTTTCTGTGATCACAGATGAGTTCAAGACCAAATCATAGAACAGCTCATCAAGAGTTATTATACAATCAGAGATTTTCAGTCCAAGGGGACCAACAATGATCCTTTAGTCCAACTCCATGACCACTTCAAGGCTGACCAAAAGGGAAAATAATTATTAAGGGCATTTTGTCCAAACAACTCTCAAACACTGACAGGCTTGGGGCAGCCACCAGCTCTCCAGGAAGGCTGTTCCAGTAGAAAGAAATGCTTCCTAATGTCTGCTCTGAACATCCCCTAGAACAGCTTTGGACCATTCCACTCCATCACTGGGTACCAGGGAGAAGAGCTCAACTCCTCCCTCCCTGCCTCTGCTTCTCAGGAAGCTGCAGAGAACAGTGAGGGCCCCCCTCAGGCTCCCTGACAGAAGGGGAACATAATTAAACACAAGGATGTGGCTCCACAGATCACTGGGGGCTGGGAGAGAGCTCTGGTGAGGATCTGAGCATGAGAGTGAAAGAGAGCCCAAGATCACAGAAAGCTTCTGCTGTTTGAGTGCTATCAAAAATCAGACACTCTTTAGATGAGGCTTTGGGCTCTCCCAGTTTAGTGTCTGCAGACTGGGAGCCCAGCAAACACTTGCACTGACATGGGTTAATTTTAGTAATACCTGCCTTTTCTCCTTTGCATAGCAGGGCAATATGTTTTCAGCAAATGACTTATTTCCTTTAAATAAATGCAATTTCTAGGCACCTAAAGTGGTGCAAAAAATTCAGTTCAAATTCCCTGAATAGCTTCTGCCACCAAAAGAAGCAGCAACTGCTCTGAAGGTTTGAGAAAAATCACATGGAGAAGGGTTGGAGCTATTCAAAGCCCCTCCTTTCTCGCTATTTCCAAAATGTTTCTATTTTAGGCACTTCCTCTGTACACCAGGGACGGGCTCCTTGTGAGCCCAAGAAGCACAGCACCAGTTTGCTGCTCTGCCCTGGGAGAGCTCCCTCCTCACCACCACACTCCATCCTGCTGGGGCAACCTCTCTGCTTTGCCAGGGCTGCAGCAATTCCCAGGAAGAGCTCTGAACATCCACGGGGCTGGAGCAGGACCCTGAACCAGCCCAGGACAGCTGCCGCTCTGCCCATCCCTCTCCAAGATGCTCGATGCTGCTTGAGCCACGTCCTAAATATTCTCCACCTGGTGCCTCTGCTCCCTGCAGCAGCTGTGGGGCTCAACAAGCTGCACCTGGGCTGGGGATTCCTGCAGACCCACCTGGGCTTCATAAAGTCACAGAATCACAGAATTCTTTGGGTTGGAGGGGACCTTAGAGACCATCTGGTTCCATCAGCACCACCTTTCACCACACCAGGTTCCTCCAAGCTCTGTCCAAACTGATTTTGAACACTTAATTTCCTCTCATTATACTCTTCCTTCCCTTCCTCCCCAAGCCACCAGTTGCAGCTGAGTTTAAGTAGTTTCTTTTACCACCTGCCTTGATGGAAATGAGATTTTCTATGAAACAGTTTAAATGCCACGGGATTGTTTTAGCTTTGGAGGGAAGTTCCCCCAAGTGGCCACCCTGCTCCAAGCAAAGCAAGAGACACAGCATTTCAGGGGAATATATAAATTATGCTGAATAGGGTTTGGATAGAGGTTGCAACCCAGATCCTGGTACCAACGATGCACCAGGTTCTCCTTTCACACAGCCAGACAATTGCACTCACAGACCCTGCATGTCCCCTTGGAGAGCATTTAGGGGGCTACAGAATCAAAGGCTCCAGCACCAGAGCACTGTCTGGATCCAGATGCTAAATGCTGAGCATTGCCTTTTGTGTGATGCCTTTGGGTCCAGGCTGACTTCCATTTGGAAAGGAAATCAGCTCTGTACAGCTTCTGCTGATTTTACACAGCCTCTCCAAACTGGGAATCTTTCTTCAGAAGCCCAGGGCTTCCTAGCTGGAAATATCCCCTCCAACCCCAGCTCAGACTAAGTTGTATCCAGAGGGGATCATCATTCCTGTTTGATTTCCAGAGAAGCCATAAGCACTCATAATCACAGCTCCAAACAAGCATGTTGATATCCAGCTCTGAATGAATATCTTGGCTTCCAGAGTGTTTTGACTAATATAGTACACATTGACCCAAATTTTGGGAACAGATAGGCTCATTGATTCAGACTAGGTAGAAAACAGCACACTTGTGGGGGATGCATTTGAAACTAATTAGAGATTTCTCCCATCAGAGCTGTTTCTGTCCCTCTTCATTACATCCCCCAGCACAAAAGTTGCCTTACTGGACCAACCCTGAGAGCCACTGGACTTTGTCTCCTCACAGGGAAAGGATCACTTCTCTCCAGGGCTGGGTTTGGGGAACAAAGCACATTCTGCTTGTGTTTAACTCCCATTATTTTGTAGAGTGCTTCATGAAACCTTAATTTTTTCTAAAAGTATTTTCTGCAGCTAAATTCCCCTCCATTTTCTTCAGGCGACAAATGAATTTTGTTTACAAAGTACTTCAACAAGGCTTGAAATTTCATTTATGGAAAATGGGCCTCAGACGTCCAAGGCATTTGAAACCATGCTGAAATATGGCAATTTCAAGCACTTACCTGTCCCCTTCCTGCAAGCTTCTAAATCAAAAGTTACCATGACGACAAAGCCCACTCTCGGTCCAGCAGAATGAATTGGTTTTACGTGATGTCATTATTAGCCAGGACCCGAAAAAATTAAGCAAATGAGGTGCCCAGACAGCAGGACTGTGTGGAAAACAATAAACCCTCAGCACAGGAACACCCTGAGCTCCCATGCAAGGCCTGAGGACTTAAAGGATTTAGGGTGCTCCGCAGGGACAGGGCACCCAAATGAGTCCCCTTACAGGTGGTGGAGAGATGTGCTCTGTTTCTTCATGTGAATAACCTGTACCCTGTTGGTCTCTTTCCCTTGTTTTAGTTTTGAGCCCTCAGATTATTTGTGCTGTTGCTCTACACCACCTTCCCCATATAATCCCTGTTTCTCCCCAGTTCAGGGGAGCTCTTGCCCCTGGCACCCTTCACAGAGTGGCCTCCTGTGGGAGATAGGAAAGGTCTAGAACTGTGTGAAAGCAAATCTCAGGATGGAGAAATGCAAGAATGCTGAAGATGCAAGGACAAGAAACAATAGGGCTCAGGAAAATATGTTAAGCAAGAGAGTAGAAATAAATAATCTTAATAATGAAGCTTTATCCATTGTTTTAAGCTATTACAAGCAAGCATTGTTCAAAGCAAGATGTACTTGTAGCTTTATTAATTGGCCTGGACAAGCTCTTGTCAGTTTTTAACGTGATGCTATTGGCTAGAAAGTTGTTAAAAGACTTTGTAACAAAGAAAACCTGACCTGCTGTGCTAGGACCTGAAGCTGTTCCATCTCCCTTGCTTGGTTCTGTCAAATAAGACTGATGGTTGTGATGGAATGAAGCTTCGAGACAGCTGCTCCAGCATTCCTGTCATGTTGTTTGTGTATATAGATATATGTAAATATAAGAGAAAAAATATCCCAGAAAAACCCAACAGCCTCCTATAATAAAGGCTTTTGCGCTCTGTGGAACACTGTACGAGGCTCCTGTCCTTTATCTCCGTGTCACCTGGGAGTGACTTCACAGGAGAGCTGGAAATCACTAGAGCTGGAATCGCTCTCTGCTAAGGGATGCCCCTAGGGATGTCCCCTGCTGGACACCTCTCCAGGAAGGTCATGGCACCCTAGAAAGAACAGCACCAGACCCCTAGACCACGGCAGGACTGCAAAAAGCCCAAACAAGCAGCACAATTGCTCTCAAAACTTAGCAAGGGAAGGAAAACGCCACCCAGCTCCCCAGCAATAATTCTGTAGAAACCACCAACCATGTTAACCTCCTCTCTGTATCCCTTGATGGGGAGCTGCCCTGTGACAACTGAACTTGATTTCCACCCTGAACTTTCCACCCAGTTGCCTGCTCATCCCAGCAGGCAGGCACTGGTGTTCCCAGTGGGATGCTGGGATGCTCCCAGGGAGTTGGTTTGCACTGCACTGCCTGCATGACAGCCCGAAAGGGAGAGGAGTGGCTGCTGTGGGTGAAATGCAACTTCTGGCCACCCTGAGCTCCCCATGGCCAGCACCTGATGTGCTCTGGAGCATCCTTACCCCAAGCAGGGAACTCTGCACATCTCTGCTCCTTACCTGGGACATCTGTGATGGCAGACTCTCACCTCAGGGATTTTTCACCGGTAAATCAATCTCTACATGTCTGGAATAGGGAAAGTTGCTTAGAGATGCTTCCCTTTATATCACTGCCATCCCTGGAAGTGTCCAAGGCCAGGTTGGGTGGAGCTCTGAGCTCCAGTGGAAGGCATTCCTGCCCGTGGTGGGGGGTTGGAGTGAGATGATCCTTAAGGTCCCTTCCAGCCCAGAGCATTCTGTGATTCTGTGATAGGCACGGTCAGGTGAACCCAACCCTCTCCCCACAATGAGGATGTGACTGAGGTTCCCCTGTCCCAGCTGATTGAGAGCTCACACTTGACAATGACTGTATTCTGGCAGCAGCTGCTCTCCAGAGGAGGGAGGGGGAGTCACTCAGCAATGAGTGCTTATAGATGGTTATTCAAGCATAATAAATCCTCCTTATCAATCCTGTCTCACTACCCCTCCTGATTTATGCTGGGTGTAATAAGGCAGTAAGAAGGCAAAGACGAGTTTTACAGGCAAACTGGGGATTACAGTCAGCCATAGATATTGAAAAATTCAGTATAGCAAAGAGAAATTATAAGAGAAGCCTAAGCAGCTTCCTTTGGATGCTGGGAGATGGGCTGGTGACTTATGGCCATTTCCAGCTCAGGTCTGGGCTGATGTATGGCTGAGCTGGAGTCAGACCACAGACTTACTGCTCCCAGACTCCTTGGGCAAGTGTACAGCCTGCATATGCTGAGAAAATTGTGTGTTGACTTCAGAGGAGTTTTCTATATTGTACTGATTTCTATTTTTTTTTAAATCCAGATCACTGCGTTTTGTTTTTTTCTTGGATGAACTCAGCAATACTATTTTGTCTCCTTCATAAAATCCCAAGAAGTACCTTTCTCCTTTCAAGCAAGTTGCCACTTTGCTGGGAGCTGGAAATCTTTGCCTTCTGATTACCTCACGAACAGACTTACCCTAGACCAGTTCTCAGCTCTAAGCCTGAAGTTTACAGCACCACATCCCAAGGAGAGTTTATAGACTGGAAAGCTTGGCTTCTTTTCCCCAGCTGTTCTATCTGTGTAATAAACAAAATACTGCTTTTTCCCTACCAGCCTGTTCTCCCTCTGCCCTTGGACTATCCTTGGCACAGTCCTGCTTCTCTCAAACCACTGCTGCCACTGCCTCCACTGCTGCTTATGGGGCATCCCAAAGTGCTTTCATAAAGTACCTGATGCTCAGCCAGCTCCCGCCCCTTTCCCCTTTGGAAGAACATCCCCAGGGGCTGTTTTTCAGAGATATTTTTTTCTCTGCCTGCCAGAAGTGGTGGTGACAGGGTGGCTCAGCCCTGTTGGCTCAGAGTCCTTGCTGTTCCCAGGGTGGCTGAGTCCCCTGTCCCACCTGAGCGTCCTGGGGCTGTGTCAGCCAAGTCCCCACTGCAGGACACCCTCTGTAGCCCTGGGGTGAGGTGTAGGGGAGGCCTGAATCCCACCTGGGCACTTCCCCTGCAGCAGGGACCACAGCAGCCCAAACTCAGCTTTGCTGCTAATGCTGCAGAGCTGTTCCAGGATTTCCACTCCCTTTCCCTGGGCTCAGAGCAGGGCTGTATAGAGGTGGTATCTGCACCACTTAATTAGTGGCTTGTCTTCATTTACTTCTGTCTTCACTCAGAGCCAGGATTTAAAAACACGAAGGAGACAAATTTCTTGTGTTTGGGCTTGGTTGTTTTATTAAATCTTATCTAAAGTACAGAGAGTTCTGCAACACTTCCAGCCACCAGCTAAAAGCGAGCAAAATGGAGATGAATCCAGCTAGCTACAAGGTCTCTTAAAGCTAAACAGTCCAATAGAGAAATAACACCTATATTATTTATACTTTTGACCCAACAACCAAACTCTTGTGACCCTCAGTGCAGCACTGATTGTCCAACCAGAAACCACTGCCTGAAACAATGAAGAGGAAGGAAGATGAGCACCGAAAGAGACACTACCTAAAATCCTCCGTCTTGTCCCATACCTATTACTATATTACAAAAACCTCAAATTTAAAACCCTTCACCATGTGAAAGCACACACTTCTATTTAACTACACACTCATGATTTTAACTCCATCACTCAAATTTGGAAGCCTTCTCCAAGGTCTCAAGTCAAAAGCAGTGTTCTTCAGGGAGCAGGGCCAGAAAGCACAGAAAGCTCAAAAAAACCCAGGTTTGTGAGATCCAACAGGCTGGAACAGCTCCTGCTTCCCCCGAAGCCCTGCCCATTCCCCTCATTATCCTGACATGATCATCTAATTCCTCATTGAGTCAAGGCTTGTCAGCTGTTTGCAGACTCCGGGGTGATGACAGTGTTTCAAGAATTGATAATGATCTAATTTTATAAATGTATATCTATAATTTAAAATATTGTTGATTGTTGTATCTAAATTATCCCTGATTCTAGGTTTCTAGTTTTATTACATATATCCCCTAATAATTTGCAGCAAAGAGTTTGTTTGTATTTTCACAGATAGATTCCACCAGAACGTGAAACCCTAATGTAAGAAAACACTGATCATTCTATAAGTAAAAGGCAGATACACAGACATGAATTGCATAGGGATTCCAACTTGTACCTGACACCTTGTGTTTCACCTGCAGAAGATTGTGAACTTCAGGTTTTTAGTGTGGAAATCAGTAGTGTTTTAGAATTTTTTGTAAGGTAATAGCTTAAGAGAAATATGAGGTTCAATGACATGTTATGCTTTTACTTTGTTTACTTTTAGTAGTACAGATTTACCAACTAGCCAACAAAGTAAATGCAAAAGTAGCTTTAGCTAATGTGTTCAATAAGTTCAAGTACCATGTGTCTGTCCAAAACAACCCCAGAAAAACTCTTTTTCACTTGGGTGAATTTCCGTGGCTGTGAGGTGAAAGGGTTTGTTCTGAAGGGGTTTTTGGATTGATACCCACCCTCACCCCTGCAGGATTGTCACCCTGTCACCCTGTCCCCTGCACAGCCTTGCTGTGGTTTAGGGATGATGGACAAGGGGACATCCTCCTCTCTCTGAGGGATCCGTGCAGGGAGCTGAGCACATCTGTGCTGGGAAGCAATGGATGTGCCCAGGTGTGTCCAGGTGTGCCCAGATGTGTCCAGGTGTGCCCAGAGGTGCTCGCTGCTCTGGCTGCTGCTCACACCTCACCCATCCCGTGTGGAAAGGTGAGGTGATGGGGGCAGAGGAAAGTCCCAGAGTGTGGAAAGGAGAGAAAAAGGAAAGTCTCAGGCTCTGCTCCCACCTCCAGTGATGTGCCTGTGAGATCCCCCGAGCAGCCACTGCAGCTGCCAAGGAAAGAGAGGATGGATCCTGGGAAAACACAATCCTGCCAGGTGAGGGGGTTCTCTGCAACCACAAAGTCTCCAGCTGTGTTTTCCTGCTGACAAGCTGCTGATGGATGTGTTTGGTCGAGGGGAATTGCAGAATAAAGAAGTGTTTGCTTACAGGGCAGCCAGCACAGCCACAGTGATACCTTAAAGAACCTCGAAATAAACCAGCCCACTCTCGAGATCATATTAGTATAGGAGGTAATATAAATGCTGGTATTTATTGGAGGCCTCCAGGGGCAGATATGGAAAATATCCACAAAATGCCCACCCCCTTCCCCACAGGGAGAATACAGTTTTATAAGTTTAGCAAATTAGCATATTTGGCAAAAATCACCCATTAGAAACATAAGAGGTGAGGTAATTTCCCCTACTCTCAGCCCTCCCCCTTCAGATGGAAACTAAATTTTATTTATAAAAATATATCTCTAAGAGCTGTTTTTTGGCCTTCGAATGTGTTTTGTCTTTCTGCCTATCAGGGGTAGCAAAAAGGTAGAGAAAATTGGCTACGAATAATAGGCTACAGAGCTACAAATGTATGTGTAAGGAATAGAGAGAATATACAAGAGGAAAAAAGGCAAAAATCATTCAGCATCAATAGTTCTGGGAAGGGCCCTGCAGGTGGGAGTTGTGTAATGTTGGACTCACCTGTCTTAGAGGGGAAAGGAAGCAGAGAAGAAAGCTCCTTCTGCAGGAGGAACCTGCCTTGGTGCTGGGATTTCTGATCATACCACCCCAAAGGATGCCTTTATGGAGCTACCTAAAAACAGATAAAACTAAGAGAATAAAAAGCATTTATGTTTATTGAGAGGCCTTCAGGTACATTTAGGACAGATGAAGATGCCCAGGGGCTACACCCAAAAATAGATGATGTGTCATGGGTTTTCACACTTTTATAAGTTTGGCTCATTTGCATATTGGGGGTCAATATTCCAATTACAGCTTCAGGTACTGAAGTAATTTACCCCAAGTTTGCTCCTCCCCAACTCACTTTTGTTTACATTTCTTGGGGCCTGAGACAGTGAAATGTTCTTGATTCCCAGGCTGGAGAGGAATTGTTGTGTCTGACCAAATGGGAAAGCAGCAGCTCACATTGTGTATGGAGTTTAGAGTTATACACTGAAGAATTGCAGGATTACAAAATCCTGAGGCATTAGTAATGTGTGAGGTCTGGCTTTGGGGAACTCACCCCACCTCATAAGAAGCTGGTTTGCAGAAGAGGTTTCTGAAACAGCAATGCTTTGAAGGCAAAATAAAACCATTGTGCCTCAGAGGGGATCCTTTCCTCCACAGGGCTGTGTGGCTGAGCCATCCCTACTGACCACACCAGAGCCTGTACAGGGGAGGAATTTTCTGCTCCCCAACTCCTGGCACCTCAGGAGCCACACATCAGCAGTTCTGCCCTCCCCTCACCCTGAGCACTTCTGTGTTATGAGCACCTAATAATAAAACCCTGCTATTGCATTCCTGAGACACCTGTCAGCCTGAGCACTAAGTGCTGGGGTAATAAATACTTGTTCTGCCTCTTCTCTGCCAATTCTCTCGGCTCTGTCTGTTTTCATTACTATTTCTTTTCTGTGGACACTGCAATTACACTCTGTTCCTCTTCAGGGTCCTTGTTCTAGGTTCAAGTAGAGAAGTGATAATGCAAGGAAGCATTTCACATTGCTGTTTATTTTTGTCTTCTGAGTCAGGAAGATCTTTTCAGGCTGGGACCAACCCTGTGCAGTCCTGATTAGGGAAGGACTCAGGCGGCGGGGGGGGGCTGGCAGAGTGGTGGGGAAAGTGAAAATTCAGGTTTGAGTTTTTATGGTTTCAAACAGTGGTGGGCTGCTCTTGCTGGGACCACAAGCTCTGCTCCTTCCTCAGGAAGACATAAATATGCAGCCTGTACTGCCCAGACCCGTGAAAACTCTCCATCTGCCACAGCAGCTGCGAGCCCCAGCTCTCCCAAGCCTCCTCTGTCATCTGAATCTCGGAGGAAGAGGGAGGATTCAGCTGAATGCAGCAAATTCAAACCTATAACTTTTATTTTTTTGTCCAAGGTTGCAATATATTTGGAGATATTGTCCCACCAGCAAGTCCCTGGTGCAGCACACAGATGGTGCTCAGGGAATCCGGGGAAGGCAGAGGGCATTTCCTTCCCTCTCCAGGCGTGGAAAACCACTGATGCTGTCACTGGAGTTATTTTCTTCTCCTGCTACTTCCCAGTGGTAGCTGGGGGGAGGGGGAAGTCCTCGTTGAATATACTGGGTTTGGGTAAATCATTAACATTTTGACTAAAAATGCAGAAAAGTGTCCAGGGAAACACTGAAAGTTTCAAGCTTAATAGGATATAGCAATAGGATGAACTTCAGCATTTCTTTCAGGTGATTTGTCCTCAGCTTTTGCATTTGGAGAGATTTACTTAATTTCAGATCTTTATACATGGGGACAAAAATCCTTCTTTTCATTACCTGCTAAATATAACATCTCATGGCTCCAAGAAGATGCAGTGGAGTGTCCAAATGAAGGCCCCACACCTTTGACTTTCCCTTTCAGCAGACCACATTGAGCACGTCACACTGGCTGGGGGACATGGCATGGCCAGCTATGTGCTATTAAATATAGCATGTGTAAATCTAATATCCACAGGGGAGCCACAATCAAAACTCCCTGCAGGAAAAGTGTCTGAACCATGGTCAGTCTGGGTTGGAAGGGATCTTAAAGCCCATCCAGTGCCACCCCCTGCCATGACAGGGACACTTTCCTCTGTCCCAGGCTGCTCCAAGCCCCATCCAGCCAGGCCTTGGACATTTCCAGGGATCCAGGGGCAGCCACAGCTGCTTTGGGCACCCTGTGAGTGTTCACCCTCAAAATTCCTTCCCAATATCCCATCTAACCCTGGCCAAGTCTCTTCTTCTTGTCCCTAGAGAAGCAGAAAGTATGATTCATGCTGTACACAGAGAAATGCCCAAAAGCTCCCTGGAACAGCAGTCCCTGACCATGGGTCACCCACTGGGAGGGCAAGGCACACCTCTGCCACCCCTCCCATCACCACCACCCTGTCCTCGAGCTGCTCCCCAAACTCCCCAGCCAACCTGACTTTACAAACCTTGTGCCCTCCACTCCCCTGCCATTGGAAGGGAAAGTGTTTTAAACGTGACACAATGGGCACCAGAAAATATTCTCAAGCTCTTTTACTTTCCCCCAGAATATTATTATTTAATGGATGCCTTCTTTGCTCACCAGTGGTACAAACTCCTCAAATGGGAAAGTGGTCCGAAGCCCAGAGGATTCAGCTTTGAGAAACAGACCTGGGGAAAATAACCATTGACAAAAACCACACCTTTTTTTTAAAATATGAATTTTTATTTGTTTTGATTGGAGTTCGAGAGAGTGGGTAGAGTGGAAAAGCGGAGTGATTTAATTCAGTGAAGAGGTCTAGTCCCACCTTGTGTACTACATCAGGAGGTTAGTAGGTGTCACAAGAGTCCTCCTCCTCCTCCACTCAACTTGCTGATCTTACTCATGTACTTCTTGTTTCCGGTGTTTTCTAATCTCTTCTCAGAACTTCACTGTAATTTTTTGAGGCATTTTTCTGTCGCTTTAACTTACTGAAAAAGCTAAAAGCTGAAAAAAATGGCAGGACTAAAAATCCTGCCAATTAGAATGGGCCTTTTTTTTCCTTTTTTCCAGCAAAGGTTGAAAAATACAATTCAAAAATACAAACAGGCATTGAACATTGCACCAAAAAGCATTTGAGACACAGAAAAAAATCTCAGAAAGAAAGAGAGAGAGAGAGAAATAGAGAGAAGAAAGGTCACAGTTTCCATGAGAAATCCCTTAAGAAAGTGGCTACCAGCTAGTCAATAGTGAAAATAAACAAAAAATTTTAAAAATGCATTTTTTTTCCTAGTTGTTATTTATTTACAGCTCTTATAACAGGATTGTCATGCATTAAACTGCTGCCAGCTAGATCCTTTCTCATAGTGGTGTAAAGAAAGTCTCACAAGATGGAAAACAAAGCTGAGGACGTACTGGGGCACAGACTGGACCTGAGGCAGTGACAATGGTCGTGGTCTCTGATTTGCTGGGTGTGCTCTTTTTCAGGATGGGCTGCCCTGGCATGGTGCTAGTGCCACTCTCTGTACCTAAAGGAGCAGCTGGTGCCCTCACCTTCAGGCAGGACATGTGCCTGCAGCTATCCCCAAGTCAGTGACAGTGACAATCTGGTTAGTGAAGGGATGCTCAAGGCCACCTGGCTGCATTGGGGGAGCTGAGAAAGTCCCTTGTGACAGCAGAGAGGAACCCTTCCACTCTAAATGCAGCCTGGCAAAGGCAATGTGGCAGTGACTCATGTTTCCCAGCTCTGTCCCTACTTCCTGTGGTTGCAAAAATCAAATCATTCGATGTATGACTGCTGTAACATTTGCTGAGTGCCTTGCAGAAAGACAGGAGGCACTGACAGACTTTTCAGGGGAGACAGAGAGCAGCTCACAGTGGTCTCATCGAGCTGACAGGGCCTTCAAGCAGTGCTGAAGAGAAGAGCCAAGAGCCTTCAAAGTCTGTGGGAGCACCCTGGCTCACACAGCAAACATGAAACCAGGCTTCCCTCTCTCGGCAGATGGGACTGGTGAAGTTTTGTACAGAGATCTGCACCAGTGTGGAATGGAGGAACAGGACAATAGCCAGAACATGTTTTGTTCTAGAGCTTCATGAGCAAAAACCAGCACCAGTGCTGGGACCAAGCCAAACCCGAGACTGTAAAGCAGCAGAGGTTCCTGTGGTGAGAGGCAGGCACAGACCCAGGACAAGAATTGGTGACATCCTTCATTCTCCTGGCAGAGACACCACAAAGCCCTAGCTGCTGACTGCCACAGCTTCTCTCCAGCAGCAGAGGGGGGAACAGAGGAGCTACAGGTGCAATTGCAGGTTCACCTGCAATATGCCTGAATGCTTCTCTAAGCCAGGGGAGAGGCAGAGGTGATGCTGAGGGAGCTGATGCTGGGTTCCTCTCTGAGGGGTCACACTCACAGGCCACCCAACATCTGTGTGTGGTCCTGCTCGTGCTGAGATCAGGAAAGCAGCAGCAGCTCCTGCTGACACCTCCCACAATGATCACACAGCCAGGTATCCCTGCATCCCACCTGGATGATCACACAGCCAGGTATCCCTGCATCCCACCTGGATGATCACACAGCCAGGTATCTCTGCATCCCACCTGGATGATCACACAGACAAGTATCCCTGCATCCTACCTGGAAGAGCAGAGAGCAGAAGCCCAGTGCCAGCACTCCCCTGAGCTAGGCAGGAGAGGCCAAGGTGTTCCTCTGGCCAGGGACAGCTGGAGTGGATGCCACCAGGTTTTGTGCTCCCTCCTGAAGCAGACTGAGGGTGGAGACCTCACACTGCACATTCCCTGGTTGTGCCATGGGGTGAGGACCAATTGCTTGTAGCACTCAGCTGTTAAAAAGCCATCTCAGGAACATCCCTGTGTCCAGGGCATGTGTTGGAACAGCTGTGACACTGAGGACTAAGTTTTCCTGAAAGATTTTGGGCAGCACTGCCAGCAGTGGCCTTGCTGCATGCAACAAGCCTGCACTGAGTCCCCAGAGGGTTCACCTCACTCTAGAAGATTCAGCAAAGAGAATGAGGGGAAAGTAAAATAATTAAAAGTGGCCATTCTATATTTCAAAGACAAGGAGGTTTGACGTTTAGATGTAAAGAGTTTGTGAGCATAAATATGCACACACACACACACATATATATGTATATAAATATGTAAAAACCTTTGGCTGATGGAACAATAACAAGGTCAAACAGTAAAAAAGTAAAAAGTAAATATTTATACCTGGAAGCCATCAATCTCATCTATGCTGTGGCCTCTTGCCAGAACTACTTTCAGAAGTAGTTCAGCTTGATATGGAGAGGATTGGTGAGTTGCTTGGATGTTTTCTCTTCCTACTTTAATATTAATAGAGCATTTATGTTTCCATCAAATTGTCCTTTGCCCTGGTTGAGCCCTCCCCAGCCTCAACAGGAGTCATGGAAATGTTTCTCTGCAGTCTGCAACATCCACACATGTGTCATTGGGTGGGCTGAAGTGTGGCCCCAGGGAGGGATAAAATTTGGGGAAGAGGGCCTGGAGTGGAGGCTGACCTGTGTGCTGTGACAGCCCCACCTCAGCTCTCCACCATTCCCAGGATCAAGAATGTGGAAGGGAGGCACTAGCACATCCCTGAAAAACCCTTCCCAAGGGAAGCCTGCTGGGAAAGCACCCTCTGTGCTGCAGAACTCTCCTGGATCCCCTGGGAGAGGCAGCCCCAGGTTTGTGAAGGTCTCAGAGAGGTTCTCAGCAGAACAGAGGCTCTTCCTAGAAGAGGTGACCTGCAACAGGAGAAACCCTTTCCTGGGATGTGATGTAATCCTCCCCAAGGATGGCTGAAAGGAATCCAAGACAGGGATGAGAAATGGATGCACTTGGTGTCCGTAGGATGGGCTAGCAGGGACAGCCTGGGGACAATCTTGTGCCTGGGGTCTGCTCACACAGGGATGTCCTGCAGCAAACAAACCAGGAGCCTGCCAGTGCCACTGAGCTGGCAGGGATCAGGACAGGGGGACTGCTGAACTGGGTGCACAAAGGAGAGCAGGGAAGCTCCGTCCTGAGTGTCCCAGCCCTGCTGGGTGATGTTTGAGAAGCTTTCAAGACGTTCTGTGAGGGTAACTTCATCAGCCCTTTGGAGAACAGGTGGCACCCTCTGCCCCAGCCCTCTCCTGTCACCCCACAGGGATGACATCCTGGCTTCCTGACAGCCTGGCCCCACAGGTTCTCTGTGCTAACACTGAAATGCAGCTCTCAGTGACCACTCTGCTGTCCCTGCTTGCTGAGGGACCCCAGAGGAGCTGTCCCTGCCTCCCCAGGCTCAGTTCTCTGCTGCCCATGAGTTGTTTCAGAAGAGGGAAGGGGTGAGCTACCAGTGCCAAAATGTCCCCGTGACATTTCCAGCAGGAATGCAGCTGCAGGCTGGGACTGCACTATGCATTTCTCAGGTGGTGTGAGCTGCAAAACAAAAGTGCAGACCAACAGCTCATTTTTATCACCCTCAAAGGCTTCCAATTCCTGCCTGGGAGAATCTCTTCAAGACAGGGAAGTTTGGGCCTTGCCAGAAGAAAAGAAATACTGGAGCCTTGAAGTTCACGGTGCCTACTGTCTGCAAGCTGTGGATTAGATTATCAGTGGTCATAATACAGATAAATTTCTATACAGATCAGCTATAAAAATGGAATCCCTATATGCTATCACAGTAAGCCTAAATCTCCAGTAATTGATGCTAGATTAGCTCTGGCCTGGCAAGCACTTAGAAGAAGCCCCCATCAACAGCCTCGTGTTAACTCAGAAGGAAAAGTCCTAATTTGAGTCACTGACAGTTTTATAAAAAAAGAACATTATCTTCTCTGTGATGTCTGCTGGCAGGAGATGTTAAACCACTTATTTATAACTATCTTCCCGAAATGCTTTCCTGCTTGGAAGCCAAACTAGAAATCCTGTTTGGTTTGTTGTCTTTAACCAAAGGATGCCGGTATTTCTGCTTCCAGCTGGCAAAGAGACTCAGAGCCCATTGCCAGGCTTTGGTTGGGAATAGACTTGGCTTTCGAGGCGTGCTCACACAGGCACAGGAAGGCAGCCTTTGTCAGGCAGTACTTTTGGAAGAGCCAGCAGATGGGTGTCATGGGCAAGCCAGAGCAGTGGGCAGTGTCCTGGGGAGGGACAAGAGGGGGGGAATGCGGGGAGGGACAGGCAGGAATTCACCCCCACAGTTCAGTGAGAGTGATCAGATCACAGCAGGAATGAAGGGAGGCGGCTCAGGAGCTGCCCCAGGGCTGTGTCCAGCACTTCAGGAAGACCCAGCCCCTCTCCTGAGCATCACCCCACAGCACTGAGCCCACCTGGCCTGGGCAGGCAGCAGAGGCAGCCCCAGGGTGCTTGGGCTGCTGAGAAGCTGATGGTAAGACCTGACACCTTTCTGTGCCCAGTTCTGGGCCCCTCAGTGTTGGAAGGACATTGAGATTCTTGAGCACATCCAGAGGAGGCAACAAGGCTGGTGAAGCACAAACCCTGTGAGAAACGACTGAGGGAGCTGGGGTTGTTCCGCCTAGAGAAAAGGAGACTCAGAGGTGACCTTATCACTCTACAACTCCCTGAAGGGTGGTTGTGTCAGGTGGGGGTTGGTCTCTTCTCCCAGGCAATAACTGACAGAATGAGAGGACACAGCCTTAGGCTGCACCAAGGGAAGTTTAGGTTAGATGTTAGAAAGAAATTCTTCACTAAAAGAATGATTCCATGCTCGAATTCCATTCAGGGAGGTGATGGAGCCACCGTCCCTAGAGGTGTTTAATAAAAGACTGGATGTGGCACTCAGTGCCATGGCTTACTTGATTAGGTGGTGTTAGCTCATAGGTTGGACTAGATGATCTTAAAGGTCTTTTCCAACCTAGTTCGTTCTGTGATTCTGTGACAATTTATGGAGAGATCTACAAAGAAGACACTGACAGACAGCGAATTGGCTCTTGGGGTAAAAGGGATTTTGGGGAATTCCCAGGCTAGCAGAGGAAACCACCTCTGCAGCACGGCCAGCTAAGTCAGCTAAGTCATTGATGCAGTATTTAAACTTGCTGTAATTCCATTAGTAAACACAACATACTCTTTGTGACCATTTTATTGTGTTGGTTTTTTCTTGTAGTAGGGTTTCTATTCCATTCACTTAGGCCTGAGTATTATAGTGACATGAATGTTTTATGAGACACTCTTCATCTAGCTTATTTAAGAAAATGTTTCCAAAACAGACAGCTGGAGAGCCCACTGGAGAGCCCAGGGAGCAGAAGGGTGGCAGAAAGGGAGCTCACTGCTGGAGGGAGTGTGGGGGGTGCCTTGGGGGCCAGGGCCTTGGGGACACATTGAGGCAGTAATGGGGCAGCTGGGATGTCATAGGGGGGTAGCTGCAGCAGCTGCAGGAGGCCCAACAGGCAGAACCAGGTGCCAAAGAAGCCAGGATGTCCTCCCTGCCCAGCAGGAGGGCTGAGGATGGTGAGCCCTGCCCTCTGCTCCTCCACCCCAACGCTCCAGGAAGAGCTCCTAGGTCTTCCCACCCAGCAGGGAGCCTTGGGGATGAAAGGCACTGTAGAAATGACAGGGTTTGGGGTGCAGATCCTGTGAGAAAGGATGTGGGCACAGCTGGTTTCCTTAGCAGCAGCTTGGGGAAGAGTCTGGCTCCTCCTTCTTGATGTTGCCAGCCATGTGGATGTGCTTGTGGATTCAATACCCTGGGACTGGGCTAAACATCTCCAAACTCCTCTCCAAATCTCAGCTGTGGGCAGAGGGAGTGGCTGCACTGCTGCTGAGCCAGTGAGGTTGGTAAGGGACAGGCAGGACATGCACCAGAGCCACCCACACTGCAGGACAAAGTGCCCTGGCCTTCCTCACTCCATTCTGCTGCCCCCATGGATATTCCAGGTGGGGCAAATCCTGTGCCCTGTGCTCAGCCCTGCTCCTGCACGGGCAGGGGGAGGCTAAGCCTGGCACAAAGGAGTGCTGAAGGCATCACCCTGGGGGTGCTGGGGCCTCGTTTTGGCTGCATGACCCCAAAATGTGGTGGAGGCAGCTCTGGGGGGCAGCCAGAGGGTCAGAGGGAGGCCTAAGAAAGAGGGAGTGCACCCTTCTGTGGCAGCAGGACCATGCTACCCCAAGGAATCATCAGGCACAGGATGTCTGTCCCTCATTGTAGGAGGACAGTGTGCTCATGGATGCAGGGACGGATGGCTTGGATGTCACCACTTTGTGCTGCTGCTGGGAAAGGGACAAACATTGGTTTGGGTGCACTATGGTGGTCAGGAAGGGAGAAAAAGCCTCTCTCCAAGGCACTGGAGGGTTTTCCTTGGAAGAGTGTGCAGTGTTAGACTGAGTTTTACTTCAGTTGTTTTGTGGGACGACACCTAGCTCACATGGCTCTATGGGACAGCAGTGCCACCCTGCTCTTCCAAAGAGCCCCTTCTGCTGTTCTCCCGTGGTGCTGAGGGTGCACCAGCTCACCAGGGGCAGGGAGAGTCTTGGGGACCACCTGTCCCCTGCCTCATCCCCGTGGCAGGTCCCACAGGGAACATCCTGCACTGGAGCAGGGATGTGCCAGGACTTCCCCAGGCTGTGCTCCTCCCCATCAGCATGGCTTACCTGAGAGCAGGGAGCTTCTCTGCCTAAACCCACGTGTGAGCACTGAGATACCAATGAGGGCTGCTGAGGAAGATGAAGCTGGAAGAAGGGGCTGGGACAGGGGGGATCTGCTAAAAAGGGTAAGTGGATGAGGCAATAGGAGAAAGTGATAGACCATCCATCCGAACAAGAACTCTGTGGCTCCCCGACCTCATTCTGAGTGCATGCAGCCTCTCAGCTGCCATCTCCTCCAAGGCCTTGTAAAGCTTCTGCCTGGACTTCCTGACTGACTCTGAGAAAAATGATTTCTCTGCTAGGAACCAAACTTCTGCTAACATTAATTGTTCCAAGAATGCAGGATGCCAGCCAACCAGGACTTTTCCCACCTTTCTTGTCTGGAAATAACCAGCTGGGTTTGGTGAAGACAGAGAGGAAGAAGGCCTGCAATATCTACAAGATGCTGCCACCTCTGCAATGGCTCTGGGGACCACGGCAGTGCTAGGTTTGCCCCAGCAGGCACTGGCCACAAGCTGGGCCATGCCAGGCTGCTCCCTTGTCCCTGCAGGTGACCAGCTCACCTGCATTCACAGCCCAGCTGCAGGACCCAGCACAAAGTGCCAGGCACTGAAGAGGAGCCTGGCTGAGTGACTGACACACCCTGCAGCCCAGGTGTCCAGGAGCATCCCTCATGCTAGGGCAGCCCAGCACAGAGGAGGAGGAGCCCCAGAGCAGCAGCCCCAGGGGACAGCAGGAAATGGCAGAGGCATGAAGACCATGGGGACCACAGGAGGTGGCAGAGGAGAGATGGCAGCACAGGGTGACTTGTCAGATGGGTGACAGCAGACTTAAGATGTTAGAGGCACAACTTGTTATGATCCCTTTTTTTTTTTTCTTATTAGCTTTCATCATCAAAGTAAACAAAACCAAAGTATATATGGGATTAAATTAAAACCACAGTTTTGTTTACATTATAAAAGAGTGACATAATAATAATAATAATAATAATAATAATAATAATAATAATGATAATAATAATAATAATAATAATAATAATAGTCATAGTAATAGTAATAGTAATAAATGAACAATAATAATTGAACAAAACAAGAAAAGAAGAAAGCCCTGGAGAATTCCTGCTGGGATGATGCTCACTGATGGAAGGTTTGTGTGACCAGCTCTATTGTTTGGGGATCATTCCCTTGATAGCTGACTCCCGGTTCACATAGGTGGCCCAGTAGACCAAGTTGAAAATGGCAAAGAGGACTGGGAAGACGATGCGGGACATCTTGTCTACCTTGCTGACGCTGTTGTAGGTCTTCTTGCTCTCGGGGAGCTTCTCCTCCAGGCGGGGCATCTTCGGGGGCACGCTGGTGGCCGTGGCAGTGGCAGCAGCACTCTTGGAGATGGTGGGCAAGCCGGGCTCCTTGGCCATGTTCAGGGCATAGGTGGTGCCAACAATGTTGTAGGTGTTGTTGGTTTTCTTCGCCAGCGCCACCGGCTCTTTTTTCTAGGGGAGGTGGAAAGGAAAAAAACAAACAAACAAACAAAGAGAGGTGAAGTGGCAGAGAATGGCACGGGGAACGTTTTGTCCTCTGAGTTTACCTGCTCGTCCGGGTGAGATGGTGGAGAAAGGTGTAAGGAGCAGAAGGCCAAGAAGGGAGGAATGTACCTCGTGTAAGAAGAATGGCAAAAAGGAATGACACCCCGTGAAGTCATCCTTGGGGAGGAACTGGATTTTCTGCTTGGCTGGCTGCTTCCTGGGTCAGGTGACAGGAGGACACAGCACACAGGATTACAGCTCGGTTTTATTTTTTGGTGGCAAAAAACCATATTACGAATGTGGGCAACAGCGTTGCAATATTTTTGCACCATATTTCAGTGCCCTGAGTTCCTCACAGGAACACCTTACAATTTAACATAATGATGTTCAAATTGCTTCTGGAACCCTTTGGAGCACCTCACGACCCACCCAGGTAAGATACAGAATGGATGGAAGGCATTTGCACCAACCAGGATTTCTGGAATGCTCAACACAGCGCTGCAGGGCTCCTGCCTTCATACCCAAGGGATGCTGAAAACCACGGGAGGTGAGGGAATCCCTCCCACAGGGCTCTGGGGGACAGTATATGTGCTGCAGTGAGGACAAATTGCAGAGAGAATGGCCCTTGTGTGTCAGATGTGATGCACTGGAGGATGAGGGTGAATGCTGGAGACAGACAGTTCAGGTGTTCATGAGGATGGGTGGGCAGGAAGATGGACCTAGAGGGTTGTGAAAGGATCCCCCACTCTGGGGATCTTCCTGCTGCTGCCAGGCACCTGAAACCAGCTGCACTGCGTTGTGTAAAGCAACCCAAGCCTACAAGGAGAAGGCCACTGAATGAAATCTGCACTCAGGTACCCCAGGGGTGGCCTCTGCTCCACCAACAGCCAGCACCAGGCACAGCGGTGCCTCATGGGGAGACTCTGGTCTCTAAACTCAGAACAAGGTGTGCCTTTGGATGACTTTTTTTCCTTTTCAAAAGCAACTGAAACACAAGGTGAGGCTCACCCAGGCATTTCCCAGGGCTGCTGGGCATGGTCATGCATGTTCCTATGAGGGAAGCACTTCAGGAAGAGAGAGTGCAGCCAGAAGAACCTGTCCCTGTGCTTGCACTGCCCTGGGAACTGGGCAGCACTAGGAGCTGGAAGGGCCAGATCTGCCCAGCTTCTGCTCTGCAGAGACAGTCCCAGGGCTTTGGCTTTCAGTGCTGTACTTCCATTTGAGATGTGTCTACGGTCACCATGGATATTCCTGGTTACCTTAGGAAAAGACTTTTCCACTGTGGTTTTCAGAGGGACACTAAAAGAAGACTTCTGTGCAATCTTCAAACCCCTCTCCAATAACACCACAGCCAGGCAGCCTTGTAATATAGCCAGCAATTACAGAAATTAACTTATTAGGAGGAGGTCTAGATGTCTTCAGACTCCAGACCAGACTAAACCACTGTTTGGACCATGTTCATAGTACTTTATGGTCTTTAACAATTAACTGAGTCTGATTCTGCAGTCATTACAGCCACATTAACACGTTCCCTCTGCACAGCAGATGAACTTTCCCTGCTAAAGAACTGACAAAAAGCAAGTAAAGGGCTAAAGATGTTTCACCTATTAAAACACTTAAATATGCTTAAGTATGATTACTTATTAACACAGCTACAGGAGGCAATAAAATAATTAATAATCAGTAACTAAACGAAAAACAGAATTTTGTTCGCAGAATGTAATTGGTAGTGAACTGTGATTATCCTAGTATTAATCAGCCATGTAATTCACTAGAGGAATGAGTACAAGTGACATGACATTTTCAACCTGGACAGCATTCCTGCCCCAGAGTTTGGAAGGTGGATCTGTATGAAAACAGCTGAAATGGAGTAAAGTCAGGCAGGTCTGGGTGCTGTGGGTGGTGACAGCGAGCTGCTGCTCCCCGTAGTGTGATCCAGAGACCCCAAGCATTAAATTTGGGCTTCCCTGGACCTCAGATCAGGTTGTTCAGGTAGAGCAGAGGCTTGGGAACCTGCAGGCAGGGCCTTTTCCCAGCTGCCCATGGAGTTCTCACCCTGGTCAGAGCTGGGGGCACCCAGAACACCCACACTGCCCACACGGAGGCATGTGTGTGCTCTCGATGTCTTCTGCCCCTGAGATGTCAGAAGAGATGGTTCAGCCTGTTTGCTGGACTCTGCTTTATAAATAAGTGTTTCAGGCAAGATTTTGACAATCAAGCAAAGCAAAATGTGCTTGTTGCTGTCAGCTGCAAAGTAGCCCCCAGCCCTCACCCTGCACCTTCATTTGTGAGGAATTCCACATCCTCCTGAAACAGAAGGAAAGAGTGGATAAACAGGAGGAACACTCACATTTCTTTGAAAATTTGTCCTATTTAAAACATCTATTTTGCAAAGCAATTCCTGCACTTATGGCCCCGTTGAAGCACAGGGAGACTAAATTGCTGCACAAAGATGTCCCTGTGCTGCTCTCCTGAGGGAAAAACTGTAAAATCTGGTGTAGAGATAAATCTTTTCCCTAGATAGTGCAGTCTGACAAGTTGTTCAACAACACACACTGGAAAATAATAGTATTTTTTCTAAATGTTCTTGTCTTTGAGCCTCTCTGCTGAGGAACTGAACATCTAAATTATGGGAAGTACTGCTTCTGTCTATGACTGGCTTGAGATTTAGTTCTCTGTTCCTGCTCCTTGGCAGGAGAAAATTCGGATTGGACGCACTGTGCTTCTGACAGGCAACTCTGAAAGTCACCAGTGTCTGCAGAACTTGGGAAATCCAAGTATTTGTCATTCTAGAGCAGAGTCACTTTAATGACCCCCAAGCATCTCCAGTCTCTGACATACCTGTATCCCATAACTCAAAGCCCAGCAACTGCAGTTGCTGTTGCAGCAAAGGTATCACTCCTTCCCTACACCAAGCCAAAGTTCCTCCAGAAACGGATCATTCAGATTATATGGGACTTGTCCCAATGCTCTTATGCTCCCTGGATCACCTGACAAAGAGGTTGGATGGTTGGATGGATTAAATGATCAGCCCAACACACCACACAGTGATGAGAGAAAGAGGGTGAAATGCTGCTGAAGAGTGATTCATGGACTGTACTGAAGGTGCTGAGGACATAAATCACTTGCAGTGTTTATCACAGAATCCATTAGGTTGGAAAAGAGCTCTGAAATCCTCATGGAAATCAAGGAGATTGCAAGTGCAAAGAACAAAGGACACATGGGCTGCAGAGCATGACCAGCAAGGGAAAGTCCCAGCAAAAACATATTGCCTACAGTGAGGCAGACAAAAAAAAAAGGGTCTGAACCATCCTGAGCCCTAAAGACTTCAACCTGGTTGAGAATGGTGGCCTGTCAAGGTTGGTTCGAGTTCCTCCAGGATTGTAACAAAGATGGCACAAATGGAAAGAAACAAAGGAAAAAGAAAAATGATTCCCAAGGGAGCTGGATCAAAGGGCAAACCTGAGAATTGCTGAAGAGTGGGTTGCACAAAAAGCCAGGCTTTACCCAGCCAGTAGAAAAGGCACCTCACTCATGTTTTTCTTAGTAAAAAGTACATTAAAAAGCCAGACTTAACCTCACTATGCACTGAAGAACTATTGTCTTACAACAAAAATAAAGATCCAGGATTATTGTGCCATCCAAAGCATGTTCTGTTTTTATGTGTCTGACTGCAGATACTTGTACTGGTTTTGTTGCTTCTTGACACCCAGAATTTCAGGGCAATGTCATTCAGGTACAGATACAGACTAGATCAGGTTCTAAGCACAGACATGGCTTTGCAGGCAGATATGGGTTTAAGTGTCTTCCAAAATCCAAAGCATCTTCTATCCTGAAGAACAGACAACACTTTTGTGGTAAACTCACTGGTAAATGTCATCCTTGCAGTTTCCCAGCAGCAAAGTCACCGTTGCTTGTTCTCTCTGGATCCTCACAGCTACCCAAGAAATGACCTTGTTGGTTCCAGAAGTGGCCATTCTTGTGGCTGGGGTGGTGGCTGGATCTCTGTGTCCAGACACAGCTCTTCTGTTCTGAAGTTGATTCTTTACACAAGGTATTTTGAGGATGCTGGAGATCAGGAGCTTTGCTGGCTACTGAACCCACTCATCTTTCAATCTCTTTGGCCCCTCACTCCTCTCACACCTCTCTGCCATCTCACACCTTCCTCCTCATGATGTTTTATTTTTAAAAGTCACCGTTCCTTTCCTCTTTGGACTCAAGTACCTCTCTCCAATTTGATCTGCACCTCTAGGCTGGTTGCAGCCTCTTTACCATACAAAAAGAAAATAAACTTTTCATCTACAACTACCAATTACTGATGGCAGGCTGTAAAGCCTTGGAAAATCTTTGGGTCCAAGAAACATCAGTCAAAACTTATCAGAGTGCAGACTAAAGGGAGTTTTTAGTGACATCTATGGTGATATCTGTCTACTTTTCTTTGGAGAACTTCAGAGAATGGTCAGAGTAACTCCCAGCTAGAGCCAGCTGTGGCTACAGCCGGAACATCATCATGATTTTATGATGCAGAAACCAGCAATTCACTAAGATCAGCCCAGCATTTTAGATTCTACCTGAAAAAAACTCCAGATGTTCCCATCTAAACCAATGTTTTGGCTGAAGGGGACAAAAAAAGAATAAACACACTGGGGGTGTCTGTCAGCAACCAGCAGCTTTTCCACGGTACTGATTCCATCCAAGTGGGATGGAAAGCATTGCTGCTGCCTACAGTGGTTTTTTTTCTCATGTTCATGCAACCAAACCTGGAGTGAGGATCCTTGCCATCACACCAATAAAGAACATTGCTTTTGGCTGGGGAGAAAGATCTCCAGAGACCAGGGCTCAGCCTGGGCTTGTCACTGGCAGTTTTACTCTTGATACAAACACTTTAAAATGCCAATAGTTATTCTTCTGCTTATTCGTTCCTTTTATGGTTTCAACCACCTGACTTGTCAATTGTTTCAAGAAGAGCTAATTAAAGGCTGAAACTGAGCCAATGAGGCACCTCCATTGCGCAGCTTGGAAATACTCATTGGAATAAAGATGGAAAGCAAATATGTTAGGTATTCCTAAGCTCCCTGAAAGCCCATCACTCTTCAGGGAGCTCTCAGAGCTGCAGGAACTGGGAGTGAGTTTGCTTCTTCAGTAAAGATCAGAGATAGCTTGAAAAAGCATCCACAAACGTGGAGCCCTTCCTGATTCTCCAGGCTGACACCAATTGCAGCAAAGTGATGGAGAGCTCCCCCTCTGAAACTTTCCTGGTCCTGCTTTGTTTTATCTTTTGATTATCATGTGCAGGAACATTTTGTGTGCTCTTGCCCTATTGTTTCAGCACTGTTAGTCTTGCAGTGCTGGGTCAGTGAATAAATTGAGGAACACACTGCTTCTAAGATAAACTGCAGCTTTTGAGCCCTTACTGCTTTTTCAGCCCAGTTCACATAATTGCCCCAGGCTGTATGAATCCTGACTTTGTGCTGATTTGCCCATCTCTGAAAAGGACACCAGGGCTTTGAGAACCTGTCCTGACTCTTCACTCATGCCAGTGACTCAGGAAAGGCTTCTCTCATCTCTAGAGGCCAGGTTAGCATCACGGTGGAAGTGGAAGGCCATCACCTGACCCCTCTGGACGCTTCCTGCCATGAGTCTGCTGCTCAGACCACAGCTGCAAAAGCAAACAGATAGACAGAGTCCAAGAAAGACAAGAGAGAGGCATCCAACACCCAGTGATGGTTCTGTTCACCTTCGTTGACCTTCACACCAGAGAGATGACTGGATGCTGTCTTCCCAAAAGTTGCTGCAATTCTGTCAGGTGTTTAACATATGGCCCCACAACAATTCCCAACAACACATTAAAATGCAAAGGAGAAAAATATAAAGGCTCCAGAACCAAGAACAAGGACAAAGCTGATTTTCAAATTGATTCAATAAATATAAACAAGGAGCAGCATGCTACAGTAAGCGATTTCTCTGCACAGCCAAGATTAAATCAGTTCCGAGGCAGGGGGGCACGAGCAGGGGTAGCAGAGACTGTCAGGATGAAGCTGCCAGAGAGGCTGATCCTGAGTGGGGAGGGAAAACGGGGTGATGCCAGGCATTAATCTGCTGCCAGTTGGCGTTTGGGATTGCTGGCTGCCCACCCACCCTCCGTGCCCAGGCTCACAGAGCAGCAGCTGCTGGCAGCTGCTGGCAATGGCACCAGTGTCAGAGCTGGCCAGGGGACACGGCTCAGTGGATGTCCTGGGACATGTTTGGGGTTTTTGGCATGCTAGCAACAAGGAATGGGGTTAGAGAGCTGGGTTGGGTTGGTTCATTGGTTTGGGAGGGTTAGGTTGGAAGAAAAGGAAGGAAACACAAGACCACCAGCAGAACAAACCCCAAGCATGGATGCACCCATGTTCCCTCTGGCAAACGGCCGTACAGAGGACAGAGCAAGAGCCAGCAGCCATGCCTGGGTGTTTCCCTCCAGCTAAGCACGCTCACCAGCCCCAGGCCATTCCTCCCCGCCCCTCAAAGAACCGCTGCAGTCAGGACCTGGGCTGGGAAGGCAGTGAGTAGCATCCAGCCTCCTGAGTGCTGCGGGGCTGCATGTTACCCACTGCTGTGCCCTGCACAGCTCCCTCGTGCAGCGTTTCTTCCCCACCCCCTCCCCTCCAGCCTTGGCTGACCTTCATCTCCTGGGCCTCCAGCACCTTCTTGCCATCCCAGGCCCAGCTGCGCTTGGTGAAGTAGTTGACGGTGGCGAACTCGATCAGCGCAGAAAACACAAAGGCATAACAGACGGCTATGAACCAGTCCATGGCCGTCGCGTACGCCACTTTGGGTAACGAGTTTCTGGCGCTGATGCTTAGTGTGGTCATGGTGAGCACCGTGGTGACACCTGTGGGGGCACGGCAGGACACAGGGATGTTGTGAGATTGTGCGCTTTCACAGAATTCACAGAATTCACAAAATTCACAGAATCACCAGGTTGGAAGAGACCTTCAAGATGATCGAGTCCAACCCATGCCCTAACACCTCAACTAAACCATGGCACCGAGTGCCACATCCAATCTTTTTTTAAACACATCTAGGGATGGTGACTCCACCACCTCTCTGGGCAGACCATTCCAGTACTTTATCACTCTTTCTGTGAAAAACTTTTTCCTAATATCCAACCTAATTTTCACTTGATGCAGCTTAAGAGTGTGTCCTCTCGTTCTGTCAGTACTGCCTGGAGAAAGAGACCAACCTCCACCTGACTATAACCACCTTTCAGGAAGTTGTAGACAGTGACTTGTACTCATTTCTCTCAAAACAGCTGCCACTCCCTTCATAGAAAAGTAGGAGCCACATTCGTGCTGTAATTAAGAGATGATTCACACAACAACAGAGCAGACCAGGCTGGCAGGAGGTCAGGTTCATAGAATCATAAAATCACAGCATGGCCTGGGCTGGAAAGGACCTTAGAGACCATCTGGTTCCACCCCTGCCACAAGCAGGGACACTTTTCACTGTCCCACATTGCTCAAAGTTCCCTCCAGCCTGGCCTTGAACACTTCCAGGGGTGGGGCAGCCACAGCTTCCCTGGGCAACAGTTTGTCCAATCCCTGCTCAAATCAGGGCCAACTTCAGGTTGCTCAGGGAATTATTCTGGTTCAGTTTTGAGTATAATTAATGAAAGCATCTTCATTAGGATGAGATTAACCTTCCCCAAACTCCAGTGACTAGACCTCTGCTCTAGAATGCACTGCATTCCTCATCTGTTGGCAGGTAAAATGCACGATGCTGCACCCAGCTCATCTAGAATATGTCATGGAGAAGCCTCTAGTTGCTTTTGCAACAAAATAAAAATAAAATGACAGTGAAAAGAACAGCTGGATGGTTATGAATCTCAGGGAGGATCAGAAACTGGCCACTCATCCAACACAGCTCTCTCAGGGTTTTAGAAATAGTGTCTTGTGACCTGCATGGATGGACACCTGGGATCCTGGGTCCTGCTGTCAGTGGCCCAAGCTGCCAGAATAAATGTCACAATGATTTATCTTAAACAAATGATCTGTTGCAAAATGTCTTTTAAAGCTTTTTTCATTAAAGCAAGCAGCCATTACCATCCATTTTCCCCCAATAATGTGCTTTTCAATTAAAAATGCATTAAAAACATTATAAAAATATTGACTAATTTTCAGTTCCCTTAAGCCATACTCCTGGTAATTTAAGAGTTTCAATTCGATATTGTTGACAATACTTTCTGAGGGGCAGAGTGAAAAAAGGAATAAACAATTGGAGTTCTCATTATTTTCTTAATAGGAAAGCAAGGCAATTTGGGAGCAAAGACATTTGTCACACAGGTAGGTTTTAATTTTTCAGTCAGCTCTTGCGTGCTTGATCTGAGCTGCTGCTTGAGGAAACTTATTTCACTGCAATTCTCAGGAAAACACTGGAGGGAATCACATATGATACCACATATCCTCTCTCTGCTTGGGGACTTTTGTCCAATATCCTCTCTGTTAAGTGGAATCTGCTGGGCAATGTTACTTCCAGGATATCCAGTCCTGCAGCATCACACCTGCTCTGGGAGAGTGCCTGTGTAGATCCTGAACTAAAGGCCTTGACAGGAAAGCACAAAGCAATTCTGTTATTAAATGCTTGTAAAAGCTATTAATATATGTGCAGTGCCAGCCTGGCACTTTGCTTCGGTGAGAGGATCTGAAAGCAGCTGAAGGAAATAATAACACTATATTCACCATGCAGTTATGCTGCCTCAGCCCAGGAACTTGTTATGTGGAGCTGTGACCAGGGGCACATTAGCAATTTCAAAGGTAGGGCTTTAAATGCTTCCCCGTGTACCTATCCTCTGCCCAGCTCTAAAGCCAACACAGATAAGCAGACACAGCCAAATGCATATAATCAGATGATCAATACCTTGATTACTGTTAATATTTATGGGTTGGCTTGTAGCAGAGACATGGCCAGGAGTATTTTCGCAGTGATTTGCAAGGAGCAGGTTCACTGGGAAGACACTGAAAGCTATCCTGGGGAATGGCCAGCAGCTTAGAATTGCTGGTCAGGGCCTGGCAAAGAGCAGCTCTGATGCTCAGTGTATTTCCCTTCCTATTTCCCTTCCTCCCCATCCTGAGAGGATGCCCTATGCTCCCAGACTCACCAAAAACCGTGCGGGCAGGGACAGACTCCCTGTTGAGCCAGAAGGAGACCTGGGACAGGATGACGGTCATGATGCAGGGCAGGTAGGTCTGGATCACAAAGTACCCGATCTTCCTCTTGAGGTGGAAGTGTGTGGTCATGACCACGTATTCCCCTGCAGAGACAGCCAGGGAGGGACTGAGCCACGGAGCTTCCCAGCCCGGGGCCAGCTGAGCACTCCAGAGATCCGCCCTGAACACACTTCCTGGCTTTTCAGTGGCATTGCAGTGGGAAGGAGGGGTGCAGGCACTCACAGCCATGCCATGCCATGCCAGGTGTGTGCCTCAGCACAGCCCCTTTCACATCATATCTGTCCTTTCAAAACACTTTTCTGAGTCTTCTTTAATTCACTACAAAACGGGTGTGAGACAAAGGCAAACCAGTGTCAACAACTGGGCAATAAAATCTTCGGCTGTTTTGCCCCTGGGGGTCTCTCCTGACCCTGCTCCCATCCCAGGGAAACATGCTCTGAGTAAGATCCCTTAATCCTGGAGACATCATAGCTGTGCTTTAATAGGATTTCAGGACATAGGATTTTATTTTCTCTGACAATCCTGAAAACATCCCACCTTCCCGACTGTAACCATCTCAAAAATCAAGGCAAGTTCTGTTGTTAAAGGTCTCACCTGTGAACTTAAGAGGCAGGTGTTCCTATTTTCCCTCAACATCCTATTCCTCCCCCCACCAAAGCTTTGGGTATTTTGTTGGATTACTGTGCCTTTATGTTGTGAGCATGGCTCTGCTAAATCATTACATGCAAGAGCCTTTAGCAGCTTTCTTAGCATTCCAGGTTATTCATCTGTACATTTTACTACAACTTAAGTAGAGAGATGGGCCAGATATTATGACATTTAGTTCCCTGGGCTCCCCACATTTCCCCAAGGGAGGTGAAATGAGTTGTTACAGACAGACACTATTAAAATCAAGTGCACCAGAGAGGAAATATCCTCAAATGAGAGAACTACTGGTGCATACAGAGGGAAAAAATAAAAGGAAAATAAGAGAAATAAGAGAGACACACATGAGATAACAGAAACTATCGGTACCTGGATTCAGAGGGAAAGGGAGGAGCAGCAGATGGGAGAGAAAGATGATTAATATTGGTCATTAATCAGAGGAAACATTTGTTTGGGATAATCTTCTATTAGTTATGATAATATTTGTGCAAGCAGATGCAATGAAAATCACACTGAACATTATGTTGCTTTCGCCTCCCCTGCCTGCAGTGCTTTCCTGAGGGGCTGGAAAGGAATCCAAGACAAATGAAGCCTCAGCACTACAAACCAGCTGGACAACACGGGGCAAATTTTCCACACAGCAGATCATTTTTAGATGCTTGAGATCAGTTGCCCTAAAGAACTGTGGGCAATAAGGCTCTTTCAGTGGAAACCACTGAAAAACAAACCCTTTACTGCCTCTTGGTGACTGCTGAAGATGTCACCAGCCACATCCTCCTGGCTTAGGGAGTGCTGTGGTCCTGGACTGCCTCTATAATTATTCCAAATCGTAGCATTCCAAGCCCAGGAGTCCATCTCATCCCAGGAGGAGCTCAGCCCACATGGTGGTCCCACAAATACCTGTGCTGGATCGAACCATCTCTGTCCCAACCACATGGCCTAGCAGGTCATACTGGTTCAGGCGAGATCCACCCTTGGCTACTTCCACGGATTTATCCTTCCCCAGGGTCCAGGTGTAGATCACCTCTGTCTTTGTGTAGGCATCTGCAGAGGAGGGAGAAGAACGAGATCTGTGCTTCTGCCCGACCTAAAATATACCAAAATTAGCCTGTAGCCAAATTAATCCTTGCTGTGCATCTCTCAGAGCCACATGGCTGAGCACAGCCAAGCATGGCCAGAGACCAAGGCAGATCAACAACTGTTAAATCAAATGAGCAGGAGCGAGCTGGGGTTGTTGGAAGGGAGCTGGAGAGGGGCAGAGCTCTGTCATTGAGAGAGGCTGTCCCTGTGACGTGCTGACTCTGCAAGGGCTGGCTCCAAGCAGGGACAGCACAGGAAGGCATCCAGGCCAGCAGGATGCTGGGGCAGCAGGACAGCCACAGCCCTGCCATGCCAGGGACAGGGAAAGTCCTGCTGGCAGCAGCTGGCAACAAAGGCTGAATGCAAATGGGGCTAAATTTTAGGTTTAAAAGTTAAAAGTCTTTACTCTCACTCAAAAGCAACCCTCTCCAAGACTCTCGGATTTAGAGGTGGTGTCCTCTCACACCTAAATGCTTTTTGGCTGTGTTTGTGACTGAGCCCATGCTCTGTCCTAATTTTTCATATTTTGTCCATATTTTTTCTAATATCCAGTCTAAACGTCCCTTGGCACAACTTGAGGTCATTTCCTCTCATCCTGTCACTGGTTACCTGGGAGAAGAGACTGATTCCCACCTGGCTACTTTCTAAATAAATTTACAGAAAAACCATGGGTGTCTAACCCAGCCAATCCCTCTTTCAAGAGTGCTCTTGTTTTTTCCAGTCCTATGGTTATCCAAAAATTGGGTCTCTCCACACTCTGCTAGGAGCTATTTCTCCCCATAAGGCCCAAAATTCCTGTCCATACCAGCTTTGCACCAGCTTTTTAAGCAAGAACAAAGTTCACTAAACCAGCTTTCAGTTCATTTTTACCTACCACCTTCTCCTGGTGAAGACCTGAAGGAATTCTTTGGCTGGGGTCAGGTCAAACAATGTGTCAGGTCTGCTAGAGAAACGCCTCAGCTCCAGCTTTGGAGATTGTGTCCTGAGAAAATCACATTTCTGTGATCTTTCTAAAACAACCACTGTTATCCCCCCACTGCGGGTTTTGGCAGATCTGTTCAATGTTAAGCAGGGGCTGTGCAAAGCCTTGGGAGTGGTTTTGATGATCAGCCAATGTTTCTCAGCAGGCCAGAGTGCTGCCTGAGCTCTTCTGATGCAGACTGGTACCTCTCACCCCATGTGCAACACTCTGCTCTTCCAACCCCTCCTTTCAGCCCTCCACATGCTTCTGGAGCCGTCCATCCTCCTTCAGAGCTCTGTAGAGCTCAGCCACTGCTCTTTCACCTGAGGGGCAACACCTCCTGCTCTACAGTCACAGTCCAGCCACTGCCACTTTCAGCCTACCAAAAGAACCTGCCCACACTTTCATTGCCACCATTCTTGATAATTCAGTTGTGTGTATATCAGGCTGTGTGGGACAGAAGGTATCTGATGTCACACAGGCATGGATGCTTGGAACATGTTTAATGCCAGACAGCTGCTTTGGTTCTGCTCAATACCTCGTTTGCAATGCAAAATCCAATCCAAACAGGGACAGCTCGTGGGCATTTAGAGGAACTGGTAAATTCAGCAACATCTTCTGCTCCCCTAGTGTCAGATAGCTGCTGTACAAATGTCCTGTGATGGCTTAGGAACAGCTCTCTGCAGTGCACGTTCATGTCCCAGGGAGCAGGGGGATAGGCAAAGCCATCCCTTCACTGCACTTGGCCTGAGGGATGATGCAGGTGGGCAGCTGAAGCTCTCTGGAATGCCTGATGCCTTTAATTCCTCTGCAAATTCTCTGCCTTGCCCCCTTGAGGGGCTGCCATGGTGGCCCAGGGATAGAAGGCCACTGCTGAGCCACTTGTGGGGAACAGCAGAAAATGGTCTGTGAGGCAAACTCAACATCCTGTGAGCAGCATGGGTCTGGCACTGGCATTGTCCTTCTAATTACAAATCTGACCCACTTTAGGCTTCTTGAAAATGAGCAGCTTCCAGCTGTCAATGGCTTTTCAGTGAAAACACTGGTTTAATCCCACTCCAACACAGGAGAGGTGAGCTCGGATGCTGTGTGGGATGCTTTAGAAAAAGTCACATTAATGTTAACCAGGGGCAGCTTTCTGAGCTCCCTGTCTCAAAACTCTAATCATTCAGAGGTCAAATCAGTAAAAAAATAACCCCAAAGGGTGTTCCAGCAGAAATACACACATTAATCTCTTCTCCTCACCAAGAAACATTATAAGCAATTAGATGTGGAGTAATCTGCCTTCCTGCAGTCTTGTAATAATCCCAGAGTTTAGGCCTGAGGTATGAGATTTGATATTCCTCCTCACAAGGTCAATTAACATTAATAATTCATCCTTCTCTGAGGCTTGCTATTTTACTGGCCTTAGTGATGTCTCGTGGCAATGAGTTCTACATTTAATTAGGTGCTGCCTAAGAAATAGCTGTATTTTAGTAGTTCTGAATAATCCACTTTCATGGGTACAGTTCGTCATGAGGCAGAAGAGCAGATGCACATGATAAATATGATTTCCTCTTCTGCCAATCAAACTTTTCAACTTTGTCCTCAGTTAGCTCCCAAATGGCTCCAGGAAGGAAGTGTCAGTTTGGGAAGGTTGGGGTTTCTCTGGGGGTTACTGGTGTGGGCTCATTCTTTAGCTGGGGGTGGTAAACTCTCATCTAACACAAATACAGACTACAAGTGGTGCTCAGCTCGTTAGACCTGGGAAAGGCTCCAGGCAGAGCCAGACTAGGATGTTTACTTTCACATCATGGTGAACCAGGGTCTTGAGGTTTGGCTCCCACTCATTTTAGGAACAAAACCAAACTAAATTTAACTTGCATATGGGAGAGATAAGGGAACTTCTATGGCAAGCCCAAGCAGCAGAGCAGCTGCAAGTCTGGGAGGCTGGGAGGCTGGGAGCAGCCTGTAAATCTCCCCTAAACCAGGAGCCTTGGCTGCTGGGACTGAGATTCCCAGAGCTTCCAAGCCTTTCCCTTGAGAGAAGCCTGCCTGACAGACTGAAGAGGGACAAGGGTTTTGTAAGCTCCATGGGAACATGGAGCCAGAGGAACCATTCAGGTATTTCAGGCCCTCCACAGGCTGGCAGGATGGGACACCCAGCAGCTGCCACCACTGCTGTCCCAAATCTGTCTTCCCAGCATCCCTTTGTGATGAAGAAAAAGCAGAACTCAGATTTATAATCATACAATCATTAATGCTAGGAAAGACTTCTAAGATTATCAAGTCCAACCATTAACCCAGCACTCCCAGGCCCATGTCCCCAAGTGCCCAAACTACACATTTTTTGAACGCTTTGAGGGATGGTGACTCCACCACTTCCCTGAGCTGCCTGTTCCAATGCTTGACCACCCTTACAGTGAAGAATTTTTCCCTAATATCCAATCTAAACATCCCTTGGCACAACTTGAGGTCATTTCCTCTCATCCTGTCACTTGTTACCTGGGAGAAGAGACCAATTCCCACTTGGCTACTTTCTAAATAAATTTACAGCAAAACCACGGGTGTCTAACCTGAGGGTTAAACCATGGGTGTAAGCCTGAGTTGAGCACAGCTTGCTCAGTGATGGTAGGAATTGCATGTATAAAACACCAGAAAAAAAAATTGGTCACATTATCACTAGCAAAAATGAATATTACTGTTACTAAAATACTGTATGACACTAGCCAGAGAAAGGACTGCTCTTCAGCTCTGCAGCACCTCCTCACAGAGGCTGCTGGGGGTACTTACAGCTCCCAAATTTCAGGGGGCAGGCGTGCACGTCCATTGGGAAGTCCTCCAGGTGCATGGGGCACTCGGCGTGGATGGTCAGCCTGCAGGACAGAGCACAGGGACACTCAGGGACAGGCCTGGCCCTTTCCCAGGGTGTAAACTCAACCCTATTGATCAAGTTCGTCTTCACCCACTGCGTGCAATGGGGAAATCTGCCAGAGCCCAGGACTCCTGTTTGCTGCTGGGGCCAGGGGACACCTCATGGACCTCTGGAAAGCAGAGGGGAAGGGCTCCAGGGGCTCCCAGGGAACAGGGCTGACAGATTGCACCAGGTCCAGACTTATGAAGCCACCAGGACACAACACCCCCTGTCCATGTGGGACACCCCATCCCACCTCCCCTGGCTCCTCCCTCGCTGGCAGCACTGCAGGCAGAGGATGCTGCAGGCAGGAGAAGAACTGGAACATCCTGGGGGTGTGCAGGACAACCTGTGCTTTCCAAATCCCCCAAATCCCTGTAGGATACCTTGTCAGGAAGCAGCTTTGTGAAGGAGGCACAGCCATAAAAGCAGAGTGCTGCAGAATGTGGGGCCAGGCATAAAAGGATCCATTATACAGGGCTCTAAAAAAGGGAGCTCGTGTTCCTTCCTGGAGCACTGCAGAGCGTGCAGCCAGGGAAAGGGAGCCAGGAGAGACAACTTCCCAGGAGATGTCTAAAACAATCTGCTCTGAAGGAACCATTTTGGAGAGAAAAAAAGGACTCACTTCTGATGGCTCAGCAAACAAACCATGGCAGGAGCAACATGTGGATGCAAAGGGCAACTGCACAGACTAAAGGTGGCATGTGCAAAAAGGTCAAGGAGCTTCTATTGAGATATTTTCCTTTGGCTAGAAAAATGTTCAGCTAAGTTATTCTTCACAGAAAATACTGAGGCTTAAGTCAAATGCAAAATAAACCCTGAAAAAATAAAGGCTTTGGGTTTTGTTTGCTAAAAGCAAAGAATAAAAATTAAAAAAAAAAAAAAGGAATAAAATTTTTAAGAAGGTTATTTATTTCAGGCAGATAAACCTTAAATGATTCTACAAAAAAAAAAAAAAAAAAAGGAGAAGAAGACTGCATTTTAAATTTGGCATGATAAAATTCAGTGGACAAAAAGAAACCCTTCACAAATTCCCTGTGGAGGAGACAAAGCAGAATGGCTGTGAGGTGGCAGGGGTGGCACAGTTGCAGTCACAGTGGCTGCATGTGGCAGCTGGTGCTGTGAGAAGGGAGACCCACACAAGGGCAGCAAACCCTGCACAGCTGCTGCACTGGAACCTCCCCATCACCTGGGAGTTCTGCTCTGCCAGGGGAGCAGAGGAACCCTGGGCTTTCAGACCCACATCCAGCTTCACCTGCAGCTCCCAGAGGGTTTATGAAAGCTGACAATGCCACGAGAGAGAGCAGAGGACTTAAATCAACAAGCAGAGGAGGAGAGTTGCTGTAACTTTGGTGGGGCAGAGCTGGGTGGTCCAAACTCTCAGGAGCCCCTGCAGCACTCAAAGCAGGGCATAAACCCTCAGTTCTCCAAGTCTTTGAGAATATCTGACAATTCAGTGCACCAGAGACCAAGGGCCTGGCCTGCAGTGAGTGTGCCAGCCCTTTCTGAATCCATGCCCATGGAGACACTGTGTCCTGTGAGAACCTGGCAAAGAGGGGATGCTGAGTGTCCTGCTTGCTTCACATCTGGCTCCAGCCTGGCTTTCTCACCCAAGCCAAGAACCACTGTGTGCCCAAAGCAGCTCGTTGGACACAAATCACTCTCCCTGACTTGATGATCTCTTCTTCCTCACCTGTTTTACATGAAAGAGAAGAAGACCTGACCTTTAGACTTCAGTCAAGACTCACTGAAGACTGACAGCGATTTTGACAAACCTACAAGCACAGTATTGAAGTTGTTTTCTCCTGGACACTCAAAGGCCATCATGAACAAATTGCTCATTTGCTCTGATGCCTCTCTTTTCCAATATGGATTTCAAGAAGCAGGTATAAAAACCTGGCAGCTTGGTGTGGACTTGACTGCCTTGCTCTTCCTGTTGTTTCTTTTGTGATGTTCTCTTCAGCAAGCTCAAAATCCACTTGGGGAGCTCATGGCTGGCAAGTTTGTCAAGCATATTCTCACAGATCTTTGATTCTTTCTTTGTCTTTCCCAACTGCAATGGACCTTTTGCTTCTCATTTTGTCACTGTCACTTGTGTCAGGAAAATATTGAGGCATTTCCCCTGTCTCCCTCAGCAGCCCATACCAGAATTTTCCTTTTTACCTTCCTGTTTTTTTCATCTGCTTCCCTCATTGCTTTATTATTTCAGAAGGTTCTTAGCTGGGAGTTCCCAAAGTTGGCTTTTCCAAAGGATCTCAGCTCTGACCAGTGCTTTCCTTCTGATGCACCCTGAACTCACCCAAAAAACCACAGAAAACTCTTCTCCACCCACTGTATTGTCTGCAAGTGCTGGCTGTGACCATCAGCCACTCTGACTAAGGCTGAATGACCCCAAGGACTGCAGATTGTGGGTCTGTGCCATTTAGAGCTTCCAGAAGGGACCAGGATAGCAGCAGAGACGACCTTGGCCAAACCCTCCTGTCCTCTCCAGGCCATGGACAACAAAAGCAAGTGTTGTTAAGGGAAGGAGACAACTTTTAATGGATTCTGGATGACTCCCTCTATGTTTGGGAATGCAGCAGCTGCATTTTAAATCAAAATCCTGTTTTATTAGCTGAGCCAGCAAGCAATAAAACAATGAATCCATCAACAAACCACTGAAAAAGCAACTTAATCTGCCACTTCTCCACCTACAACTGAAGGAGTTTTTAAGTCTCCCGAAATTAAATAAAAAAGCAAGTGGCATCATTCCAGCGAGATGAGTCTGGTTCAGCAGCTTCAGCCAGCCACAGGTCAGCAGGCTCACAGGTAACACATGAAATGTCAAAATGTCAAACCACAAGGAATGTCTTTCCCTCCCCAGACAATTACCACAGCCTCTGCAGCATTTGGATTAAAGTATTTATTGCAGAAATTCTCATCTCTGTCCCTTATCCTGTGCAAGGGAGCTGATGGCCAGAGAGCCACTGCGTTTTGCTTCATTGCTCTGATGGGCTATTCACATCCAGGAGCCTTGAAATGTCCTTAGAAAGCCTAAAGAGCACATAAAAAATAGCCAAGGTGCCAGAAATCACATCAGCCAGCAGTCATAGCCTTTGGCTCATCTGTCCCAGGCACCTGCAGTAACTTCTGCAGAACTGTCTTGAAGCCAAACCCCAAACTTCTCGCGTTTTCTCTTCACTTTGCTGGCACAATGGCACTGAAAGTGGAACATCCAGGACAGAACCCATGTATTTTTCCTCTTTCAAAGTCACGGGAAGTCCTTTGAACTGCACCAACACAATGGCAAGAAGCGTGAATCAGGCTCAACACACCTCTGCCGGGGCTGAGGGATAACAAACCTCTTCAGCGGCGTTCTCATGGTTACCGGCAGCTTAGCAAAGCCTTTGATGTGTCATTAGAGCCCCTGTCGTTACCTGCGTGCAGCTGCAGGATGAGCCAGGATCTCAGCCCAATTTCTGGGACGCAAATGTAATAATCCCTCGGAGTGTGAGTGGTACGAAAACATGACAGCACCCTGCACGGCAGGGCTGGCTTTGTTTATGCCAGGGATACTGCTGGAGTTTTGTCCTGATTTCTTCTCCAGGAGGTTCATTAATAACCACAGTCAGGACGAGCAGTGTTTACGGTTTAGGCTGTGGGAGAATCTAGGTTAGGTTTTAATTGCCGGGGTTTGAGCTTTGAAAGCCAAATTGCTTCTAGGATCCTCGTGCTGGATCCGGAAGCACTGATTGCACTTTCCATCCTCCCCCAGTCCCTGGAGATTCCAGCCCATGATGGCAGAAATGCAGTGAGATAAGGTGTTCTCTGAAGATTTCTCCCTCCTGGGACAGTTTCCTTAAAAAACTCTGCCTGCACAAAGCCAAGCCTGGAAAACAAATCATTTTTGTCTTTGGATCTGCTCCTGCAGGGAAAAGTTGGAGCAAATCTCATCTTGTTGCCTGCTTGTGTTTTTATCAGCCAGCCAAGCTCTGCTCTGCTTGGATCTGTCTGTGATGTTTTCTGGGATCAGCCCTGGTGTGGGACACAGACAAACAGCTGCCAGCCCCCAGAGCCCAGGAGAGCTGGTGCTGGGCTGTCCCAGCTGCTGTTCCTGCAGCGAGGCTGCACCTCCATCGTGGGGGAGAGCTCTGCAAAGCCTGGAGCCATCACAGCTTGCCTGTGAATCCCCAGCCAGTAAAGACACCCAAAGCCTTTGCTGAGGGACAGACACTGCAAAGCTCTGTGATTTCAAAAAGCCCAAACACCTGAGCGTGGCACAGCAGGGAGAGGACCTGTGTCCTGTTCTGGGATTCCACAGCCCCTGTAGGTCTGCACGTGTGCTGGGCTCAGCTTTCCCTCCTGCTCTGCCTCTGCCTCACCTGAGGGCTCACAGGCCCTCCTTCCAAGGACTTCACATTGTCTTCAGCAGCTCAGGCTCTTGAGGCAGAGTCTTTTGGCATGCAGTGATTGTGTCAACCTGACAGGTAAAGAAAACATCCTCCAAGTGCATAACTTGAGCACATATTGTCTGGGAACTACTCTGACAATAACCACAAAGCCTCAACACGCCATTCTGACAGGCCCTGTTAAGAGCAGAAGAGCTTTTTAAACCTTGATTCACAAAGCTGAATCCCTTCAGCACAGCATTAAACTTTTACTATTTTTATATGCTTCAAGGGGGGAAAGAACCAGAACATTATCTATGTGCCCCACACAGTCTGAGCCAGAGAGTACGTCCAGAGATGGCTGGCTACTTTTGTCTCTTCCTTATGTAATCCATGCACAATTCCCAGGTTGTTGCACTCAGGTCTGACACCAGAGCTTAGAGACCATAGCTGGGCTTTTGTGAACTACTCAGATTGTGTAGGAGCTCCACAAAAAGAGACTGCAGAGGCAGGGCTATGTAATAAAACTGCACTCCCCATGCCCTCTGAGGCAGGTGGAGGAGCAGGGAAGATGCAGAGGGAGCAGTAATCCTGGAGAGCAGAGAAATGCAGTTCAGTGCAGTGGTCACAAAGGTTGTTTTGTGGCCCAGGTGCCAAGGCCTGTCAGTGGTCAGGGGTGTGCACTGTGACATTGCACTGCTCCACGAGGAGAATGTGCCGTGACTGTAGGAAATCTCTGGATGCTCGACTACAGCTGCTGTGCGGCTTCTGGGAGCTCAGGTCAGTGATAAAGAGGCTCTCTCCAGGAGCTATAAATATTGTCACACAGGTGTAATTCTGCTGGATGCATGTGTTAGACTTGCTGTTCCACCAGAGCAAGTTCATCTATAACTGTAAGTCCTGACTAAGAGAAGTTGGCTTTCCCAGCAGGACAAATAGCAAGAGACGCGCCTCTAATTGCACATCAGCAGAGCTGATCCCTCAAGGATATTGGCTGGTACAAGGGAAAGGAGCAGGATATTCTCAGGAGTCAAACTGCATGGCCAGGTATCAATCTAGACTGAGCCTGCAAGGGATCACCTGGGCAGTGCTGCCAGGCCACTGGAAATGTGGTGGAAGCCCAAACTCTCTCCCCAGCCAGCAGGGCACCCCTTTGGTATTTGCACTTTGCTGGATGTCAGCTGTGTGAATTTGGCTTCAAGATCCTGCACCTTCCTTTAAGAAGGACACACATGCACGTCCTTGGGCATGGAGGAGGACAGTAAATGTATCACTTGGACAGAAAACAATAGACTCCCTTCAGCCCTTCCCTGGGAGGAAGTTTCAAAGCAGTTAACAAGGAAGGGTGATATTACCATCATTTGACAGGGGAATTGAGGTGGGAGTGCCTTGGAATGGCAAAGCCAGGTAGGATTTGGTGGCTGAGCCTGAGGCATGGTCCTGGCCCTGCAGTCTGTGCCCTTGCATCTTCATTTCTGACACCCCACTCAAAAGAGACCCTGTCTCTGAGCAGCACCAAGAGGAGGAAAGGGAATCATCAGATGCCCCAGGACAAACACCCCATCCTGGATGTGTTTGCAATCCCAGAGAGTCCTGCTCTGTCCCAGCACACTGTGGTCATCTGGTCAGCTCTAACCACAGGACCAGCTCCAGGATGTGCTGCCCGGAGCTCCACCTGGGCTTCACACACTGGATAAAGAAAAGAGCTCTGTGCACAAGAGCTCCTGGTTCTGTGCAATTCAAAACATGACAAAAGGTCTCATATCCAGCCCTCAGCCTCTGAGTGGGTTCCTCACCTCTGACAAAGCCTTAGGGATGTATTTAAGGGGAGAGGAGCACCTGTAAAAGGAGGTCCTTTACTCCCCAGTTATTCAGCAGACGGCTAAACTGAAGGATGATTTGAGTTTATTTTTAAAAATCCCAAGACTCTCTTTTCTTCCAGAAGCTCATTCCCAAGAGTCTCATGATGCTGCTGCCATCCTGGCACCTGCCCAGCCCTGAATGGAAAAATAAATCCAATACTTTCTTAGTCACACAAAACTTGCTGAAGCTAATGGCTGTTTGCTGAATAAAGAAGTAGTGAAATGATTTAAAAGCTCTGAAATTGAGTCTTTTTTTGTTCCCTGTCTTATGCCAGCAGCTCCTGTAATACTTTAAAATCAGACAATGACACAAAGTGCAGGGAGTGTGAGTTGTCTACTTGCAGGTCAGAGAGCTGGGAGCAGAACAGAGCCCTTAAGTCAAGTTGGGCTTTTCCCTTCATTTACCCCATCTGCCTTAATGTGAGATCATTGAAGTGTGGAGACCTAAACCCCCAGGGCACTGACAGGATTAGCTCATATTTGAGAACTGCTGCACAAAAGTAAGGCATTGTTTATCAATGCAGGCTGTAAAACTTGCTGACACCATGTAGATTCACATTCAGTTTAACTATGAAGAGATGAAATTCTGCCTGGTCCTCAAAAACAGAGGTGAAAGTGCAGCATCTCAGCACACAGAATCCACAATGAAGCCTGTTATTAGGTAGGATTGGCTTGGAGATGGAGACAGAGAAAATAATTTTTTAAAACAAAGATTTACATCTTGCCAAGATCAGCTCAATACCTTTCTTATGCATTTATCAGCATCTTGTTGTTTCATTTACAACCTATGGCTCCTGCAACCCTGGCTTCTCCAAATCACAGTTTTTAATTAGCTGTTTGTTGAGTTTTTTCCCTAATGATGTGCATTGATCACACAGATTTGTATTTTTTTTCTTCCACAAAGTGGGAAAAAACAACCCCATTGTTGTCACAAGCAAGCTTGGTCTCATTAGATGTGTGAAATGGTTCTGCTCTAACATTCTGAACAAATTTAGATCTGTTCTCAAGCTGCTGGACAATAACAAATTCTCCCAGACTAATGTTCCCATACCGACATTGGATACCTGATTCATATCCCATCACAGGTCAGGAAGAAAATTAAACCAGGTGGCACATCAACCTCACAAACTATAGATCCCAACACTTCTACCTCGGCACATAAAAGCAAAAAATCAATGTAAAGGATGAGGGAAAATCTACCTGTAAAAATGTGCCAGGCTGAGGGTCAGTGATGGTCCATAGGTAGGAAACCAGGAGAGCATGGAAAGCAGCAGGGTAGGACTCAAGTCTGCTAACAAGAGTTAGTGGAAGCCTGCATAAACCCTGCTGTGATGCACCCTGAGGTCCCTGTGTGTGCAGGGATTCCCTGGAAGGAGACCCAGCCTCACCTCATGGTGTAGAGGAGGGTGCCATTGTCCACCAGGCGCAGTAGCTTGTTGGGGGTTGTCATGTTGTGGGCAACAGATTTCTTCCCGTTGTGGAAGAAAGTGTCAGGAGTCCAGATCTTGCTGGCCAGCAGGTTGTTCAGGGGAAGGATTTTCATGGGACCATCAAACTTCAGTCTTTCATCTCTCCAGGACTGCCGGAAAAAGACATCAATGGTGTATTCCTTTGGGGAGAGAGGAGAGAAAAGTGAGTTGTGTTTTACTCAGCTCAAGAGGTGGCATCTTCAGTCATAGACCAAACTGGGTTTTGGCACACCTTGGGTGGCACGAAGTGTGGTGCAACAAGAAGCAGGGATTTACAGCAGTGCAGGATAGATGGGATTCAGCACATTTTGGAAAATGACTTACCTATGATGTCAAAATGTGCGTGTCAGTGTTTCTGAGCATTGCAGAGAAGCTGCAGCACAGCCTACAGTGGCCACAGCTGGGGTAGCCCTGCTGCACCACCACCTCTATATCCAGATGTTTCAGGGGAGGAAGGCCATTATGTGCAGCTACACAGGCATTTCAGAAAGCAAAAATAAAGATCCTAGAGATGGAATCTGGCCAGGATGCTGGTAATTATATCTCTGCTCATTAAAAAAAAGAAAAAAGAAATAAACTTGACTTGCATGACATTATCTTAATGTTATTTTGTTCCCCAGGCCACTTTTAGAAAATCATGAATCAAAAACTTCACAGGCATTACAGGATCCTGTGACTTTCTTTTGTTTTCTTTTGTTTTCTTTTTTCTTTCTTTTTTTTCTCTTTTTTTTTTTTTTTTTTGTTTTTTTTTGTTTTTTTTTTTGTTTTTTTGTTTTGTTTGTTTTTGGGTGGGTTTTTGTTTGTTTGTTTGTTTTTGTTTTATTTCCCTTTTCTTCTTCTTCTTCTTTTTTTTTTCTTTCTTTTTTTTCTTCTTTCTGCCAGTGTAGAGACCCATTTCCTAGGCCAAATTCCAGCTGGGGCAGTTAGAAATCACCTCTTTGAAACCCTGCAGCCAAGGCCAGCTTCTCACTCAGTGAATGCAGATTCAGAAACCACTTTTAGAGACAGAAAGGTCTTTGGAAATCCTGTCCCAATTGTTCTGCCTTCCCCCTGCTGCTGCAGACTCGTAGTCTTTATTTATGCATTCCTGGAGGCCGCAGGACCAACTAAACTTATCATTGTGAGTGATTTCTTTCCTGCAGCACTTCTCAGCAGCGCTTAAAAACCACTGTGCATCACTTTCCTATAGGACAGAGAAATTCCTACAGGTTTTGCAGCAGATGGCAGCTGAATGGAAGCATCTCAGTAAATAAATCCATCCCTGCTCCCTGGCCATGGAGACACCCCCGCTCAAATATGAACCTTCTGGATCTTGGCTGGGGAAGGAAAGAGAAATTCTACATTCTCATGGGCCCTGTACAAGGTATTTTGCCCCTTCATAGAAGTGAGCTCTGAGTCATTATTTCTTGGGATAAACCCAAAGAAATGAGCCTGTGTGCAGTCCCAGGAGGTTTGGGGAAAGTCCTTATCGGGAGAAGAGCTCTCTCATTCCCTGTTCCTATTTAAAAAGTGCCAGACAAAGAAGTAAAACAGTTTTAATGACTTCCAAGGTCTTGCTTATCTTCTTTAATGCTTAGGAATCATTCCTGAAGAAAAGAGAAATCATGTTCAGAGTCTTCCACTCTTTTCTGTGCTTCTTTCCATAAAAGCATTATTTCCACCTCACCCTTTCCAAGGAGCACACTCAGTTCTGTGTTATTCTCTTCTCCGCCTACAGAAGTGACTGAAAACATCAAGACTGACTCTGTCCTCAGAGTCCATCCATGAAACAAAAAAACCCTCTTCAATTTTTCTTTTCTTTTGTATAACTCCCCCGGGACTGAGGAAAAGCGGCAAGAGCTCGGTCCCGAGGACTGAGGTGTGCGTCAGGTCCGATCAGGCTTTGCTCTCCAAACTGAAAGAGAGATTAGGAGTCCCTTGGAGCACCTCGGTGAGGTCTCCACCTCCTCCTCCTCCTCCACGCTTCATAAGCAGCTGCTCTTCCCCTCTCCCCACGGCAGCTTTACCTGCCTCTCCTCCATCACCGTAATTCCAGGCGCTGGGATGAGCTGGAGCTGCTTCCCAGGGCACCGAGGGCAGCTGTGGGAGGGTGGGAGCACAGCACCAGGGAGATGCCAGCGGGGAAGGAGGGACTTCCCCACTCCCGAGACGAAAGGAAGCCCCAGAGTAGGATTTCCCCACGCTTCCCGAGGAGATGGGGTTCCTCTCCTTTGCTTTTAGCAGCAGAGCTAAAACGCTAAATTCGCTATGCATTTGTAAAATACACGGAACGAAAGCACGCAGAGGGGAAATAATTTATTATTCCTTAACTGTCGTCCTAATTTTAAATTCATTTTGTCAAATCACATTGCAGAGAATACCTTCCTCTTTTCAATACCTCATATTTTTTTCTTCACAGTTCATTATACACACTCCCTTAATCAAATATGCTCCACCTTGGAAGTAATTATCAGACACTCCCCAAGGGCTACCACTGCTGAATATATTATGGGTGTCTGCTGTGGTAGGAAAGCAGAAGAGAGAGGGAGAACTCAGATGAGGTTCATAATCTTGATTACACTGACATCAACTTAACTTCTTGCCCTGGAGGGAGTGGTCTTCCCAAAGCAACACAGGTTTGAGTGATGGAGTGAGCAACTCCATGAAACACAGAGATTTTATTCTCCCCCAGCTCCTCTGCTTGTCAGCACAGGATTGTTATGGTACAGCTGAAGACATGTTCAGGCCATGCCAGCCCAGAAAATTCAACCCTTGCAGCTCTGGAGGGGCTGTGAAAGCCACAGGACACTGCTCCAGCCTGGCCTGGACAGTGATAGCCTGCTCCCTCCCCAAAAATGGGCTCCCTCCATGGCATGGACTGCCCACCACACTGGCCTGGGCTGTGCCAGCATCAGGTCACCTCAGGGGCTGGACATGCAGGAGGGACTCAGTCCTGAATGCACAACTGTCCTCATGTGGCATCCTGAAACTCTTGAGCAACCACCCACAGCCAACCCATCTCTGGGTGTGTGTGGAATACGAGCTGCAAGAAATGCTGTTGAGAAACCTCACTATTAATTATGCTCCACAGTCCTGTTTTAATTAGAAGACAAACCGTTGTGGGAATACAAGCCTAAATTCAGACCTCAGGCCTTTTCATTAATAATTTTCCCTGAACATGTCCAAATAGTGCAATCAGTCCATGCTTTGTCTGTTTTCTCTTTTGCCTCCCTTCCGGTTCAGGCACTAAGGGTGGTTTGATGGTGAATCATTCTCTCTGACACTGCTACCAAACCAGAGCAGATGCTGGCATCCTCTTCTCTTCCCAAGGAGCACCTTCATTCCTCCAGCTATCAATTGGTTTCCAAAAGCCCAAGCACACTTGGGAAACAACTCCTGTCTGCCCTTGGAACTGAGATACCACCAGCTCTTTTTGCTTAGGAAAATCCCACTTTTGCCCATATCGTCCTGGGATGAGGGTGGGACACATCCACAGCAGCTGAGGAAAAGCCACCCCTCCCCACGAGATGACCTACCATGTCTGTGTCCGAGACAGGGCCGAAACTCGTCACGTAAATGTCTGTCTTGACTTCAGTTACACTGTCTGGGACAAAAAGAAAAAAAAAAGGGGAAAAAAAAGCAATTAGAGAGCTGAATTTCCTTGTGCAGGCAAGGGTCTGAGGTTTGTTATATGGTGTTTGTTCCTGCTCTGCTGAACCCGCAGCATCGTGCTCTGTGCCCCAAACAACGGCTGATTTTATCACTCGTAATTGGGCACATTCATCTCCAGTGCAGCTCTGCTGCTTCCCACGCTTACACTGAGGACAAATCTGTCCCACACGGCCAGACAATGCATATTTACAGAATCTGTGTGCCTGCATGATCCATACCCTGGTACAGATCCACACGTTTTCAATACAGAGGTAAGCCCTGATGCTTTGAAACTCCTTCTTAAGCTGAAATCCCTTTGTGTCTCGCAGCCACATAAACAGCCTAGCAATGTTCCAGCAATTTTAGGGAACCCTGGGTTTGTTACAGCTCCAGGCTTATCTGTATGTAAAAAGAATCAATATTCTGATTGCCTTTTACTGCCATCGTGCTTGCTGTTCTCCTAAGTGCCTCACTCTCACAAAGCTGCTGCTCGCCCACATCACGTGCTGCGCCTGCATCCTGGGCTGAGATTCCCTCATGGATGCTGAGCAGCAGCTCCACTTCCCCTGCAAAGCCACAGAGCCCCACTGCCTGCCCAGCTGCTAAAACCAGGGGCAGTTTTAACCTCATCCCTTCAGATAACTTGGAGTGCTGAACAGAGCCACCAGCACACAGAGCTCTCCCTCCTGACTTCCTTGGATTTTGGCATGTTTCCTAATTAACACCTCTGCTGCTACCCCACTTTGCAGGGAAATCAAGGCACGGTGATTTCCCAGATTTCCAGTCCTATGCTCTGCCCACTGGGTTGTGCTCAAAACATGATGGATGAGCTGCCTTGAGTTCAGCACTCACTTCCCATAAATTCTCCCCACTTTAGGGATAGATCTTGCTGTTGTGTGACATTAGCTGTCTCAGAGCTGCTCTCCTAATGAAAGAACCAATTTAAAGCTGCAAAGCAGAGTTCATGTTTTATGCACAGTACCCAATTTCGGCCGTTGCAGCAGCCTTGCAAGTGGCCTGGATGTCCCATTGTTTAATTTAGTTATGGAAATCCTTCTGTCCCCTGAGAGTTATTTTGCAATACTATGAAGCTTTAGGTTTGTGCTTCAAAGTTTTACATCCCAAAATAAGGTAATGCATTCTGGCAGGGTTTTCTCCTTAATGGCTAAAATATACGTATACATGTCTTTAGCTATTATGGCTGAGAAGCTTTTGATGCAGCCCATGGCTGATATTATTGTGCTATATAAGTAACCCCTGATCTTATCTTGATGTGATAAAAAGAAGGTTAAAGAGAAATATGTATGCGGTACACTTTGTGAAACACCCAGAGGTCTAAACAAAATGAGCCCCTCCTGTAAGGCTGAAACACTCTGGGTATTCTCAGTGTCCCTCCAAACAAGTCCCCAGATGAGGCACACAGCAGAGAACATTTAGTGATGCGAGGCTCTTTCTGCTACCCCATGCTGCGAGAGAAAGCTCATTATGTCTTGGAGAAAACACAAAACTCTCCCTCCCCTCCCCAGCATTCATTCTGCAGCCATGGACAGCAGATCAGGAGTTGTGGCCACCCATGGCCAGGGAAGACAGTCCCCGGGAGGTGCAGGATGAGCTGTTCCCTGCACCAGAGGGACAGGGGGTCATGGAAGGGTCTGTGCTTTTCAATGTGCTCTGCTGGGTCCAAGCACAGGGGAAGGGATTCAGTAAGTCAGGAGAAGACAAAAAGGCAGAATTAGTTTTGGACACCTTTTGATATGATCCTACAATCCTTAAATGAGCCTTTATGTCCTCATCATGCTCTAACCTGGCTGTCACAGAGCTCCAGAGATCACTTCCTGACCCTTCAATCTACTGGTAAATCCAATCAAAGATAATGGCTTTAGTAAACTTCAATAATCTATTAATAACTTATTAATATTATTAACTAATTACAACCCATGTCTGAAGAGAATTCCCCCATTTCCAGACTCCAGATTTACCCCCTGGCAAGGCCATGCAGTACCCAGTGAAGGGACAAGCTGGGGCTTCACCACCAGCTCAGTGATGTCCCTCAGCACTGAGAAAAATGAGCTTCCTGCACCTCTCATGGCAAAAACGAGACTGAACCCTCCCTGTTAATATGTGCTCCTAAGGGCAGGATTTGGCTGGGATCTGGAGAGATTTCTGAAATTAAATCATTGCTACGCAGGCAGGGATTTCAGCAGAGCTGGGAAATCCAGAGATAAGTAAAACACCAGCATCTGCACTGCTCCCAGATCTGTGACTGTGAGACTTCTACCTGCAGAGAAATCAGGAGCTGCCCCAGCAGCCTCCCCTCTCCTTACCCTCACACTGATCCACCCAGAGCCTGAATGAGATGAAACTGCATCTGTGTTTTCAGCAAGAGAAGCTGAGAGAAAAGCATCTCCTATCTCTGCTTAGAGACACGGCAGAGAAATTCTTATTTCCTGCTCAAGCCATAGATGTGCTCACACTGTAGCTTGGCTGTCTTGCCCAGTTCTCTGCAAAGATTTAACAATTAAGGGCTGTATAGGGGGTAGGCACTTTCCCTAGAACTGCTGCAGAACACAAAATGGCACTTTTCATTTCCTAGTAGCATCCTTCCCCGTAATTCAATTTTTGTACCGGCACGAGTTGAGCCTTCAAGGCTGCTGGGGTGGCAGGTGGATGCTGCCAGTCTTGTTTATAACCAGGGAAACAAAAATGCAACAAAAATGGGTTCAGGTAGGAAACTGAAGCAGAGTAAGGACTAGAGCCCAGGCCTGGCTACTCTAAGGATTGGCACAACACTGGCACAACAGAGCCCTTGGTGGGCTGCTCAAGCCCCTTCCAGCCACCCTGCTGAGCTGCTGCACCAAGAAAGCAAAAAAAGAACCTGGAGCCAACACGAAACTGGACGAGCATGAGATTTTTCAGGTTCAGCATTGGAATTGAATTTAGAGATCCAAGTGGCCAAGTCATTTGTTTGAGGTTGATTCCCTTGTCTGGGGGCTCTGCTCATTTATAGGCCCAGCTTATTCCCAAGTTTCAGCACAACCATGTTTCTAGGAACGATTTGGAGCAAGTGTGGGAGCAGAACAAGGTGCTGCAGGTCAGCCAGGGCTGTATCCCCCTGGGGTACAGAGCCACTCTCTGCCTGCCAGGCTGTGCTGCCTCGTTCCCACCTGTAGAAATCCCCCACAGCTGGGCAGATCTGCAATGCAAATGGAAAACAAACCAACCCTTCCCACGGTGTTACCATGGCACTTCCTACACCTGCCTGCTTTTGCAGAGCTACCCCTCTCCTCCAGGAATGTTCTGCCTCAGATCTGGCTGCTCGTGTACAGCACAATCCCCCTGGCAGCCCTGAGGGGAGGGACAGACCCAGCCCCCGCAGTCCCGCACCAGCAGGGTCTGGCACTTCCCTGGGTGTGCACAAGGTGTCAACCAGCAGCAGCTGTCGCTGAGATGCTTCAGGTTTCCCATTTCCCCTGTGCCTCTATCCGAGTCCTCTCCATCTTCCAGCCCCTGGCCCAAGGCAGACACCCCCGTTTCTCCTGCAATCTCCCCCTTTGAGTGCTCGTGACTCCCTGGGCCCGGGAGGAGATAGCTATTATTTACAAAATGACGGAGTGCTATTTTTACTTGCTCCTTGGAAGCACCGGGAGCAGCGGCAGAGCTGGAACACGAATTCCGCCGCCTCGCTGCCTCTCCCCTCCCCAGCTGCAGAGCTGAGAGTGATCCTGGACGGGGGGCACAGGGGGCTCGTGTTAAACCTCCCCCTGCACACAACGAGTACTGTTAATTCAAGAATCACACCGTGATAACCGGGCTCGGCCAGCTGTGTGCCAGCTGCGGAGGTTCGGGGCGCGCTAAGCGGGGGTTCCCGGAGGCTGTGCCCGCAGCTGGGATGATGTGTGTGCCCGCAGCCAGCCGGGATGCTGTGCCCATAGCCGGGATCATGTGCCCATAGTCAGCCGGGATGGTGTGCCCATAGCCGGGATGGTGTGCCTATAGCTAGCCGGGATGATGTGCCCACAGCCGGGATGATGTGCCCGCAGCCGGGATGATGTGCCCGCAGCCGCTATGATGTGCCTGCAGCTGAGATGATGTGCCTGCAGCCGGGCGCTGGGGGCTCCCGAGTGATGCGTGCTGAGAAAAGCAGGGGCGAAGCGGCTGCGGCTCCGTGCAGGGGATTCCGGGATGCTGCGCTGACGTCAGGGAGGATGCACAGCCCCGGCGCGGAGGAACGGGATGAGCCAGGGGATGGGGAGCTCCTCCAGGCAGCTCCAGGGCTCTGCGGGGACCTAAGGGAGCTCGGAGGTGACAAACCCGACTGTGTTGGTGTTTGTACAGCCTGAGAATAGAAAGATTCAGGAATTTCTGCACCCAGGGGTAGAAACCCTCAATCCACTCCAAGTCAGCTCCTGGAGGGAGATGTTTCTGCTCTGGGCTCCAATATCCCATAGCCAGCTGTAGTCACAACCTAAGAAAGGCAGTAACAAGCTGATAGTGCCCCTTAACTCCCTCCTAGACAATTTCATTTATCCTCAGCTCAAGAATTTCTGAGGTCCCCTTATTCAGTGTCCTCTCAAACACACAAAACCCTTTAGGGAGGATTCCCACCGGCCTGTGCTGAGAACAGTGGCACTATGAAGAGAGGGGATGCAGCATTGCTCTCTTTCACATCACACAACCCAAACTGACACCAAGGTGACACCCAAAAACACCAGGGTGGTGTTTTCCAGCTAATTCAGCATCTCTGGGAAGGGAAACACAAGAAGTCAGCTGGTACTACCAACTTTCATCTCATACCTTCCCCCAGCTCCTTGTCACACTAATTAATAAGCAGCAGAAGGTAATTTTTGCAGCTGCACACAGAACCTCTTTGTGTGTTTCATTCTTCACCTTCTCAGCCTCCCACTGGGGGAATTCAATTTTCCTCCCACTTTTAAGCTCTGGAACAAAAGAGTTTTCCATGACCTTTGCTACAAGATCCATGAGCCCGCTGGAGCTGAGCTGAACCACAGCCTGGGGCAGCCTTTACCTTCAGAGGTGTCACTCTACAGCCCCAGCCAGAAACTGCACCCTTGGGTCCCTTCTCTCCTTCTGACAACTTCCGCCCCATCACACCAGGGCTGCCTTTCCCAGCTCCTAACTGTGTTTTTTCCAGTTTTCACTTTTAACCTGTGGTTCTGCCAGGTTACCTGTTAACCTGCCTTGTTTTGGAAAGTGGGAGCTGAATGGAGTTTCCTTGCAGGATGAGAGGCACTGAACAAGGGAGGGACGTCTCTGGGTGTTGTGGCATGTGGCACCTTCTCTGCAACCTGGCACTTGGGAATGCCAGGCCAGTGCTGGGAGAGGACAGGGAGGCACAAGCAGAGGGGTAGGTGTCCAAGAGGAGAGGGTGAACTACTGAACTGACTCTCTCCACAACCTAAAGCTGCAGAAATGGAGATATCTACATCACCAAGCACACACCAGAAAACCCTGATGTGGCCTTCACTGCTGCTCTCCTGCTGTGGGAGCAGTATCACTCCCCCACATACATCAGAGCTGCTTTTCTTGCAATTTTTTTTTCTGAGGGAGCTCAGAAATAGCAGCAGAGAAGAAACATTTCAGTGAACATCACTGCAGTGTTGTTGATGCCTCATGGGCTTGTCCAGCCCAGCCAGGGGATAAAGCTGACTCCAAGGACATTGAGAGAGAGCTCCTGCCACACAGAAGGCCACAAAGCTGCATGAGCTATTGCTGATATCATGACCACAAACATCCCTACTGCATCTGGAGTGCTTCCACACCAGGTAACCTGGGAGCAGAGGCTCTGCTGGGGTCAGGAGGGAAAGGCTGGGGAACAGAGATGGCAAAAAGCCACGAGAATCTCCTAGCATTCCCTCCAGCCTCTGGGAAAGGAAGAGCAGAGCTGGAGAGCAGAGATGCAGGCAGGTCTCAGCACAAGCCCTTCTCTCTTCTCAGCTGGGTTATGACTTGGGGATCTCAGACAACACAGACAGAGGTCATGAGCAACCTCTTCAAACTCCCAGTCCCAAAGTAAAAATACATATTTTCAGACATTGCTTGGCTGTTGCAGCATCCCAGCAACCTTGAATATGAAATGACTAGCTCAGAAGTGAAAGCCAAGTCTCCTATCACAGACATTCACCCCTGTCTGGCAGCTCAGCCCAGGCACCTTTCCCAAAAGTGGACAGCAGTGTGTACATGTTCTACTCCTGAGAAGAAGTAGCAAGACCATACACAGGATGTCTTGGCCCTATCAGTGCCAAATGGCAGCCAGCAGGGCCAGGAGTGTCACCAGGGGGCTGGCAGGTCCTTCAGAGGTCAGGCAGAGATAACAGCAACATCAGCTTTAATTCCTGAATTACCTGAAACACCCACACATCTCCAGGAAAATTCACTTGGGCAGAAGCATCACGACAAAGGACCCCACAGGAAATCCCAGAGGTAGTTCTGCCCACCCAGACCTCACCACCTCTGATGGCACCTGCCTCTCTCTAGAGAGCACATAGATGAGGATCACCAGGGTCCGTGGATTAGGGCTGGTGACCTGGGACAGTGTGGTTAAAGACGACAGGATGCTCATCTACTGCAAAGTGGGGTCAGCCAAGGACAGAGCACTGGGAAATCTGTACTCTGCAGAATAAACCACATAGTAAGGAAAGAAACAATATAAATGTCTGAAACAAATGTCTTATCTCAGCAAAAGCAGGGGTGAGTAAGAGCCTGCAGGGGATTGCCAACAAGACCTTTGGGTTGGATCCTTATCTAGCTCTGCCATGTCAGGAACGATTTGTCTCACGCAGTTTTGCCCAGCTATTTGCTTGATTCCAGAATAACTGGGTCTGTGTAACAGCTCTGACACCCTCAGTTATGCTTCCAGTGACTTCTGCAGGGTTATGATCAAAAGGACATCACATTTAGATGGGGAACAAGGCTATCTGCTGCTTGCCAGGAAAGCATCAAGCCTGTTTCCCCAACCCTGGGGTGCCGAGGCATTTTCTCACCCGCTGCTGCTGCTCCAATCCCCTGGCACTGCCAGCATTTGCTGTACAGCCAGTTCCCAAGTTGCTGCTCTGTGATCCATGGTGATTAATTACTACCTTCTCTCTGGTGTGATGGCACATCAGTGTCTACAATTGTGTGTCCTCCAGCCAGACTAGAGAAAAATCATCCAATCTGTAAACACAGCTACGCATGTGGTGTCACTTCCAGCTGTGCTTCTTTCCTTTCTCCCCTCAACCTGGATATTTCAGGGAGAATGAGGAGTTCAAAAGAATTTCAGGGGCTGTCTCAAGAGACAGCCAACAACGAAGCCGTTCACACGTGATGAGAGAGATCAGCATGGTCTGCAATTACATGTGCTCAATTCTTCAGCACAGATGAAGGGAGATGATGCCTGTCAAAGCCTCAAAAAGACAGCCTGCCCTGGCTCCCTTTCTTAGCAGGGCCACGAAGAGCTGAGGCAGGGAATAGATTTATTCCCTGTCTCACACCACATGCTGCAGATGCAGAGTTCTCACATGGCTGCAGCCAATGTCCTCTGCAGGAAGGAGCTGCAGGACCATGAAGTGACCCAGTTAGCACTTGAGTATGGCCTGTCTGGGATTTATGGCACACTCTCAGATAGATGTCTAATTCCTGGGCACAAACTCCTTGGATTGCATAGGGAAGATCAACTGGGTTTTTGAAAGAGAAATCCCTCAGGAGTCTGCAAATGTGCAGTACATGTGCTGGTGGCTCTGACCCGGGTCTGAGCTCTCTCTACACCTACACAACTCCGTAACCATCAGAGTTTGGATGAAGGCACAACTATTGCTTAAAGCAGAGCACTCAGACCACTTTGTTCTTCAGCACAGTTCTGAGGGGCACAGGGGGCATCTGCTGGTTCCTTTTGGGTGAGTAACTGCACTCCCTCCCCAGCACTTCTGTGGGGCTAGCAGCACAGGTAGCCCCGTGGTCTGGTCTGACCTTGCTGCACTGCCCCTTTCTCTCAACACATCCAGGGTAGGGGCACTCCAGGCATACCTGGCATGCTGAGTAAGTCCAGGTGTTGCTGTAGAAGGTGCTACAGGGATTTCACACCCCCCGCCCCCCCTGCCCCCATGCTGGTGAAAGGCATTTTTTCACACTTGTCAAGAGTGTAGATTGCAGGTTACAGCTCTATCCAGCAGAGCAGCCTAGGAGAGATGCTGCTTTACCAGCAGAGGAGCCAACCAACCCTCCTTCCCATCAGATCAGCTTTTCCTCCGTGTTTTTCTGATGCCTAACACCAGTTTATCCCACTTAGTTACCTCTCTCAGCTTTGGGTCTTTTTCCACTCAGCTTCATAATTCCACAAATCTTGGAGGGACTTCGAATCTCAGAGTTATCTACCTTTTCTGTCAGGCTTTGCTCAGATCAGCCAGCAGGCTCTAAAGCTTATGGAAGACAAAAGGCAGCAAGATGGGTGTGATAAGCCTTTCACCATTAGAAGCCCTGGCTAAAAACCTACCACAAGACTTCACAGAATGTGATTTAATTTAGCTTGCCCTACCATTTATCCACGTGCACATATTCTTATCACCACATTAAGATACACATCCAGGGGTTAGACTCAGGATATAGTAAAGTTATTGATAAACATCCAGTCCATCAGGGACAGAAGAAAGAGTAAGAAGCAGTGACTGCTGGAGGGTGTGCAGCCATGGAGGCTTTATACACACCCCTCATTCTCACACATGCAGACTACAAACAGAGCCTACAAATTAGCTGTGCTATTTTTGCCACAGACAGAACTACGACAGCACGAACAAAGCTACTGTCGTTACTATTTTAAGGACCCAGGACACCCTCAGATGCCAGGAAGACAGAGGAGGAATATGTATGTATGAGCATGCTTTTAGAGGTTCTGCAGAGCTCTGAGACCCTGTGGTAATGGAAGGGAGATGCTACATCAACATGTTTGTTATATATTATAAATACAATGGGAAAATGTGTGAATATAAATTAGCATGCATAATTTAACATACTCAGTATTAAAACCTGGCCTTGATGGCTAAGCCAGAGGCGCTTGGGAAAGGGAATCCCTGCTGGTCCCTGTGGAGCAGTCAGGCAATGCTGTGGTGCCAGCTGGTACATCCAGCTGTGCCCTAAGGAAACCAAAGCCAGGAGAATTCTGCTGCAGGAGCAGTAACGTGAGGGCAAAAATGCCAGTCTGCTACCTCAGCATTAGGCAAACCCACTCTATGTTACCTGCTTGCCACCTGTGGTCTGGTTTGGGCCTGCCTTGATGACCTTATTCAGTTAATTCTGCCTTTAGGGATCAGAGACAGTGTTCTTCTGACCAGTCAAAGGATCTTGGTGAGCAGAACCCTCAGGGAAAGACTGCAGAGGGCTCAGCACCTCGGTGCTGTGACTGAGGTTGCAAACACAGGAGAAATGAGGCACCAAAACAAAGCATTGCTGTATCCCTCCACATGAACGCTCCAGCTGGGAAAACCAACAGGCTCATCCATAACCTGCATGAACGCCATGTGCCTCTGAAGCTTCTTCCTCAGGCAGACTGGCCCTGACAGGTTTTTGCTTACTCCCTTTCCTAAAAACACTGAGCCTTTTGTTAACTCACTCTCAGCAAGTCTTTCTTGAACAGAAATCACCACCTCCCAACAGGCCACAGTTGCTCTGAGAGGAGTTGCAAAATCTTCAGATCAGTGCCAGTAACATCCTTGGCGTTTGTAAAGCAATTACTGAGCTCTGCAATTCATCAGGCAAATCCCCAGGAAAAAGATAAGCACGAAGGTGCAATACAAAACTGCTGTTGCCAACCTGATAATCATTGATAGACAACAGAGAAAACAGCTGCGAAGATTGGAAAGCCAAGAAGCAAACAGGGAAATGCAAGAAAAATCAGAGAATCATTAAGGTTGGGAAACCTCTAAGATCAAGTCCAACTATCACCCCAGGACCATGACCATGTCCTCAAGTACCACATCCATGTGTTTTTTGAACACTTCCAGGAATGGTGATTCCACCACTTCACTGGGCAGCCTGTTCCAGGCTTTGACAACCCTGTAAGTAAAGAACTTTTCCTTAATATTCAACCTGAACCTTCCCTGACTCAACTTGAGGCCATTTCCTCTCATTCTGTCACTGATTGCCTGAGGGAAGAGACCAATCCCCCTCTGGCTGCCCCTCCTGTCAGGGAGTTGTGCAGAGCAATAAGGTCTCCCCTGAGCCTCCTTTTCTCCAGGCTCAGCCACTCTTGGTGCTCCAAACCCTTCCCCAGTTCCATTCCCTTCCCTGGACATGCTCCGGCCCCTCAATCTCCCTCGTCATGAGGGGCCCCAAATCAAACAGTCTCACTCCAACCAAATGAGACACACTGCATTGAATTTATGTCATTGCAGAGGGAAAAGGGAAAAAAGGGATGTCTCATGAAGTGCAGGCTGAGCTCTGGGCTCCAGCCCCACCACTGCTGCTCTGCCCTGTGGCTCTGAGCATGTACTGAAGGCAGCTGTGCTGTGCCTCAGTCTCCCCTTCTGCCTTTCAGCCCAGTGCTGCCTGCCCCTGCCTCTGGCTGAATCTCATTCCAGGTTGCTCTGCAGGCTGAGGATTGCCAGAACACGTGATGGGCTGTAGTGGGCAAAAAATGGAAATAAAAAAAAAGAGGAGAAGAAAGTGACTCCCCGGGGTTGCTGTACAGCTCAGAGGAAGGGCCCATTTAATTTTCAAGCCTGTCCCCCGAGGCCAACGCCAGGTACTGAGACAAGATACAAGAGTACCATAGCAGGGAGCAAAGCTGTAATTCGCACTCTGGTTCTCTTATCCATTAGCTCCTGGCTGGCATTTCCTTCAGCAGAGAACTCTATCAGTTCCTCAGACAGTGTGCCTCCGGTGATGCTGCTGGCATCCTTCACCTCCACTCCCAGGGCACTGCAGAAAAACGTTTTCCTTTCTTCATGCACCCCAGCGTGGTGTCTGTGGCAGAGCCCAGCTCTGCACCGAGCTGTCTGTCCCCTGTCAGGCACGGGTCACTGGGCTGCACGGCCAGTGCTTATTTATTGCAGCAATGCCAATACAGTGTGCAAATAAACTTATTTAATTCACACTGCCCTGCACTGGTCAATTTAGCATTTCCCCTGGGCTCACCCTGTGCCACCTCTGCCACACACTGAGAAAGGCATTGGGAAAGAAAGAAAAAGGAAATGTACTGGAAAACAAAGGAAAGGAAGAATTGCACTGACTACGAGGTGCAAATAACTCCTCCTGGCTTTGCTGCCCCAGACTTGCACGGAAGAACAGAGTCTCCAAAGCACGAGATAAACCTCCAAACACTCACTGTGCTCCTCCAGGACATCCCCTCTCACCTGCCTTCTCCTGATTCCCAGGAAAAGTCCCTGGCTGCCAAATGGGGCCAGCAAATCCTGGCAGCAGTGGATTCATGCCCACGTGGCAAGATGGGCTTAGTTGTGCATTCAGGCTACTGTTTTATCCTCAGGTGAGAAAAACAATTTCAGAGGAAATTCCGTTTTGGCACTAAATCTCCACCTCCCCAGCACTGTTCAGGCACCGGCATTGTCCCAGGGACAGAAAGGCTTATTTTATCACAGTTACTCACAAAAATTAAGCAACTGATATGGAATTGTCAGTCCTGCCCACTACATGAATTATGATATGCTGCATGGTACTCTGATACTCCCATCAGAGACAGGCAGAGGGCAGATGCCTCCAGATGTATGTAATTTTTAATTTCCTTTGCTGGGGAAAATGTTTTCTTGTTTTAGTGATGTATGTTCAAAGCGTTCCAGTTCCCATGGCAACTCTCTGCTTCCACTGGAGATGTCATTTTTCATGCCATCCCTTCAGAATTCGACATCTCCTCGCAGAAGTTTTGAAGAAATGTCTCTCTTAAATATATATTTATTAGAGACAGTGCCCGAGAGTGCGTTTTATTGACACGTTTCTTAGGTGACTCAGCCTACAGAGGAGAAAGCTGTCTCCAGAAATATGCTGCCTGCCAATCTGCCTTTCCTCAGCTTCTGTTTTCAACCACAACTCTCCCTCTCTTTTTCTGCCATGCAGTTATTTGCCAGCACCTGCTCCCTTTTTCTTTTCTTAAATTCCTTTCTGTTCTCATCACTCTTGTCCATGCCCAGCATCTGCTCCCCCCCCTTTTTTTCCCTTTAATTCCTTTCTGTTCTCATCACTCCAGCAAAGCAAGCACAGCAGGGGAGTGCCCAACTGTGCCAGAAGTGTCTATGCCCATTCCCTGCTGCCACATTTGCATGTAGAGAAAACCCCAAAGTACTGCAAAATAGGGACTGCACGAGACTCTCCATCCTGGAGGTGCAGCAGCAGGAGCTCTCTGCTCCTGGATGCTCTCCCTGTGCCCCCTGGCTGGAGCTCTTTGGGTTCCATGTGTCCCTTGGGAAGGGCTGAGGGCATCCAAGTGCTTATCCTGCTCCCCAGTGCAGAACCCTGGCCATGGGGCTGCCGTCCTGGCTGGGGGAAGGATTTGTGCCCCAGGTGTTGTTTATCTGGTGCCTCTTGGGCAGCAGTTTCAGTGGCTCATGGTGTTGTGGTGCCTCTCTGTGCCCTACAGGTGTGGGGCTGAGAGATGCTGAGATGGAACCACCTCCCTGCCCAACCCCAGCCTTCCCTGCCCCACCAAGGCACGCTGCCTGCCCCTAACCATCACCCCCAAAATCCTGCACCCCTGGCTCTGCAAACCCCTGCAGAGAACGGGAGATGTAACATCCCTCCCACGGCAGCTTCCAGAGATTTTTCACAAGACCCCAGCGAAGAGTTTCTCCTCCAGACTGCAAGGAGACCCCAGTTCTGCTGCCCCCCAGGATAGGGGAGCCCCCAGGCCCTGCAGGGCTGCTCAGGTGCCCCCACTGAGCAGGATCCCATCCTGGGAACCCTTACTCGCCCCACCATAAGCATCTCCTGGCAGCTTCTTGGAAAGGCGGCCCCAGCACCGAGAGGATCCCGGTGGGAATCCGCGCTGGAGATCCTTAATAGAGCTGTAACATTACAGCTCCAAATTGCCTTCCTCCAGGAGACAAATCCGAGCGAGGAAATTGGTAGGAGCTGAGCAGATCTGGAGGCTGATGGAGCTAATCCCAGGCATGTTTAAATGCAAAGGCCCAGGGAGCCTCACTCAAACCCAACGTGAGCGCCGGAGCTCGCTGCTGGGTTTAATTCTCAGGTGCAGCCTGCTCCGAGGGGTGGGAAAAGCAGGGAAAATCAGAACACTGGGAGCAAACATCACACACCAGCTTCAAGGTCAGGACCTCAGCAAAACCGGGCACCAGCCAAAGAGCAGCTCCTGTTCACCCCGTTTCAGAAACCACGTGGATAAACATTGCTGTGGTCCCTTGGAGGAGTTTGAAAACATTTTCTTAGCCCAGCCTCCAGCAGGGACACACAGGCTCAGGGGACACTTCTTGCTGACTCCAGACTTCACATTAATTGTCCCGTCCCAGCAGCCATTAATCAAACGTCTTCCACTTGCATTTTTATTGAAAATCAATTTAATAAAGTAGGTGGGAGTCCGCATGCTTCCATAACATCAGATAAATATTCATGGGCGCTTACACTGCTTTAGCTAAATGAGTTTTTTAAATTTAACTGGTGCAATTTCCTTGTTCCTTAATATATGGCTTGGCTCGCCCTTGTTCAGGAACAGAGATGAGGTGGGACTGGCTCACTTATAGGCACACCAAGAAAAACTCCTCTGCTCTGGAGCCAGCACCTTTGGGCAAGGATTATGTCACCAGTAATTGGAAATACCAGCACTGGGGTCAGTGTCACCTGGAGCAAATCCCCAGAGCTGAGGTGGAATTCCAAAGGGCCACTTGGAGTTGAAAACTCATTTTCCACCACTGAGAGCATGGCCCCCAATTTTTCCTTGGCAGGTGTGCCCTTTGATTTCCACTTTTCCCTCCCTGTTTAAGCAGCCATTGTGCTCCAGCAGCCAACGCTAATAAAAATCCTTGGAAAATGCACCCCCCTGATGGTTACTGAAGGAGGTTAAAAGGCTTCCAGCTACCAAAACACACCACTCACCAGGAAAAGAACAGAAACACACCCACTCAGGATCTGAGAGTCCTTGGAGAAGGGATGAGCACCACGATCAGCATCACAGATAAAATCTCCACCTGCAGCCCTGGGGAGGGCAGGTTAACCCCTAGCAAGGCTCCTTGTGCAGCCCTCCTTCCCAAAGGCAGTTGTCAGAGCCAGATGGAAGAAAGGAAAAGCCTGACACATTGATCAAATTTAGGAGACAGGCAGGACTCAGGCAGTCCCTATCAGTGAGAGATTTTACAGCATCTAACAGCTCTTTGTTAACTGGAGCAGTGAGGAGCTGCAGCTTCCAAAAAGCAGCAATGCAGGGCAATTCAGCCACTGACAGGATTCTTGTCATGTTATCCCAATGATACCCTTCTCTTGAAAGGCAGTGCTTTAGAAATCCAGCACACCATCACTTTGCCTTTGTTATTAACACAAACTGACTTGTTTTCATCGTTACAGCCCCGACCTAATTCCCCGTGCACACGCTCCCTACAGCAGCTCAGAGCCCCGGACAGGATTTGCTTTCTCTGTGCTTTGATGACATGAAGGTTGTGACTGGCCCTGCAGACAGGCACAGAGAGCCTGAGCCCAGGGACAGGGCACGGAGAGTCCTCCCTGCCCCGTGCGCTTCCACCCACAAGTCACATTTCCCGTGTTCCAGCTCCGGGGTGTGGGTGGTGTGAAGACAAACGGGATCCATGCAGTGCCACCATCATCACTTTCCCTTTATGCCCAGCAGCTACAGATGCAGCAGAGGTGGGCAATCCTCACTTTGTGATGTCACCAGAGTCTCCTTGCTCAGTTCCTCCCAAAATACAGCCGGGCCAGTTCTCCTGCAAGCCTCCCAGAGCACTGATTTCCCTGATTTCCCTGCTATTAAGACAACAGCCCTGCTCTGGAGAGATCAGCCTCACTGGAGGCAAACTGCCTGTCAGCAAACAGCACTAAATACAGGGTATCATACTCCACAGATGGTGGCATGCTTTTAGTGTTTTTTCTCTTGGATGCAGGTCACACCACTAATGTCATCTCCAAACACCGAAATCCTACATGTGAAAAGGTAAAGCTTAATTGCCTTGAACAGCAACTCTTGTATTGATTCCAACATAAGGCCCATAAATATTAATACAGCTATATTTAGCCCCTTTCAATTATACATACAAAATTGAACATCTTTCTGAGAACAAATCAGTCCGGATAGGGCTTGGATTTTTTTCCTTTTCCCTTTTTAATGTGTTCTGCATCAAAATACTAATAATTCCAATAGAACCAAAGCTTTAAAAAACCCAAAACAACAAAACCAGTGGATGGAGGCAAAGTCTTAAAGATATTTTTCTGGCTCAATCAGCTCACTGGGAAGGTGTTCAGAGGCACTTGCACACTCCTAACCTCAGCCCTGCCCCACCTGGTTCCTATTTATTTGTTGACTCAGTCTCTTTGCTGGAGAGCAGCACATGGGCCCCACTGAAGGTGTGTCCCCAGAGGGACACACAGGGGAACTGCTGGGACAGGGATGCTCTAGGGAGGTCCCATCCAAGCATGGCCATGGCCACACAAAGCCTTGTGCATTAAAGACCTTCTCCTTTGTATAAAAATCACATCCACTTTACTGATTTGCAAATTAATTATACATCGCTTCCCTTGCCAAAATGGACTTAATGGTATTGACATTACATGACAAAGAGGAGCTATCAGAAAGCTTCTCCCATAATGATGGCTAGATTGATCAGGGAAGAAGAAAGGAGATTTCATGCTTTTGTTTTTTAACCCTTCCTCACGAAAGCAAACAAGGCCCTTTTCTAGGAAAAAGAGTTTTCAAATTCTCAGGCGAGACCAGGTGCATCTCTCCAAAGGGAAGAGCTCTCATCTTCCATACACAAAAGCCTGAAATTCAATTTCCACATGTGCACAGACCCTTCAGAGAAAACACAGCCTGGGGGCAAAAAAACCCCAACAGAGTTTGCACCTTCATTTTTTACAGGACAGTGGCCACAGCTGGCTAAAGTGACATCCACATGATGAGATAAGAACTCAGATGAGTGAGTACAAATGCAGGACAGCAAAGAAACCCGGATCTGGCTTGTATGGGCCCAAAACTTCCTCAACAAGAGCTCTGAAGGACACAGCAAGTCCTGTGCAGAGCCTCTGGCACTCTACACAGCCAAAGGCTGTCTGTGCTTTGAGGGGGTTTGTTATGGACCTCAGACCCTTTCCTCAGCAAAGTTTCTTGTATCAGAACTGATCCTTCCAAACCAGAGCTGTCTGAAATGGCTTTTGCAACGTCAAAACAGCATCTCGGCTTTTCAGACACAATTTATTTCGCTCCAGTCACGAGTTGTTCCATCCACTGACTCAGCCTGAACTTTGTCATCAATAGGATTTTCCAGCAGGTTGGGGGGGGAATAAAAATCATATGCTTCTTCCATGCCTGTTGTTCTCAACACTCTGGTTCGAATTATATCCTTCCAGAAGGTAAAGAGAACGGGGTGTCCTTTCCTCACAATGCAAATTACAGATTAAAATCCCTCTCCAGGCTATACTCTGTGCCTATAATTGTCAGTACTCCACAAGCACTCGTTGTTTCTTTATTTTAATAAATATTAGTTGCACATCTTTCGGAGGCACATTTTTAAAGTTAAGTTACAAGTTAGTAGACAAAGAAATATCACAGGAAATTCCTGCTTCACCAGGTGAGAGCTTTGCTACTTACTGCAACAGGGTATTTCCCTCTGACTTTTAATAGTCTTTGCTTAAGGGACCTTTAAGGGACAGTTTAGCCTTAGAGTCTTGCAGCACTGCCCAAAGCCCCATGCATCTTCCACCCTCACAAACACTTCAATATTTTTATTTAATCAAACAATAACCTTTAAATAAATGGAAGGGCATTAAGAAGCTAACAGGTCTGAAGCAGCAGCATTAATCCCCCCTCCACAGGGTGCTCAGATGGATGTGCTTTGATTGCTTCTTCCAGATGGGTCAGGGCTGAAATTCACCACCAACACGATCAATGACTTTGCCTCATCAGACATAAACAATACCTCTATATTACTACATGAACTGCTGCAAACATTTTATCCTCTAGCTCGACAAATAAAATAGCTGCCATTTCCTCAGTATTTGACCAGTTGTTTCACCACCAGCTTCCCAGAACAAACCAATTAAAGTTGTTTTTAAACTCTGTTACATCCAATAAAATAATCTTATTTCTCAATCCCTATCAAAGCCACATTATAAATCCTTTACATGGGACTGAATGAATGGAAATTCTAATAAAGGAGAAGCTGCCATAGTCCAACAGATCAATAAAGACATCCTCACAAGCAGTTTATAGCCATCTATAACATCATCTACTAATGTTCTTAAACCCATCTAACACATGTTCAACATGCTGAAACATCAGCTATCGCCTTCCAGAGTCATTATAAACAAACACCATCACCCTGTCTCTGACACATCCACAGCTCCCCCTCGGGCAGGGATCAGCTGCCCGACGTTCTCACTGCTTCACTGCAGGTGTCTGAGCCAGCACTGGAGCTCTGAGATGTTACTCCAGTATTACTGGGGCAAAAATGCCCTCCAGATGACTTTCCTTTCCTAGAAAAATTTCTTGCCCCCCTGGGGAAAATCTTCTTGCCTACACACGTGGGTGCAGGGCAGGGTCAGCAGCTCCTCGCCGGAAACACACACCAGGGAAGGCACCAGCTGTAAAAAGGCATCCACGGGAGCAGCAGAAACACCTTCTCACAAATCACAACCCCACTGCCTGGGGGGTTGGTTGGGCTGCTCTGGAGAGCCCAGAAGCGTGCACAGCAAGGACAGCTGGTGATGGGCTTTGGCCACATGACTGCCCTTTAGAGGGTGGCCAGGCACAGACCTGGCGTTCTGACCCACTCACAGCTCTGCACTGGCACTGGCAGATGCCCCCAAAGCACCTGTGCTGACCCAAAGCCAGGTGTTTCACACCAAAAGCAATCAATCTCCTTCCACAATGGGTTCCCAGCCCCTCCCGAGTGCTTGTGACATCCCTGAAGCTTTGATACAGGCTTGTTGCCCTCAGCACATTCATAACTTATTTAAGAGAAGACTTCCACCCTTAGGCACAGCTGTCAGGGCCGTGTTCCTCGCCTGCCTTCTGATGTGTGCAAGGCTTTTCACACAGAGCTGTGCACCAGGGGTTCCAACAGCAACACCACCGGGAATTCTGTGCCAGAGAGGAGCACCAGAGCTCTGCAAATCCACAGCAAAGCTGCCTTTGGAGAGCTGCCCCCGAGGGGAAGACAACCTTTCTTTAATTTGTTCACAGATCTTGACTTCAGAAGTTTGACGAGACAGAGCAGGGTCCCCGTTGCCCAGAAAGGTAAACAGAAGGAAACGCTATTCAGGCAATGTCTCAGCTTCAAATTAAAACTCATCAAGGAAGCTCTCACAAAGACAAAAATCTGAGATAAGACATGGATTTTGTTTTGTTTTTTCCCTAAGAAAGGATCAAATTCCTCCCTGGAGTAATCAATATAAAGCACGAAGTCAGATCAGAGAGAAGAGATGAGAAGTTGGGAGAAGTGGAACATTAAGACAGTAAAACAGATTAAACACCGACCTGAAACCCCAGAAATCATAATAAATCACAGAGGACAACTCTGTTTGTCATCTCATGTTTCTCTCACACAAACAGCAGTTTGTGATCATGTTCATGAGGCAGCTTCATCACACATAGGTGAAAAACCTATCCACAAGTGAAAAGGACAATTTCAACATTTCATCCAGATTTTAGGAAATAAAAGTTCTGTAAGCTTCAATCTGGACAATTTAACAATTTTTACCACTATTATAGGCTAATTCTACTGCAAACCGATTTCTTCTTGGATCCTGCCAGCCAGATAAGGTCTTGCTGTTCCATTTTGGAAAGCACTGTACTTCTAAGAGAAGGCAGTTCTGTAATTTAATTATTCTGACTATTTCAGCCCCTCAGCCTTAATGCTCCCCCAGTAACAGACAAGCCCTTACCTGCAGGAGGTCAGGCCAAAGTGACAGATGCACTGAGGTGTAGCACACCAAGCATCTCCTGAGAATGTCTCAACCTAAAGAGAGCTGCTCTGAATCCAAATCCAAAACCTCTTGGCCATCAATACTTGAATTAGTGAAATACAGGTGGCCAGGCAGGGATACAGATGTTCCTCAGGAGCCATCCTGCCAAACTACAGCATCATTAAAAGAGCAGGGAGCAGCATTGCACCACAGAAAGAGGAAACGAGAGAAATTCCAACTGAGGTGTGCTTTGCTGGCAAAATAATCATGGAAATATAACAGCAGGATAAATATTAACAGGTGCCTATAGATCAAAACCATTGGCAAGACAGAGCTGACACAAGAAGGAGAGATAAAAGGCACCAGAGGTCCAGGTGGGCACCCCTGACCTGAGTCCCGTTATGAGCAGCAGGCCCTGACTGCACCAAGTCCTGCTTGAGCCCAACATAGGCTGGGAGGTGCTGACACCAAAAACAACATAGTGGAGAAGAGGAGGAGGAGCCTGGATTGTTTCACCCTCTGGATGCACCCAGTTGGGAGGGTACAAACTGGGGCTCCCCTCTGCCTGGATGGGACCACCCCAGGGACAAGGAATGGGTGCCATGCCCTGTTCCCAGGGAAGAAGGAACCAAAGGGGTGAAGGGCCTTGTTCTGTCTGGGGAATTGAGCTGCTTTCATCCAGGTGCCTGTGTTTGCTGGTCTGCTAAACCCATGGACACTTCAGGAGGTTCCTAAATCTCAGCTGTCCAGAAGCCCCTGGCAGAGAGCAGGCCTGGCAGGATGCTCAGCAGCCACCACCCCCTCAGCAGGGCTGAGCTGTTCAGGGACTCCAGAGATGCTGTAGAAACTTCAGGGAAATACCACAAGTTACCTTGTCAGTCATGTTGCATCCAGGAGGGATAACACTGATCGATCCCAGCCTGGCTGCTTAACATGGTACAAATTGCTTTTTAATTGCAACTGGAGAAACTGGCTTATCTGAGGTGTTTACAACTCATTTTTTAGAAAACTGAGCAGCCTACTCTCTTCTCTTCCTTGGGGCAAAATCTTTCCCTCCTGGCATGCCCTGGAAAAGCCCAGCAGTTTTCTGGAGTGCTTCCCAACCCAGTACAGAGACTTTGTCCAGCACTGCTCCAGATGCCCTCTGGATTCCTCACCCTTACCCCAAATGAACCTCAGGTACACCCCTGGCCCTGTGGAGCCTCCAGACTCTGGCTGAGCGGCAAGAAACCCCTGCCTTGCTTTGCAAACAGCTGTGAAAGGTCCCACAAGCCTCCTCCTTGAGCAGTAAGCTGCTCCCTGATAGCTCTACACTGCTAAAGGGTATTTAAAGCATTCTCGAGGCTGTAAGGAAGGAAAAGGCTGGAAATGTCCACTCCTGCCCCTGCCCAGGCATTCCCAGAATGGCTCTGTTTCAGTTGCAGCAAAACAGGCCCAAATGTCATCAGTTAGGAAATGAGGTAGAGGAGGTACAGCTGTCCAGGGAGCACCACTGACCCTCGAATTCACCCTCATGGTCACTGTGCTGGACATTACACTGGGCCTGTAAGGACTGCAAGGACACACAGGGGAGTTTTGTATATCTGTAATTTATGAAGAGTCACTTGTGGTCCCTTCATCTGCATCCTGCTCCTTGAGCATCTCTTCTATTTGGGCACAGGACATCTCACCTTTGGTCAGCCACTTCCACCTCCTTCTCCTGGCCACATCTCCTCTCTCCTGCTCTTGTGAGCTGCAGGTGCATAAATGAGGCTCTGCAGGGAGCCCCAGCAAGGAGAACCTGAGAGCTACAGGCTGACCCTTCCCACTGCAGCCCCTCCAGGCTGGCCAGAGGCTCTGTGTGACTTCACAGCTCCAGGCCAGGAGCAGAGGGCCCTGCTGTCCACAGAAGCTCTCCTGGGACATTTTCTGATCCTACAAGGTTGGCCATGACAACAGATGTCTCCATTCCCTCGGGGTCCATTGCTGTTCCTCTTCTGACTTAATAACCAATCTGCCCCTTGTTCTCCCAGGGGAAACACGGGTTTTCTGCTGACAGCCACCCTCTCCTCTCCCAGTCTGAGTCCTAGATGTTCTGTTTATGCAGCTACCCCTTCCCCAAGCCCAGACTGTCTTTCAGTGGTTATGAGGCCAAAGAAAAGACTCAGCTCTGTTCCTAAGAGGAATCCACTCCTGGCTCAGCTGGCAGAGACAGGGAGAAACCTCCTGCCAGATACTGTGATACAAATGGTCATGTCCCCAGTGCTACATGGTATTACTGCAGAAGAAAGGGTCTGACAGCCACCTTCCCCTGCCTTTCTTCTTCTATGTCAGCCTGGTCTGTGCTCACAGATCTCCCCCTTGCCTCAGGACAGCCTGGCTGGACTGGGTGTCTCCTGTTTGGGGCAGGAGCAGCAGCCAGGCCCAGGGCCACCCTCACCTGGAGCCAGGCTCTGCAGCACCAGGCACTCCTGAGCAGCCTCAGCATGGGTTTGCTTCAGCTCGTGTCTGCAGCATCCTGGTAGGAAGAGGAGCTCTGGCATGGCAGCTATTAGAGTGGGTGGCAGCAGATGGTGCAAGCAGAGGGGATAAGAAAATAAATACAAAGAGGCTATCTTGAGGGGAGAAGTCATCACATTAACACTCTGTTGCTTACACAGTGTCTTCTCCCAAAGTCTAAACAAACACTGCTCGGTTCCTGGCGCACGGGAAGCTGAAGGAGGGGACAGGGCTGAGCACACACAGCACTGCAGAGCCCTGAGAGGTGCTGCAGCCCCAAACCCTGCTCAGCCCTCCATGTCCCAAATTACTGCAGGGGCATCTCATCCAGAACAGGAAAAACCAGCCAGACAAAGAGCCTGCATGTCCTGCTTCACACAGGTTACACACAATTTAGGGAACTCCATCCTTCCACCTGCCTGGGTGTGGACACAAGATCCCCACGCCTGCTCTTTCCATGGACTGCAGGGTATGGATGCTCTTGCCTGACATCTTCAGAAAAGCAGTGGAAGACTTTCCCAAGGGAAATGAGCAGACTACAGGGACTGCCCAGTGGTGTTTTACAGGAAAACCAATGCTCCTTGTCCATCACCCATCCCACTGCAGCACAGCTGCTCATCTGGGGCAAGGCAATCTCTTTCCCAGCCCTCACACAGCCTTGGACAGCAGGAGCTCATCTCTTGCTGACTGTCACCCCAGGCTCTTCCATCAACCCCAAACTCTGGAGTCTGCAGCAGGACCATTTCTGCTTCTCTGGCCACCAGCAGCAGTGGGAGAGGTCTTTCCTTCTAATTCTCCTCCTGAGAGACCTCCAAGGCTTCAGCCTTGGGCAAAACAACTAAAAGTGAGGAGAGCCTGTCTCACCAGGCTGCTCCATACACAGAGGACAACTCCCTGCCAGTCAAGAGCCCCCAAAACCTGCAGCCTTCATAAACACCTCCCATCTGGGTCTGCCAGAGTGCCTCAGCAGGGAACACAGAGGTGAAAACAGTCTTTAAACACTCAAGGGCTGGCTCAGGCAAAGGCAATTTATTATGTTAAACACGTTATTAAAGGATCTAAAGCAACAGAGCAAAGATGTTCCAAGAAAGGTTTGAACTTCCCCAGCAAGGGGCTCCTGGGACTCCTCTTGCTAATACTTAGCATGGGCTTGTCTGCAGCTGAGCCTACAGTGAGCATAAATGCCCCCTCAGCCCCCGTACAGAACTCGTTTCAGTTAAATCAATACAGCCATAGGGGACACTTGAGGAAGCAAAGCTATTAGTGGGACAACAGTTAATTCTGGGGGAAAGAAACAAGCAACAAAAGCAATAAAACTGACTGATTGCTTATGCAGACACTGTAACCCTTTCCTGTCTGGGTCCTGCAGCACAGCAGAGGTGATGCTCACTGGAAAAGCCCTTCCTCCCCAGGTCTGGCATGGTCTCTAAGGGCAGCTGCAGGGCAGAGGGCAGTGGCACAGTGGTGGACACGGGGCTGGGAGGAGTCAAGGCTGCTCTGGAGAAGGAAAGTGCCATTCCAGGAGATCCCATCAACATGCAAGAGCTCAGGAAAGCAGTTCTTGGCAGCAGGAAAATGGGACAGCACGTGGTGACTCCAGCTCTATATCTATGTATGCTGGAAATCATGGTCCAGCAGCACACCTTTGCTGAACAGGACAGCTCAGAGCAGTGCAGGGACATCCCCCAGGGACACACAGCTGCCAGCACCTGAGAGGGGCCACCTCTGCCACAGCAACAACACACCAGGAAACCACCCAGGCCCACACTCCCTAATCTCACACCTGTCTTCCCCACACTTCCCCCATTTCCTCTGCCCCCTTAGATCATGCTGACTGTAGCTGTAGGCATTAGGTGGGAAGGTGGCTGCCATGGCTTTTCTCTCTGAAGCACCTCAGAGAAGTGTAGGAGCTTGCAGAGGAGCTCTGCAGCAGCAGCAATGTTGGCAGCAGTGTCGAATGCAGCTCAGGAGGCAGCAGGGCCTGGGTGAGTGCCCGGTGCCCAGAGCAGCACGGGGGGAGAGCTTGCCAGGTGACAGCTGCATGGGAAATCACTGAGAAGATGTGGAGATGGAGGCTCTGTAGCAAAGCAAACTGACTAAAAAGCAATGCCAACATGGAGGTGGTGAGCTGAAGGTACTGCAAGCTGCTGGTACAGAGCCACAGAATGGTTCAGGTTGGGAAAGGTCAAGTCCAACTGTGCACCCAGCACCATGTTCAGCACTAAGCCATGGCCTCGAGTGCCACAGCAACACTTTCAGGGATGGTGGCTCTACCATTTCCCAGAGAGCCTTTTCCAGGGCTTTACAACCCTTTCTGAGAAAATTTTTTCCTTACACCTAATCTAAACCTCCCCTGGTGCAACTTGAGGCTATTTCCTCTTGTCCTGCCATTTGTTACCTTGGAGAACAGACTGACCCACACGTGGGTCAAACCTTCTTTCAGGGAGCTGATGTCCCCCCTTTTCTCCAGGCTGAGCTCCCCAGCTGCTCCTCATCAGATTTGTGCTCCAGACCTTTTCTCTGGACACTCTCCAGCCCCTCAATGTCTTCCTTTCTGAATATATCAGCATTTCTTTAAGGGTGATGTCTCTAAAATAGCAGCAATAGGTTCACCCACACCCGTTCCATCTACAGGCCTGTCCTTGCTCTGTCTCAGGCCTCCACTTGCCCCTCTCAGCCCACGAGGTATCCAACAGTAAAACAGACTGAAAATGGGTAAACAGCCACAAACTGAGCCTGGCACTGATCAGCCTCCCCTCCTGACAGCACCAGAGGTACTAGAAATTAAAAAAGCCATTTTTATTGCTAAAGCCACCCAGCTGTGGGAGCACCCGACTGACCTCCGAGCCCAGGCCTCAGGCGGTTGTCGTATCCATCCAGGAGCCTGTCCAGGATGCGAGTAAAGATGGTGATGTTGTCTTTGCTGTCATCCACGACGTCTGAGACGTGTTTCTGAGAGAGCCTGGCACGTGGGGCAGGGGGAGAAAGCAGGGAAAAGTGTTAGGAGGGAAATCTGCACTGTGCATGATCTGAGCACTTACAGGGAGTGAGCGCAGGTTGGTTCCTGCTCCAGCCTGGAGGGTAGGATGGGGCTCAGCTTCTGATAAAGTCATAAAGTCATTTCTGATCAGCACAGGGCATTTTTGATCAATTCCCCTCTGTCCTCACAGACCCCCCCACTGTCCCCTCCCTATCTTTCCCCACTCAGAGCCAGCAGCACCACGGGGAGGGTTTAAGAGCCCTATTTTATCAAGGAGCTGCCCCAGCATCCCCTGTCTGCCCCTAAAAATGGGCATTTTCTGAGCAGAGGCTGTGGGAAGCTCAGTTACTCAAGTGCCACTATCTCCTTACAGGCAGCATGGAAGAAGTGACACCAGTTATTTGCCAGATTGAGCCATTTCAAAGATCTCTGCCCCAGGGAAGAGGGGAGACAGAAAAGTAAGAATTCAGGAAACAGGCTTAAAGCCTCATCATTAAAACACTTACTGAATCAGCCCTGCAGTTTGCTGAACTTTCCCTATTTATAAAAACAAATGAGTTTCCACATTCCCATCTCTGCTCAACACAAGAAGCCTGGAAGCCCCCAAACAAGATGATTTCCTCAGAACACATTCTGCCCCAGGTGGTATAAAACAAGGAGTAAATTCCTCTAAAAAAGCACATCTCACTGAACAAAATCTTCAATGCAGTTTTGCAAACACAAGGGGCTCAAGTAATACATTTGCATTTTGTGTCTCCCTTTCAATCAACAGAAAAGGAGATTGTGAGTCCTTCTGGAACCACCTGCCTCTAAAAGAGATTTCAGATGACACAGACCAGCAGTGCTGTGGCTTCAAGCACAGCTTTCCCCAGCAGAAATAGCTGTTAGGACCAAAACAAATGGAAAGGAAGAAGATTAAGTAACAGAAAACAAAAAGAAAAATCTATAGAGATGAAGAGTTTTCAAGGAAGATGGAAGAGGAAATAAGAGAGAGACAAATGAGGCAAAAAAAAAGATTAAGAGGCACAAACAGGCAGCGAGATGGCTGAGGAAGCCCAGCCAGGCAGGGGAAAAAAGGCTGCTGAAGCAGAGGAATGCTCAGCAGCAGCTACAGGAACCCCTCGGGAGCAGGGAAGCCCTGACTGGCAAATTGGCACTAAATGGAGAGGTGAGTAACTGGGGAGTACTGGCCAGAGGAAGATCACAAATGCCACAAACCAGAGGTGGTAGACATGAAATTAATTCATGGTTACAATTACCAACGACAGCACCTATGACCATCAGAAGTGTCACCCTGGGGGAAGAAAAGCCCCTAAATTGTCACTTTCTAACATTTCTGCCTCTTTCCTTCCTACCTTAGCCTTATGTCTTTTGATGTGTGGCAGACATTGGTTTCAGCACGCATCATTAAGTAAATGGGGGAAAAAACCAAGAAACTACAGAAAAAGGAATATTATTTAAGAAGTTCAAAGCTTAATCCTGCTGCATCCCATCTGGTCAGACTGGTTACCCCTGACACTGCTGGTGCACCTGTAAATACACTGTGAGGAGCCAGTAAGGTGACAACTACCAGAGCTGGCTTGGAGTTCTCTACCAAAGTGTTCAACCAACAGAAAACCCAGATTCTGTAAGGTAAAAGAGGAGCAAAGAGTATTTCCTAGCAAAAGAGGAAAAATTGAGAGCAGGGTATGGGTACTTTTAGAGTCAGGCTGAATCAATACTATTTAGAATGCTGCAGTTAATTGAAATATTCCGTTTTGGGCAATTCTGACATTAATTTTCATTGGCTTCATTGACCAAACACTCTGGGAAATTGCATTTCAAGTGCCTGAGGTCCACTTCTCCAGGGGCACATCCCACCTCTCACAGGAACCACTTGGCCTCTGTTTTTTAGCAAAGCAACACCTGGAAGAGAGGTCAAGGCAGAAAGTTGAGCCTCTAGGAACAGAAGGAGGGTAACACAGCGCTGAAATTCCAGCTTCCATAGGGTGAGGCATGGTTGGGATAAACCTGACCCAGCCCTAATGCAACCTGCCAGATCCAAACATCACAACACCCCTGACATTACAAACTGCATCACAGCCTCCAAGATTTCCAGCTGAATCCAAATGCTGGTTTTTGGCTTTTCATCTGAACTTGAACTCCCTGCAGGTAAGGAGAGTTTAGAGAAATTTAACAAATGCCTGCAGTAATTAGTGGGATTTCAATTGTACCAGCTTTCAATAGATGTCGTGGTTAAAAGCAATCTGTCCCAGTGTCTGCTGATGAGTATATAACCCTCTATAACTTATGAATAGCTACCATGCTCATGAAAAGCTCATTCATTAATGTTTTATAAGCTATCTTTAAAAATTACCCATAATATAAAGAGTGAGAGAACGGATTTTTGTGAAGGAACTCCTGGCGGAGGCTCAGCAGTGATGGGGAAAAATGAGTTTACAAATTTCAAAGCTGTTTTACTTAGCCTGACATTTGAGGGTTTGACTTCAATGTGAGCAGTGTGGGATTCACTTGGGAGGTGCTGGGGGAAGAGCAGTGTGGGCAGGACAAGGGAAGGTGCAGGCGGGGAGAGGCAGCAGCACCTCTGCCTGGCACCTGATCTGGGCTAATAATTCCTTTTCTAGGAAAGCTCTGGGCTGCCTCACCTCACCTCAACATAAAGCTAAAGCTGCCCTTTAGCAAGGCATAAAGGAACTGCAAAGAGATGTGCAGGATCAAGGTTTTAAAATAATTAAAATCCTTTAGGCAGGAAGAACGGAGGTTTACAGCAAATTTAATTAGGATAGGCTTGAGGAAAAGTCATTACCTTGCCACCTGTGCTCAGGCTCTCTGGGGAGTTGTGCCACATCAGCACAGGGGTCCCCTTGCACACAATTTAGGAAGCAAATCCTCCTGGGGACCGATATTCTGAGCAATCCCTGCGTGGCAGGAGGAGAGGGAGCAGCGGCTCTGGTGAATACGTGATGGGGAGGAGAAGCAGGGAGGAAGGCAGAGCTGCAGGCACAGGGCATGGGGACAGCCCCACAGCCACTGTCGGGGGAAAGGCCAGTGCCCAGGGCTGACTGTGCCTGTGCAGAGGGGCAGGGTCAGCACTTCCAGGCAAGGCAAGCTGCAAAGTCAAATCCGAGCAGGCAAAGCAGAACAGGCAGGACAGGGCGGGAGGGGCAGCACCGACATCTTTTCATGCATGAAGATCCTTGCTCCTTTCTGGACTTCTAACTCAGCAGACAGCATTTCAGGGTCCATATCTGGCACTCTAAAGGCTTTTCTAAATGTTTTATAGAAGTCATGTATTATTTGCACTTCTCTACCTCTGTGCAGAGCTCCTCCCTCCCCACAGCTGGCGGCATCTCCTTCTTCCTTCCTCGAAGGGCTCCCCGAGCTCACCCAGCAAAAGCTCTGGCAGGATGCAGTCACGGACTAACAGGCTTTCATCTCCTCCAGACTGCTTCCAGAGGCTGGGAAGGTGAGGCTGGCAGCAGCACTCTCCTTGCCAGGGCAGCCAGAGCCTGCACACCCAGGCACAGGAGAGCAGCAACCCCTGCCAGGACTGGCAGAGAACCCTGGTGCTGCAGCAGGTCAGGTGTGCTGCCCATGGGTCTTTACACCATTAACAGCCAAACAGATGAAGCAGATTGATTTTCTGTTCTTTAAAAAAGTATTAAAATATTAAATGAGGTGGAGGGAATCTCTCTTCCAGGTTAAAATTCAGGCAAGCAGAGTCCTTGCTCGGAATGAATTGTGCAGAGGCCAGATCTGAAAATAGGTTTTGTTGCAAAAAATGCTGACAACTGATCTCAGTGAGAGCACCTCAAATAATGCCAGTGTCGGCCACCTTAGGGACTGAATAGCCCCTGGGTGAAAGGCTTGGGGATGGGGACAAGGGGAGGGTCAAACACAGCAGAAACTCTTTAGACCTTTGCCCTGGACTGCTTCATACACATACTGACCCCAGGATATTTAAGTTCAGTAAGAGAACTGCAGCTCAGCACTCACCACCTTACCTAGCATCAGCAGGGAGAGCCAGAAGCAGGACCAGGACTCCAAGGCTGAGGAGGGAGAAGGGCCCCATTCCTGAGAGCCTCAGTGCCATGGTGTCAGTGTGCAAAACGAGCCTCCAAAACCTGCCAGGGAGGGACACAGTGGAAAGAGAGGAGAGAAAAGAGATTTTAGTTACTAGGGAAAAGCAAATAGTTCTGTTTTTCATGTTGGGCAACAGTCAGTATTTCTGGGGTCCTGTATTTGAAATCTCAGGAGCCAGAGGCAGCATCATGCCCTGGAGCACTGCTGGCCCTGGGGAAGCTGCATCACGGGGTCAGAGCCAAGCAGGTACACACATCATAACCCTCACCCCACCCTCACAGCAGATCCTGCAGCTCCCCAGGTGCTTCAGCAGCAAGTGCAAACGTCGCTTTCCAAAGCAACCACGCTGGCTCTTCTTCCACCCATCCCTTCCTCCACCTCACCCTGCAGGCTCAGTCCCCAGCTCACCTGGTGCCTCTGCTACCTCGGTGACATCCACACAGCAGAACCACTTGTGAAGTCTCAAGACCCATTTTTTTCCCCCAACATATTTTTCTAGACAGTTAAACCTCATTTAATTCCCGTAATGACACTGCCAGAAATTGTTATTAAGTTTGACCACCGAGGCCCAAGGTGGTGGGAGCGCTCGACGATACTACACTTAGTGTGCTCAGAGTTTTCATTAATGCTCAGTTTTACTTTTATTGTGATGTTATTGCACATTTAACTGCCTTCTCCTTTTATGTATCTCATTATGTTGATGCACCTTGGAGCAGCACTGCCAAGCAACAGCCTGGATAAATACAGCTTGTCGTGACATCTCCCCCTCACAACGCTCCCTGTGTGGCACACAGGGGATCCAGCACCAGGCACAGGCAGCCCCACTCTGAGCCCCCAGAGCCAGCAGTGAAGGCTCCAGTCAATCACAGCAAGCAGAAACCAGGGCAAGGTGCTGGTGCCAGCCAAATGTGACCTCTGGATTTCTGCACTCAACGCTGCAGAGCCTCAGGCAGCTCCCTCCAGCACTGAAGGAGGTGCTGGCTGCAAAGCCAAACCCCAGCACCTGGATGGCAATTCTCAGCCAGCTGAGGCTGCTTCAGGATGGGCAGGGGAACTGTCTGAGTGCTGCCAAGGAGCAGGGGTTCTGCACAGGGATGTGGGAGAGGAGAACTCCCAGCAGAAATCCTGTGCAGAGGGCTCAGCCAAGCAGCCTGGACACACCTGGAGATCACACATGGCTCAGTGTGCACCTGGCTACCCCTGCCCCTGCAACAGAGGAGGAACAAGGCCAGGCTGGGTCCTGTGTTTTATCACATTTTTGCATTCAGCTGGTCTCCCCACAGCAGTGTGGCCCTACAGTCTCCCTGGAGGCTGTGCTTGATCCTTGTTTTTTAGCTCCAGGAGCACATGAGCTGCCAGGCAGGCAGAAGGGAAGAGGCAGACACCACCAGCCCTCACCACCCACCTCAGCTTTTGTTCTGGCAAGATACTCACTAACAGCAGGCACGGGGGGGGGGGGAAAACCCAAACCAACCCAGCATTCGGCCCTAGTTACCTTTACCTTCCTCCCCATCACTCACTTAAAATCCTTGCAGAAATTAATGCACGGATTAATTTAGGCACAGTGTGCTCAGGCTTTATTAATCAGGATTCTACCTGAATGCCCTCTAGGGAAACTCATCCTCACACCAAAGGAGGTGCAGGAGCCTCTGGCATGGACACACCCATGGCTCTGATTTGGGATGGCTCCTCTGGCTCTCACCACTTTCCAGCTGAGAAGGGACACACAGTCTTGGAAATTCAAGTATTTGCTGTTGAAGCACAAATTAACTGGCTGAACATCTGTTCTGTGGGAAATTCCAACATTTCGGGGAGATTCGTTCCAAATCACGACAAGGACAGATAAAATGTTGATTTTTCTTACAAGGCAAATTCAGAACTTCTTCAATAAGCAGCTTCTCAACAGATTTCCTTTCAACTTTTCCCTTTTGTTTCATTTCAACTTGCATATTATACAATAGTATTTAATTGATTTTTTCCCCCTAAGGCGATTTCAAATGTGAGCCAAAAGCAAAAAAAAAAAAAAAAAAAAAAAAAAAAAAAAAAAAAAAAAAAAATAAAAGAACCATTGCTGTCTACCCTCTCCCCTCCACAAAACACCACTGAAAATCTTCACTGAAATCAACATTTTCCCATTCAACTGCTGATTTCAAAAAATGCTTTGTTTGGGCAGAATTTGCACAGCCAGCAGACTTTTACCAGGGATCCCCACACAAAGGAGAACACTGGATTTGCAGCAGGTGCCTCCTGGCTCTGCAGGAGCTCTTGTGGCTCCTTTAGAACATTAGGGATGATTTTTATCATGTTTGGTGAAACCATGTGTGGGGCAGATTATGAACCATCAGTGGAAAAGTGAAACAAAACAAAAAAAAAGAGTACTAGAAAATGGAGGACCAAGGTAATTCAGAGGGTCAAGAACAGTGACAAAATCCAGAACACCTTCCATGTGGGTGTCCTGTCTGTGCCAAGGAGCTCTTAACAACTGCATTTTCACCAAACCTTGTTCACAGGGTTTTCCTTCAATATTATACAGAGATGAAGGTTCATTTTCTACTTTGGATAGTTCTGATGAGGAAGATGCTAACCAAGGATAACAGGGGTGCTTGAATTAAGTCAAATTTGTGCTTCAGTCTCATTTTAAGCATCAGAATGAGCTCTACATACCTGCACTGGGAGCAAAATCTGTTTTCATTACTTGCCCAAGTAAACATTTTGCTAGTCAAATATCAGTTTGTTCACACTGAGAAGATCCCCAAAATGGGGACTTGCTGTGGCTGCACTTAGGGACTCAGGAAGGACAACACAGCATGGAAAACAGCTTGGGACTGTTTCCTACCACTTTCCTTTGGTTCATGCATTGCATTTTTCTCGGGAAGCTGGATAGAAGAGGCTGCAGGGCATTTCCCTCATTCTGTGGCTACTTCACACTTGGAGATGGATTGAGAAGCAGAGCCAATCCTGCTCATCATCACCCTGCTGCCAAACAGGAAACGTGTTGGAAAGTACAAGGAAGCTTTTGCAGAGGAGATTTCACCATTCAGACAGTTTAGGGGATTATCCAAAGCTCCCTATAGCCAGATCCTAGTGTTGTTCCCGTGGCACATCAGCTCTCAGCATCACTTCTCCCCTTTCCTGGGGCCCTTGACAGCCCACCACAGGCACACACAAGAACCCAACTGGTGCAAGTGCTTCAGAAGTGATGCCTTAGGTTTTAGCTTTTATATTTTTCAGAATCTCTGCTGCTTAGTGTGTAACTCTGAAATCTCATATTAGGTGTTAGTAAGTTCTCTTCACAGGATAGTTGGACAAAACAATTCCTTTCTAGCTAGAGAATCAAGGACAACTGGTACCAAAAAGCAGAAACAACAGCAAGGGAAAGGGGGCAAGCCAGGGGGCTGAGACTTCATAGCCGGGGGCTGTGGTTGGATAATTAACCCCAATGTGGAGATGAACCAAAACTTATAAAAGTGTAAAAACTTGTGACCAGGATCCATGTTGGATTTAATTTGGGTGTAGCCCCAGCCAGGCTCTTACACTACCCAAGGTGTATCCTTTCAATAAATACCTATTTTATCCCTTTTGCTCTGTTTAGTCTCTGTTCCAGGTCAGCCTTTCCAGGCAACAAAAGCCCAACAGCTACTGGCCACACAGCCTCCCTAATAAAATCAGTTTGTAAAATATCTCTCGAGGTTTCAACAGCCCAGTAACTGAGCTCCTCAGATTTTAGCACACGAGAGTAGCTCTTGGAGAGGATGCTGATGGCAGAGCAGGCGAATGAGTCCCTCGGTGCACAGGGAAGGGATGGGAGCACCCACGAGAGTGCCTCAGGAAAAGCAGCACTGGAGCTGCTCCAGCCCGTGCTGGGGCTGTCCTCGTGCAAGGCTATTCAGCTGTCACTTCCCACTCAGGAAAGCTCTGAATCAGCCAACGCCTTGATCTGAATACCTGCAGAGATCCCTGATCCTCGGAAAGGGGATGGAGGATGCAGGCAACGTGCATTTAACTGCATGTAACCAAGCGAGGGTTTAGGAATGTTAATTGGTTGTTAACAGCCTCAAAGATGAAAAAAACACCCCAAATCTCTCACTAGGACTTGCTGAAGGGAAAACTGTACAGTGTCCATGAAGAAAAAAGTTCAGAATGCCAAAATTTTCAAGCTCAGAAAATAATGGTACAACTCTTTAGACTGACCCCCCTCTTCCATAGAAGTTTAAGAACATCTCCCCAGAGCTTCTGGTTCTCCTCTGTGTCTGTGCAAGATGGAGTCTGGAGGGATGGTGTGTGCTCAGAGCAGCCCTGCACTTCTTCCTTCCTCCATCTGTCCATTGCTCACTCCTTAATGGCACGCTTAGCAAATGCACTCAGCACTAATTGTGCAGTTGCTGGTACCCTCCACAGCTGAATCCAATGCAGATTTTCCAAGGAGCCCTGCTGACAGTCTGCAGCTGGAATCCAGCGATACTTCTAGTTCACAACACGTGGAATTTGTCAGGTGTCTTTATAACCACACACCTAGGGGCTTCACAAGCATTCTCACTCCTCTCCAAGACAATCTGTCCAATCTGCAGAGTGCCATAGCACAATGACACTCCAGGGAAATACAGTCTTCCTGTTGGATGTGCTGTGAACAAGAAATTGGAAAACCAACCTTCCTTCCTTCCTTCCTTCCTTCCTTCCTTCCTTCCTTCCTTCCTTCCTTCCTTCCTTCCTTCCTTCCTTCCTTCCTTCCTTCCTTCCTTCCTTCCTTCCTTCCTTCCTTCCTTCCTTCCTTCCTTCCTTCCTTCCTTCCTTCCTTCCTTCCTTCCTTCCTTCCTTCCTTCCTTCCTTCCTTCCTTCCTTTTCCCACTGAAGAGAGTCTGGAAACCAAAAAAAGTACTGGAATGCTGGAAATTCCAAATCAGCAAGGTACCCTAGTAACTATGCCAACATTGGGTATCTCCTGACTTGGCACACTGAGCCTGATCTTCCCAGAAATCCTTATTCTAGAAACCATTAAATATTCCGAAGTGCCTTCCTAGAAAAGAGTGATTAGCACAGACTTACTGCTGACAAGGGAGAGACACAGAACTCTGGAGGTGAAGACTGGAAGGGAAAGTTTGCAAAAACACCTGAGAGAACGGCCAGAGAGGGGAATACTGTAAGCACCAGAAAAGAAATGAAGGCAGAAGAGGTCCATAAACCCACCTGAGCACGTTTGTGAGAGTCACATGAGTATCTCACTGAATTACTGCCTCCTGGGAGGATGCACAGCCAGGGGAACCATCAGATTCACTCAGCAATAGTCTCACCATGCAGATAGCATTCAGAAGCAGCCCAAAGGACAAATCTGCCCCAGCACTGCAACCAGAGATGCTGTCCACCTGTGGTGTCGTTGGATCAGCATCCCCACATGCTATGCATGGACACCAGGGGCATCAGCTGGAGGGGTGCAGAGCACTGACAGCTCCCACTCAGCCCCCAGGACCTGCAGCAGCTGCACATCTTTTGTCAAGTCAGGTACCTCAGGGAGGGCTGCGCAGTGAGGAGCTGATGCTGGGAGCCAGATGGAAATCAGACTGGGAAGAAGAGGCAGCCTCAGCCCAAAAGCCCAGATCAAAGCACTTCTGTGCAGGAAGAAGAGGGTGATCCAGACCCTGGTGGTGTCAAGCACCATCTGCCCACCTGCACGGCAGCACAGCCAAGCACAGCACTGTGACCTCACAACACCTGCATATTTACCCCCAAATTCTGCAGCACCTGCACAGCACAAGAAGCTCATTAAAACCCTTCCACATTGCACTGGAGCCTCTCCAAAACAGGTCCCAGGCAACAAGAGAGGTCCTTCAAGACCCATCAAGGATTGCAGAATCATCCAGCCTTCACGGGCTGGGCTCTGTCCAGCTGTCTCTGACCCTCTGTGAGCACACCAGGCTTCTGGTGACCACTGCTGTGCCTCTTTAATGCTTCCTTGAGCAAAGCTCCAAGCTCTCTCCGCAGAGACAGCAGCCAGCAAGTGCTCAGTGCAGCAGCAATAAACACAGACGAGGCACACGCTGCCCTGTGTCCCTGCTGGGGAGGGTTTTCTTCAGTTCTCAATCACTCCAGCCGAAAAAGGAGGGACCCCTGGAACAAAAAGAGCTCTTCATTTGAGGGCAGGGGCAGCAATGAGCAGCCAGAGTTCATCTGGAAGGCCAGAAATGGCTGAGTGAGACGCTGTGGTGTTTCACCAGACCCCTGTCTCACATCCCCTCGCTTCCCAGGTTGTTTGCATCCCTTTGTTCTGAAATGAGCTCGCTGGGACGGCCGTGTGCGCTGCACAGTGCAGGCACAGACACCCAGTTCAGCAGCCCAGCCCTGCCAGCTCCGAGCTCTCCCTGCACCAGCCAGCACAGGGCCAGGCTGCCTTTGGGAGCCTGGATCCAGCCCCGTGCTCTGCTTCCATCACCTGAGGTCGCCCGGATTTCTCCAGCTTGCCTCTAGTTCAGCGCTGGCTGGTGCTGTACAGACGCTGCTGAAGGCCAGAAGCTGCTACAGTGTTTTAAAGAAATCAGAGACCAAGAAACAGGCAGCAGCACCTCCATCCACCTGAATCCAACTTGCTATTTGCCACCTACTTAGAGAAACAGCCCTGGCTCGCAGCGAGGCAGAGGAACCACACAGTCCTCGACTCCTGAGCACGGAAATGTTTGTGCTCACCTAGCCAAGAGGCACACGCTGGCTCGTCCCTGCAAACACACAGGCACTGCACAAGCCATAAACAACCTTCCCGTGAATCTGCCACACACACAAGGTACGAGGCACACGTGATGGTTATCGAATGTGTTGGCTGCAGCTCTGCAAGGGACGCCAGCAGAAGACACTTGGAAAGCAGAGGCACCAAGCAAAGAAATTAAACGTTTAGATCAACATGTAAACCTTGGGAGCAAGCCTTAAAGTGGATTTCTTTGGTAAGTTGTTCTGCTGGTAACGAAGAAATAAGGTCTGTGCCCAACTCCCAAACCAGCTTTAATTTTCCAAAATGAGAACCAGCTTGACAGTTTTTCCTCATCAAAACAAAATTAATCCAAGTATTGCATCTCTCTACTCAAAAACACATCCAGAGGGACTGTAGAGTGATTCACACCCACAACTGCTATGGGAAACCGTTTGCACTCATAGTGTAACAAGCCAACACTGATTCACCCACATAATTACAGGCAGACACTGATTCACAGCTACTGCAACTGCAGACAGACTGACTCACAATCAAAGCAACTGCAGACAGACTCAGGCTCACAATCACAACTGGAAATACAACCGTGCTGACAATATCCACGATTCCGTGTGTCTGCAATTCCATGTACACACCAACCTCTGGAAAACTGGCCAGCAGTGCAAACACTGTGCACCAAACCCCGGGGTTTTTGCTGGCACTTTTAACCTTCACCCCAGAGCCATCTTTCCCTTGCTGATGGAACAATCTCCACACCTCAGAAGCCATCCCTGCCCTGGCAGTGCCTGCAGGAGCCCAGCACGAGTGTCAGAGCCTGGCCCCAGGAGCAGATTGAGACACACAGTGCACTCAGGCATGGGGAGTGTAGATGGTGCAAGGCATCCCTGTACATCCCCTCTGATCCACACACGGCTGCGCTGACTCCGTGATTCCAGAATATGAGTAAATGCAAGCCAAGTATAATACATTTAGCCCATGGGCAGAGGAGATGGCAAAAGACTCACCACTGGGCAAAAGCCTGAAAAGCTGGATTATTTACTACACTCTCTGGCTGGGTATGTAATTATGTCAGTGTTCAGCCTGGGTATTGTGCTACTTTTTGTAAACAGTTGGCAGGAATACTCTGACTGAGATGAGGGGCTGGCCTCTGTCTCCAGTGTTGAGAGAGGCAGGCTGAAGAGGACATGGTCTACTCAGACAAAAAGAAACTGAGGTGAAAGAACACATTAAGCAGGAAAAGGCGAAGGAGAAGCTGAGTGAAGTGGGACAGGTGGCAGTCTACAGACAAAGGGAGAGGAAAGGAGAAAGAACAGAAGGAGAAAAGCTCCACGATGCAGACTTGTGATAAGAAGCTCCAAAGCGAGGAAAAGCAGCAGTCCCCCCGTGCCGAGGGTGTCTGGCAGCAGTGCAGACAATGCATCTGTGCCTCTCCACACACCGGGACTGGCTGCACACAGAGAGCCAGGAGGAGATTCCAGGGGAAAGGACACAGCAGCCTCCAGGAGAGCCAGGAGGAGATTCCAGGGGAAAGGACACAGCAGCCTCCAGGCGGGCGTGTGCCGAGGCCCCAGGTGCAGCTGCAATCCCTCCCTCCAGCTGCTCGGAGCTCTCTCGGAAAGGAGCAGCAGGGTCAGGCTCCAGCATTGCTGCCTCTGTGCACTGCGGGGCACCCGGGCACCACGGGCACAGGCTGAAGGACAGGCTGGCCAAACTCCACCGAAACAGCATCACCTCAAAACCCCTCAAAATCCCGCATCCTCCAGGGTAAGGGAAAAGTTAAGAGACAGACTACATAAAGGAGAAGACTTGCCTGAACCACAAATAGCATCTTCTAGTTGTGGGCTGGTCCTGCCTCAGCACCTGCTGGTTTCCTTCTTTGCTCTCCCCAGAAGGGCACTAAGGGGATGGTGAGGTGAAGGAGCAAACCTGCTCTGCTGTTGCCATCAGGACAACCCGGGTGAGCAGCCACTGGGAGCTGCTCCTGCCAGCCCACAGCAGCGGGAATCTCACCAGAGGGTCCTGGTTCTCTGCTTCTGTCTGGGGACGCTGCTGCATTTGCAGCCAGTCAGTGGCAGATTCGAGGGAGACACTATAGATGCAATTGGCCAGGGAAATGAACTATTTGTTCAATTGTACTTCTCTTGTCCAGGCGAGAACCATTCTGGCAGAAGGCAGAGCGAGGAACAATGGATAAGTGTTGCAGTGGGGACTCTGCCACTTAATTGCTTTAGGCTATTCCTTTTTAATGATCCATATCTCAGTCCTAGTAACTCTGGGAGAAGGAGAAAAGACCTAGACCTCTTTTCCCCTGTCCCCTCATACCAGCCTCAGAAACCGCAGCCCCCACAACTCCTTTCCCTCCCCAGCCCAACACAACATCTGTGCCCATTAGGCCTGGCAGCAGGATTCCGGGGGAAATTTGACTTTGCTTTACTACACCCTTCTCCTCGCTCAGCCCTTCCCCTGCATTGCCGGTCCGGCTCCAGCCCGTGGGGGGCTCAGGATTGTCCTCCTCCTGGCATTTCTGCCCGCAGTCGCTCTCCCCGTGGTCCAGCCGGCGGTGCCAGGCGGGCGGGCTGGATGCCGGGCGGGGAGCACCGGGGCACGGCTGCGCTCCGGACCGACACGCGCGGGAGTTGCCGCGGGATCAGGGATGCTCCGAACCCGCCCGGCCGAACCCCCGCTTCCCTCATCCCTCCGCCTATTGTCCGCCGAGCCCCAGACAATACCCAGGGACCAGCGCAGCCCTCGGCAGCCCCATCCCATCCCCTGCCCTGCTCCGCGCTGCTCCCCGCCTCCTCCTCCGCCGGGGATGCTCGGGGAGCCCCGGGGGAGTGGGGACGCGCCCGCCGCCCACCCGCCCGCACTCACCGGCTGCCCCGGCGGGGGCTCGGGGGCTCGGGGGGCGGCCGGAGCCCGCTGGGCTCCGCAGCGCTGCGCTGGGCTCCGCGCCCCAGCCCGCCGTGCCGCCCGGCCGGGGCTGCCAGTGCCGCCTGCGCGCTGCTCCGGCCGCGGCGAGCGAGGCAGACAGCGAAGGAGGGAGGGGAGCAGCATCCCCCCGCCTTCCTCCTCCTCCTCCTCCTCCTCCTCCTTCTCCCCGCGCCCCGGAGGAGGGTTTACCCACCCGCTTTGTGCCGAGCCGCCCGCCCCGCGGCGTAGGCAGCGGGGATGGGTCGCCGTCGCTGCCCCGGTTTGGGGCCACCTCCCCGAGCGATGGATGCTCCGGGGTCCTCCGCCCAGCCCCGGCCTCAGAGCACCGCCATCCTTTCGGCGCCGGAGGATGAGCAGAGCGGGGCTGGCTGCTCCCTACCTGTTGAAGGGGGGAGCTCCTGGAGGCGCTGATGCTCCTGCGAGGAGGTGGGCAGCACCCCAAGCTGCCTCCACGCTGCCAGGCCTGGCCGAATCCCGGGGCAGGGAAGTTTGGCCCACAACTTGGGGTTGCCGAGGCTTCTATCGCAATAAAACGATAGGCAGAGGGGAACGAACGCGGGGAAGGGGAGAGGAGGAAAAGAGGTTAAAATGCAGCAAGGAGTAGGCAGCGGAGGCAGGGGCAGAAGCGGTGTGGAATCGCAGGGATCCCAGAGGAAGGGCTGGCCAGAGCTGGCTGGGCTCGGGGAGGTTTCGCAGAGCCACACGGCAGCGAAGCTGGGAAGGCGAAAGCTGACAGTGAGGCACACTCAAAATATATTGTCCCTGCAGAGCTCTCCCTGCTCAGCCGCAGTTGACTCCGAGGTACAGAACCAGCCCTCCATCACTGAGGGTGCGGGGTGAGCATCACTGCAGGCACTGCTGACCCCCCCGGATCTCCTCCATAAAATACTCCTGGTTTTGAATACTTAAAGTAACACGGAAACATACTTCAGGACAAGGGCCCTCAAGGCATGGGTGATTAAATCCAATTTAACTGTCAGTTCTCTGCATTGAGGTATTAGAAAATGACCCAGTTCTTGCTTCCAGGAGAAAGTTAGGGGCAATCACGGTTCTACGTCATCCCTGCAGACCACAGCCATTCTGACTTTGGTGAGATAGGAGTATTTATCATGGCATTCCTGGACAGTAGGAAGAGAACCTCATATCTCTTTCAAAGCCAAATTTCATCTCCCTGTGGTCTGAGGATTGTCTTTACTAACCCATGTATCCCAGAGTATCTGTAAGCAGCAGGTTAAATGCCAGCAGAGTTCTGCTTTTCTCTGCTGGGCAGCATCCACAGGCAAGACCTGAGGACCTCACAAGATCTGAAGGCCAACATCTCGAAGAAAAAATGGTCACTGCCCCCACAATCAAATCTGCCATGTTTTAGACCAGATCAGGAAGCATCTTTAGTGTTACTGCAGCACTTGGCTCACTTACAGGAGCTCTGAACCACCACAAACCCTAATCAAGATAAGTTTCTCCAGTCCTCAACATTACATCCAACCCCAGACAATGGAGATTAAATACTCACAGGACAATTTTGCAGTAGCAGAAAGACCTTCAAGTTTTTCTTTTCTGTCCTCTGCAAAATATTTTGCCTGAGCAGCAGAGACCTTACTTTACAGATCTCGTGTGGACAGCCAACATTTTAATTGTCCTTAGACTGTTCACACATGAATGACAGCACCCAGTACATGGTGTAGGGCTGTTGCCATTTTAAAAAACTCTGTTTCTGCATTGAATTCCTCCTGCCATAATAAAGCATCACTCAAGAAGACAGCTGTGTGTGCATGCCAGCAGAGAAGCTTTTTGCTGGTCTCCAAAACTAGGACAAATCATAGGATCATAGGAAAACTCTTATTGGAAGAGATTTCAGGACATCAGCAGCTAATCCAGTGTCCTACTCAGGGCATGGTCAGCTAAGGAAGAGCCGTGTGAGCAACACAGTATGGCCATAGTTCTTCACACAGAGTTCCTGCTTACATCCACGTTTCCTTCAAGCCACCTCTTTTGTTCCTCATTTATATGCTTGTGAACAAAAGAGTGTTGGCAAGGGAACAGGGAAGAGCCCAGAGGGAGTCCCAAGGCACAGCCATTCCCTTAGCTAAAAGCCCCAAGGATCTGGCCCACTGGCAGGTGTGCTTCACTGGAGAATACACCAGGATGGCCAGACCCAGACAGGGGACCTGGCCTGCTCAAGGACATCGAGAGCCTTGAGGCTGAAAGCAGAAATCATCCTAATACTTGTTCTTCCTCTTTTCCAAACTGATTCAGCTGCTGGCATGAGCTGCCTTGGATATGAGAAGAGGCATGAAACAGAATCAGTGAGATAGGCATATCCGGAGACAGAAGTGACTCAGGATTTTAAATGGCTTGTATTGAAGAACATTCCAAGATTTACACATTTAAGTACTGCTAACAGTCAGAGGCAGTGAAAAGCATGCTTCTCTTTGAGGCCTGTTCTTCCACAAGCAACAGGCACACACACTTCCCCAGGAGCAACATCTCTCACTCTGCCCTAAGATGCCTTCACCAAATGCTGCCTCCCCTGCTCAGAGGTCTCTGACACTGCCAGCAGCCTGAACAAGTCTTGGGCATAAGGCCCTTTATTGGAAGGGCTTTCCCAAGAATCTAAAAATCAAGTTGGATCACTCCCCTCGTAGCCACAGCACAGGCCAGGTTCTTACAAAGGTGGGGAAGGGACCAATTGGAGTCAGAGAGAAAAGAAAGCACCAGATGAACAATGAGGTGCTAAGAACAGAGCACCTAAGAAAGAGGCACTTCCCAAACTAGGAGGTCTGTGGATAGCACTTTGTAACCCTTTCTGCCCTTCCAGATGTGCTGATCCACACCATAATCAGTTCTTGCAAATCCTTGGCAGAGCACCTGGGCACCACAGCAAGGTTTGCTTCCAGCTGCCAAACCATTAATCAAAATATCCACCAGTCAAAGCCCTCCTGGAGTAGAGAGGCTGTGCCAGAGATGCCAAAAATCTTCATGCCCCTCATGATTTTCTCACCCCACCTGTTAGCCTTGCAGAGACATCAAGGGAGGCTGTGGAAATCTTCCTTTATCCCAGCCAGTGCAGAAAACCAGCTGACCCATAAGGGAAGTGAGTGCTCCCACCATCTGGACAGTGCATGATGATGGAATTAAAGACATCAGGGCTATCCAGCAGTAGCACAGGAGGAGTTTGGACAACAGGGGATGCTGTCAGGATGGAAGGAAAAGGCTTTGGCCAGGGAAGCAGGCATTAGGTAGCTTAAGAAGTCCAATTTTAGACAACCTTTTCTCTGGGGGTATGGGTAGTGTTATCAATACCTAGTTGTAATTGCTTTGATCTCTGCTCTATTCAGAAGTAAAGGTAACCCTTCATTAAGACTATCAGCCCCTGTGGATACATTCATCAATTTAAGAGACATAAAAACATCTTGTGAAACCTGTAAGCAATTATCTTTTAATGCATCTCTCCATCGTAAGGCTTTTAATTTCTTTTTTAAACTATCTAACCTCTCCATTTCTGCCTTTACCTGCTGGAACATCTCGTTGAACTCTGGCACAGTCCAGGAGCTCCTGGCTTTGAGCAAAACCTTTCTTATGGTGATCAAGGTTAAAATGTGGCTGTCACTATATTATTGAAGAGTAATCTCTTACAATGGAAGTTCAGTAGCCTGGGAATACCTTGCTAATAATTAGCAAAGCGTTTCCCTCCCATCAACCTGCTCAACAAGCCAGAATAAAAGTCTGCTTGCTTTCAGGTCCATGCTGCAATGCCCTTGAACAGAATGGAATTGCAGATTTGAGCCCTTCAACAGCAAAGCAGGAGGGTCCACTCTGAAGGTGCAGGCTGGAGCAAGAGCTTAGGGATGTGCAGCAAACCTCCAGGACACACAGCTCTTGGGGGCAAGTCCAGGCCGTTCTTCCCACCCAAAGCCAGCATCCAAGGAAGCTGGCTGCAGTTCTGTCGCAGGGAAGGGCTGAGCCAGGGCACAGCTGACCTTCCCCAGCACTGAAAGGCAGCAGGGCAGCGTGCTGGGAGGGACGCGCCCCAGTAACACCTCCCACAGGGGCACTGGGAGGCACAGAGCCGCTCCAAGGATCAGAGATCATCACACGGGGAGGGCACTGCAGTTACAAATGTCCTGTTCGGGCACTCGCCTTGGCATGGAGCAGCTGGCACGTGGAGAAAACAGGACCCAGTGCTGGGCACAGCCGAGTTCTTTGTGCCAGTCCTGTGTGAGGGGTTCCCTGCAAGCTGACATCCACTTTGGAGCCCTCTCCTGCTGCCAGGGGAAGCAGCCAGCCTGCAGACAGGCGGCCAGAACAAAGATGTTCCTTTCCCTGGAAGCTGCTGGTCACTCACCGCCAAGGAGCACCCAAAGAGCTGGGACAGGAAAGCTCTTTTCTCCCATTCCCTTCCACTCTGAAAGCACTCAGGGACAGCTCGACAGCCTTATAGACCAAACTCTTGTCCTGCTCTCCTGGTGTCACCTTCTCTCTCTCTCTCCATCCCCACGTGGCAGCTGCCCCTTCTCCCCACCCGCCTGCTCTTTGCAACCGGAGCAGCGTCAGAGCCGGCTGCTGCCGGTGCTTTATTAGCCCATCTCCATGGCAACTCGCCTCCAGCTCCACTCGGAGAGACCCCCGGCTCCTCTCTGCCATAAATCTGCCACCCTCTTTCATCCCCGGTCGGACTCGGGGTCACGGCTCGCCCCGGATGCCACTGTCCCAGCCTCCAGCTGGGGCTGCTGTTTGCCATCTGTAGCACCACGTTTTCACCCCTCAAGCAAAGTCTAATATCCATCCAAAGAGGCAGCATCCGCAAGCTGGAGGTTTGGAGCCACCCATACGAACCAGCACGGAGCTGGAGCTCTGCTGCCCTTGGGCAGAGTGCAGGGACACCCCCCAAAACAGCACTGGGCTGAGGGAGAAAGGGACAATCTCCTTCCCCTTGGGAAGGCAACTGCTGCCCTCCATGACCATGGTGAAGCCCTCAAAGCTTGCCCTGAGGGGACAAAAGCCACTAAAATGCTCAAGAAATGTGTTAGCCCAGCACAGCTCAAAGCAGGTGACTACAATCTGTTGGTCCCCACAAGAACAGACTTCCCCCACACATCTTCTCCTCATGGGAAGGGGCTACATGCTCCTTTCACCCTCTCAAACACACAGCAAAACCTGTTCTTTCTTCCCCCATCTAAACTTCAGAAAATGGAGAGAGCTTTTGCTTTGCATCCCACGTGTTATGCAGATTGTCACTCCATCCATAAATTCCAAGCACCTGATAGTGCTGGGACTAAATCCTGGCAAGACAAATACGAAAGTGGCTCTTGCCACCAGAAGTTCAGGCAACTGAAGAAGCAGCCTGGCAAAGTAAGCGAGAAAAATTACCATTTTCAGAAGCTGTTGGGACTGTGCTGGTGGGAAGGTGATGGGCTAAGGCACAGCCATCCAGTAGCTAAACTGAGGTCACTCACAATCCACAACCAAACATGCACTAGTGGAAAAGATATTTTATTCCTCTCCTTTCCACATTCCCTGAGAGGAACTGATTGATGTATCTACTGATATATAATCCTGAGGGATGCTTGCAGTGTTTCTACACAAGACCACAATCTTTGTTGCCTTAGATGAGGGTTCCAGTGTATCTGAGGGTTTAACAACAGCTCAGGCATGCCCAAGGAAACCCAGCAATGACCATCAGGATGGCTGTAAATTTTTATTTCACACAGATGCTCAACATGCATACCCAGACAACACCTCACAGAGCTAAAAATCCCTTCCTGTGAGGCACTGCAGAGCTCAAGGGCTGTGTCTAGGCAGATCCTGGTAAAGCAGAGAGCTGGAGTCTTGTTTCTATGACAAAACATGCCATCCAAATCTCCAGAAGCCAGGTCCAACTACACGGAGAAGTACCAGAGCTCTTTTAGCAGGGGGAGCTGTCTCGAAATTCAAAAGCTATGTGCTGGCAGTGGAACAAATTCATAAAAGCTAATGGGCCTGAAAGAGACAGTATTTGTCCTGCAGTCCCTTGGCAAGAGCAAAAATAAACCTGGAGAGAAAGACCTGTTCACATATTCCTTGTTTTCTGTTCTGCAGCTACAACAACAGCATCAGTTCAAAGATCCCCCTGTGGAGTCATAAGGTTTTCGATGCCTCAGCATTTCTATTTCTGATGTTGCACATGCTTGTCAACTCCAAATATTCTTAAACAATTTAGATACCCAACACCTAAATTAAGTGCTTATGAAGGCTGGCTTTTAGTCCCTGTTTGTGCTTGGCTTTTTCTGATCCAGGGTCCTTCCAAGTTTTTCTCTGCACCCACAAAGCTGTGAACTCAATTTTTATTCAGAAGGAATCGAGTGGCGTAGAGCCAAAACCTAGAACTTGAAACAGGGCCAGCTATGAGAAGGTTCACACTAAAAATTGCTGGGGTTGACAATGCCAGCTGAAGCGTTTGGAAAATGCCCTCTGTTCATGTTTCACACAATATGTGACACCGTGTCTTCCCTCCCCTCCATCACAGCCTGATAAACTGAGCTCAGTTTATATCAGCAGCCTTCTGGCATAAAAATGCTATTGAGCTTTGGGTGCAAAAGCCATCAGGAGAATAAATCCCCAAGGAAGAGTGAGCTCTGGTGCACTCAGGACCTACCACATCTGTACTCTGAGCTTATTTCTCTCCAAACAGCCATCTCAGGATCCCCTCCATCAAGCAGCAGAGTCACCCATGCAGTGTGGTTGTGGAAAGAGCCTGTCAGCAGCAGAGCAGAAGATTCCCAAAGACCTCAGCTGAACCTGCTGTTTTAACAAGAGCTCTAAATGTCACCACACTGCCATGGTCCCTGGAAAGATTCAGATGTCATATTTGGTGAAGTTTACAGGGAGCACAGGAATACTGAGGCAATGCCTAACAGCCAGTGGGCTTTATCAGCTCTAATTAACTGAAAAAAACCCAGCAGAGACCCAGGGAATGAGAGCTCTTCATGATATTAAGGTGGCTGCAAGGGCCAGGCCACTCCAAGCCCTGGCTGCTGGAGCCACCCTCATGGAAGCTGAGGCTGACCCAACAGCTCAGTGGTTAATGAAAGGAGGAACTTTTTGATGCCAAGAATGGCTACCTAGACCAGAGTTAAAAGAATAAAGTGGGTATTTATTAAAGGCCTTTAACAGGTACACCTTGGGCAGTGCAAAAGCCTCCAAGGCTACACCCAAGGTGCACGAGTCACGATGGTCAGGAGTTTTTTTGGCAGATATAAGTTTAGTCTGTTTGCATATCAGATGTTAATTGTCCAATTAGAGTTTCAAATAATGAAGTCACATTCCCCCAGTTTGCTTCCCCTCAATTCACTTTTGTTTATACTTTTTGGGGCTTAAGGCTGTGATGGTGACCTTGGCTCTCAGGCCTGGAAGGATTGTTCTGTCTGACCAAACTGTGAAGAGAGCTCACTAACACTCTGTATGGAGTTCAGAGTTATTCACTAATGCAGTACAGGACCTGAAAAATATAAAAACTAAAAACTTAAGGCATCATTCTCAGAAATGGTTTGTGTGGTAGCCTCATTCTGGCAGAAAGGCTCCAAAAAAGATCACTTCAGAGCCCCAAGACTCTCCTGTTATGCCCACAGGTCCTCATGCTGCACCATCTACACAGGGCTGGCTTAGCCATCAGTCCAGCTCCTGGCCTTCTCTAACTTCCCCCACACTGGTGGAGACTCCCACTCTCTGGAACACAATCAGTCACACCATTAGACACCCCAGCACCAGTTTGCTGCCAGAACTGGGCCGGCACCGAGGCAGGCACGAGGCTGTGGGTCCCAGGAACTCCTCCCTGGCACAGCACTTGGAGGATCCAGCTGGAGCTGTGACTACAAATGTACAGCATACATACAAATGTATGTACAAACGATCATCAGCGCTCTCCCAGGGCCTGCCTGCTTCAGGAGGGGGTTTTTGGTGCAAACAGGTCACAGAAAAACAGCCAGGGCAGTTGTGCATTTGGTGGCAGAGCAGAACAGCTCTGCACGGGAGGAAGCACCACGGGGCACGGAGCCAGGCAGATGTTCGGCTTCTCTCAGTGCCTGGCAGTGGGATGTGGAGCCTCTGGAAATGCAGCCTGCCTCAGCCAAGTAGGAAAACACAGACCCAGGGACACTCCAAATGAGAAAAGAGATGCTGTAACTTCCCCCAAAGCAGCAATGCTCACAACAGGCCGAGCTGTGTGATCCAGAACAGCCCTGAAGCTGGTTGAGCTGTATGGTTTCAACTCCACATCCCAAAGCCCCCCAGCATTCAGTACTGGGAAGCTGAAAACAGCCACTTTTCCTATGTCTTCTCCCTCCCCCACCAGCTGAAAACAGTTTGAATAAGACAACATTGGTCAAAAGCTACCAAAGATTCAGGTTCAATGATTCACCTTCACGTGAGGTGCTGGGCTACTCTGGCGACCCCACAGCAGCAGCCAGGAAAAGTTGGGGTCCTGGCTCTGAGTGAGTCCCAGTGCTGACAGAATTCACCTGCAGGGCTGGACGTAGAGAGGCAACGTAGAGAGCACCATGCTGCAGCTTCTGAGCACCAAATTTTGCAGGATTTACCAGCGTTAGCTTTACTTTGTTCCAGCTGATAGGAGGGGAGAGGATAATAATGGTCAGGATCCCTTCAGCTTCCCCTAGTCCAGCCAGCCCCACCATTAGGGAGGAGGACTCCTCCTGTCTGGGAGCCAATGCACACACCACCCTCTTGATTTGTAATTAGTGGAATAAGAATGCTCAGTCAGCTGGGAAATCTGCCTGAGTAAATGACATCCTCAAGTGCTTTCTAATCCGAGGAAGGCAGCCTCTCACTTCACTGAGCTAATGGGCTGCAGTGGGGGGCACCAAAATTTCCCCAGTGGACCCACATGCACCCAGGAACAATTCTTTAGCTAATTCTCCATGCCAGCAGCCCAGCTTGTCTCCTGGGAGTAGCTGCTAGGTCCTGCCAAAAGTTTGTGTCAGTAATCAATCTGCCTCAGCCTCACAGCACTTGCTCCCTCCTCAAGGCATAAACTGTTGGAGGAATGGTCCAGGCAGAGAGGACTCTTGGGTCAGGGAATATGGGAGCTACAGAAAGCCCAGGGGCAGGTTCAAGGGCAGCTGCAGTGCTATTTCTGTGGGACAGGACTGGAAAACTGAAAGAACAAAGGTTATGAGTCAAGGCAGAAGCTGCACACCACCTGGCAAGTCACACACTGGAATATTAACTAAAATAACCCTCTGCCTCATCTCTTTTAAATTCAGGCGCACAGGGGAATCCATCAAGGTAATTTATGGTCTGTAGCTCCTGAAATGCCAATCAAAGGAAGCCCAGAGTAACAAGTGTGTTAAAAGGGACCTCATTGATCACTATCTCCACAAACACGGTCTTAATTCCTTCAATCCCGGTTAATCAGGCTACTTTGTTGCTTTTCTTGCACAAAAGATCGGTGGGAAGCATCAGGCATTAGCTGTGCAACCCCCAGATAGCTTCCCTGGTCTGGAGGAGGCGATGGAGGCGGCGTTTGGGGATGTGGAGCATCTCAAAGGTCCCCAAAGAGCCCCAGACAGAGCCTGTCCACAGGACAGGGGGGTTTTCCCCTCTTCCATAAGTGGAAATGTCTCCGCGTGCAAACCACCAAGATTTTGGTGAAAACCTGACGATTAGCAGATGCAGAGATGATAATTAGGAAGGCAGAGAAGGAAGAAAGAGCTCTGTTGAATTCCAGAAGCCCACAGTCCCGTTCCACAGAGGGAGCAGGCTCATCAGTTCTACCAGGAGCAGCAGAGGGGACCTTGCTCTGTGGATTTGCAAATCTGGATCCATCCAACGTGTCAGGAACTGTTGCAGGGAAAGAACCACCCCAGCAGCTTCTCTTTCCACCCTCTCTTTAACAACACAAGCTGGGTTTCCCTAGGTCTGATGTATTTTTGCTCTTTATTTGCCAAGGAAGCCCCTCTGACCTTTTTGCATGCACTGGTGTGCTGCTGCATTGCTGTGAGCTGTGACATCCTGGCAAGCTGGAAAGGGTTGAGATAGCAGGAGGTAATGCACAGATCAGGACTAGATCTGGTCTTATTAAATATAATAATTACCGATCTGGAAGAGGGAATAAGCAGCACATTAATTAAGTTTGAAGAGGATCTGAAACAGAGGAGCTGCCAACAACAAAATTGAAAAATATTATATAAAGAGGAGGGGGAAAAAAAATCAAGTGGGAAGAAAGCAGAACCTATGAGAAGAAAAGACACTGAAGAGGAGCTGTGGGGGAAGGAGGAGGTTTAGCTCTACTTCACCCCAACAACCACAGAAGCCCTTTGCTTATTTCTACCTTTTTCCACAAAGCAAAGCAGTCCCCAGGCAGAAAAGGCTTTGGCAGACCATTGGAGGAAGAGAAGCCCTCCCATGTTTTTTACTTCAACACTATTAGGAAGGAATGGTGGAAGCTTTGTCCCCAGATGAGAAAGCTTTTACCAAAGGGCCATTTTGTCAGCCTGCAAAGATTCATCCTTTCAGTGAAAAAATCCAAGTTTTTTCCTGCAGGGCATGGCAATAAAGTTCAGCAAGGCAGCCGTGCATTCAGCCCAACACAATATAACTGCAAAATTTCACCCCTTCCATTTTTTTTGAGGGTGGAGGGGTTTAGTAAAGCAGTCTCCAGATGCCAAAGAGGCCAGGGAGGGGCATGCTGCAGGAAAGCTTTTCTGAGCAGCAGGGTAACCTGATGAAGTTCCAACTTCTCCAGGACCCAGAAAGTCCAAGTGATCGCCCTCAGACAGGCATGGACCCACGCTCCTCAGTCACACTGCAAAACAAAAGGGCAAACTCCCTGTCCCTGCCCTGACAGTGGCAGCGTTTCTTCAGCTTCCCTGTGGCTGTCTTAAAGCAGCTCCACATTATGCACTCCAGTGCAGAACACTCTGTTGAGGATTAGATCTACATCCAAAGGTGATGTTACAGCTGGCCTGCCCTGGGATTGCCAGTAGAATGACATCACCACTAATTAATCAGCCTCTGTACAGACATTTCTCAAATCCCCTGGATTCAAAGCACAGCAATTAGTCACATATTCCTTCAGGAATTGCCACCTTCCTTTTCTCTTGCACTGCTCTCCCATCTCTCTCTGACATCCGTGCTCTGTGGTTGTGTTGCCGAGCCAACCTGAGCATCGATCCACGAGGAAAACGATCACATGGCATTGCCTGAAGTCCATATCATTATCCCTGATAGAGTGTTGGCCAACAGCACTATTAGCAGGAACAGAAATGCCAGGGACAAGGGGACATATATTTCCCATACTGCTGCAGGGGGCTGGACTCCACTCAGCCCTCAAGCAACCTGAGTGCCCTTCAAAAATAACACTCCCAGTGGGAATAAATCTGGTTTGGGTGGAATCAGTGTCCAGGCGTGGCAGGCTCTGGGTGCAGAGCTCACTCTTCCCTTGGGATTTATCCTCCAGCACCTTTGTGCTGCTGTTTGGTGGCAGCTGCAAACTGAGCTCAGCTTCTCCAGCTGTGATGAGAGCAGGGTCTCCTTCTTTGAGTTTACAAAGCTGAGAAAGGTGTTTAGAGGGGTGGGAAGACCTGGAATAATTGAAAAGGACAAGAAGGAGTTCCTTGGCTGACAGCTCTACCTGTGAGCACAGAGATTTTGGGATTGGTGGAGGAGGTAAGAACAGCTCAGCCAAGGCCACACTGGTCAAACTCTGGGCTGAAAACACAGGACTTTGGGTCATAAAGAGCAGCCAGAGCACGTGGGGAGGGGACCAGAGCCCATAAACACTGCGATGGCCACAAGTGTCTGCTGCCAACAGCCCGTGAAGCCTCTCCAGAAGCAATATCCACCAGGTCAGAGAGTCAAGCTCTGCAATCAGGAGTGCCAGGATTCAGAGCAGCCCTGCTGCCCTCATGCACAGATAGAAGAGCAGCAAATTACGAGAGTGTTTAATTACAGAATCCCCTTACCTCACCACAGCACCTCCAGCTCTTGCAGCCAGCCAGATGTATCTGTCCCAGATGGAATTAGCACAATGGAGGAGCAGCAGCTCCTGTTTACAGGGAGCTGCTATTTGTAGCTGATAATGAGGGACAAACAGCAGACAGCCATGAAGCTGCAGGAGGACAGAGGATGCTCCTCTTGTGAGGGCACATTGTGGGAGCAGATGCTGCCTCTGGCTCCTGCAGAAGGATTTGATCCCAAGTTTCCATAGGGAGCCACTTGCTTTGGTTCCCAGAGGTGTAAGAGACAGCCTGGGTCTGAATTACAGGTGTGCCAGGCACCTCTTACTCTTACTCAGGGGCAGCTGCCCTGCAGAGAACCCTCTGGGGTTAAGTATTCCAAAATAATGACCCCAGAGATCTCCAGCTTGACAGCCAGAAGCATCCAGTGCTCTCCTGCTTGAAGCTCTGCATGTCAATTCTCACAAATTTAAAGAGAGGCTAAAAATAACCTGTCTTCCAGTAGTGGTGGTGTGAAATTAAATTCATTACCATGTGTGAAGCACTCTAATACAATAGTGATGAGTACTACCGAGCAAAGCAGCAGATTGTACAACAGGGAGGAGAAAAGCCCTAAAAGCCACATTGAGTGCAAGTGCTCAGAGAGGCAGAGGTGCTGGAGAGAAGAGCAATGGGGGTCACATAATTGGGATCTATTGATGCATATGCACAGCAAGGGGTGGGGTAAGGTAAGAGAGGCAGGTTGAATTTTCATCCCCCTGAACTTCAGGATTCACTGCTGAAATGTTTCAGTAACATCAGGATGCATAGCAGAAAAAAGCTTGGCAAAGAGCAGAAGGATAAAAATTTAGGGAAAAAACCCAAACAAATAAAAGCACGAACAACAAAAACTTGGCAGAAAAACAAAAAACCAAACAAGAACCTAAGCACCACAAAAGGAAACTTTTAGGCCAAAAAGACTAATGAAATCAAGGTAGAGAATGCCAGGTTTGCAAAAATGCTCAGCTGCTGACACGGAAGCACAACATCTTGAAAAGGCTGATCCAGGAGCCAGTACTTCATTTACTCTAAAACCCTTAGCTGTAAAAGGAAAATATCCAGAGTGTAGAGGTGAGGGGAGAGGAGCAGCAGGCAAATAAAGAGGTGGAAAGGCACACGTATGAAAGCAGGGCTGACATCCTAAAAGTTCTGTGCAAGCAGAGTCCAGACATCCTAAAAACCATTAAAAGCACAGCCAGCAAGCTCTGCAAACCCCTCCTAGCACTGCCACACCAATGAGGTCTCACCACAGGCTCTGGGGAGGAATTTTCAGCCCATCTGATGCCTTTGCCTGGCTTGGATTTCGCAGCTGCAGCTTGAGCAGCAGCCAGCTGTCCTTGGCCTCCAGCCCACAGCAAGCACATCTGGAACAGCTGGGGATGGCCAACTGCTGTTGGCCAGGAGAGGGTTCATCATGTGGATTTAATATTCTGCACTCCATGTGATGCTTTTGATGGGGAGTGTGGAACAGCCACACTTTTAGTCACCTGGGCAGCTTTTGGGTGGCCTCTGCTCTGGATGTGGCACTTTGTGGCTGGCAGCCCATGGACCACTGCAAAGGCTCCCTGGGCCACTTGCAGCTCTTGGCTTCCTCAGGGAATTTAGTCCTTCCTGAGGCTCCTGCAGGCAGATTGCTTTCCATCCCAACCACCTCAGGTAGTTTGGTTTGATTCTTTATGCCCCCCACTTCAGAGCACCTTGCCCTGGACACCTTTGTTTTCCAGTATTTTGTCTCCTATTCCACTGGATTTTTTTACCCTCCCGCTAAAAGAAAAAAAAAAAAACAACAACAATTTTTCCTTTAAAAATGTAAAAGAAAAAGAGGGTTTAGTACTTGCTGCTAAAGATACTTTTTTGAACCTGGGCTGATAATATCAACCAGTTTGCAAAGTACAGAAACTGCAAAGACAAACCTCAGAGCCTCGGGAGCCAGGCAGAGCTGAGCAGTGATTGATGCAGAACAAGGAACAGCCCCAGCCCTGGCTGTGAGGGTGGGTCTAAGGAACTCCCCAAATCCATGAGAGGTGTTTTCCAGCGGGACTGCACACCTGGGAAGGTCCTCAGGTGCTGGGAGGTGACAGCCTGCCCCTGTCCTTGCTGCTGTAACATCTTTTGGTGAGACCTCACCTGCAGAGCTGCCCTCAGCTCTGTGACCCCAGCATGGGAAGGACCTGGAGCTGCTGGAACCAGTCCAGAGGAGGCACCAGCATGATCAGAGGGATTGAGCAGCTCTGCTGGGAGGGAAGGCTGGGAGAGTTGGGATTGTTCAGCCTGGAGAAGAGAAGCTTCAGGGTGACCTCATTGTGACCTCCCAGTACCTGAAGGAGCCAACAAGAAACGTGGAGAGAGATAGTTGACAAGGGATGAAGTGACAGGACAAGGGGGAATGGATTCAAACTGACAGAGAGCAGGTTTAGATTGGATATTAGGAAAAAATTCTTTATTGTGAGGATGTTGAGGCACCAGAACAGGCTGCCCAGAGAAGCTGTGGCTGCTCCATCCCTGCAAATGTTCAAGGTTGCACAAGGCTTGGAGCAACCTGGGATAGTGGAAGGTGTCCCTGCCCATGGAAGAGGATTGGAATGAGATAATCTTTTAGGTCCCTGCCAAACCAAGCCATTCTATGGCTCTGCGATGAGAACTGCTACACATTTCCTGCATTGCCAAGGGAAGTAAAACCACACCTGGGAAGGAGTTGGGTTGTGCAGGGCAGGACTTCTTTGCTCTGGCACTGATCAGCAGCAGAACACCCCGTGTCAGACCTAGGAAGAGGCATCCCTGACAGGGAGCTTGCAGAGGGATTCCCTCAGCTATTCACACCCTGAGAGCCTTGGCAAGGCTCGCTCTGGAAGCTGCAGCAATCCAGATGCTGTGCAAGCTCCCTCTGGGCCTTTTAGGCAGTGCCTGACTCAAATGGAAATCAATGTGAGCCTGGAGTCAACTGCTCCGGAGAGAAAAAACCTTTGTGCTGTGCCCAGCCCAGCCCAGCTCTGAGCCCAGCCCAGGCCAGCTCCGAGCCCGGGGTGCTGTCCCTGGCACAAAGCTGCTGTTCCAGAGGGGTCCAGCACAGGAGCCACATCCAGACTGGGCTGGCCCCAACAGGCACTGCCACCACACTGCTCTGACCAGCCCTGGCACCCCATGGGGAATGAGTGTCTCACAGAATGTCCCGAGTTGGAAGGGACACACAAGGATCAAAGTGTAACCCCTGGCCCTGCTCAGGACACTCCAAGAGTCACACCCTGTGCCTCAGAGCATTTTCCAAATACTTCTTGACTTCTGTCAGGCTGGTGCTGTGACCACTGTCCAGGAGAGCCTGTCCTAGTGCCTGACCACCCTAAAATGTGACCTAAACCTCCCCTGACACAGCTTCAGGCCATTCCCTCGGGTCCTGTCATTGTCACAGAGCAGAGGTTGGTGCTGTCCCCTGTGAGGAAGCTGTAAGGTTTCTGAGATCTATCCTTTTCTAGGCTGAACAGACCAAGGGACTTCAGCAGCTCCAGGCCCTTCACCATCCCTGTAACCCCCTTTGGATGCTGACAGCTTTAGATCTCTTTTACATTGTGGCACTCAAAACTGCCCCAGCACTCAAGGTGAGGGCAGAGCAGGACAATCCCCTCTGTGTCCTGGCTGGGGCTGCTGTGCCCAGGTGTCCCCCAGGACAGGGCTGGACAGAACTGTCCGTGCCAGGGCTCGCTGTTCCCCAGCACAGGGTTTGCTGTACCCCGGGGTTCCCCAGCACAGCTCTCAATGTCCCCTCAGCCCAGGACAGTCAGTGCCAGCTCTCACTGTCCCCTGTCTCTCTCCTGTGTCCCCCAGAACAGGACAATCCATGCCAGCTCTCGCTGTCCCCAGCACAGGACTGTTCCCCAGCCAGACTGTCCCCAGGACAGTCAGTGCCAGCCCTCTGTTCCCCGTGACTCTCTCGTGTCTCCCCCGTGTCTCTGTCCCCCACTGTGTCTCCCTGTCCTCCGTGTCACTCTGTCCCCCGTGTCTCTGTCCCCCCTGTCTTCCCCGTGTCTCCCTGTGTCCCCCCTGTCTCCCGTGTCTCTCCCGTATCCGGCTGTCTCCTGTGTCCCCCTGTCCCCCCGTGTCCCACTGTCCCCCGTGTCCCCCTGTCCCCCCGTGTCCCACTGTCCCCCGTGTCCCCCCGTGTCACTCTGTCCCCCCAGTCCCTCGTGTCCCACTGTCCCCCGTGTCCCCCGCGTCCCCCGTGTCCCCCGCGTCCCCCCGTGTCCCCCGCGTCCCCCGTGTCCCCCCGTGTCACTCTGTCCCCCCTGTCCCCCCGTGTCCCCCTGTCCCCCGCGTCCCCCCGGTCCTCCGTGTCCCACTGTCCCCCGTGTCCCACTGTCCCCCCGTGTCACTCTGTCCCCCCTGTCCCCCCGTGTCCCACTGTCCCCCGTGTCTCCCGTCCGTTCCGCGGGGTCTGGCGCCCCCTGCCCGTCGCAGTGGGGAACGACAGCGGCCCCGGTCCCGGCCCCGCCGCAGATTGCACGGAACCCACAGAATCCCCAGAATCCATCAATTGGGCCGGAAAAAACCTCTGAGATCACCGAGCCCAGCCTCTGGTGGATCACCGCCTTGTCAACCAGACCACGGCACCGAGCGTCGCGTCCAATCTTTGCTCAAATACCTCCAGGGATGGTGACTCCAGCACCTCCGTGGGCAGCCCATTCCGATGTCTGATCACCCTTTCTGTGAAGAAATTATTCCTGATATGTAACCTAAACCTCCCCTGGCACAACATGAAATTATATCCTCTGATCCTGTCCCTTGTTCCCTGGGAGCAGAGCTGACCCCCACCCGGCTGCCCCCTCCTGTCAGGGAGTTGTGGAGAGTGGTAAGGACACCCCTGAGCCTCCTTTACTCCAGGCTGAGCCCCCACATCTCCCGCAGCCTCTCCTCATGGCACTTGTGCTCCAGATCCTTCCCCAGCTTTACTGACTCAGCAGCTCAATGTCCTTCCTGGACTGAGGGGCCCAGAACTGGACACGGGGCTCGAAGTTTCGCCTCAGCAGTGCCCAGCACAGGGGGACAGCCACTGCCCTGGTTCCTGATGCAAGACAGGAATAGTAACAGGTAACAGGTAACAGGTCTGCTTGGGTTACCTGGGCACAGCTGGCTCGTGTGCAGCCCCTGCCAACCAGCACCCCCAGACCTTTTTCTGCTGGAAAGAGATCTCCCTTTTCCACTTCCCAACCACTCTGCCCCAAGCCTGGAGCACTGCACGAGGTTTTTGTTTGTGGGACAGGCCTCTCACAGCCCCAGCCCACTGACAAGAGGTAGCTGGGCAGCAGCAGTGACCTGGGTGTGCAAAAACACATATTTACACATATTTATACCTGCAGAGAAGTGATGGAACAGCAGACAGGGAGCTCCCCTGATCTCAGAGTCACTCTCCAGACTCCAGCTGAGACAAAGCTCTCTCATCAGATGGACACAGAGCAGCTTCCCTCACTTCTCTCCTTTCACACACGACTTCTGGCAGCCCAGGGCTCCAGAATATCTTTGCAAGACTGACTTGCTCATGTGAAAAGCTGTAAAACAATAGCAGGGCCACCTGCAGACACGGCCACAGCTGTTGAGGTCACCCAGCACATTCCTGGTGAGCGGGCATGCCCACAGGAGACCTCTGCCTTCCCTTCCCAGATGAACTCCCTTTTAAACTGAAGCTTATTCAAGCATTTGCATCCCAGTGATGCATGAAAGTGTCCCTCTGCAGGTAAAGTGACTGTAAGATGGCATTTTCATGTATCTGGGATTTTTTTTTCAGGCTGAGCTATGGATAGTTCCTTCTTCAAGTTGTTGCTTTTCAGTAGATTTAGAGCTGCAAACTCTGCTGTTCCAGCCTGTCAAACCTCCCCATTAAGGTGAGGAGCAAAAGCAGGGGCTAAACCCCACCTGCAGATCTGCACAAATTCTCTGACCACACAACTCTCCCAGCTGGACACCTGAGAAGTTGCTGGCTTTGTTTTGGAGGGATGGAGAAGTTCCATTTCCCTGCACCTGTGCTAAGACCCTGTAGGTATAGAAGAAGAGATTACAGCTGACCTCTCCCCTGTTAAGTCACAGTTGTACTAATTACTAAAAAAGAGGAATAGCTTTGCCCTTAATAAATGTGATGAAAGGAGTGGGTTGGCTGGTCAGGAGGATCTTGGAGGCAGAGGGTCTGGAGAAAGAGGACCTGGAGGAGGTAGAGGAGCCCTGAGAAAGAAGGAATGATCCAGGAACAAAACAAGGAAGAGAGTTGCTGCTGTAAATGATCTGCTGTGAGGTCAGTCTGGGTCTGATGGAGTCAGAGTCTGCAGACCAATACTTGCAGTCATGGTCCAGCAGGAAATAGCCAGCATTTAGAGTCTGCAGTTGGACCCTACAGTAGAAGCTTGCTGCAGTCAGAGTCAGGATGGCTAAGCTGTAAAGAAGAATAAACCAGGACCCTTTTCATGTTGTTGAATGAGAATCTGTGTCTTGGCTCATTTCTACCCCTAAGGAGAGGTCTGCTGCAACAATACCCCACAGAAACTGGCAGCTCCTCTAACCCTGACACTGCTGAAGAAAAGGCTCCCTCACAAAAAAACTTTGTCCCTGCAGCTCCCAACCATATCTAGGCAGCAACTCTGCCCCAAGTTTGGGCTACCACAGACATAACATGGGCTCACTGCTCTCCTCAGACTCACCCTGCCCCACAGCAGCAGGGCTCATGGATTGGGATCAGTCCCCTGCCCTCAGGGCTGCCCCCACACCCTCTCTGCTCCTATCCCTTTGTTTGCACCTATTTTAACCCACAGAGGCACGGGCCCTGCACCAGCCACTCCCTGCTGTAAGCTCAGGAGAGGTCCCATAAAACTGTGGGGTTTGCTTTTCTTCCCCGCTAGAACTCCTTGGCTACTCACAGCTTTTGGGTTTGAAAAGCCTTGGTTTCATCTCCAAAAGGAAGATCATTTTTTAAGAACTGTTCAGACAAAGTGTGACATAACAGGATATCTATTTCTTGAACAGAGCTGTTTCCCTGCATTTGTTTGAAGTCTGACCTGATTATTCTTGCAATTGTATTTTTAATGCTCATCAGGTATCCTTGGAGAAAATGGAGAGTCACTTTTTTTAGATCATGCATATGTAATCAGGCAAACAAAATATAGCTCACCTGCTCCGTTCTTCCCCTTTACAGCAAAAAGCAAATCCTTAACCATTGCTCCAGAGAAATTCAGATGGGGCAGAGCACCAGTTTCTGACCCGCCCTGGGCACTTGTGGTGCCATCTGTCTTCATTGCAGGGACAAATGGCACCCTCATACTGGGATAAACAAGAGTAAGTGGTTCCCCTACTCCTAACGTGCACACAGTGACTTCCTCCAGTATTGCTCTCACATATTTTTACAGGTTTAATCTAGCTTTTCAAGGTGGCAAGTTCAGCTCTGTGGGTACTTTCAGTCTTGTTTTATACAGTTTAATAATCCTTGCCTGGACTGGGCAGAGGCAGGGAGCATCCCTCGTAGTTGGCACTCTGCAGTTGTGACCTTGCTGCTGAGAGGAGAGGGGCACTCACTCGGTGATGCAGCAGCAGGGCAGCACTGCCTCAGGCAATTGCTGACAACAGCTCAGAGCCAGCCCAGTATGAACCTGGGACATGGCTCCCACCTGTGAGCACACCCCAAACCCCTCTGGTCCAAGGCTCAGCGTGTGCCACAGTTCCAGGGACACAGCAAGAGACACAGAGGTGTCCTGACATCAGGAAATTGCCCCTCCTGCAGCTCAGCTTGGCCCCAGCCCTCGGTGAGGTTTCATTTCCCAGCTTGGCTCTGGAGCAGCTGCTCCGCCACAGACCAACATCCTCACCCCATTCCTGCCTCAGCACTCCCTTCCTGCTGTGAAACCTCCCAGCCAGGCAGGGCTGGGGTCAGGCTCAGCAAGAGAGCAGCTCCACACTCCCATCCCAGCAGCAAGAGCCACAGAAACCCCTTCCAGAGCCAGGTCAGAGGCAGAAAGTTTGAGCTCCTGCAGAGTGCTGCCATAAGCAGAAAGCATGGACACAGGCAGTCTCTGCACCTCATCAATCATCAGGAGGGGGCAGAGAACTAGTCACCATCTCATCAGTTAATTACAACTGTTAATCATATTTTCATTAACCTGAAATGAAGCTGCCAGCATTGCCCCTCTTTTCACCCCACGCCCCAGGTCCCATTTCTCAGAGAACAATTCTCCTCCAGGCAGGACACGCTCTGTCCTTCACGACACACATCTGGCCAGCTATTTCCAGACCCTGTTATTTTGCCTCTTTTCCACATCTCCATCCCTTCCTAGGCATCAGCAGGCACCCATACTGCCTTTGCCATGCAGGAGATAGATTTAGCCCCCTCATACTCCCCCAGACCTGCTCAGGATGGGTTCCTAAGGTCCTGCAAGGTCTATGGCCTTGACTGTCAGACTTGCTGCCACATTGGGCATGTTGCTACAATAACATGCCCCATTTCCTCCTATTTTTTAAGATGACCTGGTCTATAAACCTGTTCCTGTAAAGCATTTTTAGTTCTCCATGTATACCTGTAAACAGAGCTGGTGATGCCAGATATTCCATGGGACAGATAGGAGGGGCAGAAAAACCTTGACCTGCAGGGCAGGAGGTCACTGCCTAGTGCCCCAGGGGCAGCTCTGCACCCTCCAGCTCTGCTCCTGCTCCCCCATCAGCTTCCACTCCTGTCTCTCCGTGAGGAGAAAGGGCGTTGATTACTGTTAATTGAAGACTTTGGGTGCTACAGAGGAATAATGAGCAGTGTGACATTTGAGGTCCCTTTTGCCTCTGCTGTTGCAGCCCTGCCTGAGGGGACAGCTCACTCTGGGGCGAGGCAGGGAATCTGCATTCCCAGGCATTGTCTGCTCTCCTTCCCTGCTCCAGCACTCAGCTCCAGATCCCTTTTCCAGGCTGAGGCATCACACCCCTCACGTCTTTGTGCTCCTGGGAGAGCAGGTCCTGGGCAGAGCCGTCCCTGAGGCTGCCAAGCTCCAGATCCATGGAGCAGCATTTACCAGAGGCTGGGGAGAGGAAGGACAGGAGAGCAATCCCAGATCTTGGTCCTTCCTGCTCACCTTGCACTGGTTCAGCCTTGGCCCATGAAGGTCACTCCCATTCTGAACTGGGTGGTGAGAGAGAGAGAGCGGTGAGCACCCTGGTCCAAGCCAAGCCCTGCAAGGGGCAGGACAGCGTTTGTTCAGCCTCCAGAGCTGCTCCAGACTCCTCAGGTGGGGAGGCTGCACCTCGTCCTCCATTTGCTTCATGTTTTCATCCACTCCTAATGTTCCAGAGAAAATTCAGCCCTGCCTGCACCACTCCCTGCAGGTTTGGGAGGATGTCAGGAAGCCAGCCAGGGAAGGGAGGGGAGCCAGGACCAGAGGCTTCAGGCTCTGCAGTCCCTTTTGCCTCTCTCTCCTCTCTCCCCCACCCTCCAGGAGCCTCAGATGTGCTAAGCAGCAGTAAAGGTGTTAATGGGGAATGGATCACCCCTGCCACAATTGTGATGCACCATGGCACCCAGGACAGAAATGAGATATAAAGTATGTACTTACTCTCCCAGTGTGAAAACTGCTGGGTTAAATATAACCCAGGCTCGCTGGCTCCAGGAAGCGTGGCTGATCTCTTCATTTGATGGCAGAGTGCTTGCTCTGCCAAACAGCCTTCAATCCCCACAGAGCCAGCAATTCCCCCTGTGCTAAATGTGCATTTACATTACCAGGTATGAGAGAGGTGCATAAATTGCCTTATTTATATATATATGTTTCCTTGTAAGATGTCACAACCCAGCCTCTCACCAGCCAAGCCACACTGTTGTTTTTTGTCCAATTAGGTTTTTGATTAGGCAAAAGTCACACTGGTTTCTGCAGGTGCAGAATTGAAAGAAGGAGGTGCAATGAGGAGTCAAAAAACCTTCAGCACCTCCCTGTCAGCCCAAAGCAAACAAGACATGAGATTGTTACTGGTTAGGACCTGTGGCAGCCTTAAAATTAACATCTGCCTTCCAGTAAGACTTCCAGCCAGATTTTCTCTCCCTTTTGTGACCTGTTGGGCCCCAGACAGAGTCTTGGAGTGATGATAAGCTGCATTTTTAATACACCATCCCCCTGACAGCATGGACTGCTTGGCATTCACCCCAGGCCACCCCAGCCCCATTCCCAATTTTCCATCTCCGGCCACAATTCCTCATTTTCCACATTTCAGCCCCATCCCAAAGATCATTTGTAATCCCCTGGACTGGAGGGACAACTCTGGACATCCTCACCAGCTCCCAGTGAGAGCTGGAATGCCAAATGAACACTCCCAGGAGCTGTAGACCTGCTCTCCCAGCTAAGCAGCTCCCACACCTTGTGCCCATGGTAGGACACTGCAGGTGCTCACACCATCAAAAACGAAGCTGCAAATGCAAAGCCCTCTAAACTCAGCATAAAGCTGGGTTAGTCTGACCGTGGGAGAGGAGAGGGTGAGAAACAAGGCTGGCTTGGAGGATGCAGAAACATTTCTCTGCCAGAAGTGACCTCCAGAGTTTGGAGTTAACCAGGGAAAACGAGTCATAAACCACACATTTTAACGGCTGGGGTAATTAAGTACTGCATTGCCTGCTACTGCATTCCATGCCTGTTTGCATAGGATCTTCTGTTTACAAGAGATCTATAAATCAAAATACAACCCTTCTGTTTGGCCTTGCCAAACACCTCCTCTGCCTTCATCCTGAACATACAGGGCTCATCAACTGAAGTGTCAACCAGCTGAAACTTCAGGATACCCTAGATAGAAAAAAACTTATTCAAATTATCCCTTCTGGCCTCAAACTCCAAGAGCTCAAACCTTCTTTGAGCCCTTATCAAAAGTGAAGCCATTTCTTGTACCAGCCAAGCTAGCTGCCAGCAACACAGGAACACACCACTCACCTTAAAAAAGTCAGCATTAATATTTACTAACTGAATGCAGGCTGCAGAACAGCTCTTATCTGTGCTGTTTAATTGTGCCAGCTTTAAGAGCAGCCCAATAAAGGCATGTCAGCAAGGCTTCTTTTTTTAAAGAGGGTGCCAAGGGATCTTGTTGTAAGTGAAGATCTTGGAGAAAAGCGAGGAGATTCATTGCATTAAGTGCATGGTTTAAAAGTGGGTTAGACAGAACTGTCCCTGGGGGCTGGCTCTGCCAGTCACCTGGGGAGAAGAATCTTTCAGAGAAAAGCCAAACAATCCTCAGTGCTACCCAAAGAATTTGGGATCGTGGCCCTTTGCCAGCCCAGGTTACCTCCTCAGCAGGGAGCACGGGGTGGGTAGGTGGCACCCTCAGGCCCCTCTGCCCCTTGTCACAGCTCAGTGGGGACATTCCGCAGGCAAAGGCAAGGGAGCTTTCCCACCTGACCCTTCAGATGCCACTCCTGTGGTCACATCTGCACCACCACTGTCACTGCTGGCACCAAGGTCCCTTCACAGATTCCCTGTGTCACTCCTCACACTCTCACTGCCAGACAATATTTTCCTACTGGCTCCACTCCAGGTTTCCCCAGGGAGAGTCTCACATCTGGTTCCTTAATTTCAGTTGTGGCACAGCAGCACAACAGCTCAAGGCAGGGAGGGACCCCAGCAAGGCAACCCCTGGGCTTGTCTGCCCTTGCAGTTTGTGCACCCATTCCTCACACACCCCTCATGTTTCTCTTGGTCCGGTGGGAATGTTTGTTCTGGGGTCCTCTCTGGTTCTCCAGAGCCTCTGGGTAAGTGCCACAGCCCACACCCCCATGGCACTACAGCTCCAGCATCCCCTGCCCTCCAGCTAATCCAGACCATGTCTGGAGAAACCCCAAAGAGCAGCTTCCAATACAGCCCAGCCCATCTGGAAGGCAAGGCCACCCAGGGCATTTCCCAGCTTTCTTATGTCCGTGGTGTTTTTATATCCCTGCATTTCATGGCCCAGCACTGGGCAGGCTGCAGCATCCCAGAGCCTGCAGACTTGCTGCTGGGAGAACTGGGAAGCAGCAGAGGCTGATTAGCCTTGTTTCTCCAGGCTGGAAGAAGAGCTTTGAAGATGCAGGCAACAAAGGGGAAAGTTTCGACTCACCTGAAGCGTTTTGCTAAAAATAGCTGCTCTTCCCTCCATCACAAGCTCGCATTAGGCTGCTGTAGTATTTTAAAAGGGAGGGTATAACACACAACCTCCTCCTCTTACCTCACTGAGTCTCTGAGCAGCAGCTGCAGCACATGCACACATTACAGCACGCACAGCACCCTGGCAACCAGGCTGCTCTCAGGGCTCAGCAAGTATTAGGGCCAGCTCAAAAAGCAAAACCCAACTCATTTGCTATGGGGCAGTAATTGCTCATGTCCCCTCAACACTTTGCAAAGGAATCACAAAACTCAGCAGCTCATTGCAGAAGGAAGAAGGCTAAAATAAGAGACAGAAGTAAAAGAGACAGAAGTAATAAACAGTCCCTAATTATAGCAAAGAATAAAAAACCCGGGCTCTGCAGTGCCTTAGACCCATCTCTGAGGGCAGCTGGTTGCACTGCTGACACTCAATCTCTCATCACAATCCAGAGACTCTGCCCCACAATTCTGCTGCCAGGATTAACCCAGCCCAACCTGTGAGACCTCCCATAGCAGCACAGCACCTATCAATCAGGTACATGTAATATAAATATAATATATCAATATAAATATGCTGATTGTGAGCTGCAGGTGATTAAGTGAAGATGATGGGGTGGACTCAGAGGCTCCCTCCAGTATCACAGGTGGCTGCTGGAGGCTGGAGAGGAGATGGATGCTGGCAGCAGTGCCAAGGTTGCTGCTCCCAGGTCCAGATTTTGTTCCTTCTTGGGCTGGGAATGCCCTAGGTGAACACAGCACTTTGCCAAGATATTCAGTGCTTAAAAAAATTCCTCAGCAAACACCCCACCTGGAGAGCAAAGCCTTCCTCTCTCCTGCTCTGGTTTTGAAACAAGATATTTTTGCAGGAGGGTTTTAAAGTCATCCAGTCTGCTACAGATCACCAGTGGGAGATGATGTTTGGGCTAATGCTCAACTACATCTCTTAGGGCAAAGGCCAGCGAGAAATACTGCAGGAGAGCAGAGAGGGAGGGAGAGGAATTCCCTGAGCAGAAATTATTTTGAGCACAGAAAGCTGCAGAGCAGCGTGGAGCGAGGCAGAAGGAATTCAGGGGGACACAAAAGAACAGAGGAGAGAGGAAGCTCTGAGGACTCCTCTGGGGGGGAAGGAGGTGGGATGCTGCTCAGGGGGCTGTGTGTGTGTGCAGGATCCCTGTCAGGAGCTGGCTGGGCTCAGCAGAGCTGCTCCCTGCAAAGGGATTCCCTGTGCTGCCACGATTGGTGCTGGCACAGTGACGAGCTGCTGGAGCGGATTCCTCTTCCCTGCACATCCAGCAGGGCTGGAGGAAAACAGCAGCTCCATCCCCCTCTGCTCCCCCCAGAGATGGGGGATTCCTCCCTCTGCCAGCAGCAGTACCAGGGTTGAGCACTCACACAAAACCACACAGCCAAGGAAATCCCTTGTGAGGGAGTTTGTGCCTCTCTGCAGGATTTGGGGAAAGGGGCTGCACCAGCAGAGCGCTGAGGAAAGGATTCAAAAATTCAGCTCCTAATGAAAGCCAACACATCAGCTGCTGTGACTGAGCCCCCCCTGAGCCATGGAAAGATCCTGCCTGTCCCCACAGATGGGGACACCAGGACACCAGCAAGTTCTTGCAGAGCAGTTGTGCCCCTGCAAGGGAGGCAGCCCAGGAGATTTGGGAGCTGGGCTCTTCCCACTGACCAACCCCTCCTGCCTTTTCACCCTCATGAGAAAAGGACACAAGTGTCTTCCTCACCTATTCAGATCATGCCCAACCAGGTCTGAGTGCAAAATATTGGAGTCTAAACCCTGTCTGGAATTCAAGGTGTGCTTTAGTGACAGCACTGCTCTCTGGCATGGGCCTCCATGGTGACCTTAGAACATTGCTCTTTCCTTGTCCCTCTTGCCAAGGGAAAGGTCACCTTCACTCTTACCTTGAGGAGGGATTAGGAGCAGGACCTGGCTCATGCTCTGCCCACTGGGAGGTATTACAATAGGGATTACACTGTAGGGGACTCAACTGGGACCTTCTTTCCAGAAGTACCTCTGCTGTCGGCCTTCCTCCTTGGACATGAGCTGCAGGAGGATCCACAGAGAAGCTCCCCTGTCTGTGCTGGGGAAGATACAGGTGGACATCCCATCGCCCAGGTGGGGCTGGCTGGGGCAGGTGGAGCCTGGTGATGCACTCAGGGCTGTTTCACAGCTGTAACATCCTAGGGAAAATCTCTTTGGGGGTGGGTGTCCTGCTGGTTGAGCGTTTCCAGGTGTCACAGGTGACTCTTCCCAGAACCAGCTCTGGCTCTAGGCTGGTGGTTTGGGGAGGAGCAGCACACACAGCCCTGGTGAGGAGCACGAGGCTCACAGAGCCATTGCAGAGCTGGATGCTGCTGGAGGGAAACCTCAGTGAGCCCCTGCAGGAGACCTGAAACACAGCCTGGACAATCTGCAGCCCTGGCCAGGGAGAAGCCAGAACCACATTGAAACACCCCTTGGCATCATACCCAGACAGAGAGCAGCAGGATTTTTATCCTGGCATTAGCCAGACCCGTGTGGCACTGTGTGGTTGTCACACTGTCCCAAATTATTGCAGGAGGATAGCACGTGCCTGCCTGCTGAACTTGGGGACAAACTCCTTTGGGTTGGGAGGTCACCCCTGCAGTGGGAGCAGGCACTTCTGCAGCTGCCATTTGTGCAGGGAGTCCTGATCTCACCTCCAGCATCCCAGATGGAAGCAGCAAAGGTTTTGGCTATGCAGAAAAATCTGCTTTTTAACTCCCTCTGCCTCTTCACTCCTGTTTACTTCATAAGGAATACTCTGCATGAGTTCTAGTGGTGAACAAGAATTACTTAATGCTTGAAAAGCCCTGGATCTTAAACCATTTTAAAAATAAAAAAGATAAATCAGAGTTGCCATGTCCATCCTGTAATGGAGAGGGCAAAGTAGTCCGGAGTGTATCAACACACAGAAATGTGGGATATCACGGCACAAACAGAGTCTGACCCTCCTGCTGGAACCCCAGATCCCTCTCCACTGCTTGCCTTTGCCTCCACAGGGAGAGATACTGGCGGGGGATGGGGAACTGTCGGGAGAAAAAGCGGTTCAACCCTCTGTGCCCCTCTCCCTGACAGCTGGGTACAGATGATGCCGTTTTTCTCCCACCACAATAACTCGTTATTCAACTTGGCAGCACAAGGTGGAGTGAGTGAGTGAGTGAGTTAGTGAGTGAGTGAGGGAGGAGGGAGGCAAGGAGACAACGACAGTGTGCGAGGTTGGCATTTTTTAAACCTATCAAACATTTCTCGGTGTTGCCGGGTGCAAACTCCCGCTCCTCGTCTCCAGCATCCCGCGTTGCCATGCCAACAGAGCCTGCAGCCCCGGTGTCGTGAGGGACCACTCCGCTCTCCTGGGGGCTCCTGGCAGAGAGATGTGCATGTGCTGGCCCATTCTGACTCTAACAAGTGCATTCTTTGGTAATTTCTCCCCAGAGCTTCCGGTGCTGGGAGATGATTTACCCCTCTTCATTGCTTTTAAGATGCCATCACCAGTGCTTGACTTAATCAGGACACCCTGGCACGAAAAACAGCCTCTCCTGACCCCTGCACTTCCGCTGTTAGACATAATAAAGCAAAGAGCTTTTCCAGTTCCCTTAAAGCCTCGAGAGTGGTGGGTGTAAATATGAGTGGCCCCACCAGGACACATCAGACCCCCTCGGGGTGTTGGCTGACTCCAAGGACAGGGGAACAGTGGATTTGCTGCCTGGTCCTGAGGTCACACCAGTGTGACAACGTGGGGATGTGGCACAGGGCTTGTGCTGGGAGAGAAAGCAGGAACACATCAAGCAGCACCTTCGTGAGCATGGAAAACAAGAATCCCCTTGGGTCAGGGCTGTGTGGATGGCTCAGTGTGAGGGGAGGTTGGGCTGGATCTCCAGAGCTCTCTTGCCACCAGTGTTTCTGTGATTGGTGTCTGGGCATCACCAATTTGTTGGTTCGGGTTTCTCTGCAGAGCTGGGTCACTGTTGCTGGGAGAATTATGTTGGCAGTCTGGGAAACAACTTCACATCCAGGAGCTGCAATGGTGGCCTGGGAAGCAGGATCAGAAGCTCTTCCTCCTGCTGGGTGGGTGCTGGCTAAGGCATCTCAGGTGCAGGTTCCCTGGGGACACAGGCATCCAGCTCTGTCTTTGTCCCTGGCTTGCCTCATGGTTTTGTTACAAAGTGCTTTGTCCTCTCCAACCGTGGAGGAAAAGCCTCCCCTGCTCTGGGGAACAGAGACTGGAGCAAGGGAACAGCAGAAATACAGGTCAGCTCTCTTCAGTGAGGGTGGTGGTGTGCTGTACCCTCCTTTAAAGAGGAACCAAGGAGATGCAAAGGCCTGAATTGAGCTTGAGCTGTGGGGTTTTTAAGCTTGGCAGTTCACTTCCCTTGGGACCCCAGGGAGGGCAGCAGGGGGATTTGCTTTTATTCAGGTAAAGAAACAAGTAAAAATGCACCACTGATAGATATCTGCCAGCCCACTGTGAGTAGCTGCTGGCTGTGGAAAATCAGGACCAGCCAAATGTGTAACCCACATCGTGGTGTGATTCTGCATGGCCAAACTGTGCCTGTGCTTCATCCCAGCCCCTGCTCATCTCCCACAGCCTTTTGGGGTGCAAGTGGGGGCCAGAAACACCAAAGCAAGCAAAGAAAGAGATGGTGTTCCCATGAAAACCACCACCAGTTTAGGGTTTGCTGGGTCCCAGAGGTCCCAGCTCCCACCTGCAAGCCTGCACATCCCACAGGAAAGCTGAGCACCGTGGCCACTCCTGCTTTCCTGCTTCCAGGAGGGAAGGAAGCTGCCTTTCCCTCCTGGAGGAGTTTGCACAGAGCAGCTTTGCAGGATGCTTTACACTTCTCCTTCCCGTTGCTTTGCTCTCTCTCCTCCCTGCTGCTTCCTTGGAAAAGTTAATTTCCCCTATGGACTTCTTTAGATAGAAACATTCCTCCCTCAGTGAATTTGGTGAGCACAAAAACCATCAGTTTGGAGCCTGAATGGAAATAATTAGAAGCACCTTTTGGTGAGGAAGAAATGGGCACACGCAGAGAAATCTTGCACCCCTATATCCATGCCTGGGGTCACTCTGTATATGAGATTACTTACGTCGTTTTCTTTCTCTCTTTCACTCTTTGTCTCTCTTTGTTTCCCCCTCTTTCTGTCTCCAAACAGCTAAAAGTGAAGGAAATTCAGATTAGATGTGGCCTGGATTTATGGCAACAGCTTCCCAAAATCTCCTGTTCCAGCTTCAACTCACTCCCTACCACCTTCTGCAGCAGCTGGCACCAGCAAAAAGCAAATGTAACATGTTACTAAAGTGTTATGTCTCTTTATGCACTCACCTTAGGCTGGTGCTAGCTGCAGCAGGAGGTGTTGGGTGGTGGAAAATCAGATGGTTCAGCTATTGCTTCAATTATAGATAGCTCTGCCTGGGAAAAGACTTCTGTGCCTGAGAAAAGCAGTGGAGTGAGAGGGACAGCAGCCTGCTAAGGGATGGCTGGGAGAGGATTCACAGGGAACAGGCTGGAACCCTCCTCTGTCCACATTGTGGAGTATTACTCTTGATAAAATAAAATTTAAAAAAAATAAAGTGATTTTCCTTGGGAAGCTGAGGGCAGCAGTGCAGCTGACACAAGAGTCAGTGTGACCAGAGCACGTCCTGGGCTCCAGCTGCTTCATCCTGCAAGGAGCACCAGCCCCCAGGAATTCTGCCTCCCTTGCTGCTCTCAGGTGCTCTGCTGAACCTTAATTTTTAAAGAGAGAGCAAGTGGGTTAATTTTCTCAGAAAACACTGCACAAAGTGGAGATGTTCTGCGGAGACAGAATGATTTTTTTTTCCCCTCCATACTCATGATAGAAAATTGTAATAGGCTTTGTTCTGATGAGTGTTGAAGCACTTACCAGGGTAAATTTAGTATTGCCTCCTATTATAAATGACAAGGAAGGTACAGCTAAAACCAAAACTTTATCCTGACATTTCAGGAGCAGCTGTACTTAGATAAATTATTTTTGCTCGTCTTTTCAAATTGGGATAAATTAACTGCTGGGTTTGGAATTTCCTGCCAGGTCAAAGTCCTGTTACAGCACTGTTTATAGTCAGACTGGGTGAAAAACCACCAAAATGGAAAATACTGAGGTAAAAGTTTTAATTATTAAGAGTCTAGAGCTGAGAACATGGAAATCACAGCCCATCACAACCCTACTGCTCCCTCACCATGTGAGTGTGAACAGAATTCCTTGTTTTATGTGTCCCAGAGGAAACATGGATGAATTCCTCCTCCTGAGGGCACTGGGGGATGCTGTGGGTAGGCTAAAACAGCAAAAGAGAAGCCAGAGGGTGGCCAAAGGGATGGGGATGTCATTTTCTGCAATATGCTCTGTGCAGGGGCAATGTTGGTGTCAGGGCTGAGCTCAGCCTCCATCCTGACTCAGTGATGAAAATGGGCTGAAATGTGAGCAGAGAGAACTGGGGACAAAACAGCACCTCAATAAATTCCTTGGGTGTGTCTGGCAGGGGGTCCCCTCTGCTCTGTATGCAAATGCAGGGACAGATGTGCAGGGAGATTTGTGGCTTTAGGGGGGATTTTGAAGACCAAAATCATTTGCTATGGATGAAAACCACTTCTTTCCTTGTCATTTACCCTGTTCTTACATTGTTTTCTTTCTTTCTTTTCTTTCTTTCTTTCTTTCTTTCTTTCTTTCTTTCTTTCTTTCTTTCTTTCTTTCTTTCTTTCTTTCTTTCTTTCTTTCTTTCTTTCTTTCTTTCTTTCTTTCTTTCTTTCTTTCTTTCTTTCTTTCTTTCTTTCTTTCTTTCTTTCTCTCCCTCTCTCCCTCTCTCCCTCTCTCCCTCTCTCCCTCTCTCCCTCCCTTCCTCCCTTCCTTCCTTCCTTCCTTCCTTCCTTCCTTCCTTCCTTCCTTCCTTCCTTCCTTCCTTCCTTCCTTCCTTCCTTCCTTCCTTCCTTCCTTCCTTCCTTCCTTCCTTCCTTCCTTCCTTCCTTCCTTCCTTCCTTCCTCTTTCTCTTTCTCCAAACAGCTAAAGGTGGAGGAAATTAAGATTAAACTCACTACCTCTGTGCTGACCATGCCTGACCCTTAGCCTGAGTGCACCCTCAAAACAGTTTAGCTGGGAGTGGAACCTTCCCAGGGGTTTCTCTGGGAGCTGGTGCCATTCCCAGTGTCACCTTGTGTGGATGATCACTGCTCAGAACAGTTCCCTCAGCCCAAATCAGTGTAATCAGCTTCAAAACTTGTTGTGAAGGCAGCAGGACTCTGAGAGAATCCCTGAAGAATCACTACAGGTGCTCAAAGGAAAACTGCATTTTCCTGCAGTTCTTTTGTCAAAGCTGGGATTCACCTGAGCAGAGACAGCAGCTGTCCCTGGGAGGTGACAGCCAGGAGCCTTTGCAGCTCCTTCAGTGGCCAGATGTCTTCTCTGGGCTCTCCTTTCCCTTTCCCTTCCCTGACTTCTCTCTTTCTCCCTGCCCTCAGTTGGACTTTGATCTCCCTCTTGGCCCTTACACATTTTTGTGACCATGTCTTCACTCCAGGTGCCTCTCCCCCTTCCATCTGCTCTGTGCACACACACAGGCGCCGTGGCTGGAGCTGCTCCCCAGCCTGGAGAGTTCCTGTCCTGTGCTCCATCACCTCCCCAGCCTGGAGAATTCCTGCCCTGTGCTCCATCACTCTCAGTCTGTTGCCAGGCAACACAGCATCACATGGATTTCATCCCAAGCTCCCAAACAAACTGCAGATACAGGGAATTTTTCTCCTGCTCTTCCAGAGAGGGACCTCACCTGCCCCACTGGCAGGTCTGAGGGGTCTCCAGTGCTCACTGCTGGCTGCTGGCTTTGCTGCAGCTCCTTGCTTTGCCTCCCCATCTGCCAGCCTGGCTCCTGGGAAGTCACACACTGAGTTTTGTTGCAAGGCAGAGGCTCCCTCCAGGCACAGCCCCATTTGGAGTGGGGGGAAACCCTGCTGTGACCCTTGTGTCCCACAGGGAATTGTTTAACAGCAGTCCCACCCTCAGACGGCACAGGAATTACACACGAGTTTTGTTTTCACAACTCCAAACGCTGAAACGGCTCCAGAAGTTGAGGCACGACCCGAGCTTGCTCGTTGTCAGTGAGCTGATGGACTGTCAGATCTATCTCAGGAGCAAGACACACTTCTCACTGTCTCCCAACCCATAATGTACAAATCGCCTTTCATGACAGCCATAGAACACTCCTGAGAGCTAATTTTGGCACAATTACCACCCTTTCCAGGTCATAAAAGTCACTCAGCGCTCAGCCACCTGTTTAGAGCTGTCAGCCAAAGCCTCCTGCAACCACTGCAGAGGCTCAGCACCATGGAAAAGCACACGAGTCATCCTGCACGAAATGCTGAGCCAAGGAGGACCCCACGTCGTGTTCCCAGGGGGAATGTGCTACAAATGCCCTGTCTCAGGCAGGAGAAGGGCTAGAGGAAGGTGGCACACCTCTCCCAAAGCAGGATATGCCTTCAGAAAGCACTTTTTGCACCTGCCCTCCTGCATTTCCACACTAAAAGTTGGACTTGGGAGTGTCTCCACCACAGAAAGAAACCTGCTAGTTGGCTTAGGTGTCTGGTCAAAACTGAGAGAGATCAAATTTGGGAAGACAGAAACCTCCCAGCTGGGAATGGGGCACTTCTAGTGGAGACCAGAACATGGTTAAGGGGGTCCTGGTCCGCTCCAGGGCAGCAACTGAGCAGAGCAGCTCCCTGGCACAGTGTGACACTAGAAAGGTGTGGATTGGCAGCTATGGGGATCCTCTTGCACCTTTTATTGGGAACTTTCAGGCTCCATTAGCTCTCTGAAATGCCTGTGCACCAATGCACACGGCATGGGGGATAAACAAGAAGATTTAGGGATCTCTGTGTGGTCACAGAGCCATAATCTCATCACAGTTACAGGTCATGGGGAACAGGAGAGGTGCCTGGAGAAAAGCCAAGTCACTCCAGTGCTCAAAAAGGGCACGAAGGAGGACCCAGGCAACTGCAGGCCAGTCAGCCCCAGCTCCATCCCTGGAAAGGTTATGGAACAGCTCATCCTGAATGTCACCTCCAGGCAGGTGGAGGAAAAGAAGGTTACCAGGAATAGTCAACACAGGCTCAGCAAGGAGAAATCGTGCTCGACCAATCTGACAGGCTTTGGGGATGGAATTGCCTGGGTAGATGAGGGGAGAGCAGTGGCTCCTGTCTGCTCTGACCTCAGCAGGGCTCTTGGCACTCTCCCATAACACCCTCATGATGTTATGAGGTGAGGGTGGGGAGGCTGAGAGGCTGAGATGGGCACTGGGTTGAGAACTGACTGAGTGGCAGAGCTCAGAGGGTTCTGATGGTGGCACAGAGTCCAGATGGAGGCCTGGCCCAGGGGCCACCTCTGGGCCCAGGCCTGTTAAAATTAATTCAACCAGGACCTGGAGGAAGGGGAATTGCCTATGGAGGACACACCACGAGCTTTGTCACGGGATAAACACAGAGGAGGACTGTAGGAGATCTGGGCTTGACTCCCTGAGGCTGAATGGAGCCCAGGTGTCCCCAGGGACCCTCCCTTGTCACCTTTGCTGTGTCCCCTTGGTGCAGGTGGTGGATGCTGCAGGGTTTTTGGCAGAGGCAGGTGGCACCTGCTGTGGGAACACGTTGTCCCTGCAGGGAGCAGCACCTGGGGTCCTCAGCTCCTCCTTCCTCCTGGGTGCTGCTGCTGCTGAGCCCTAGAACAGGAGAGCTGCGGGGTCAGAAGGAGAAAAAGGAGATAAAACCGTCCACACCTCCATGTGATAGTCAGGAGCGGAATGTTTTACCTAGATCCTTGTCATCAATTCCACTGCTACTTCCAGATGTTTTTGCTGTAGCTCTGTGACTCAGACCAGGAGCTTTGACTCACGAGGGGACTCCTCTGCTGGCACAGGTGGGAAGGAGCATCCCCAGGAGTGAGAACTGTGACACCCTCTGAAATGGGAAGGGCTAATGGGGGACACGGGCCCAGCCCTCAGAGTCAGAACAGATTCCATCACTGGAATAATGAGCAGGGAGGCATTTTGGGGCACTTCTTAACAATCTGCAGGGGCTGAAGGGCCTTTGCCGTGTGCCCTTCACACTGCCAGTCACAGCACCATCAGAAATGCCGGTCCCAAGGGGCATCACTGCTCCTCCTGAGCACCAACATGGAAATGCAAAGAGAAAATCAACCAGGGCACCTACAGACAGACAGGACTGGGGCTCTGCAAACCTCAACACGCGTGCAGGGATGGATTCACACCTCCCCTGGCACCTCAGCTCTGCTGGGGATGTGTGCCAGCCCTGAGGCTGCCCTGCAGACCTGACTCACCTGCCTTCCCCATCACCCATCACCCACCTCGGGCGTGGCTGGAGCAGGTTGTCCTTGTGCCACAGGCTCAGGGCAGTGTCACTGTCACCCTGCAGGCTGGCTGTGCACGGCAGGAGGAGGCTGTGGCGCTGGGAGTGATGTTCTTTTGCTGTAGACACAAGAGTTGAACCTAAACAACCACAGCTATCAACAAGCACAGCCAGCACAGCACCTCTGCACTCTCCTAACCAAAGGACCTTTGCTCGGCCAGACCATTTCTCAAGTGAAGGGAAGCCTAAACTAAACGTTGTCTGCAGCCTCCTAAGCTTAAAGACAAGCTTAAAGGCTGGAAAGGGAGGTGGTTGAACCCATGGGCAATCTTTTCTCCCTTCCCACCACACTTTCCATGCTCTACTTCAAGAGATTTGGGCACAGGGGACACACAGGACTGCAGGCAAATTCTGCTCATCAATTCCCCCATTCACAGTTCCTAAGAATGGCCAACATTTCCACTCGCTCTGCATCAGCCTGCACTGCCTTGCAAAGTGGTGAAGGATCTTTAACTCGGCAAAGCTGGGGAGCCCTGTGAATGCACCCCGAGGCATTCCCTCAGGAATATAGAACATCTAGCAGAGAGCAGAGAGGCTCCTGGGCTAACACATGAGGAGGCATTCGTGAATCAGGGGATGCAGAGTCACCAGAACAGGAGTCACAGCTGTTGCTGGTAGCTGCCAGCCCCACCAGCCCAAGGGGGCTGTGACTTGTGGCCTTTCCTTGCCAGCACCTGAGCGTGTTTAGAGGGCACTGTGAGGATGATGGAGCCTTAGTCCTGTAAGATAGCTAGAGGGAAACTTTTCCTGCAGGAACCTGGAAGTGGAATTGCAAAGGCTCTTTGGCTTGGTGAGCTCAGTCCTGCATGCAGCTGCAGAGGCTGTATTCTGGACCCGGTGGGAAGACTCCCCTTTGCCTCTGCTTGTCTCTATTTCCACCTCCTGAGGTACACTTCATTTACTTCCAGGCTGTTTTTTATCTTCTGCACAGAAATGCCAGTGTAAGACTGGATTTTCTCCTTTTCTGCAGGACTTCCATTACATTTCTGGTTCAATAAAAGTTCTGCCTTCTCAGCTCTTGTCTTTTTTCTGCTTAAGAGGAACAACCATCTTCTTCTGGGAATTGACTGGACAGAAGAGCCAGCTCTCCAGCTGGCTGGGAGAGGGAATGAGGGAGATTTTTCACCTTGATGGCAAACCCTTGGGAAAAGCAGCACTTGGGGCTTGGAGCTGGCAGTGGCCACTGGAGAAGAACGGTAGCCAGGGTGTGGAGCAGAGCAGCAAGGAAGAGTGAAAATGAGTGATTTTAATAGCAGGGGACAGCAAATAGCCACAAACACAATGCTCTGTGGCCTCTGCAGGGTGATTACAGCCACAACACGGCATCTCCAGCAGCCTCTCACAGACATTTTCAGGATCAGAATGTGAACTTCAGAAAAACCCATCACTGGGCCCTCACTGGAGAGCAGACAGCCCCCAGCAGGGGAGGGAGACACAACATTTGAGGCTCTGGGAGGGGCTCGAGGATACTCATCTTCTGGAGGGCAAGGAACAATCCCCTCAGTGAGCATGGTCACGTTTTACTCTGCATCAGCCCTGAAGAGACCCAGCAGAGATAGGTCACTAACTCCAGAATAAATAACTTTATTCCAGAAAAGGCTCCAGGTAGGCTATTCAGGAGCATACAGCAGCTCCTTTGGATGCATTCCCTGATAAGCAGTTGGCTTCCCAAAGTTTCCTGTTGTGGCTGAGTGGTCAGATAATTCATGTGACATGGCTCCTGCTCCCAACTGGGCGAACTTGCAAGCACAAATGTCACCATTTGTGAGTGTAATTTTTCCTCTTCATGTATGCCTCTGACATTTGCTTTCCACTTACCTTTCCTGCCAGTACCTTGCAATCATAGCTGGTGGGAGGGAGCAGAGCAAAGGGGCCAGAACAGGAAGGGACCAGGCAGGGCTCAGTGGGCCTCTGGTACCCAAAGGCAAATGCTTCTCATCTCCCCAAGAGCTCCTCCCTGGTGCCCAGCAGCTTAAATCAGAGTAAATACTTGAGAAAGGCACTGCTGTCAGGAGCTGTGTGTGCTGGCAGCAGCAGGGGAGGTAAATGCTGTACCTGTACAGCAGCCAGCACCTGATGGCACCAGGCAGCTCATCCCGGGCACACGGGCACATCCTGCAGGACCAGATCTGCTGGGCTGGTTCCTCTTCCTCAGCAGAATTGTGGAGACACCCTAGAGCTTTGGCCAATCTCCCATGGACCCCTCAGCCACAGGAACCAGGGAGCCACAAGCTGACAAAGCATGAATCTCTTGTGACATGGGGTGTGTGCAAGCCCAGGAGCATCCTGAGGTTGGCCAGCACTGACCAGCCCTTGCTCTGGGCTACCATGCAGTGAAGAATCACCAGCCATAGCCAGGTGTCCTGGTGAGGTCCCTGTGCCCTGGACTCCCTGTGGGAGGCCACAGTGAGTGGCCAGTGGCAGCACAGCCCTGCCTCCACAGGGGCAGGCACATTCACTGGCGTGTGACAAGTGCCACTCACCTGCTTTGGTCTTTGAGAAGACAGAGGAGATCACTGCTCTGAGCTTAATTTGCATAAGTCTGGACAAGCAGGGGTGGTCTGGGCACTAAACAAGCAGAGAACCTTTTCCACCAGCCTCAGCAGTACGTGAGAAGACCTTTTCACTTCCCATTCTAGCCCAGCCTCACTGTAGATGTTCAACCTTCCCCGAGCCTTCCTTTTCCCCACAAGCCCCTCACATTCACTGCCCCCAGGAGCTCCCTGCAGTGACACCAGGCCAGCACAACACTCGGCTCTTCTCGGTTTGATGTCTCTGCCTTGCAGCCCAGCCTGGCCTGCCAGGGAGAAGCTCTTCAGAAAGGTCACTCCCCACTGCACTTTCTGGTAGAAGGGGAATTGGGAGCACAGGATCTGTGGTGTGCCTCTGATGAGGAAACCACGTAGAGCCAAGCCAAGCATGAGGGAAAGGAGCATCATGAAGCCCAGGGACAAGGATTCTCCCAGATCTCCCTGCAGGGAAGAGCAGGGCAGAGGAGCTGGACATGGGCAGAGTGGGCACTGGACATTGCCCTGTGTCCCTTCAGAGGCATTTTGGACCTGGTTCTGCCCAGCTGCAGTGACACATCAGCTCTGCCCCCTGTCCCAGAGGGAGCCCATCTACACACAGGTGCAAACCAGGACTTACCTGCTCAGAAAGGCTGCTCTGAGCTGCCAGGGAGGTGCAGAGATCCCATCCAGGGTGATGAGTGCTCAGATGTTTCCTCCTTGAGCCATGGATTCTACTCTGCATTCAAAGTGCTGCTGGATCTCTTCTTTTTCCTAGGGAAAAAAAAAAATCTTCCTTGTAGTACAGTACTGCATGCCTGATGTAGAGTTCCTTAATTATATTACTTTTTTAAGACAAAGATCAGAGGCTGGTGCACAGGAGATTGTGATGGTTTCAATGGCTGTTACCATTCCAGCAGACAAAGCCCCAGCACCAGGAGCTGAATCCAGCAGCATTTCTGGAAGTTCAGGCTCCCTTTTCCCACAAACCCCATTGTATGCATAACAGCATCCTTCAGGGAGATCTGAGCATCCCTCCTGAGCTGGGTTTCCCCAGCCTGGGGGAGTGTCCAGCCCCACCAGAGCCTCCAGATCTCCCCCAGCGCCCCAGGAGGAGACCACCAGGCCACTGGGCTCTGTGGCATGGAGACGTTCTGAGAAAATCACCTTATTCTTTATCTCTGCTGCAGGAGGAAGCTCAGCCTGTGCTGATGACAGTGTTTCAGGCACCCATCAGCGCTCGCAGCTGAGCCACTCTAGCCCAGGCACAGCCCCCCGCTCGCCAAAATGCCATCACCCTTCCCATCACCATCCCTGTGCCCACCTCCCCGGGGAAAAAAACCCCAAAAATCCACCTCAGCAAAAATGCTCATCCATCCTCTCTGCAAGCCAGCAGGGGTTAATGTTGTCAGCCATGACGTCAGGATCCCAATTTGTCCGGAGAGTCCCCCTCCCCAACCACAAACTCCCTCTCTCCTCCCCTCCTCTTGTGACTTTGCAATGAGCAGCAAAACTCCACAGGAGCTGCGGCAACAGCACTAGGGAGACATCGAGCCCTCCCTGCGAGAGCAGCTCCTACCGCAGACAGGCATTTATTTATTTTCTACACATGCATATATGTATTTTTTTATTTACCGGGCTGCGTTTGCTTTTCCTTTTTTTTTTTCTTTTCTTTTTTTTTTTTTTTCTTTTTAGCCTTTTCACAAAACCACCCAAGTGACGAGCCTGAGATTTCCCTAAAATAAAATAACTGCACGGTGGGGTTGGGTGGCTTCCCCTTCCCCCCTCGGAAAATAAAGAGGAAAGGGGGAGCAAATAGGTAAAATCCAGAATAAAATCATATTGAAAACTCACACGTCCTCCCTCTCCCTCCCTCCCTCTCTCACTCACACACACACACACACACACACACACACACGCTCTTTCTCCTCCTCCTCCTCTCTGAAGGTGGGTAGCAGGAGCCATGCAACATCTGCAGAACCGGATGGCAAAAGAGCAGGAGGAAAAATAATCCGAGTGGAGTGCTCAGGGGACACTGAGTTGTTTTTTTTTTCTTTTTCCTTTTTTTTTTCCTTTTTTTTTTTTTAAATTTTTTTCCTCTTCTTCTTCTGCCGCGTACCTGTGAGATTCGATTTCACATTTTGCTGAGCCCATTTTGGGGCATTTTATTTTTCTTTCTCTTGGGATTTTCTCCATTGCCAGAGGATGTCTCTTGTTGAGAGGATGCTGAAAGGAAGAAGAAACGAATTCTTTGACTGGCACTGAAGGAGTGGGGGGGTATTTTTCCCCCTCATTTTTTAGGTTTTTTTTCATTATTCTTTTTCTCTAGGAAATCATTAACTGGGGGGGGGGTTGGTTTCTTTTTTCCCTCCCCCCCTTTTTTCGGAGGGGGATTTCTGAAGATCCATCTTTCTTCCCCCTCCCCTCCAAAGATTTTTTTTTTCATCCTTCGTCTTTGTGGAAATGTGGACATTTCAGGCAGACAGATTGAGTGGAATTGTCTCTGCTTTAGCAGCTCTTTGTGTCGCCTGCTGTGCGCAAAGGTAAGGATTGCGATCCCAGGCTGCAGGGACAGGGGGGCTGGCACAGGAATTGTTTGTCTTGTTTGGGGGTTTCTCCACCGAGCTGGATGTGGGAAAGGGGAGGGGGTTCTTTCCCCAGCTCGCTCCCCCCGCCGCCTGCTATTGTTATTCCCCAGCCCGTGTTCCAGGGGAGGAGGGATGCTCATCCCAGAGATGAGGAGCGGACTCTGCGGACGGAGCCCACCTCGCAGAGCGTGTGCGCGCGTCCCCCTGCCCAAGCCGGGGGAAAATGGCCAGACCGGGGGGTTTGCAGGGGAACATGGAGCCCGCAGGAGCCCCGGGGCTGCGCTACGCACCCGGCACAGCCGCCTTGGCCGTGCCCGAGCCCGCACACGCAGCCGGGCGAGCTGCGCTGTGCCACAGCCCCGGCTCTGCGGAGCTCCGGGGGCGATGCCCGCGGCCGTGCCTCCATCAATCACGGATTCAGGGATTCACGGCACCAGCACGCGGCTCTGTGGGTGCCATCCATCCCCATCCGTGTGCGCAGCCATCCGTGCCCGCCCGTGTGTCACCGCACACCTCCGGTGCCCTGCGTGGCACGGGGGAGTGCTGAGCATCCCCTGCCCCCGTGCTCAGCCTGCAGACATTCCCGGGGTACGCCCGGAGCCCTGGCAGCGCTCCGGAGCTGCAGGAGCCCACCCAGCCCGGCCAAGGTGTGCCGAGTCACCTGTTTGCTCGCTCATCCGCTGCTTTCGCACACAGGAGGAGCGCTGCTCGCCCTCCCTCCCTCCCTGCGCACACCTGCGGGCAGGTGCGTTTGTCCCTGCGCGCTGCCGGGGGAGCTGTGGCATCTCTCTGCTCAGCCCTGCACGGGGAGCAGCGCGTTCCCGAGACACACACAGAGCTCCTGGTGGGGCTGAGGGTGCCCAGATTTGTGTTCCCATCGTTATAAACACACATATAAACACACACAGAGGTGTTTGTGGGGCTCTGGATACTCAGATTTGTCCTTCCATCATTTAAACATGCAGACACAGGTGTTTGTGGGGTTGTGGATACCCAGATTTGTGCTCCCATGGTTATAAACACACACACAGGCCCTGGTGGGGCTGTGGATACCCAGATTTGTGCTCCCATGGTTATAAACACACACACAGGCCCTGGTGGGGCTGTGGATACCCAGATTCGTTCTCCCATCATTATAAACACACAGAGGTGCTTGTGGGGCTGTGGGTGCCCAGGTTCGTGTTCCCATCATTATAAACACACACACACACACACACACACACACACACACACACAGGCTCACCCACCTTGCCCACACCATTCATGCGTGGTCCCGCTGTGGGGGGACACACATGCAGGCAGCTCCAAGCAAATGTGTGACATTTAAAGCCCACAGCAACCCCCTTTGCTCAGAGGTGTGTCCTGCGTGTGTGTTTGCATGTCCAGCACTAATTGTCACCCATGCTCTGCGTGTGTATCTGTGCACAGCTAAGACAAAACACTCTCCATGTGCACAAGCCTCCAGCTACTCCTACACAGCCCAGCCAGCAGCACGGGGTGCTGGGATGGAGATGTTTGGCTGCAAGTGTACGTGGATATGCAGAGCACATGCCCAGTGACACAGAATCAGGGGCACATTGCTCTGGAATTCAGATCACAGGCTGGCTCCGTGTGCTCCCCGAGCGGATGCAGACCCACATTTGCCAGGAATAGCACTGGAAATGCAGCTGCTCGCCCACAGCTGGGCAAATGCACGGCTTGCCTCCTCAGTGGGAGGGATGTGGCTTTCTGGATCAGAGGGAGCACTGGCAGGCAAAAGTCCTTGTCCTTAATCATGGTGCTTTATTCCCTCACTAGGCCACCTTGTAGCTGGTGAGGAGGAATGAGTCCCCATGGCCCTCTTCCCACTCTGCCCCTTTCTTTCACACTGTTTACTGTCTCTACCTCAATTTCTCTGCTTATATTAATAAGGTAAACACTGATTCCTGACTTTATGCACTGTAGGAAGCCAAACAGAGGTGCCTAAATCCCTTGAGAAATGAACAGTGTCCATATTATGAATATGGAAATCTGTGTACCTCAGAATGTCTGTCTAGAGATGAGCAAATGCTGGTGGCACACTCAATCCTCGGTGCCAGGACTGTGTTTTGCAAGCTCAAAACCTCACACACCTGCAGAGAAATCCACAGGTGCATGTGGACCTTGCAAGCCTGGACACGGTGTTGTGGAAGTGCCCACCTGAGCACTCCTCTCTGGCCTTCTCACAGTGATTAAAGCCGTGCAAGGGGGAGCTGTGCTACTCTCAGGAGTGGAGCTCAGACCCCTTCCCCTTCCAGCACAAGGGATCCCTGGTTGTCCATGCACCAGAGCTGGGTGCTGCCTCACATTTGCACATCCCTGTCCTGCTGAGAAATTCCTGCACATCCAGAGCCCTGAGAGCTGCCCAGGCTCCCAGGTGGTCCTACCTGCCTCACCCCACACCCCTAGGGAGAGTCTGGGCACCAGGGAACCCCGACTCAGGAATCCACGAATGCCTGCTTCTGTGTCCGCAGCCCAGAGCCTCAGCACAGCCCAGGAGAGCAAGGTCTGCACCCACCATCACCTCCAGGCACCTCAAATCACCTCCAGCCACCTCCAGTCACCCCCAGTCACCACCAGCCACCTCCAGCCACCCCCAGTCACCTCCAGGCACCTCCAGTCAACTCCAGTCACCTCCAGGCACCCCCAACCCCTGGCTGGGATGTGGTCACACACATGCACACACCCCTTTGCACATTTTGTAGCTGCCCCCAGGGCTCTCCTGTGTGTCTGTGTGCAGGGAGTCCCTGCAGCCAGGAGAGCACGCCTGTCTGTGTGTCTGTGTGTCTGTCTGTGTGTCTGTGTGTCTGTCTGTGTGTCTGTGTGTCCAGCCAGGCAGGGGCTGGCAGGCAGAGGCCGTGCCGTGGTGCAGCTTCCCAGGCTGACTGGGATGGATGGGGAGGCGGTGCTGACAGGGAGACATGCTGTTGTGGTGGGTGACTGCAAAGAGCAGAACTTGTCAGCGCCAGGGTCTCCATTCTCATGCAAAGCAGGGGACGAGGGTGGCACAGAGGCTGGGGATTCAGGCACCAAACCTGATCTACCCCGCAGCACTGAATAGATCCAGTATTTTTAGCATCCCCTGCTTTCTGCTTTCCCACCTTCAGTTTTGGTTTGGCCCTTGGGCTGATTTTAGAAGGAGCTCCCTTCTTGCTGTAAGGCTGGATTGGTGCTAGGCAGGACATCTGCCCCTCTGTGTGCAGGTTAAAGGGCTGGCAGGGAAAGGATTGCTCTGGCACACAGAGGGGAAGATGGACTCTCTCTCCCTGCCTCTGCCTCTTGATCTGCGTTGCTAAGAAGTCACAGTGATGCTGAGTGACAGAAACTGAATTTTTACACGGCAAAGATCAGCTGTATATATTGAGGCCACAGGGGAAAAAGGAGCAGGGTTTTCTCGTTTGCTTCAATAACCTGAAGAACCCCTGGGTGCAGTGAGAAGCAGAGGCTGCACTGGGGTGTGTGACAGTGCAGGGTCACACTGGGTGCAGTGGGGACCTTGGGACATGCCAAGTCTGTGATGGGTGATGTGAGACGTGGAGCAAAAGCCCAGCTTGGCTGAGGAAAGGGAGTGACACCTGCAAGAGAGAGGCTGCAGCTGCCCCACGCATAGCCTGGGGACAGAAAGGACAATTTCTGCCTCTGTGTGTCTGTGCTCCCCTCTGAGGACACAGGGAAGCCCCCCAAGTGTGTGGGTCAGTGGCCAGGGGGCTCATTGAGGGGGGCTCACACCAGAGGGATACCAAAGCTTGGGGTGCTCTGGAGTCAGGGTGAGCTGCAGAAGAGGAGCTAAAACACTGCTGAGACTTCTGAGAACTTCCCAGGATGGCTTAGGGGGTGCTCGTGGGCAGCTGGGGGGCTGAGAGCTGTGCCAAGGACAGAAAACACGAGTGAGAGAGAAAACAGAGAGGCTCTGCCCATGGCTGGGGTGTTCTGGTGCCCTGGGGTGTGGAGGATGCTGAGGTACCTGGCCAGGACCCCTGGTGCCACATGGCATGACGAGAACTCTCTTCTTCTGTCTTTCAGCCCCTCCACTGGAAATATTTCTGTGGTGAAAGAGATTGTGGACAAGCTGCTGAAGGGCTATGACGTCCGCCTCAGGCCTGACTTTGGAGGTACGGTGTGAGCTGGCCCAGGCAGGGGCCAGGGGCTGCTCTGTGTCTGTGCATCCCACCTGGGCAGGGAGGCTCCCCTCAGACATCTCCAACTCCACCCCCCACGTCCTTATGGCTTTCTCCCTCACTTTTCTTTCACCCCTCTTGTTTTCCCTTCTCCTCTCACTGGCTCCTCTCCTTCCATCATCTCTGCAGGCTGGATTGTCCATGGTGTGACATTTCTGGGGATATTTTGCCACAACAGAGACACTCAGCTTTTCCTCTGCTCCAAGCTTTCCTCCATCACAGACAAGTCATCCCTCATCCATTTCTGCTCCCAATGTCAGATATTTTGGCTCTTTTCCCTGCAGAGGGTTGAGGTGACTGCTGGTGGGGCTGCTAGTTGGCCTGAGGCTCCCTCAGCAACAGTGAGGCACAAAATATTCCCTGGGGACTGGTGGCCTGGCTGCCATTCAGCAGGAGGTGCAAGGATCTTCAATTCCTCCCTTGGGTCCTGTGAGCAAACAGGAGAATCACAAGGGCCTGGTGGAGATGAAATATGGAAATTCAGGCACTGTCGTGTTCCCAGCTCCAGCTGAGGTCCATTTCTTGGAGACGAGCAGGCACTGGAAAAGCACAGGGAGGAGGATTTGAGGATTTCTGCACTCAGCCTGCCAAGCTTGGCTGTTTTAAGTCTTTTCTGGGCAATGCTATTTCCTCCTCGTGTGTGGGGCTGGGGGATTCTCAGGAGGACAGCTACACATCGAGGTGTCCCTCTCCATAGCACTGATGGAAACAGGCTCATGCCTGTGCTCTCAGGGGGAACAAGGGCCAGGAACAATTATTTAGTGGTTTAAGGGAGCAGTTTTCTCCCAGCAGGGCTGATCCATAGTTCCTAGAAGCTGGGAGTGGAGGAATATCCTCACTGATTTCATCAGGCTTTGAAGCACCCCAGTGCATCACTGTTTTCATCTCTCCTTGAAACCTCTGCTTTCCCTGCACCTCACCCAGACCTGCCCCATGCACTGACCACCCCACACCCTTCAGCAGAGCTTCCCTTCCATCCCCACAAACACCATCCCCACTGCCCTCATCTCCTTGTTCTACCCCGAGGTGGAACAGGGGCTTTCAGGGGGAGCTGCTGGACCCTGGCCTCAGGAAGGGCTCTGAGGTGGGAGATGATGCCCATCCCTCCATAGTGCTCAGGAACACCTGGGAAGTCACCCAGTGCAGTGGGGAGACACTTTGGATGCAGCATTCTGCAGGCAAACAGGGGTTCCAAATCTTCCCTCTCTCCTTTGAACATGGGATTTGGCTGGCTTTGATTTAAAGGCAAACATGGAATGTCCCTATTACCTGGCCAGCCCTGATCACGGAAATTGCTGCAGTCACATTTTATGAGGGGGGGAGCCGTGGAGATGACACAAAACTGGAAGAGAACCACGGAGTGAAGGCACAGTGTGATTGTGATACAGCAAAGCAGGAGGGGAGCTGGCTCTGCAGAGCACGGAGCAGGGGGAGCCATGGGCTCGGGGTCCAGCAGGTTTTGTTTCCTGATTCCAGGTCCCCAGGGCATCCAGGACAGCCCCAGCCCTTCCTTCAGTGCAGGGCTCTGTTGGCCCTGCCAGGTCTGTGTGGTGCTAGGGCTGGGCAGGCACTGCATCCTCCCAGGCTGCAGGATGGATGGGGCTGGGCAGCCGTGGCATTTCAGTTGATTTCAGTCTGAATTCCCAAAGTGCAAGCTGCATTTCTCCTCACTCAAGCAAAGAAATAGAATTATGGCCATAACCCCCTTCCCTGTAATTGCCTCACTGCTGCCCTTCACCCTTTCTTGTCCTTCCCTTTGTCCATGAGAAGTGAAGAGCACCTTGGTGCTCATGGTGCAGGGATGCCAAAACCATCAGCATCCCTGGCTCCCTCCCACCAGGACAAGCTTATCCAGGCAAAATTCCTGCAGCATTTCCAGCTGGGCTGACACAACAGCCTAGAAGCTGGAGATGGTTGGTGTTACAAGACCAGGGGAAAAGGGTGGAAGTTTCCTTGTACCACTGCTGTACCCAGAGCTCACCAGTTCTCTGGGGTTTTGGATGAAACCCATTTCTAGGTGGAATCGAGTGGGATCATGCCATGAGGTGTCTAACCCTGTGTGGCTCCCAGTGCATCCACAGTCCTGCTGTGGAGAGGGTGAAGTTCTCCCCAATAAGTTGTGTGCAGCTGGTACAGCCACAGGACCCACAGGAACAGCTCAGGTTGGATATTAAGAAAAGGTTCTTTCCCCAGAGGGTGACTGGGCCTTGGAACAGGCTCCCCAGGGAATGGGCACGTCCCCAAGGCTGCCAGAGCTCCAGGGGTGTTTGTACAATGCTCTCAGGCACAGGCTGGGGCTGTTGAGGTGTCCTGGACAGGGTCGGGAGCTGGACTGGACGATCCTTGTGGGTCCCTTTCTGCTCTGGATGTTCTGTGATTCTATGGAAAAGGCACAGTTTGGGCAAAGCCCTGCGACCTGTGAGTGTGCAACCCTGCTGTCTCCCAGGGACGTGTGGGACTGGACTGAGCTCCAGTTCCAGTACCCTGAGGACTGGACTGCTCTCCAGGACTGCCCTGTGCTCCACCTGGACAATCCTGCCACCTCTCCTAGCTGGTCAAAAGGGGTGTAAGCCCTCCCTGTGGGGGAGGCAACCCCACCACTCACCTGTGCTCTCATCCTGGGAACACCAGGTGGGATGAGCTGGGAATGGCTAAGGTGGCACCTTGGAGGGGTGGCAGGTCCTGCTGGGAGCCCTGTGCCCTAAAGGAATGCCATGGAGCTGTCTCAGGGCTGGCCAAGAGTGACCAGGCGGTCTGGCTGGACAGGCAGCTCCCTGCCTGAGTGGACAGGACTGAAGCAAAGCAGCTGCCCGTGAAGCAGGGTGAGCTGTGCCCCTAAAGCCAGAGTCTTCAGTCTCTGGCTCAAGGACGAGGCACTGGGGGCAGGAAGGTCCCAGCAGCCAGTGCTGGGTTCCCCAGAGGTGTGGGCACAGCACGGTCCTTCCCAGACAGATTCCCACGTGAGAAATGCAACCCACAAAGGTGATGAACCAGTCTGGCTTCCCTTCCTCCCTTCCCTGCTCTTTCCTGCTGCTTTCCCCATGTTTTCCTCCTGCAGCAGAGTTGTTTCCTTCCTGCCATCCTGCCCCCACATCAGTGGCAGTGACCCTGCACTGTCCCCACCCTCTCAGGTGGGACAGTGTCGCACCTCCACGTCCTGGGGCTCCTCCTTCATTCACTCCTGCCTGCAGAGCAGGAGAGCTGGGATCCTTTGGATGTGAAAGCACCTGGCAGAACCTGTTCCCATGTACCACTTGCCATGGTGAGGCAGTTCTTGCCCCTCACAGGCTTTCTAAGAGAGCCCCAAGGCTCATCCCAGCACCCCCACCTAGCCAGGCTGTGGTGCTTCCATAGCTCCAAATACAACTCGCAGCTCCCCAGCCCTCTTTTTTTTAAAAAAAAAAAAAAAAAAAAAAAAAAAAAAAAGAAAGAAAGAGAACTCAGCCTAATGCCAAAAGGAGGACAGGCCTGCTGGGGATTGCAGTTCACTTTTTAATTTTGAGATGCCTCGTTAGCTCTGGGCTGAGCTGAGTGGCTGAGAAGCATCAGCCACTCTCTCTCCCCCATCCCCTTGGAAACCCATCAGGCCGATGAGCAGGTCGGCTCTCAGGGGTGGTGCCATGGCAATGAGGGCCGTGTGCTCACCTGGGGAGCTTGGCTGGGTGGGGGGGACACCAAAGGGGGAAAGCTGGAGACGTATGGAGATGATGGGAAAATCTGGGAGCAGCTCCAGCAGAAAGCCACCCTGGTTAGGTGGGAGCAGCCTGAGGAACAGTCCCCTGTCATGTCTGAGCTACAGTCCCCAAGCCCTGGAGTGTCACTCCATGCTGGAGACATGTGGGACAGTGCCAGCGTGGGACATGCACAGGGCTGCTACAGGGCAGGGCACTGAGGGGACACGAGAGGGTCGTGGCAAGCAAGTCCAAAGGGTCTGGCCAGGGCTGTGGTAGGGATCTGGAATTGCCTTCAGGAGGAATCTCGCTCAAGATGCAGCCAGGCCTCCAAGAGGGAGATCTTTGTCCTGGTACTGTAAGCCCAGCAACAATGCAGAGGCAGGGTTTTGGTCTTTGGGACAGCACAACGCTCTCACAGGGACACCAAATCACAGGTGGGTGGCATCCAGCTGGCCCTGAGGGATGGACAGTCTGGGGGTGATTTGTACAGCACACTAATTACACCACGAGGCAAGCAGGATGCTCATGATTTAGGACTGGGTGAGCAGGGGATGGTGCAGATAATGTATGGGAATGATTGCAGAGCCGTGGGCAGGGAGCTTTCAGAGCAGCACCCTGGCTCTTGTAAGTGCTCTTAGGCACTCACTTTCCAAAGCATTAGTTCCCTAGGAGAAAAAAAAGAAAAAGGGAAAAAAAAAAAAAAAAGAAGGGAAAAGAAAGCAAACTAAGACCATATTGCCCCAGGGTAGAGAAGGCAATGAGGGAATGGCAGGAAGATCCCACTTGAGCTCAGTGACTCAGCTGCTCTCTGTTGGTGCAACGTTCCCAGCCCAAAACTTTGCAAGAGTTCCAAGCAGATGGCTCTTTATGGTTTTCCAGCACCATTTGCAGGTCTTGGTAGTTAAAAGCAAGGTGAGGGCACTCTCAGCTCCTTGAGACTCTCAACTCCTCCTGGAGTGCAGGGCTCCTGGTGTTTCTCCTGGGGGGTATGCAAGTGTCTGGAAATGCCTGGTGAAAGCAGAATGACCGTGAAGCCCTTGGGATTGCACAGTAAATCCTGGGTTTTCACGCCTGTGGATCAGCAGCTTCCCCTGCCCCATTTTTAATTCAAATTTCCTTAAGGAAAATTAGCACTTCAGGGGTCTAGGGTTGCAATGAGCCTGTGTCCTGCTCCTCCTCTGCTTTGTGTCGTGGGTGAGGCTTCCCAGCTCTCATCACCCTCATTTGGGATATCCAAACCCCTCTTTGCTGCAATATTTTGGCCTTCGTCCACCCTGTCCCCTGCCCCTCCTGCTCTCATCTCCTCTCTGCTCCATCACACCTCCACCCACCTGGGCACCCAGCCCTGCTCCCATGCCCTGTTTATTCCCCAGTATTCCTTCTTCAGTGGCCACTCCAAATCCAGTGGAGCTGGGGGTGAAATCCTCAGCTTTTCCCTGTGTAACAGCATCACTTGCAAGCCAGAATTGTAAAAATAAATGATTGCTGATGCATAAAGTGTTGCAGTGAAGCATCGTCAGTGGTTCAGGGCTCCAAAACTGGCGGGGCTCAGCGGCTGTGCTGGCTGGCAAGGATGCAGCAGGGGATGGGGGGCTTGTGTTATTTCCCTGCCCCACCAGCCCAGGAAACAGCTGCTCTTAGTGGGGCTGTGCTGGAAGGAATGGGAATTTGGTTTCTTCCATGGTCGAGGCTGGTGGAACTGTTAAAGCCTTCCCGAAAACATCCCTGTTTTCCACCGCATGTCGGGTGGTGTTTTTTCCCAGGCAGCTAGCTTGCTTTGGATTTTTGAAGGGGAGGGGGGGAAATTTTGGGAAAAATGATTCAGAAATTTCTGAGAACAAGCCAAAGCATGCACATGCTGGGCTTTTTTTTTCCTGCCCTAAAATGTTGGGGGATGAAATTGGCAGCACCGACTGCAGAGCTGGCCCCTGTGCATGTGGAGCAGGTGGGTCCCCAGGGCCACCAGTGACCTAGCTGGCACAAGGACTGTGTGCCCACTTCCTGTGGTGTGGGGCAGCACCTCAGAGCATGATGCTGCTGCAGGGGGACCAGGGTGTGGGGCTGGAAGAGAGCAGTGGGTGCTGGTCCTGGGCTGCTGTCTGGGGCAGGAGCTGCTCATCTGCCTTTCTAGGCTTTAATTCTAAGCTTTCCCCTCCTCTTCTGTGGCAAAAAATGTTTAAATCTCAGAGCAGCCAGATTCAATTCTCCTTTTTCTTCTGAGACGCCTTGAGCCAGCTCTTTTGGGGCAGGGAATTGAGGTTTAGCAGGAAGGCTCTGGTCCCACCAGGGACAGCTCCTTCCTTGCCTACAGGAGGACTTGCCCAGAGTTGGGTGAACCTGAAATGCTGAACTCCTCCAGGAAATGCCACCCTTCTGGCCCCATATCGTGGCTGGGCAGAAGAGCATCTCTGGGTTTGAAAGCAGAAATTATGGATCAGGCTGGGGAAAGGAGTTAATTGAGAAGGAGGAGACAGAAGCTGTCTGGGAAGTCTGTAAACCCCAGTGTCACTCGAGGCTGAAGGAAAGGTGGATACCTGCTAGGGATGTCAGGAGTCCCACTTTCCTTCCTGAATAAAGAGCATTAAGAAAAGGCCATTCCTGGTCAGTAAAACTGGCTGCAGCTGTTCAGCCCTCACTTCCTCCCCAGTTTTTGTGACTTCTGGCTCCAGACCATGGGTCACATCCTCTCTAGGGCTAATCCAGAAGGAAGATGACAACCTCCTGCTGTTGTGTCTTACTTCATTAACTGAAGTGGCAGGAAATGAAAGGATCCCGTCCTTCTTGGGACATATGTGGATGTTAACACATTGCCACATGATGGAATGTCTATTTTTTTCACTTTGCTCTTTTTATATGAAATACATGCTGCAAGAAGAACTTGGAGGCTGTAAAGTCAGACACACAAGACTTCAGAAAAAGCCAGAATTGGGGTTTCTCTGGGGATCTATATTTGATCCCCTTGTGAGGGTGCATCAGGAGCCCCAAGGTCCAAGAGTTGCTTCCTCCCTACAGAGCCCTACAGAGCACAGCAAGATGCCATTTACACATGGAGCTGATTTTTCTCGTTCCCTTCACTCCAGAAGGGGACAGGCTGGGGACAGCTGAGGTGGCCACAGCAGGTGATTAGGGTGGGTTGAGGTGGTTGTCTGATGCCCAGCCTGGGACTGAGCACCCAAAGTCCATCTTGGTCTTGTGCTTTCCTGGCTGCTTTGTGCTCAGACCTGCTCTCCACACAGCATCAGCTGTTTTTATGACTGCTCTCAAGCACACCAGCACAGCAGGAGTGTGTTCACACGTCTCCCCCGAGAAGCCAAAGGTATCCCCTGCTGAGGGGTGCCCAGTGGAAATGTGATTTTCCAGGATGCTCTTCAGCACTGGAGCCAGGCACTGCCTGTTTGGAGCACAGCTCCTCTTGATTTCAGCCACAGCTCTGAGAGCTCAGCCCCAGTGCCCCGAGAGGGAGACATGCAGAGTTCACTGAAATCCTGAGCTTTGGGTGGGACAGAGCACACAGGAACCCTGTGACACATCTGGGCATGAAGAACAGGGCTCAGTCACAAAAACATCTTCCCTGTGCTGTGGGCTTCCCCTCACTCACTGCAGGGCGGGCAGGGACCCCACTGCCAGCACTGCCCTCCTGCAAATCCATCCTCTATCAATCAAGGGAAAGGAATGAGCAAGGATGCTGTGGACAGTTTAATTAAGAGCTGGCTCCATAACATCCATTCAGCAGTGGGCATCCTTCCACTTAACCTTCATCCATTTTGTTTTCCTCGGGATTTTGTTCTTGAGGGCAATAATATTTTAGAGTATTAGACCAGCCCCTTCTTCCAGTGTGACAGTGAACCTCTCAGTGCACATTGAACACCCTTGAGCATTCATGTGTGGCCACATTTATTATCCTCCTTTGGAGACAGGAATCCCTGGCACAGAGCAGTGCAGGCAGTTTTGGGGGAAGGCAGCAATGGAGATTCCCCTGAGTCTCAGCCCAAAACCGGCCTTGGGTTTCTGAGCCAGCTGTGTGCCTGCCACAGAGCTGTGCCTGCTTCTCAGGCTTTGCTGTCCAGTGGGGAACATAGAATTTTCTGTCATCCATTCCAGTGTACTTCCACTGGCACTGGAGCAGATGTTGATTCCCATTTTTATGCCCAAGCCTGTGTAGGATAAATGCATCTGGTTGCCCTTTTCCTTCTTTTCTCCCCTTGGCTGGTGCAGTCTCTCCCTGCAGCTCTGCTCAGGCCCTGACACAGCTGCTCTTCCAGCCCCTGGCAGGGCACTGGGCTAGCAAGGACCCCTCAGAGATCTCTCTTAAAACCAAGATCTCATCATCATTTTAACTAAGCTTTTATTCCAGGAATCTTGCCTCCACCCTTAGTAATAGACTTTTTACATCAAGATGCAATGTATTAGAGTTGCTGATTAGCAGCATAATTCCAATACTTCTTAATTAATTAACTGACTAAAAGCAGATTGTTGCTTATAGCCAGTCTGGAGGATGTTTGCCACATCACCTGGACCCATTCTCCTCCTCGACAAACATCTACGTAACACTCACCATTTCTGAGATTATTCCTGCCAGTAAACTTGCCTTTGAGGGACTGCCACTGAAAGCAGAATGTGAAAGGAGTGTAAAATCCATTAGTAGAAGTCCTTTTGATTAGTCAAAATATATTCCCACCGCCCTGGAGCTGTTCATCAGAGCAGCTTTACATACCTGCATTGTTCATCTCCTAAGACTCCCAGTATCCCAGTTAGCTAGAGAAGTATTTTTAATCCAAAAACATGAAATAGAAGAGCCAAGAAATGTGCTGTAGTTGTACTGCTGTCTGAAAGAGACTCTGTGTGTGCATGTCACTTTTCTCACCTATGTCTGGTTCAAAGAAAAAGAGTTGCAGGCTGCTACAGTGTCAGGCTGGCTGGATGTAAGAGGGTTATTTGGTGGTACTGAGAAATTTTGGTCTGTAAAATCCATTCTTGCAGAAAACCCTTGCTGGAGGTTTTTATATCTTGATATTTCATGCACTTGTTAAAGCATGACCAGAAACATGGATAGGACAAAAGATGTGTCTGATGAAGGCACAAGGTCTTTCAGAGGAATTCACATCTCATGTGTGAGAAAGGGCAAAGGTGGATGGTGGAGCACAGGTTGGTCAGTTAAAGAGATTTTCTGGAGATCTAGGGATTGATCCTGTTCCCGTGAAATGGAAGGAAGCAGAGCTCTTCTCCCTTCCTGCTGGGATGTGGGAGCTGCTGTTTGCTTTGAGCAGAGCAGGAATTTCAGGCTGGGTTGGGAAGCACTGATCGTGCTGTTCCTATAGGCTGTTTTTCTGGCTGTGGCATTTATCCCTGCTTCTGTGTCACAGCTAAAAACTCTTTTTTTTTCCTCTGATCTTTCTCCCCTCCCCTTTCTGTTTCTCCTGTTCTTTGCAGTCCTGCAGGGATAGTGCTGTTAAATAATTGTGCTTGTGAAGGGCTGAGCCTCAGCCCAACCTACTGTGTCCAGAATTCCCCTCCCCAGACCTCAGGACCTCTCAGTTCAGCTCTGGGATGACTCCGAGTGCAGTTCTAGTTGGAAGAGAGACTCTGTAAAATTACATCTTGTTGTTCCATATTTATTCTCCCTCAGTGGTTTCCATGTCAAACTTGCTCAGTTTACCAGTCAAAACAAGATATTTCTACCTGCCAGCTCTGCCAGCTCAGCCTGGGCTCTGAAAATCAAGCTGTGCTCTCTCTGCCCTGGACATCATCACTCGCCAGAAAGGATTCTCAAATCAGGATGTGATTTAGAGTATGCCCAAATATTATTTGTTCTTGGGTGGTATTAGGGGCTCTGTGTGACAGGTATCAGCAAGGCTCCTGTGCTGTGCAAATATTGACTTACTAATCTTCCCCACCACCTGGGGGAGGCTGGGCCACCACTGGGGCCATTCTGCACCTTGGGGACACCAAAAGGTGGCCGTTTTTTGGGGGTGATGCTGAAAACCCACAGCAGCACCAGGACTGGCACTGGGAAGCTCTTGTTCCTGCTTTTCTCTTATTTGTGAGAACAGACATAAGCACCTCCTGAGCTCTGGGTCATTGCTTGGTCACCAGATTGTGACCTTTCCTTCAGATGTGGTGTTCTGTGGGAACCACAGGGAACAGGCAGGTGGGCCCACTTCTTGCTGCAGAGAAATGTCATGGTATAGCCATAGCAAAGGCTCTTAATTAATGGGCATCAATCTTGTTCACAAATAGCTCCCCTTCTGATAGATGAAGTAGGAGGACTTTACTCAACACCCCTTCCGAGAAATTTTGTAAATTTGATCATTGTCAAAATGTTTTAAAAACCACTAAATGTGGCAGAAAATATATTTACTGTGTATGGTCATGTCACAGAGCAGTAAAAGCAGGAAGGGTGTCCTGCAGTGCTTCCAGCTTTCACTCTTGTGCTTGTGCAGTGAATCCCCCAGGGGCTGTCAGCAAGAAGGGACAGCAGAGCCTTCCCTGTCCCCATGTGAGGCTCCACTCTGAGCCTGCAGAGCCGTTCCAGGAACTGAAAGCCACGGTGGGCTTTTATCTGTGGCAGGGGAAGAAATTGGGTGAGTGCTTTGGTTCCTGGGATGCTTTGTCACCTGTGCTCACATTTGGGACAGGCAGCTGAGCTGGGAGAACACCAAAGTGCTCCTTGCTCTTTCACAGAGCACCCAGGATGGGTTTTCTGGCCAGCAGATCTTTCCAAACACATCCCCTCAGCTGCCTGGGGTGCTTCTTGCCCTTCTCTTACACTCTGTGAGATGATTCACTGCTCCCTTCCAGGAGCTGGGTGCTGGTGACACCACAGCAGGTGACATTTCCAGGCCAGGGGAACCTTGTGCCAGGGGAAAAGTCACGTCCAAGGGCTGTGCTGGCCAGTCCAATGGGTGATGCACAGAAAAGGGGGTGCCCATGGCAGTGGCAAAGCTCTGGGGGTAAGATCAGAAGCTGCCAGGCCAGGAGAGGAGGCCACCCAGGTCACAGAGGTCACCTGGAGAAGGTCTGCAGGAAAACCCACTCTCCTGGCCTCTGGAGAAGGATCTCAGCTTGGCAGGAAATTTTTGGAAGTGAGGGAGAGGGTAAGCTATGAGCTGAATTCTTATCCTCCTTTCACAGCAAAAATAGAACATTTATCACAAGTTCCCCTACATGTTTTTCTTCCCAATTGCACACTAGCTCCTTGCTAGTATTTGAAGCTCCAGAAAAAAAGAAATTGATGAGTACTCAAGTTAATAATGTGTGCTTATTGTGTTGATGAATTGCTGGAGATGAATATATATGTAAAAGCTCTGCAAGATTCACTCATCCATGCATCCTGAGTGAAAGCAATTATTTTGGTGAGCAAATGGGACTTAGTTTTATGTCTTAATAAAGAGGTTCTGGGCTAAAAGGCAACTTTTGCCCCAGACATTATTGCAAATCAAGTCTTACTGAAATAATGGAAACACCAGCACAGGGGCAATCTTTCAAAAGTGAACATCTTAGAATCCTTTTTCCTACTAAACTCTTGCAGTCCTTGGTCACCACTGAATTTTGTAAGACCTTCCCTGTCTTCAGACTGTGGAGAAGGGGCAGGACCACCTGAACAAATCACACCCAAGAGCCTCAGAAACAGAGGGATAAAAACTTCTCATCCCATGGATGACATTTGGAAAGGGGGAGGCTTGTTTTCATGTGTGTGCTTTGTTTCTCGTGATTCCTAACTGAGATATGAATTTAATGTAAATGTAATGATATTTTCAGGTCTGACTCACTCAATTTTTTCAATGCTTGCCCTGTAAATTGTTCTGACTTCCCGTGAGCATAACCTTGGGCATGGCACAAGTTTAGCACCAGGTCCCAACCTGGCTATCTTGTTCCTTTTGTTTTTTCCCCACATGCTGGGGATGCCCAACAAGATCCAATCCAGGAGTGATATCCTTTAAAAACAAGAGTCTGGAAACAGTGATGAGGAGGTGTGACTAACTCAAAAAAAACCTGAAAACAGGGAGGAAAAAAGAGAAAACACCTTGTTGCTGTCACTTTGATAAAAATGACAAGTCCAGGTATTTTGTTGTTGCTACAAACACTTCTAAGGCAGAGAAATGGATTTGATGTGAACAGAGGAGCTTGTGTTAACCCATTTAAATTAATTTGGCTCAGCTCATTTGCAGCTAAGGGGATTAGATGGCTCAGGATTTGTAACTGTGAGGGTGTTTTCCCAGGCAGGTCACTCCCTATAGCCCAGGCCAGGTCTGCAGTAGCTTTGGGGGGGATATTTCCAGAGCACACAAGAGAGAGGCTCCTCCATGGAGAAAACATTTATTGCTCACGTGCCAGGAAAGCTCCAGCACTGAAAAGTTGGGTCAGCACCTTCGTGCCCTGAGTGGGCAGGTGAGAAGTGAGACATTCCAATGGGCAGCTGGAGAGAAATTCCACAGCTGCCAGGCAGGGAAAACTGCGAAAAGACCTCCCCTGTGAGCCATTCTGACAACCTGACCTGAGGGGACGGAGTGTCCTGTGAAGGGAGGGAGTGGCTGGATCCTGTGGGATGGGATGGGATGGGATGGGATGGGATGGGATGGGATGGGATAGGTGTCCCACATACAGCAGCACCACCCTTGCCTTTAGGGGTGGTTTGGCTGTGAAGAAGAGGGTGGTGCTGTGGTTTTCCAGTTATTTTGCTGAACTCCTGCCTCCTGGCTGTGCAAGGAGTGTTATGATGCTAGGGGAGGTATTTCAGCACTTGGGATTCAGCCCTAAACCTGCTTTAAAACCTGTGTGCCTCTGTCGACCTTGTAGCACCACAACTGGCAGAGAAAATGAACATTGGGCATTGTAAAGAGTGGTTTTGAGGCTATGATGAGTCCTGGGGGTTGATCTGCTCAGAGACTGACCTGGGGAGCTGGAGATGGGGCAGCTGCCTGTGGTGTGTTCTGGTGCACAGTTAAATACCCTGCTGACTTTTGCACCCAAGAGTTCAAAATGTTTTGTGTTTGTGTGCAATCCTTCAAAAGCAGGGTGCTGGGCTGGGAAAGGAGGAGCAGAAGGGTGCCAAAGGCTTTCTGAGCCTGCCCCAGCTGGAGGAGCAGAGGCTCTGGCAGTGCCTTGGCTGGCTCTAGGAGATGGGGCAAACACAAGCTCTGAGGATCCCAGTAAAAGCAGAAGCACTGGGCTATTCCTGAGTCCACCAGCCCTTCCCAGGCAGGCAGAGCTGTGCCCCAGGGTTGCTCTGGCAGGTCCCTGGAGGGATTCATTCCCTGCCAGGATCCTGACAGAGGTAGGAGGGAAGTCTTCTCAGGTGGAGCGATGTGGGGGTGGCTGATGAGCGTGGGCACAATGCTTCACACTGCTGCTGGGGAGAAGGAGCCTGGCTTGTGTTGCTTTGCTGTCAGTCTACCATAGGCACTTGCTTGGCAAGCCCCACTGTCCTCCTGCTACTACTCTTGGTGGAGGAGAGCTGGAGGGACCTGAGATGCTCAGTGTCTCTGCTTTCCTGGGATTTGCTCATTGTAAACAGAGGGAAAGGTGATATTTCATAGTGCCAGCTCTGCAGAGAGGGATCCAACAGGGGAACAGCCAGTGTGTGCCCTGCAGAGTGCAAAGCCTCGAGACTAGTCCATAGGAGTGCCCCGGGGGACACAGGGAGGGCAGTGACCCATCCTCCAGGAGGTTGGAGCACTGCCCTCACCTCCCAGGGGTCAGGTCTGGATCCACCTTCTGCAATGCCCCTGCTCCAACAGAGTCCAATGGCAGTGACATCCCTGCTAAGCAAGCTGTTGTCTCAGCTGGGCATTGCCAGCTTTAAGGGAGGGTGGGAGCTGGCTCTCAGTCCTCTTGGTAAAGCTGCTCTCAAAGAGTTGATTGCTTGGACCCCCTGGTCAATGCCAGGTTGATGATGGTCAGTTCTGGTGAGGTGATGCAGTTGTGTGTCTCTAAATTAGAGCTTCACAAACTTGAGAACTTATTTTCCTCTTGCTTTGCTGTAACCTTACCAACTGTGCATCATCTGGGCAAGAGATTCACAAGCAGAAGCTGTTGGAAGACTGTTTTCATTGCTGAGGATGAAAGAGCTTTAAAAATCTATGTCCTGAATATTGACCTAGGCCTCTTCCAAGAACAGATGATGTTCTGAGTAGTCAGTAACATTATTTTAATGCTGAGAACCCTGTGTGTGTGTGTGTGTGTGTGTGTGTACAGGTGCTCTGCTGGACTGGGTCCACTGGCAGTCCAGATGCTGTCAGGCTTGGTGTCTGCTCTCTTGTTCCATTTTAAAGCCTGTACATTTGAGATCTTGTTTTTATTCAGCCTGGGTAGCTGTCTACCAACATCTTTTAAAATCAACCTTGATTTAGCTTCCTCTGTAATCCTTCAATCCCCCTGGGACAACTTGTACAGTGTTTTTGCAGACAGCTGATTGTTCTCTCTCACTTCCAAATTTCCATGGGTTACCTGCAATATCCCACTCTAATACCTACTAATCCATTAAAAATACCTGTGAGATAGATTAGGTAATCCACTGTGCCTCACAGATTGTGCTCCTTAACTCTCTGCTTCCCCTGGAACAGTCACAGAATGGGTGCTGCACCTGTCCTGGGAAAGCACTGTTCCTCCAGGAGGATTCCTCAGCCCTGGCTCAGGAGCAGGCACAGTTTGCTTGAGAAGATGTTCTGTGACTGTTCAGGTCCATAGGGACACTCCATGTGACAGCAGGCTGGGGCTGTGGCTGCTGCTCTCCGGGTTAACCTGTGTCTTTGCAAAGAGCATCTCAGGGAGCAGTGCTGGCAGGAACAGAGGTCAGCTCTGCCTGCTCTGCAAGGGCTGGGGCTCCTGCTTCCTCACTGAACAGGAGCTTCATTGCTTGCACCATGTTCATGTTTGGGTATTCCAAAAGTCTGCTCAAAATCTGTGCTGGGGTTGTGCCCTTCCTTAGGTGTTCCATTTTACTTTTGTGCTGTCCTTGATATCACCACCCTGGTGAGAGCTTCCTCCAGCTTGGCATTTTCCTTGGGAAGTCCCAAGTATTCCCCTTTCTTAAATAAATATTTCAAGTTCAGATGTCTGACTGGTTGAGGTGACAGTGCCAGGATTTCAGGAGAGGAGAATGGCACAGGCTGGAAATCCTCATTATCCTCCTTGCACAGGGTGGTGCTGTGCCTGGTGTGGTATGGATGGATGGATGGATGGATGGATGGATGGATGGATGGATGGATGGATGGAAACCATGTCAGGGTTAGGCAAAATCTCATTCTATGCATGGTCTCAGTGGTGTAGAAAGGGCCAAGCACCCCCTAAAGGAGTATGGGAAAATGTAGGAAACCTGTCATACCCAAAAAATGTTTTTTACCAGACCTACTTGGAGAGCAGCTGCAGTCTCCATGGGAACTAGTGGTGGTAGATATCTTTCCTGCCCCTGCAGAACCATGAATCCATGGGGAAAGAGCACGCATTGACATCCCCAGACACCCTGGAGGTCAGGGCTCTGTCTTTCAGCTCCAAAATCCCACTGAGAGATTGCTCAGCAGTGGCAAGTCCCTCATAAAACCTTTTCCCCCCCAGGCAAAAAGCCAATGCCAGATTTGCTGACTTGCCTTGAGACCATCTCTCCTTCTGGCAATGTGTAACAGTGCCCAAAAATGTAAAGCCATGGAGGGCTTTGCCCTTTGAAATCCAGAGGATTCCATGGGGTGACCTGCTGGGAGCAGAGGGAGAGCTTCAATATCAGCCTCGAAATGTGTTTGATGTTCCTGGCTGTTGTGCTAAACCTGGCAAAAGAAATGCACAGCATTGGCTCTGGGTGGGGGAGAGATCATGGAAATAAGAGTGAAAGAAAACCCAAATGGGAAAAGGATTGGAAAGTGTTAAATGGATGTTTAAACCTAGATTTTACTGGAAAAGTTTGAGTAGGTTCTTAAGGGACCCTGCTGAACTCGGTGCTTCTAGATGTCACTGCAAATCAGAGATGCTGGATGAAAGTGGTTCCCAGAACATTTCTGCTTTCATGATACATGGTCAACTTCTCTTGTTCCTCAAGCAAAGTTAACACTGAACTGAGTTTGTGCTTGATGCTGTACATAAGCTAAAATAAAAGGAAAGGAATGGGAAAATCAGTGTTGGGAAAGTTCTTAGTGACTTGGCTTGTGCAGCCTGCTGGGCTGGCATCTTTGAGACGTTGTCTCACTGTTGTAGCAGAGCCTTGGTCCTGAGATCTGTAAGCACAGCTATTATGCAGACAGCAATTTGTGAACTCCTCTTGCAATTTTCCTGTGTGCTGAAAACCCAGGAGCATTTCCATTCTGCCTGCACTGGGCTGTAGTAAATTTGAGTGTCCTGACAACAGGCTGGCCTCTGAGTTATCTTTTGGGTGGCTTCAAAAAGCTACGGCACAGGACTAATTAGCCCATCAGCCGAAAATGATTCAAGGCTATCTGTTTTGGGAGGGCCAGAGGGAGATTTATGAAGAGGATAAATGTTTTCATCCTGGCAGCAGCTTCTCAGCCAGCAACAAGCCCGATGCTGGATGTGCTGCCTTCTGCACCTCCAATTACCTGTGAGCTCTTGGCTCCCAACTAACCCCGTCTGCCAAGCCTTGTGTAACCAACTCATGGCTGCACTTAGCCGTGACGTGGGCCCTGGGTCTGAGCTGGAAACACAAAGCCAGGCTGCCCCGAGGTTCAGTGCTGGGAACAAAGCAGAGGCAGCAGCCTGGACAAGCCATTTTCTGCAGAAAGAACCAGTAGAGGCTGAACGCTCCTGCCTTGTTCAGGAGTGAAGAATAAGGGAAAAGTCCTGGCAGTCCGGGAATGGCAGGCTGTGTGCTGGTCTGTGGTGAGGCTGAGACTGTCCCAGGAGCTGGTCCTGTTGGGTGGGGGGTCACTGAAAACACAAGAGAGGCACTGTGGTTGCTGAGCAGCAAACCTGGCCCTCTCCCTGCCTGCCTGCACCACCCTGTCCGTGCAGAAACACTTCCACCAGGCAGGGCAGGGCAGCCTTGCCCGGGACTGACTGATTTGGGGCTGCCCTTCTGCTTCTGGAGGGTTTGGAGTGAGGAGCAAGGTTTTGCATGGATGGAGTCTCATGCCTATGGGTATTTACCATTGCAGGGTAAGGCACAGACCTGTTCTATATGTAGGTTTAGTAACTGAAGCCTCTAATTTTCTCTGGTTGGCTTTGTTTACTCAGCAGAAGAACTAAAAGCAGCTTTCCTGCTGCTGCAGGGATCTCAGAGACTGGTGATGCCACAGGCAGGGTGCAAGCAGGGAATGCTGAGGCTCATGCACAGAGCTGTCTTGAACAATTTCTCCTCTTGTCCAGAAGAGACAGGGCTGTGCTCCCTCCTGCTGCACGCGTGATGCACTCGAATGGCAGGAGCTCAGCTGCCCCTTTGCCATCTCCAACCTCCTACACGCAGAGAGCAGCTCCCAGGATGGGTGCAGCGGGCTTGGAGACGTTTCTGTGGTTTTGGGAGGATTCTCTACAGGGGAAGGTTTCTTTTTCTTTTGTCTGTATGAGTGTGTCATCACTTCAGCGGCTGGTTTGTGGATACCAGGCTTTAAAATAGAGATGTAGACAAATTGGCAAAAGGCCAGAGGAGAGCAGCACTAATTGTCAGAGCTTTAGAAAACATGACCTCTGAGGAGAGGTTGAAGAAATCAGGTGCATTTAATCTAGACAAGGCAGTATGGGTGGGGGAGGGAGGGGGATGTCATGGTTTCTCAGAACAAAAAAGCTGTTGTTAAGGAAGGATGATTGATTTATTCTTTCACTGTCGTGGAGGGGGAGAATGATGAGACCAAACTACATTTAAACTGCAGAGAAGACTTGGTTTGGATATCTAGGAAAAGCCTTCAGTGCAGTGAAATGCAGGAAGGTATTGTTCAGGGAAGCTGTGAAATTTCTGACACCCTGTTAATGCCTTTGTTCCTGTCGTTCAGACTAAAGAGTCATTTTCAGGCTGATCCCTGTCCCTCAGCAACTGCAAACCTTGGCTCTGCCAGCAGTGCCAAGTCCACGTGGTCAGGAAAGCAGGAACCAGGAACCTTGAAGTGCTGGCTGGAGTTCATAAAAATGATGTGGCTTCAGTGGGCCATAAATCGAGTTCTGTTCACCTGCCCACTGGTTTGGAGCCTTTTTGGCTGTGTCTGTGCTGCAGTTGGAGATCTGAAGGCAGAGGAGTCCAAGCTTGCTCTAGTGTTAACTTCCTTGGGTAGGAGTGAAGAGGGGACAGCTTGGACCTTAGCTCAGGGCAGTTGCCTGAGTTGTCACCCCCCTGTTTCCCTGAGTGTTGTGCTTTTGTCTTCAGTGAGCTCTGCAGGCTCAGAACCAGGCTGGGTCCTGGGAGGGATGTCCCAGTCCAGGCTGCCATCACCTCTGGCTGGAGTGCAGGCACACACAGGCTTGGAAACAAAACCTTTCCTCTCCACTTGTGCCGAGTTATTTCTGTTATCAATGTGACTGCAGGTGCTGGGGCTTTATGCATTATAAAATAAAATGTGAAAATAATAACTGGTTGCTGGGAAAATATTGCAGATTAGCACAAGTTGTTCTCTACCTTGACTGTATTTATATTTGACAAGTATCACTTGCAGAAAAAGGACAGGTTTTATTATAACTCTTTTGTCTGCTTCCCTTCCAACTTCCAGAGTGCATTATTCTCAGGCATCAAACTACTTTCGGGACAAAATGCTGGTGAACTCTCCAGTGGTGGTGAGAAACAGGGACGTGTGAGGGTGCCATTCACTGGTAAAAGTGGCAGAATTTCTCACACTCCCTCACTCGTGATCTTGCCTACAAATTCTTTCCAGGCAGAGGCTTTTTCTTGAAGGGGAGAAAGCCTAGTTCTTTGTACTCACTGGCAAGGCACAGATAAAAGCATGGGCCTTTAATATCAGGTTTACTTCTTTTGCCCTGTCTTGGATCCACAAATGCAGAGTTCTGTCTCTTCTGGACAAATCTACAGATGATGTTATCCCATATTTGAAATACCCTACTTTTGTATCCCTCTTGCCTGAAGCTATTAACATTGGCAGAATTTATGTCCTTTGTTTATTTTTCTGTACTACTTAAAGTCTGAATGTTGGGCACCAGCTGGCCTGGTTTTCCATTGGGCTGCACTGAGAGTCAGGACATATTTTTGTGTTGGCTGTGTCCATGCTCCTGAATCCCTGTCCTGAGCAGACTGGGAGCCAGCCTTCACAACAGGGCTGGAGAAGGTGAAATGGCTTCCCTGGCATCAAGATAAAGGAGGTGCAGTAAAGGCAGGAGTGGCATTTCATTGTTTGCAGGACTGTCACACGTCCCAGGGCTCACAGGTGGGCAGCGGAGCCTCCCAAATTCTCTGGTAGATGGGACGTGGAGGAGTTGGCAGTGCCAAGAGGAGCCCTGCTGACTCTGCAGGGAGCTGATCCCTCCACCCCAGAGCTGCTCCTGGAGCTGTGAGTGGGGAGCTCTGGAGCTGTCCCTGGCTCTGACACTGAGTCACTGCATGACCCCGGGCGCTCGGGTACCATGGTGATGAACACAGCACAAATGTCTGCACGGATACGATGGATTGCACCAGCTCTGGCTTTGACAGAGATTTGTGTATCCCCACTGCCAGTGCTCCCCTGCTCTAACCTCCCAGCCTGCTGCTTTTGGTGGGGGAAAGAACCCTTGGTTGGTGCAGGGCAAGGAGGGGATGCAGTGCCACAGAGGCACAAGCACTGGTGGGGACAGGCTGGAAGCCAAGCAGGCACTGGGGCACTCTTGGAGGTGCTGCCTGGAAAGGCTGACCTGGAACAGAGACTAGACAGAGCAAAAGGGATAAAATAGGAATTTATTGAAAGAATATACCTTGGGTAGTGTAAGAGCCTGGCTGGGGCTACACCCAAATCAAATCTGAGATGGATCCTGGTCATAAGTTTTTACACTTCTATAAGTTTTGGTTTATATTTATTTGGGTTAATTATCCAACCACAGCCCCATGCTATGAAGTCTCAGCCCCCTGGCTTGCCCCCTTTCCCTTGCTGTTGTTTCTGCTTTTTGGTACCAGTTGTCCTTGATTCTCTAGCTAGAAAGGAATTGTTTTGTCCAACTACCCTGTGAAGAGAACTTACTGACACCTAATATGAAGGTTCAGAGTTACACACTAAGCAGTAGGGATCCTAAAAAATATAAAAGCTAAAACCCAAGGCATCAGAGGGACCAGCACTGCACAGCAGAAAAGCTCTGGAATGGGGATCTTGTTTCTCCCAGGCTCTGCTGCAGCCCCGTGCGTGGCCCTGACTCTCCTCCTGTAACTAATTAGCCTGCAAGATCCTCAGGGCAACGCTGACTTCCTCCTCCTGCTATGGCTTCTATCACAAGACCCTGATTTCAGGGAAAAAAAAAATAAAAAAGACAAACTATCAAAGTGAGACTTCCTTAAAAGCTTTGCTGTGCCTGTGTCAGCCTCTGGCACGAAGAGGCTGCAGGAGCATCGTCTCTCCCTGCCGTGACTCTTGGTTATTTTCCCACCTGGCTCCCTAGTGAAGGATGAAGGTACAAGCACAACTAAGCTGTGTTTGTGAGGGGATCTTCAGAGGCTCCTCCAGGTCTCCTGAGCACCCCTGCCTCGGGCACCCTGTCAGCCAGCCCGGGGTGCTGGAGCCTGCACTGCCTCTTTAAGGAGATTTGCATAGCAGGGCCTAATTACAGTGGTTGATTCTGATGTTTTCAGTGTTGTTCATATTCCATTAAAGGATAATGCTGCTTAATTTGCAGCAGAGGGTCTCGGTGAACAGCACACCCAATCACAAGGCACCCCTAATGACACTGCTTTCCTACTTCTGGTAACACATAATTAAAAAATCACTTCATTTCCAGTTGTGTACTTCTCCCCTTTCCCCCAATCTCCTAATTACTTTCTAAGCCATTTCATGATTATCTGTAAATATTTCAGCACTTAGATCTACTAATGAGTGCATGGAAGAGTTAATACCTTGAGTGGCACAAAGGCTTGTCTTTCCCATTCTAGTGACGCATTGCAAGGGATCATTTTCCCACCTTGCATGGGTGAGGAAAGGGGCTTTTCTTGGGGTGGGATTGGGTTTGTGCTCTGCCTTGGTGGGCCTGAGCAGGGGAAGGGTAACATGCAAAAAACCCCATCTCCAGCTACAGGAGGGTTTTTGCTGGGTTTGGTAGTGGGTGTGTGTCTTACTGTAAATTATTTTCTATGGCTCAAACCCCACTGTAAGGACTGTCCTGTTCTCCAAAACGAGCTCTGCTTTGAAAAGCCACCTTACAAATGCTGCTTTTCCACTTCATAGATCTGTTTCCTGTTCTTGTCTGGTGCCTTGGGTATTAAAACTCACTTGGGATTTTCAGACTGAGTGCTCAGAGCTGACAGAGTGATGGAGGAGTGAGCTGGAGCATCTTTCCTGCCCATGGCTTCCATGGGCTTGGGTGCTGTGTTCTTTGTGTGGTCAATCAGGACCACCTTATGTGAGCCCACTAGGAGCCTACTGATGGTCTCTGAAGGGATTATTTGGAATAACCAGAGATAATTGTGTTACTAGGGGGTAATTAACTTCCAGGAATTAAAAAAATCAAGCTTAGGCTGCGCTACTCCTTGGGGTGAGTCTGTAAGTCTGGGAGTGAGAGAAATCTAATCACTTGAGCACATTCAATTCCATGATACTCAGGGAATGTGGGGCTGCTTAAAATGAAATCCATGCATTTCTAGGCAATTCTTATATTGCACATAAGAGAGGAGGACTTGAATATGGTCCTAACCCAACCTATTTGTGTTTCAGGTAACCCTGTCACAGTGGGAATGAGCATCCACATCTCCAGCATTGACCAGATCTCTGAAGTCAACATGGTAAGTTTGGAAAGAAAGAGAAAGAAAAAAAGAAAGAAAGGGAAAAAAACCCCCAAACCAACAAACTATAAAGTATTCTTCCATTTTTTGGCTGAGATTTACTTCAAATGGCTCCTTGGGGGCATCTGGATCTCTGCTGGCACCTCTGGAGCTTGTGGCATCTCATCCAAAGGAGATTCGTATCCCTTCTGTCTGTGCTGCAGACACCTCCCCAAGTCAGAAAAGCTTATGCCTTAAAAAAGTAGATGTGAATTGTATTTTTTTTGGTTGATACAAAGGTGGCTTTATGGTCAGTCTGGCTCTGCCAAGTTAAAAACACTGAATTTTCATCTGCTGGTGGTAATTCAACATTTCCTTGGAGATCTGTGCTGGAAGGAGGGGCATCTAATGTAAATCTGCTTTGGGGTGGCACTGATAGATTGGAGCTTTTCATACCACTGTGAACAACAAAAAAATTACCTGCTCAGGTGGCAATGGTTTGGGGTGAAATCTGCGGAGTTTGTTGATTACTTTGGTCATGGTTTAGGTTCACATTCAGGACTGTCCCTCAGAAGGCCTCAGCACCCAGCAGGGGCCGTGGATTATGTTGTAATTGCCTAAACTTGCCTTTCTCTCCCTTGTCCAGAGGCTTTTCCTCCAGACTCTTCCCCTTTCCCAGAGGCTGAGTGGAGTGGGAGGCTGCTGGCAGTTCCTGTCCAGCTCCTCACTCCCTGAGCCGTGCAGGAGGATCCTGGGCCAGTTTAGAGCTCTTGCAGCTCAAGTCAATTAAAGCCTTGGTGTCCCACTGCTCCTGTCCCATTTCTGTGTCTCTGGCCTCTCCTGCCCCGTTTCCCTTTCTGCTCTTCTGCTGCTCTGTGGAGGGGAGGAGGGGAGGTGACACACCCTGACCAGGTGGTTTTGTTTCCAAACTGCCTGAAAAGCCTGAATACCTGTTGGAATGACCCGGGGGAAGAGCCAGCCAGGAACCTTCATGTTCCTATGTGAAAGTTTCTTTTGCTGACTCTCTGCTACCATCCCAGCATCACTCAAATTCTCTGTGTGACCTGTGACACCTCAGTCCAGTGACACTGGGCAGTGTGTGTGGCCCTAGATTTGGGTACAGAGCCACTGGGTAGCTGTGCTTGAGTTTAGGCTCAGCTTAGCATGGCCAGATGGCTTAACCCAGTTCCATCTATCTCACCTGTCAGACCACAACTCAACTTTGAGTCATCTCCTCCCTCAGGCCCAGCTTGGACCTGGATGTTCTGGGATGCTGCACCAAATGTCACCCTCCAGCTAGAGCCAGAATGGACAATTTTGGGTCTGGATTTGTGGCTTAAGACCAAGACTTGCACAAACATAACTGGGAAGGGGTGAGGGGGTTGGTTCTCAGCTTGCCTGAGGCACCTGCCCCTGTGAGCCTGAGCAGGTGTGTCCCCAGCACAGGAGGGACAGGGACCTGTTGGACAGAGTCCAGAGGAGGCACCAGCATGATCAGAGGGATGGAGCAGCTCTGCTGGGAGAAAAGGTTGGAAGAGCTGGGATTGTTCAGCCTGGAAAAAAGCCAGCTCAGTACCTGAAGGGAGCCCACAAGAAAAACATTTTACAAGGGCCTGGAGAGACAGGACAAGGGGGAATGGATTTAGACTAAGAGAGTAGGTTCACACTGGATCTTAGGAAAAAGCTCTTCCTTGTGAGGGAGGTGAGCCCTGGCACAGAGAAGCTGTGGCTGCCCCTGGATCCCTGGAAATGTCCAAAGCCAGGCTGGATGGAGCTCTGAGCAGCCTGGGATAGGGGAATGTGGCCCTGCCATGGCAGCAGGCTGGAACAAGATGATCTTCAAGGCCCTTTGCAACCCAACCCATTCTGTGAAGGCAGCTGAGCCCTGCAGAGGCAGATGCAGGATGAACCTCCTGCTGGAGAGGTGTCCATGGGCTAAAAAGGCTGATCTAGAGCTTTGTCCAGCAGGCGTGAGCAGCACTTTCCAACATTGCCATGTCAAATGTGGTGCTCTGCCCTCTCCAGTGAGCCCCTGCTTCCCTCTGGCACAGAACTGGGGGAGAAACAGCAACAATAATCCCTCTGTGATGCACAGACTTCCTGGCATAGACTTTCATCCACGTGCTGCTCTGGATCCTGCAGAATCGGAGCAGCACAGTGATGGACATTGAGTGCTTTGATGGTGCTGGAATGGCTGTGGTCAGGCTGGGCACCACTGTCCATGCCACACTCCTGTGGGTGTGAAGGAATGTCAGTTCTAGGCTTTTGATTATCCCTCCTGGCTCTCTGTTTGACAAGAATAATCTTCTGCCCATTTTTCCTATGTAGATTGGGGTGGGGGAAAAGAGTGTGGAAAGGTTTGGGGATGGGAGATGAGGTGGCTGTAGGTGAGAATTTATTCAGGATCAAGATGTCTGAGCACCATGGTGAGGCAGCTTCAAAAAGGAGTTAAAAATCAGAATCATCTTAAAGAACAAACATTTAGGGAGCAGAAGAGTTCTCATGTGATGTAAGTTTCCAGGCTGAAGGGATTATATGTGCATCATTCTTCTGTGTGACAGATGCCCCGGGGAAAGGGCTGTGTTTTACCCCTGCTCTGGACATGGATACTGGCAAGAAAAACAAGGCATTTTTTTGGCATCATGTGTGCTTGGGAAAGGAACTGTGCAATGAATAAATTAAAGGCACACAAGTGAAGCTGGGTTGTCATGACGACCAAATAGCTTCTATTGTTCCACAAGGAGTGTTATTACTTACTGCCCCTTGTAGGATAATTAATTAATCCTCAGACATCCTTTTGGGAACAATGGCCCTGGTGCTGGGACTGGGCAGGGTGAGGAGAGCCCCCAGCTCTCCCAGGCCTTTCCCTGGGACTCCTGGCGCCTGCTGCCTGCCTGGTGGTGGGGAACAAGTGCTGTCAGTGACCAGACATTGCATGCTTCCAAAAGCTGCTTTCCACAGGAGTCCAGCTGGTTGTGGTGCTGTGGAGGGATCCAGCTCCATCCACGAGCACTCCCATGGGAACCGTGTTCCCAAAATGAAGATGTGGTGACATCCCTGCCCTGGAGGACACAGGGCTCTCTGAAAAGGCAGCACAGTCATGTCCTGACGCTGGATGTTCCCAGACACTGTGGCACACAGAATGCTTTGCAGCTGCCATGTGTGTTCTGAGACCCAAAGCTGATGCACCTTCCCAGATCCTGTGCCATGCCAGGCTGCAGGGTGTTCACAGGTACAGTGGGAACCATCTCCCAGTGATGAGAGACCAAAACTGCAGCCCTTGTTTTAAAAAGTGTCTCCTCCTGGCTCATGGCAGCTGCTGCCTGTGTGTGGCCAGCCATATTGTCAGCTCACTTTCTGGAGTGATGCTTTCTTGCTGTGTACCCCCCCTTAGCAAGGCTAAGCAAGGCTGAGCTGCAGCCTCTGTTCTTGTCAGTGATTAGAAGGATTATTTGCTGAGCCAAGATCAGTGACATCAATTGAAGTGTCTGGGGAAGGATGCCAGGGGCCAGGCCAAATAGGTATTGGGGAGGGCACATTTGAGTGGCAGACCCTCTGGGAAGTGCTGATCCATGAAGATGAAAGGCCTTGCTGGAGTCTTTTCATCTCCTGTACAAATTTGCAAGTCGGGGATTTGAAGGCAGGCTGAGAGGAGGAAATGCCTTCCTGCTGCTGTTGAGGAGCTCAGGTGACCCATGAAGGACAGAAGGATGGATCTCCTGGATAACTCACCCAGCCCATCTCCTTTGAGGTGACCTGGGAATGAGCTGCAGAGAGCAGGGTGATGCCTGGAGTGGCAACCTAGAACAGAGGCTGGACAGAGTTAAAAGAATAAACTTGGTTTTAGAAATTAAAAGTTTATTAAAGGCCTTTAACAGATACACCTCGGGCAGTGCAAAAGCCTCTGAGGCTACACCCAAGGTGCACAATGGTCATGAGTTTTTTTGGGCACGTATAAGTTTGGTCTACTTGCATGTGAGATGTTAATTGTCCAATTAGAGCTTCAGATAATGAAGTCACATTCCCCCAGTTTGCTTCCCCTCAATTCACTTTTGTTTATACCTTTTGGGGCCTGAGGTTTTGATGGTGACCTTGGTTCTCAGGCCTGGAAGGATTGTTCTGTCTGACCAAACTGTGAAGAGAGCTCACTAACACTCTGTATGGAGTTCAGAGTTATTCACTAATGCAGTACAGGACCTGAAAATATAAAAGCTAAAAATTTAAGGCATCAAGGCAACAACCTGCAGGTGTTTATAGACTCTTGTTGGTGTGCAGTGGCACTGGGGCAGTGACATGTTCATGTCTCTTGGTGTAGTCAGGTTACTGAGGAGTCCAGCAGTGTTCCTGAGCTGGGGAATGAAGAGCTCTGGCAGTGTGGAGCTCATGTCACACTCAGCTGGAGCAGCCTGTGCGTGTCTGTCCTTGTGCTTCATGGCCTGAATGCTGCCCAGAGTCCCTCACCCTAAGCTTGCCCTGGTGGTGCAATTCTGGCAGTGTCCAGTTCCAATGGCTTCAGAAAGAGCTGCAAGTCTTCCCCCCCTCTGGATGTCCTTTCCTCCAGCTGAGTTCTGCTCAGGGTGTGCTGTATATTCCTGCATGGTGGGACTAGACATGGACTAACCCTTCCAATGTAGCCTTTTCCCTCTCTAGGCAATCTCTGGGGGAATATTTTTCTAGCACCAGACACTTCAGACTCCCTTGAAGTATTAATGCACTATTTAAACAAGGAAAACTACCAGAAGTTTTGTATGCATTTGAAATAAGAGGAGGTTACCCTTCATAACGCTTCAATTTTCCTGCCCTGTGATCTGTGCAGTCCTAAACCTGCTCCCTCCTGTGTCTGCACACCGTAGACAGCTCGGAGCATCCAGCCATTATAGTCATGATTTCTTTGTGGCTCCTATAATTTATTCATCCCAAGATGCTCTCCTACATCTGCAATAACATCATTTCAGTTTGTTATAGCACCAGCTTTAAAGTTTTATAAACCTGGTGACAAGTTGAAAAGTTACAAGAGGATTGTTGCAGAGGGCTAGTGTAGGAAACAAGGCTTCCAGATAAAAACATTTGCAGGAATAGGGGTGTGAAAGGAAGGATGCCTGTGGGATTGCCAATTCTTTTTCCTGGGGGACAGTGTGCAGTGGGGAGGGGTTGGGGGTCGAGGCAGGATCTTTGGCAAAGCTGACCTTGATGTTTTGCTTCAGAGAATCACAGAATGGTCTGGGTTGGAAGGGATTTAAAGCTCATCTCATTCCAAAGCAGGACACCTTCCACTACCCCAAGTTATTCCAAGCCCTGTCCAAGCTGGCCTTGGACATTTCCAGGGATCCAGGGGCAGCCACAGCTTCTCTGGGCAAGCTCTTGCAATGCCTCACTGCTTCCCAGCCCTGTGCCCCTGCTGTCAGGCTGTGCCTTGTTGGAGTGACTGCTCTGGTGCTGGCACACTGCACTGGATCTCTTGGAGGTTATGGCAGGAAGCATCGTGCCTGTTATTTCCCAACTTCTCAAAGCTTGCTTGAAAAACAAGCTGTCTGCTTTGGCAGATTTCCCTGTTCAAGAGAGATGTAAAGCGTGTCTCAAGGCAGCCATGAGCTGCAAGGGTTTTCAATTGGCATTTAACCCAAAATGAAGTAGACCAGGTTTGGTGTGAGAGTGTTCCTGACCAGGACAGTTCTTCCTACAACCTGTTAGCCATCATCAGTGGGACATCACTCTTCTCACTACACCAAATTTTCCAGGTTTGGAGTGTGCTTGAAATACACTTTGTGGTGGAATCTGTCCTGAGCAGGGTTTGCAGTTCTGTTTTCACTGGAATATATGTACACCTGCAATACTGGACAAACACGACTTTGCTGCAATGTGCCCTTGAAAAGGATTTTCCATTGCTGTAGATGTCTCGAGCCTTAAAAAACAATATTTTAAAGAAGAAAGTTCTACTATTATGCTGTGCCTTTTAGTACCATCTACTGTTTTCAAATGTGTCAACATTTTCCTTATTCTTAATTGAAAATGTTCTGTTTTGTTGCTGTCTCTTTTCAATGGAGAAATGACATACAGATACTTCTCAGTCTCTATGTCCTTGGGTATCCAAGCGTTTTTTAAAAGCAAAGGTTAAAGCATTTGAATCCTACAGTCAGAGTTTTCTGGAGTTATATGCAGTGAGACACAAGCATGACATGACACTCCAGCGCTGCAAAGCTTCTCTGTAGCCTTGGGTATCCCTGTGACACTGTGGTATCTAAATTCTGTGTGTGTGTATATATTACATCTTGCTATTCAAGGCTGCTGAATATTTAGGACTGCCAAAATACAGGAAAAGCAGGAGGCAGGGTTGGTGCTGAGCTGCAGATGGTGCCCTGCCATGGTGCTGCAGGGGATACAATCCTGCTGGATTGCTGGAGGCTCCTGGATGGAAGTGTTGTAGGTAGCAGAGGGTGCTGTGAGGCCTTGGTGGTGGAGAAGGATTCAGGGGGGATTCATGTTGGATATCAGGAAAAAATTTCTTCACTGAATGAGTGGTTAAGAATTTGAACAAGCTCCCCAGGGACACCATCCCTGGCAGTTTATGGTATGGTTTAGTGGCCATGGGGGTATTTGGTCAAAGGTTGGACTTGATGACCTTGGAGGTCTTTTCCAACCTTAATAATTCTGTGAGTCTTGATGTGCTCATGCTAAGGGTGGTAGAGCTCTGACTTGGGCTGAGCTAACCCTACAGTCATGGCTAGGTGGGGGTTATGTCCTTTTTTTATACACAAGGGGCTCCTCAGTGCTGTGGTCTAAAGCAGGGTATTGCAGCAGACAGCTGGGATGAAAGGTTTCCTCAGGGCTTCCTCATCCCAGCTGGGCTCACACAGCTCCTGTCCCTTCAGCTCCTGGTGTGAGGGGCTGAGTGCATGGCATGGCTGGGAAATCAAACAGTGCTGGTTCTGTACACGTGGAACAGCATTTTCCTCAACGGGAGACTTACCAGGGGAGCAAAGGTCCATGTGCACACTGCCATCAGTCACAGGTCACCCTGGGGACTGCTCACTTTGCTTCTCCAGCAGAAGGAACTGGGAGACACACGGACACTTGGCTGGCTGAGGGAAAGCAACAGCATTTTGATGCTTTTTCCTGCTGCCACAGGGATGTTTGGAAGAATAAAAGATGGCTGTGGCAGGGTGGAGAGTAACCTCCAAACCGCTCTGGATTTGGCAGCTTTGAGATGATCGTTCGCATGCAGGAAGCACAAGTGCTTGCTCTGTGGCTCCTCTGGAGAGAGGGCAAGAGTAGAAAACCACTGAGCTCCAGAAACACCTTTGCAAAGCTGATGTCAGGGACCCACCTCACCTGCCATCATTAGATTTGTGGTTAGGATGTTTTCATCCTTGCAGCAGTGATATCCTATAAGTGTGATGCTGAGGGTGATTTTCACCAGCACTGACACTGCCTGAAAAGTCAAGGATCAGATGTGGACGCTGCTCACATCACACAATGCCTTTCTTTAAGAGAATTCCCACCAGTTGTGCTGCAACATCCCTTGGACTGAGGTAGTGTGTGAGGACAAGGAAAGCATCTGGCCCCAGGGGTGCTGTGCAGGGTGGTGCTGGTGGGGTTGGATGCTCAAGTTTAAACAATGGGTGGTCCCCTGTCTCCTTGGAAGATGGGGATGGTTCTTCCAAAGGGGTTGCATAAACCAGTCAAGAATAAAGTGACTCGTGAAGGGGCCTGAAGTGCTCCCTATTTGCTGCTTCTGAAATCAGTTGCAAAGAAATTGTCCTGGCTTAAAAGCTAGAAAATAGGTCAGTGTGACTCATATGTCAATATTTACTGCATTTATGGCAACTTGTAGAAGGGAAAAATCTCGCCTGCCTTCCATAATACTTCACAAGTTATCCCATTCCCATGACAAAACTCTCCCTGTGCCCTTGCTCCTGGTTCTGCTTCTACTGCAGTGACAGCCCAGTAAATTCACTACTACTTAGAGTCCAGTTGCTAAGTAACAAGCCAAAGATCACCATGCAGTCTCTCCAAATGCTGTGGCCAGATCTGCACAAAGCCCCAGGAATTCCTTTGGAGGCAGAGGTCTCAAGGACTCGCTGCCTGTGGAGCTGGGAGCAGCCTGGTGGAGCAGCAGTCCTGCCACCTGAGGCTCTCTGGTGTCAGGGGACAGCTCCATTGCTTCCCCAAAAAGGGCTCCCCTGCGCTTGTGCTGATGGGCTATGATTTTTTCAACATTCATTATGACCTTGAATGAATATTTTTGTTGTCCAACTGGCACAATTTGGCCATAAATAGGAGGTGAGCTGTGGGAACCTCGCTGGAGCAAGCTCTCAGTTGAGTAAAGACTGAACTACTGGGCAAGAGAATGATTCTCTCCCTTGCCCCTGAAGCTTTCTATTCTACCCTGCTTGTTTCTGCCTGAGGATCTTCCAGCATTCACCTGATATCTTAATGGGGGAATTTGCAGGATGCTCTTTGTCTGCATAATGGGAAATCCTGGGTGATGGGAAAGCTGTGGGGTGAACTGGCTGATTCCCAGCCCAGAGCCTGGGGCTTGCAGCACGAATAAAACCTGGTGGCAATGCTTGTCAAGAGTGATCCCCCTCTGTGACTCTTTCCAGGGGGCTGCTCTCCCTGAGGAGCTCTGAGAGTCCTCCAATGCCAGTCCAACCTGGGGAGGGCTGACACAGCCCAGAACTGGAATTCCCACGTTCTGCTCAGCAGGCAGTTCCCAAACGGGGCCGTTTGGGTGCAGTCCCAGAAAAGGCCGAGCTCACTGTGCACTTGGGAGGTGGCTGCACCCCACGGCAGCACAGGAGTCGTGCTGGGGAGGAGGAGAGGCTGTGGCTGCATGGTTTGCAGCGTGCTTTCAGCTCAACAGGGCTATGCATTGCAGTGCTCCATCTGTTCCTCTAGCAGCCGAGTTATCTTTAGCTCTGAACATGTCAGTGTTGTGTGGTGCTGGTATGAACCACTTCAGCTTGCACCCCAGCTTCCCTGTAGTAGTTTAGAATTCCTACTGCAGAAAACTGCCTGGGATAATTCCCCTCCTCACCACCACCCTCCCCTTGCTTAAATTTTTATTCATGTTTTTACATGGGCAAAACTCCCCCAGCCTATATATATTTTATATATATATACATGTATTAAAAAGCCTGCTCCATTTGAGAGCAGTGTTCCAAACTGCCACCTGTTTCAATAGCAATGTTGCAGCATTGGAGAGGATTACTGCAGAATGCTAAAGTAGCTTTCCCCCCAAGTGAAAGCTTCATCTGATTTGATTGAAAACCAAATTAGACCTTGAGATTCTGACCTTCTGACATCCTGTCATATATACATTTAAAGCACCCAGCAACAGAGAATGTATTTGTGCAAGAGTGCCAGTACCTCAATATAGAACCTAAATCCAAATACAAGTGCTTGCGTGTCGTGCTGCTATTTGAATATGTAAATAAATGGGGCTATAAATAGCTCTATATGTTATGTACATGTTAAGTGAAGGTGGCAGATCCGACAGCTGAATGGCTCTGCTGTTTCAGAATGCTGGGAGAGGCTCCCTGCACGCTCCCCACATCTCATGTATGCTCCTACCCCTCTCAGCCTCTCTGCTATCACATTTTTCAGGCCTCTGGAGAAGATCGTGTGTGGGGACAGGAGCTGTTAATATTCTGAGTCTGTGCTGAGTTGCTAGGCTACAGAGAAAAAGGAACATTCAAGGAAAAGGGATGGTAGAAGGAAGAGGGTCTGCTGAGCTGATTGGAGATCCAGAGAGGATCCTCTGAGGTCCTCTAGTCAGAGGAAGGGATCATTTTGGGGAAGGAGGGCTTGCATGCATGTGGGATCAGCTGTGGGTAGTCCCTGCTGCCCTGGCACAAACAGAACCTCAGGTCAGCCCCAGCCAGAAAAAAATGGCAGAGGAGGGAGTAAAAGGCAAGATCCATTGAGATCCATTGTCCCCTCCCATGTCACTGCTTGCCAGGTGTGCACAGCTGATTCCTGCTGCCTGTCCCAGGGTGTGCTGGCTCACCAGGATGAGCATGCCATCCCATACATCCCTGCCTGCATTTTCCAGGATGTTCTGAGCTCCCATCTGAGGCTCTGGTGAGGAGGGAAGCAAACCCAAAACGTGCTCATTGCTTACAGGTTGGATCTCATCTCCTTTTCCCTCTGCAGCACCCTGCTAGCCCAGTGTCTCCTGTATCTTCAGTGTGGCTGCAGGGGAAGGCAGCTGTGGCTTTTGTGCCCCTGACCACCTCCTTTGTTGCTTTCCTAGGTCACTGATACACAAAGCATTGACCCTTTCATCCATCAAGAGTTTGTAGCCAGGATTGCAGGGGTTTTACAATACAGAAGCTGCTGTCTGAGCCCTGTTATCCTGAGTCCCAGCTGTTTGCCCCAAAAAGGAGTGCCAGGTATTTAGCTGTCCCAGCTGTGAGCCACCAGACCTTTCAGGTTCTGTGTGTTCCACTCTTCTGGAGGGATGGGTTTGCCCTACGCTTCCCTCCACATCAGGTCCCTCAGGAAAAAAAAAAATTAAACCGTGTTTTTGGGTATTTTTATTATCTGGATACTTTATTTACTGAGCTCACGTGGGCTCCCTGCCAGCTCTGCAAATAGAGCTCCTTGGCTCCAGGACTGTTGGTCCTGGTGCTGCAGCGAGCACTCACTCAGCGTGGACAGGGACTGCAGCTTGTTCTCCCCATCCAGCTGGCTGTGAACTCAAAGTCTGCTCTGCTTGTGGACCTCCACAGCCTGCTGAAACCTCTTCTTTTTTTTCTTTTTCTTTTCCTTCATGCATCCTGCAATAAGCTTGACTTGTTCAGCAGGATCAGGAGTGCTGTGTACAGCTGCAGTGTGAATGCTGTTTTCAGTGCTAGCAGCACCCACCCATCAGGTCTGTGATCCCACAGCCAGGACTGGGAGGGGTGAAGGGGGAGAGGCCAGCCTGGTCCATATGGTGGGCACTCTGCTGGCCTCAGCCTGGGCTGGTTCCCTTGGCTTGAGCCTGGAACAACCACGGGCAGACTAACCCATGGATGGAGATGTGGGACACATATTGAGAAAGTAAGAAAATTACAGCCTGAAAAATATTCCAGGCTGGAGCTTCTCAGCTCTGTTCCCAGCCCATGAGCTGCTCCAGCTCAAGGCTAGGGAGAATTTCTCCCAGGGTGATCATTTGGTCAAAATAAAAAGGAATTAATAACAAAGATAGAACACCTGTTGTGGTGTGTGCCCAGGCCCTGGCAATGGGGTGTCTTCTCTCTGAACCAATCACCTTTTCTCTACTCTTGGAGTTGCAGTCATGCTATAAAACCAAGTGTGTTTCTGAATAAACTTGGCTCTTTCTTCCTGTCATGAAAGATGACCATGTAGCTGTGCATCTTATTTCTGCTGCACTTAAAGGGTTAAAACCCCTTTCCACGGCTACATTTGGAGGTTCCAGCAAGATACATGGAGAAGGAGGTTTCCATCACCCATCCATCATGATTGCTGTTTTCAGTAACCTTGACAAGCAGAAATTCTCTCCTAGAACAGGTCTGATGATACCCCTGCCCTTTCTTGCTGTCCCAGCATGACTGGGCAGTGCTCTGCCCACACTACAGCTGAAAAAGCTGATTGCTGGCCCTTTTCTCTAACACCATTCCCTCTCACTGAGCTTGTCACTTGAGGTGTGAACATTCTGCACAGATGCAGAATATTCAGTGCAGAAAGTCACCCCTGATACGGAACTGGGTCTCTGGGTGCAGGAGGGCTTGCAGGTGAAATGGTTTGTACCCACTTTGCTTGTTCCTGTTGAAAATCAGGTCTTGTTTTCCCAACCCCAGGGCTGCCATCCTCTGTGCTGAGACCATGCCTGACCTAACTGAGCCCCCGTGCCAGAAATATGTCCTGCTCTCCACCATCTACTTCATCCTTCCTACGTGACCAAACTTTGCGTTCTACAGGAAACAAACACCAGTCTAAGCTTTTGGTCAAGCCAATCTGTGCCAGCCTAGTTGAGGTGATGGTTTCACCCAGAAGGTGCTAGTTATCTTAAATGATTTAAAGGACTTGTTTGCCTCTGGCTAACTCCTGGGAAATGACATCTATCTAGCAATTTTTGGACTCTGAAACAGGAAACCTTCCTTCCCTGAGTTAAAACAATGTTGTCAAAGCCCTGTGTGCCTCGATATTGTTGCAGAGTCTCGTGGTTTCAGTGCTCATAGCTGGATATATATTAATTTTATTTCACCATGTAAAGTAATATATTTTTTATTTTATTTCACCATGTAAAGTAATAATATTGCTTTATTTATAACATGAATTCCTATCTCTGCAGCCCCAAACTGCACTGGAGGTCTTGACAGCACAGGGAATTACAAGCTCTGTCTAATTTTTTTCCTCAGGGAGGAAGAAATAATTTCTGTGTTTACACACTTAGCACTTGCCCAGAGATGTGGGGGAAAGGTTTAGGAAGCATCACTCATCTTCCAGCATCAGCTTTCCCTTGACATAATCCAGTTTTCTTCCTCCATCCTTCTGAGTGCTCTGGAAACTGATATCTTCACTGGTCGCTGTTCAAATGTCTCACTCAGATTTAATTTACTCTAATAGGCTGGTTGTTGCATGTTTAATTAAATACCAAGTAATTATTAAAAGCATTTTTGAGCTTTCATGGCTGTATATTAGATATGCCAATATGTGTGTACAGGAGGACACTGGCAGCACAGGCTGCAAGGCAGGAAGGGCAGTGCCAGAAAGGAGAGGAAAGGGGAGAGCTGGGATTCAGGCACCAGCAGTGTGGAGGGCAGAGGGGTAGAGGGCTGGATTAGTGCAGGTCACCACTGGAAGGTGAAGATGGCCTTGGAAAGCACCAGGGTTTTCTGTGGTGGGTCAGCATAATCTGCTTTAAATCACCAAGCACTTCACACCAAAAAGCATTTTTGTTATAAAAGCAAGTTCTTGGATTCCCTTTCCCAGCTCTGCAATGCCTGGTCATAATTCTTCTCTGGGACTCCAGAGGTAGGGCATTAATGCTTGTGTCCCACACTGTGGGCATGGGTGGCCTTGTGTGTGTCTGGGGAGAGGTTAAGAGAGTTAACAAAGGGGGTTACATTAACATTTTGCCTTAAGTAAATATGATAAGAGAGAGAAGGGACTTGAGAAGGCTTGCAGCAGCCAATTGGAGACATCTGATGCTCTAGCAAAACATAAATGTGAACTCCCCATCAGTTCCCAGCCCATCTGGGATTAGAAAATTGTGTAACAGCATCCCTATCTGCCCCCAGAAGGGTCAAATTCATGTAGTGCCTTTCCCAAACTTTATGTATGGCTTTGCTTCTCTGCCCTTAGGTGAGTCTTTGGCCAAAGTGTGCCCTTCTGTGCTGGTTTGCCATGGCAAGCTGCAGGAAACCAAAATGTGCCCCCATTAAGTGGCTGCTCTGTGGAAAAGGAAATTTCTCAAGTTGTGCTGAGTTTTGAGAGCAATCTAGCTGGTGCTGCACAAACAATACAATCAAAGGGGAGAAAGAGCTCTGGGTTTGGCCTGGCTGCTGGCACTTGAGGGAACAGAGTGAGGAGAGCAGCCCAGCAGCAATGGTGTGCAGCAATTCACAGCAATGGTGTGCACCAGCTCACAGATTTCATGGCTCAGGGGTAGAAAGTGCCTGGCATTGTTTTCAAAGCACTTGCCTGAGGAAGATGTGCTGCAGGTGGTGATTTTGGGATTGCTGCCTGTAACTCAGAGCAAGGTTGCCGTTTTGCCTGGGCTCACAGAGCAGGTGATGCTCATCCCTGTGCCCATCAGTTCTGGCTCTTTGCTCTTGATCTCTTTCCAGCAGGACTGGGGCAGTTCAGCAGGTGACACGTGGTGCTCAGACTGGGCACTCGGGACTCTGGAGGCCTTGTCACAGCAGATCCCTTTGGCTCAGGACCCAGCTATGTCCTCTACACTGACACCTGCAGGGCCAGCACCATTCCAGGTGCTGCAGGGATAGGGCCAGGCAGGAGAGAAATAGGGCAACAAAGCCACACTTTCCCCGCACACCCTGAGTTGTTGAGGATATTGCCGACACCTGTCCCAGTTTCTGGTCATGCATTCAGCAATTAAACACATGCAAATTACTACAAAAGTAGATCAGATTAGTGAGGGGAAAGTATCCATGCAAAGTACTTCTCAGGTCTTGAAGAAAATGAGTTCAAGAGCACACAGACCTGCAGCACAGAAGGGCACAGAGTATATCCTAGAAGCCAATCCTTCTTTGCACTGCTGGAAGAGTGCTCTTCCTGATGCCCAATTCTGTGCTGGCATCTGGCTATTTAAAAAGAAGGAAGGTGGAAAAGATCTTTCCTGCCTGCTAGGCCAAAGTGGAGAGAGAAGGGCAGTAACCGAACTATTTGTCACTTTATGTCCAACAGCTGTCATGCAGAACTTCAGACTTGTAAGCTGGGCACTGGCACTTGCACCAGAACAGAAATTAAAAGCAGTATTTTGGCAGGATGCTCTCCCCATGAAAAGTACAGTAAGTACAAAAGCTGCTGCCTCCTGCCTCAAGCAAAGGTGAGAGTCTGAACAGAGTCTGCTGTCTGGGGGCTGGAAAGGCTGCTGGCAGGTATTTCCTTCTGGCAGGTTAACTGGTGCACCTTGAGGTTTGGGATGCCTTGATTTATCTCTTTGGAGATGGACAAACCCATGTGAGGGCTAAGTAGTTTTCTTTGATGAGCTTGCTGAGGGAGGGCTGTGGCCATTGTGCTCTGTCCTTCTTGTGTACATTCCTGTATATTCCTGTATATCCCTGTACATTCCTGTACATTTCTGTATATTCCTGTATATTACTGTACATCCCTATATATTCCCATATATCCCTGTACATTCCTGTACATTCCCGTACATTCCTGTACATTTTACACCGTTCCAATTCCTTGCAGCTGACTGCAGACAGATCCTGTCTTCTCCCCTTCAAAACAATTCTTCTTATTTCTCCTATCTCCTCCTTCAAATGAAACATACTTGAGGACTACTTTGTCCTTTAATTTCTTTCCCAAGAATGACGGGAACAAGAGCTGGTGTTTAATCATCAAAGAAGTTGAAGCCAGCAAACTGTTCATTAGTCTCTGGCAGTGGCAGCTTGGTTTTTACTAAGTCAGATGTTCCATTTTTTCTCCCTCTTTCTGGAGCATCTTGGCTTTCCTAATGTTCTTTTGTGATCTTGGACAAGGAGACCATATGTCATTTGCTTATATAGGGAAGGACTTTTATTTGGTTGCTTCTCCAAAAGGAGGTTCTTTATCAAAGCCGGGGGGGGAAGTCAAGTGGTACAGCTAGAGCTGGAGATGAGTTGCAAAACCTCCTTTATCCCTCATGCCCAGAGTCCTGCAGCAGCATAAGAGCAGTGCACTCTCTTCCCTGCAGAAAAGTTATTGTTCCCAGTGCCTTACAAGTGCTTGGTGAAGCAGCCTCCAGTAGCAGCCTGGAACAGTCACCTTCACTTTCAAAGCCCCACTGAAAGGTATCCAACTCATTTGTCATCCACAAAAATGGACCAGGCACAGGAGCAATATCTGTGTTGCCAGAATTGCTGGTATCTGAGCAAATATTTGACCTCTCCACACACATTATTCTTTCAATTTCTGATCCTGATGCCTCAGTCTAGTGGAGCCCCTAATGAGCCTGCACACTTCTGCCTCTGGACTAGTTCAGTGCTGAGGGTTCTCTGGGTCACAGCACGAAGGAAAATGATCTGACCCAGCCTGCCCATGATGTGTGTCTCTTAGGAGCTGTGCTGGGGATTTAGGGAGCAGCTGCCTGGGAGTTCTGCTCAAATATGGAAGCAGTTGGAAGATGGAGCCTTGAAGCAGCAGGTTCAGCACCCTTGAGCTATTCTTTCCTGTGAGATCCTTCCCATATCAGCTTGAATTTATTTTCCATATTAATGCTTAGACCTTCCAAAATACTCTTACGCTCCTGCCTTCATGCTTTTGTAACATCTAATTGCACAGGCTCTGTGGAAAGTTATTTCCATTACCTTGCCTCCAGTCTATTCTTGTGCAAAAACCCATTGCTGAATGTCAGACTCTGCCAGAGCTCTGCTCTGTGCTTAACCCCTGCAACAGTTCTCCCTGCCTTGCTGTCTCCTGCTTCTATCAGAGCCTATCAACTACTTCTGAGAGTGTTTGTAGTTATTTGTGCTCTGATGAGTAACCCTGAAGTGTCTAAAAGGAGGTGGTACCCTGTGAGCCTGAGAGCACAAGGTTGTGGTTGTTTACCAGCTTAATACAAGCACTAAAGGGAGCTGGAAAAGAGAAAATCTGATTTGCACCTGTTTAAAGTGATTTGTATACAGTGAAGAAGTCAACTGTGGGACTCACGGCCACAGGAGTGCAGATGCCAAAAGCTGAATATTTTGAGAAATAAGATAAGCTCTCATAAGAGAAACTGAGTATCTTTGATTAAGAGGGTACCAGCTCTGACTGAGGAGATCCTTAAGTCCAAATAGCTGCAGAATTAACTATCACAACAAAGACCCTTTTGAACTTATATTCCTCCCTGCCATTCTCTTTCCTGTTACTGAATACAGGCTATGGCTGTACAAAGAATTTTGGTCTGACACAGTACACTTCTGTCTCCAAAATCAGCACAAATAAATTTGTAAGAACTCCACTTGATTCAGGTTTGTGTCCTGCAGGCTGACATGGGACTGCAGGAGAAGAGGGGCTCCTTAATTTTGTATCCCTCCACTCACTGCAGTGACAGAAAGGGACACGGTGCCCTGTGGTGCTCCTGTCCACCCTTGCTGTTCTTTGGTGTGCAGACAAGGAAGCTCAGGTTCCCTGAAGTGCAGTGTCCCTTGGTGGTCTGGGCACATCCCTGCACGCCATTAGCACACAACAAACTGCTCTGTGTCCTCACTGAGTTATGGTGGGTTCAGACAACATCTGCTGCCTCCAAGCTCCAGCACCCTCCTGCCCTCCAGCCTGCCCCTGCTTCAGCAGCACCAGCCTGTGCTCCCCACAGCAGGAGGGGCTCCTCTCGTGTGTTAGTCTCCTCCCCTGGATTCACAAATCCTCTCACTGCCTTGGTCCTCCCAAACTTTGCCGTCCTCTGCACGAGGGTGTTTGTTCCTATGCTCAGGTCTGGCATCTTAACCCTTCTCCAAGGGGCAGCTTTGGTGTTGTGGGACAGTGGGTTCATTTCTGCTCCGAGGCTGCACAGAGCCAGCACCAGTGGGGAGGGGTCCAAGGCCAGTCCAGGTTTGCTTCCCAAGGAGCATTTCACTCCCAAAAGGGGCTCTGTGAGGTGGAGAAGGAGAAGCAGCTTAAAGGATAGAAGTTAATAAAGGTGTTTGGAAAACGAGCCAGTGGAAATCTTTTCTTGAATTCATACCAATAGTGCCAGCTTATTTCCCTTCTTGCTGTGACTCAGCTGCTGTTCCCTCAGACTTCTCTGCCCTGTCCTCTGAGAGTCTGGGGAATCCCTGTGCATGCTTGGCTGAGTTTGTTGCCTCTGGGTTTCTGCAGGAAATACCTTCCTCCATTCATGCCCCTGCCGTGTCAACACTCCAGCCGCTCACACGGTACACCCTCTTTGGTTTTGGGGTCTCAGCCGAGCTTCAGGAAAGGCTGTAATTATCAGTATCCTCTCATCCGGAGATGGATTTTATCATCCCTGCCCTCAGCAGCTGGTAGGACACTCCATCATTCCAACACATGAGGCCCCCCAGGCGATCTCCTCTTCCTTCTGCAAAACTTTTTGTGTCCCTCTAGGTGAACTCACAGGAGAGCAACTCTGCCCCATGAGTGTCTGCCAGCTCTCACCTCTGCCTTGCGTGCCTCAGTGAGCAGGAAGGCAGAAAGAGAAAAAAAGCCTTTGGAAGAGCTTTGGAAATCTTGGGAGAGGGGGTGTAGGGGGGAGATGGCTCTGGCAGCTCACACGGAGCTGCTCAGCGGAGCACACCGAGCCAGGCATGTGCAGGGATCCCTCAGGGACAGCCAGGCTCAGCATCTTCCCGGCTTTCCAGCAGGCTCAGGTGCCACCCGAGCTCCGGGAGGGGAGCTGTGGTGCCCAGAGCCATCCTGCACACCGCTGGGACAGGAGGGCAGCTCAGGGATGCTGCTGATGCTCAGCGATGCTGCTGCAGGGGGTTAAAGGGCTGAGAGCGGTGCTGGAGCTGGGAGCTGCTGGGTACCAAACTTCGGGTCAAACCGAGGGATGTGGCCACTGCTGGGCTGGCAGAGATGGAGGAGAGGCTTGTTTTGAAACACACAAGCCCTTTTAGCAAAGAGGCAAGTGCTTTTTAGGTCAGTGAGCCTCCTTAGGCCAGCTTCCCCCTGGCCAGAGCTGTGATTGTGGCATCTCAGCCTCCCACAGTGGGATGCTGGTCAGGGCAGGGGCAGCCTGGCATGGCCAGCTGAGCTCTGGTAGCAAAGCCCAGCTGGACAGAGTTTGCAGGTATCCTTGCAAAGCTTGCTTTTTCTTGGGATGGAAAAAGGGAGAACAAGGGGAGGCATGCAATTTCTGGTCATAGCCACCCTTCAAAAGCTCCCTTTGCCCTGTCCCAGCATTTTATTTTTTTAAAATAAATTCCAGGTTCATGCTGAACACTTTCCAAAGTGCAGTGCAACCTGCAGGGAGTTCCTGATGAGGAGTGGTATCTCCCTTCTTCCAGCCTTGTGTCTCCTCCCCAGCAGGCACCAGGTGAAGCAGGAGGTTGCACAGGGTGGCCTGGCTCACCTGTGCCCCCTCCAGTCTGGGTCCTGCCTTTTGTCCCAGTTCAGATTAACTTGGCAGGGCGAGCTGGGAGCTCCCATCCTTGCCCCGGCTGTAATGGCCATGGCCAGACTCTAGTCCTGCCTGAGCATTTTATGATCCTGCACAAAGGGCCAGTGGGATCCATCATTTGGAAGCATTTTTGTTGCTGCTGGAGCTGAACTGGTGCAGCGTGGAGAGGGTCTAGGCTGCCAGTTCAGAGGCAAATGGAAAGTCAGATTTTCCTGCACCTTCAGCAGCACCAGTGGAGAACTCTGCTTCCTGGGGTGTGTGCAGAGGGAAAACCCCTCACTAATCCCTGGCACAGGCAGCAGGGAGATCCAGCTGTGCTGTCCCACCAAAGTGCCTCAGTGGTGGGGTAGAAGGAAGAGCTGGAGGGGTGTGTGGGCTCCAGGTGTGCTTGAATTCCAAGTTCTTCACTGAACCCAGTAAATTGGCCAATCTGTCAGCTGGTGATTCTGGGAAACCAGCTTGTGCAATATCTGTGGCATCAGCAGGCTTGTGAGTGCCTTGGGTTACTGGGAGGTTTGGGAAAGCCTCATATTAGCCCAGTGACAGATAAAACCCCACAACAAAGGCATAGTCATCCAAGACTTGGAGGAAAATCGGGCTCAGTACTTCTGATTCCTGAACCTATGAACCCCTGCATGCCTTGGCTCCATCTGGCCATTCTGCTTCTGCAGAACGATGTCACCCTTGGCCATTTTTGTGTGTGCCTCGGAAAGGAAGGCTGTGATTAAGATCTCAGCAGCTCTGGAGCCTGGCCTGGATGTGATGTTAGGGTGGCACATGGGTACTTCATAACTGCCTGACCAGGAAATGGGGATGAAGGGAAAGGCAAGCTCACTGCTTCCATCCTGCATTCTGCACCTCTCAATTGCTGTAGGGACCATGTCAGTGCTGCCTCCAGCCTGTGCCTCCAGCCTGTGCCTGCCTGTTGGATCCCACAAACCTGGGATGTTTGAGCTTTCTGTGTCTTCTGGCCCTGCCCCCCTGGAGAACACTGCTTTTGACCTGAGACGTTGGAGAAGGCTCCAAATTTGAGTGATGGAGTTAAAATCACGGGTGTGTAGTTAAATAGAAGTGTGTGCTTTCACATGGTGAAGGGTTTTAAATCTGAGGTTTTTATAATATAGTGATGGGTATGGAATAAGATGGAGGATTTTGGGTGGTGTCCCTTTCAGTGCTCATCTGCCTTCTTCTTCATAGTTTCAGGCAGTAGTTTCTGGTTGGACAATTAGTGCTGCACTGAGGGTCACAGGAATTTGATTGTTGGGTTAAAAGCATAAATAATATAGGTGTTATTTCTCTATTGGACTGTTTAGCTTTAAGAGACCTTGTAGCTAGCTGGATTCATCTCCATTTTGCTCGCTTCTAGCTGGTAGCTGGAAGTGTTGCTGAATTTTTTCTACTTGGGATAAGATTTAATAAACAGCTAAGCCCAAACACGAGAAAATCTGTTTCCTTCGTGTGTTTTTTAATCCTGGCCCTGAGTGAAGACAGAACAGACTCCACACAAACCATTAATTAAGTGGTGCAAACACCACCCCATTACACCTTCCCTTCCCCAGAGCTTGGTTCTGTGCCCATCCCATGTCAGTGCCCCTTGTCCTTCCAGGGAGGGCTGACCACTGTGGATGGACACCTGCCCTGCTCTTCCTTCTGCCCAGAAAGCCTGCTTGCTGTTCAATAACCTGATGAGAGCAGCAGAACAAGAAGTGGAGCACAGGAATCAGGAGAGAGGGAGGCTGAGGGAAACCTGAGGCACTGTGTGAACCATGATCATCAAGTGCTCACCTCCATGACGCTGCCTAAAGAAATCTATTGTGCCAAGAAAGCCAGGAAGGTTGGGGAACAGGGCTCAACCTGGGCTGGGCTGGCTGCTCTTCCCCAGGAAGGTCTCTGCACCTGAAGAACATCATCTAGCTGATGGCTGGGGTGTAGGCTTTTCTTTCTGCACCCCTCTGAGTTTGTTCCCATCAGTGCTGGAAATACAGAGGATGTGTTTAGAAGGTGCTTTGTTCATTTTGTGAGCAGCTTTGCCCTTTTTGTCTTCTGGAGATCAGTGCCACCTCTTGCCTGCTGCTGCTTGAAGGCTGGCAGGAGCCTGCAGTGACAGCAGAGTGGCCTGGTTAGGGGTGAGGTGTTACAGGGCTCTGTCAAGGATTAGGAAAATGCAGGTCAGTGAAGGAGCTGCCAAGATGTGTGGGTAGAGTTCTCAAAGGGGGAATGGAAGGGATGCCTCTGTAGCCAGGAATCCCACAGGCAGGGCATGAGTCTGTTACCAACAGGGGTAAGAGGCTTCAGGAATTTGGGTGCTCTGCTCCTCTGTGCTCTCACTGCAGTGCAGCCCCAAGCACCCTGGGAGGAGTTTTGGGGACAGCATCTTCCTCTGGAGGGTCCTGACTGAAATGAGAATGCTTGTGCCTCAGAGAGATGGACTGGAGGCTTCTGAGGCAGGAGTTTACAGCCCTTTAAAAAGCAGAGCAAAACAGTTCCTTGGCCAGAAAGCTGTCACTGTGTCTTTGTTCTTTTCAAGACAGCACAGAAAGTGACAGATACAGCTCTGTATCTGGTGTACTCCGCAGATTTACTCCGTGACCTTTCGGATGTGCATGTGGGTCTGGATTTCTGAATCATAGTTAGATACCCAAAAGCTGGCATTATCCGTGATGTGGGATTATTTGAGCTTGTTTTCAGAGGTGTTAATCAAACCTGGCTTTGAATGAAGTCTGTGGGAGAAGACAGGCAGGCAGATGCCTCCGTGCTCAGCCCAGATGTTGGTGCATGAGCAAGCTCCTCACCAGCCCCTCGCACAGAGCTGGGATTTGCAGAGCAGAAAGGCTCATCCTGCAAATTCATGTGGTCAAGAGGATTCCTGTGGCACTGTAGGGACTTCTTGGGAAGAGACAATGTCTCTATGATCCCACCTGTTCTAGTTCATTTGCAAAAATGCTTTTTATTTAAGGACTTGGGGAAAAATCTCTGACTTCTGTAGGGTCACTGTCAACAGCACTTGTGCCCACTTCCTCATCAACATCCTATTAATTTAGTACTATCTTGTTTATCCCAAAATCTTGTCTCCCTGCCGATTTAAGACCTGTTGTGAGAATGTTTCCTGAGAATATTTCCTGCTATTAGTGTGGACAAGACTCCTTCCTACACTGCTTGTTTACCTGAAAGGAAGAAACTGTTCTCTTATGTGGCACCACACTGTGCCTCTGAACAGGTTGATCCAAGGCCTCTGGATGTGTCCTGGATGTGCCCAGAAATGGGTTTGGTTTCTGCAGAGCTTCAGCCACCAAACGGCTTCTATAAAATTATTGTGCTAGCAACAGTTTTAAGCGTCAGCTTTTCTCTATCAGACAGGAGGAGAGCAGGAGATCTGTATGGCATTGTGCTAGCTGGGGATGGTTTGGGAATCACAGAATCATTTAGGCTGGAAAAGACCTCCAAGGCTGAGTTCCACCTATGACTGACCCCTGCTTTGTCAGCCACTGAGTGCCATGTCCAGTTGTTCCTTGGCCACCTCCAGGGATGGGGACTCCACCGCCTCCTTAGCCACTCCATTCTGATGTTTAACAACTTTTTCCATGAAGGAATTCCTCCTGATGTCCAAATTTATGGGGAATTTTTCAGGGAGCTGCCCCTTTACCAGTGGATCATGCTCCACTGAGGACAGATTTCCTCCCCATATGTCCCTTGCTGAGAACCACGATGAACTCCCAACTTAGCTCCTGTAATGAGGCAAGTGCTGAGAGTTTGTCACAGCTGGCCTGGCTCGACCTTGAAACCTTGGCCTCGAGGTGAGGCTCTCCCTGTGCCCTTTGGAGTGGCCTCAGCTTCTGCTGGAAACAAAATTGGCTTTTACCAGCTGCGTGGTAAGAGCAGTGCCTGGGCATGAGCAGATGGCATTTATGTGACCTTCATGTGAGGGAAGTGGGAGAACAACCCTGGAAGTCTTTGCTGGGTAGGCACTGATGGTTGACACCCTTTGGTGCTCCTGAACTGCTGCTGGTGGTGGTGCAGCAGGCTTGGACAGCAGGAGTGGGATGGAGTTTTGCTTAATTGGAGTGGTAACATTTTGTCCCCTGGAAAACTCAGGGTTGCTCCCACTTTCAAAGAAATCACAGCACACATCCTTCAAAAAAACCAAAACAAACCGCCAAAAAACCAACCAACCAACCAAAGAAACGGGAAAAAAACAACCGAAAAAAACCCCAAGAAAAAACAAAAAAACCTCCAAAAAAACCCAAAAAACAAGCAAAAAAAAGTGTTGGAGATGTGGACCCAAACATTTGGGTGCCAAGGAATTGTGAGAGGTGTTGGCAGTGGCAGTGGTGGAGGGATGGAGCTGCATGGCCCCAGGCTGACGTGTGCCCCTTTCTCTCCAGGATTACACCATCACCATGTACTTCCAGCAGAGCTGGCGGGACAAACGCCTGGCCTACAACGACCTTCCTCTCAACCTGACCCTGGACAACAGGGTGGCTGACCAGCTGTGGCTGCCTGACACTTACTTCCTGAACGACAAGAAGTCCTTTCTGCACGGGGTGACGGTGAAGAACCGCATGATCCGGCTCCATCCTGACGGCACCGTCCTCTACGGCCTGAGGTGAGTCCAAGGCTTTGCTTTCATGGCTGCTGTCAAAAGCAACACCTCATTTAAACTTCTGCCACGTCCAAAAATACTCTGGCAAGGCAAGGACCCAAAAAGATGCTCAAGTGCTGCATGGTTTTGTGTCTCTAAGCTGGAAGTGGCTGTTTCTTTCAGGCCTCCGACATTTCCTGTGCTGCTATAGATGGATGTTGGAGAGGGGAATAGTCTGCTCTGGGAGTTTCAGGTCACTGTCATTCATGTTGCATAACACTTCCATTTGAAACACTCATTTTCAGTTGCTTGTAATTTTCTGCAAGTTTGGGCTATGAAGATGAGCCTTTGTTACTGTGGTATCCAAGGTTAAATTTCTGTAGCCTTTTAGTCAAACCACTTCAGTCATTTTTTTGTGTTCAAGATAGGTTTGTGTATGGTTTAAAAAGAATGTCTGTTTACTAGAACAATTCTGAAGACTGAGGCTTGAAAATTGATATCTGGTAGGAGAATGGTCCTCAGTGAGGACACTTTTTGTGGTATCTGGAACAAACTGACATAGGCAAGTCCAAGGCCTTTGAAATTACTGTGCTTGTGGGAAGTGGAGAGAGAAAAGGTTGGTCTTACTCTGTTATCTGAGTATGTGAAGGGGCCAGGGGAGGTAATAACATTAAATGGAGAGGCAGAGGGCTAAAGGGCAAATTTGCAGCTCCAGGATGCTGTAGCTGAAATCCAGGAAATGATTTTTCCAACCCTGTGTTTGTTTGCTTTATTTCAAGTATTTTTTGTTTGTCTGGGTTTGGTTTTTTGTTATTGTTGTTGGGTTTGTTTGGTGAGGGTTTTTATTTTTGTCATGGGTTTTGTTGTTTTTTTTCTTTTCAATTACCAAAATTCACAGCTGGCTCTTTTGATCTGCCTCTACAAATATTTGTGATAGCATCTCTGGGCTTATGTCCCAGTGCAGCAAAGGAGAGGGGTATCCCTTCAGAGAGGGTACACTCACCCTTCCCATTTACAGTATCAGCTCTTGTGCTGTGTTCTGTGGCAAAGTGTGACTTGTAGGATTATTTTACACCTCTCTGAGTGGCAGGGCTGTTTTGGGGAGGGTGGGGCTAGGTGTAGGCATGGCAAAGCAGGAGGCTGCCCAGAACATCCTGCCTGTTGAGCCCTGGGAAGCCAAAGGAGCAGCAGCCCCTGCTGGTGCTGAGGGGCATCCTGGGGTCCCTGGGGTTGTGTCTGTGCTGTTTTCTCCTTTCAGTTAATGAATGCTTCTGCTCCAGGCCCAGAGAGTGAAAAGGAAACAAACCCAGCTTTGTGACCCTGTTGTGCCTCTCCCTTCCCAGGATAGGTACATCCATCTCTCTCCCTCGGGCCAGTTGATGTTTGTCTGAAGCTGTCACAGAGCCCCAGGCTGGCTTTACTGACCCACCAGAAAGACTGCAGCAGTCCCACAGCTGACTCCCCCGGATTGTCTCATTGTATTAAAACAGGAGTGAAGGCCAGGCAGGAAGATGTTTTGACTTGGGGGCAGGTAGGAGTATAAATTCAGGAAGGAGGGGGCTCAGGCTGCTCTTTGCTGCTGCTCAGCCCACCTGAGCACAGAGCTGCCTCCCCCAGGCTGGTGGGCAATCTCTGCACACACCTGCACAGCACAAGTGCTGGTGTATTTTTATCATCTGCCATTTAGTCAGCTCGAAGAACCAGCAGTGTGAACCAAGCAGCACGGGTGACAGGCACTGGAAATCCTTGGAGGGTTTGCACTCGAGCTGGCTGGGGATGGGACACTGTGCCAGCTCCTCACACATTTCCCTTCCCTTCTCCTCCCATCCCAGCTCCCTACAATAACCTGTGCAAACGGGAGAGAAGAGGAAAATTGCACCCAGGCCAAATGAAAGAAAATGACAGCTGTTTGCCCACTATTTCCAGGGCCTCACTAAGAGGTTGTGTGTTGGTTTGACTTTTGGCTGGTTTTCCTGGAAGCTGCTCCCTTGCCCCTGGAGAAAATGGCAATTGCAGAAGTGAAGCTCTGAGCAATGGCAGCTACTGCTCCTCAGCTGTACCTCAGGTCAGGATGGCTTGCTGGAAGCACTGGGGGTACAAGCCAGGTGCCCTGAAAGCTTGAAGTCCCTCTAGCTTTGCTCACAGTGGTAGGAAAAAGATTTCTTTAGGGCTGCTTTCTACACTGACTCCTGCAATTTTGCTGAAAACAGGAGTACTAGGTCCAGTTTTTTCCAGGTGCAAATAATGGTGATCCTACTAAAAAATACACAGCAGGTGTAAGCAAGCAAGAAAACAGTCCCTGAATATTCACCTGTGTACATAATAATATAATATTCACCCTCCTCTCTGTAAATGTGCAGCCAGGCTTGCCCTACCAACAAGAAGGGAAGTGCAGGTCTGCCCTGTGCTCTGAAGCCTGTTCTTGTCTTGCATTTTGTGGAGGAATTTCTGAAATGGAGTGGTCCTGATGGCAGAGGGCCCAAGGAGGCAATACCTGCTCCTTTCCCTTTGTTTGCCTGTTTTCCCCCGAGTGAGATCCCACATCTCCTGCTCCTCTCCTGCCACCTTCTCGCCAGGCGCTTCCCCCTCCTCTGAGCTGATCCTGTAGCAAAGTGACTCAATCATGCTATTTGTGGCACAACACTCATTTTTTTTCCAGCAGGCTCTGATGTCAGAGAGCAGGGAAGGATGACATCCTGGCAGGCCTCTGCCTTCAGCAAGTGTTCCAGGGACCAGCAGGACCAGGCTCAATCCCTGGACCAGACCCCAGGGTCCAAGTCAAGGCACGCCCAAGTCATGAGCAGTTTCTGACTTGTGTGAGAACAAGAGCAGGCTCCAGATAACTTGTTTGCACGAGTAAATGAAGCCCTGTAATCCATTGCAAAAGCTGGGAGTCAGAAAAGCATATTCTTCTTGGTTTTGGTGGAATTAGCAAATTAATGGTTGAAGGGAGTGCAATTCAGCTCCATCTCAGGGAAGCGTTCGATACAAAAGCTTACTCCAAAATTCATTCCCACGGGGCTCAGATTAAAAGCTGGTTGCCAGGTCTCCAACAAAAGGAATGAATAAACAGCAGCAGTGATGCTGGGATGCAGGACTGGTGTTCTCTACCCCCTTCCCAGTTACCAGATGGCACAAATCCCAGAAGGCGAAATTGAGCCCCGAGCCAGCCCAGAGGGCACTCCCAGCTCCATGAGCCCCGAGTGGGATGGGAGGATGCAGGAGGTGTAACCTGGCACGGTGGTGCCTGAGCTCACCTGGGCCCTGAGCACCCTGCTGGAATGAGAAGTGCCTGTGAAGCACAGGAGGGATGTTCACCCACGGCGTGAAACTGGGGAGTGATAAAATGATGTGGAAATATTGCAACAGAAAGGGAGGCTTGGAGGTGCTACCCACAAAGACAAAGCTGCTGGGTGGTGGAGGGAGGTGGGTATACCAGTGAGGAAAAGCTGCATAGCACTGGCTAAATTTATTATATTTTTCCACCTAATGGCGCCTTTTTTTTTTTTTTTAATTGGTCAGAAATTGCATTGGTCCCATCAAATTTTAAACAAAAATTAGGGAGAAATCTTTTCATTTAAGAAAAACTATGTCAGAGAATGTTGATGTTTCACTTAGGTCAATATTTCCCTCACTCTTTCAAGCAGCTTTACAACCACTATTGATGTTTGAGTAAAAGAATTACCAAGGCTTTTTCTCGACCTCTAGACACTGTCTGGAGCCCTGCCCCAATATTCAATAAGCTTTACATTATCACACATTCAAGCTACACATTGGTCTGGGATTTTTCTTTCCTTCCTCAGACCATGCAGCATCCATTTGGTAGTGAAACAAGTCGACACTTGTCAAGTGCTGATGTCACCAGCATTTTGCTGTCTGTTTTCAGAAACCTAAAAATAGCAACCACTGTAACAATGCTGAAATTCTCCTGTGGTAATTGGGGAATTGTATTTGAAAGCAGCTTTAAAACCCCCTTCAGGGAAATCTTGAAGCCGTTTGGTTTCATTCTAATTAGAGGCAGAACCGGCTTTTTGGCAAAACAGGTGATTTGAGGAGGCCAGGCTGCATCCCTGGGCTCGTGGGGGATCTGGGATGTTGGGAAGCAGGCAGGGAGCAGCGTGGACCATGCCTGGCTGGCGAGGAGCCCAGGCAGTGTAAACTGAGCAACTGGAAAGCTGCGGAGGAATTTGGTGGTGGAAGCAGAATCCTGCGCGGAGGGAAGGAGGGATCTCCTCCTGCGAAGGTGGGGGTGGTGCTGGGAACGTGTGCGTGTGTGAGGTGGGGGTTTTTATTCCTGGCCCTGGTGATGTAACGAGGTGTGCTTCAGGGATGAGTCAGTTCGGGAGCACTCAGGGGTGCCAAGACACCGTGGGGCTCCCAACCCAGGGAATGCTCTCCTGAGCCCTCTCATCAGGGTAAAAAAATCCCGTAAAGCAAGAGGGAGAGAATTGCTGTGCTTCAAACACCTCAAAATTTGCGGGTTAAGCTGAGAGATGTTGGGTGTATCTGCCCTGGCAGCTCTTAATTTCTGCTCTCCGTGGTGACTTCTCACCAGTCAGGTGCTCCTGGGGGACTCCTGGGGGACACCAACCCTCTCATTGCTGGCCCACTTGGGGACCAGACCTTGCTGCTGGGCAGGACATCCCTTCTGGCTCACCTGGCATTGTGGAGCAGTGCAGGGTGATGTCCAACATCCCACCTCTGACATCCCACTGTCAGAGCCCCCCCTGCCACCCCAGAGCCTGCCCTGCCTGCTCCCCACGGCTGGGGCTCCTCCTGAGGCTTCTCCAAAACCCCCATCCCCAACCTGCCCCTTGATCAGGTTTTAGCCCTGGCAGTGTTGCATTCCCCAGATCCCAGTCTGGGGTTATTAAGCTCTCCAGCCAGTAGAAAGGTTTCTTCTGCTCCTGTCTCACTTGGAGCTGCTGTGCAGCCATCTCCTTGTTTTCCCCACGGGTGTTCGTTGATTTTCTGCAGAGAATCTGGCCTGATGGGTTAAGACAGGAGTTTTTAACACCGAGGAGTTTTTTTCTGTACTGAGACCACTGAGCAATTTCTTCTCCCATCTCACAGGCCAGCAGGGAAGAAATCCACTATTTTTGCTTCCCTTTCCCTCCCTGAGAGAGGTTTGTCTGGAAATGTGAGAGATGATTCAGGCTCTACCCAGTCTCTGGGAGCTCTGCCTGCTCCCTCTGAAGGTTAGGCAAAGGCAACAGAAGTCTCCCCTGTGACAGCTGGAGTGCAAAAGTTGGGCTCATATCCATCCATCCATCCATCCATCCATCCATCCATCGTCCATCGTCCATCATCCATCATCCATCCATCCATCCATCCATCATCCATCCATCCATCCATCCATCATCCACCCATCCATTCATCATCCATCATCCATCCATCCATCCATCCATCCATCCATCCATCCATCCATCCATCCATCATCCACCCATCCATTCATCATCCATCATCCATCCATCCATCATCCCTCATCCATCCATCATCCATCATCCATCATCCATCCATCCATCCATCCATCCATCCATCCATCCATCCATCATCCATCCATCATCCATCCATCATCCATCCATCATCCATCCATCCATCCATCCATCCATCCATCCATCATCCATCCATCCATCCATCCATCCATCCACCCTCCATCATCCATCCATCATCCATCCATCCATCCATCCATCCATCCATCCATCATCCATCCATCATCCATCCATCCATCCATCCATCCATCCATCATCCATCATCCATCCATCCATCCATCCATCCATCATCCATCCATCATCCATCATCCATCCATCCATCCATCCATCCATCCATCCATCCATCCATCCATCCATCATCCATCCATCCATCCATCCATCCACCCTCCATCATCCATCCATCATCCATCCATCCATCCATCCATCCATCCATCCATCCATCCATCCATCATCCATCCATCATCCATCCATCCATCCATCCATCCATCATCCATCATCCATCCATCCATCCATCCATCCATCCATCCATCCATCATCCATCATCCATCCATCATCCATCCATCATCCATCATCCATCATCCATCCATCCATCCATCATCCACCCATCCATCCATCATCCACCCATCCATTCATCATCCATCATCCATCCATCATCCATCCACCCATCCATCCATCCATCCATCCATCCATCCATCGTCCATCATCCATCCATCCATCATCCCTCATCCATCCATCCATCATCCATCCATCATCCATCCATCATCCATTCTTCCATCCCCCCACTTGGAGCTGATCCTAAAGCCTTGTCCTGCTCCCACCCCCAGGCTCTGCCTTGTGCCAGCTCCCCAGCACAAAGATGTGGAGGTTGGAGAGGAGTTCCTTAGAGGGGAAATCAGGGTTTAATGAAGAGCTCAGCTCCCCAGATGAGGTTAAAGAAAGATCCTCTCCCGCATTTTTGTCTCCTAGGGTTGGGATGACGGATTTAACAGGAAGCACTTGAAGGAAGTTTAATAATATGAATTTTCTCAATAGTCTTAGAAGGTGTGGGAGAATAAAATAGGACAAAGCAGCAAAGCCAGAGCTGCTCCTCCATCCTTAACGTTGCAAGAACAAAGGCAAGCACCATCCTGGCTGGAATTGCTGCCTGTGCTACATCTCCTATGAGTCTGAGTTTTTTATTAGCAGAGGTCAGGGAGCATCCACTGTCTCCTGAGACAGCTGGTGTGCCCTGAACCCCCAGCTCACCCAGGCAGCACCTCTTCATCTCCCTGCATATCCTGTCCCAGCCACCACTCCTAAGCCTGTCTCTGGGCTTTGCCTGTTCTTTGTCACCTCCCACAGGTTTAAGTTATGCTGTTTTATTAATGCAACTTGTGCCAGCCTGATGCTCGTGAAGGGAGATACCTCTGTTAAGTGCAAGTCACTGATATCTGAAACAATTGTAGGAAAAGAACATTTTTAGACAGAAAGGACATTTTTAAAATAACATTTTTAAAGGTGTTTTAACATTTTTAAACCTCCCTCTTGTTCCCCAATTCAGCTGGCAGCTGGCCAAATGCACGGTGGCTTTGGGATGGAATAAAAGGGCAGAAAAACAAAACCTTGCAGTCAAGGCAGCTCAGCTTTGCACTCTCCCAGGGTGGAAAAATGGTTGGTTAAGATGAGTGGTACCCTGAGTACTGGTTTAGAAAAGCTTCCTTTTCCTCTCCCATCTGAGTGCAGTGCACATTGTTATTTATCAAAGGATGCCTATGCAAGCACAGATGCTTTTGGATACAGAGTGACCTTAGCAGGATTGTGCCAAGGCTTGTGGAGTCAGTTTTGGGCAAACAGACACAAGGGGAAAATATTCCATATCCTTGCCTTTCTCTTGGTTCAATCATGACCTCCAGGAGTTTGCAAAGATCAGACTGTGTTAAAAGAATGGCAAAATTCACCACGGGTTTATAAATCCCTTCAGGCCCTTGGAAGTTTGTGCTTACTGCCAGGCAGAAGGTGACATTTGCCAGCATGTTTTTATGACTGACTTTGAGAATGTACAGAATAAGAACTCGGTTTTGGTTTTATTCCCATGTTTAGCAAAACAGTAATTTTGCCTCTCTTTCTACTCTTAGTCACCAGAATTCCCGTAGGAGTCTAACTTGCCCCATGGGGCGAGCCTGAATAAGTCCTGCAGAACCTGAGCTTCCATCCCTTCTCCTTATTGCTGCAAACTGCTGTGAGCTTTGGGAGCCTGCATCCCAAGGGGATGGGAGCATCTTTAGCTTCTCAGGAGATCTGGAATCCAGAAATTTGCAACCAGCAACTTAAATGTTTGTCTTTGACTGAGAGAGTGTTTGTGTTAGCCCCTGCATCATGGTATTTCATCCATTATTGGGAAATAGGGTGAGGTGCTTGCTGGCTGTGTCTCCCCTGGAATTAGAAAGGCAGTAGTGGGGGGATTTGTGCTGTTCTCCTCCTGTTCTCAGCCGTACTGAGTTTTAGTCAGTGTCCTTTCCAAGCCAAAGGTGTCAGGGAATATTCCTGGACACTGAACATCAGTGTCCTCCACAGTCAGTTTGTTTCCTGCCTTTGCTCTGTGTCCATAAACAGTCCCTTGGGCATTCCCCAGTCAGAGCCCAGCAGAGGCTGGTGACCATTCCCAAAAGGCTTTGTGCATGCAGCCAGACCCTTTCCTGGGGGGTAGGAATTGAAGTGTAGACCAAGGCTGCTCCATGCCAGTTGACACTGGCCTCAGAAACCAGTGCCAGGCATTTTTAATTTGCTGGGTTAGACACAGTCATGATGCAGAAGTTTCTTTTGTGAGGGTGAGCTTTAAGGGGAAAGCCCCCCAGTCACTTTAGGAATGCCTCAAAGGTAATGACCCTCTCCTCTCCTCTCCTCTCTCCCACTCAGTCCTCCTTGGAAAGCCTGGACTTGCTCCTTGTGCAGTCAGGCCACGTTTTGGGGAAGGAATCTTTTACCCCTCCTACTTGTGGCTGGTGAGCTCCGTTCTCCCAGCACTCTGGAGATGAGGCAGAGGATGAATGGGCGGCTGAGGGCTTTCAGAGCCTGCAGCAGAGGGAGATCTGCCTGGGGAAGGAGCTGAATGGGCAGGAGCTGAATGGGCAGGAGCTGAATGAGCAGCTCCCCTGAAGGTGGCCAGCACCAGGGGAAAGAGGAGGAGGTGGAAAGGAGACCCTGGACCACAGCAGGGTTTAATGGCAGCTTGGAGCTCTATCCTGCTCCATGCCTGTGCACTTATATAATCATTCCAAATAAGACAGAAGAAGCCATTAATAAATAAACAGTGATGAGGAGGATCAGAGGGGGAATGAAATGGCTGGTGGTGTTCATGTCAGAGAACTGAAATATTTGTGGAGAACTGATGGTTTGCAGCAACCTGAGCATTCCCTTTTGAGCTGCAGCTGTGTGGGGCTGTGCTCTGCTGCTGCTGGGCTCAGTGCAGAGCAGCAGTCGAGGTTGCAGCCCCCTCCCCACGCCAACATCTGCTTTGGCCATACAAGCTTCAAGAGAGCAGAGCTTTCCTCATTGTAACAATCAGGCACCCAGAACTAGCCCTGTGTGACTTAGAGCTCCATGGATGTTTTTCTAGAGGTGGTCCCTACCTCTCTGGGGATGAGGGCACTCTCCAGAGTGAGGTATCCATGTTGCCTTGGCTTCTGCTTGATCCTCTTGATGCTGGCAGAGAAGGGGATCTCCATCAGCCTGCCTGAGCTGCTTAACATCTCATCCAGGTCCCTTTGTCCCTTTCTTCGGTTTGGTTTTTGGGGTTTTTTGGGGGTTTTTTTTTGGTGTTTGGTTTTGGGTTTGGGTTTTTTTTGTGCTTTCTCCCGAGCCCAGTCTCCCCCAGATGAGCTGTGTTTGCCTGCCAGCTGTGCAGTGCAGTAGCAGAGCAGGTGGCCTTGGCTACCTGGATGGCACAACTGCCTACAGACCCCGGGAGAAACTATTAGGGGCCAGGGCATGAATGTCTCTAATTTTTGTAGGGAAGGAGCTGTAAAGATGGAGAACGTGAGGGGCTGACCCAGAGGCCTGTGGGGTGGTCAGGGATGGCCTGAGGGAGGGAAGGGGAGCTGGAGGGTGCTGGTGGTGTGGCCAGGCTGGGTGTGGAAGGCGCTGGGCGCTCCGTGGAGCGCTCGGTGCGGGAGAGCCGCTCCCCTCCACGGGCAGCGTCTCTGTGAATCGCCGTCAAGGCAGATGAAATTTCACACCACACAAATTTCTGAATTTGAAAGGGGAGGGAGGTGGGTAGAGGAGCGGGAGAGGAGGAGGGGGAGGGAGAAGATGCAGGCTGGCCGGGCGCCAGCGCCTCATGCTAACGCCACGGGGAAGGTGGCATCCTTCCCTGGCGTTCCCTCTGCTCCCTGCTCCCTCTCACTGTGCCTGCGTCTTCTGGAGGCAGTGTGCTCTGTCTAGAGCTGTTTACAGCATCATGGTTTGTTCCCTGTCTCCTCATCCCCCTGCTCACTGAGGGAGTATCCTCTCCTCTGCTTTCCCTCTTTTAACCTCTCCTTCTCCTCTGGCTTTACCCCGTGCGTCCCCTGATCATCCTCCTCTCTCCCCTTACCCTGCTGGTCTGTCCTGTACTCTCTGCTCTCCTTTCTGCCATCTCCACTCCTGTCTTCCCTATTTGTGCTCCTGCCATCATCTCTCCTCATTTTTCCACCTCTTTCTTTCCTACCACCTTGGTTTTCTCTTAACCCTGTTGAGACAGGAGCTCCTGAGTGTCAGTCCCCTCATCCGTCCCTTTATCCTGTCCTCTCCATGCAGCCTCCCACGTACCAAGCAAACCCATCCCCTCACACAACAGCTCCGAGTGTGTCAAGGTAATACATTTATACCCATGGAAGAATGAGGCAAAGGTTGGTGCTGTGGCCTTCTGGACCAGAGGTGGCACCTGCTGTGACCCCAAAAGGTCACTGGGGTGACTGAGTTTTGCTCATGCTCCCCTTTGACTGCCAGAGGTGCACAAAGCCTCTCATCCCTCCATGAGTCCCACCTGCCCCTGGTACACAGCCACCAGAGGAGAAAGCTCTCCTTGGCCCCTCCAGGAGCAGGTGAATGTTGAGTCTTCAAGCAGGGTCTATCAAAGGGAAGTTGGTGTCCAGGATACTTCATAAGATGTGAAGTCTGAAGGATTAAACACCTCCATCCTCTCTGGGGTACATCACTTGCTTTATCCCAAACTGGGTTGGTTTATCAGGGTTTAGCAAGCCCAGAAGCAGGACCTGACCTGGTGCCCCAGCCCAGCTGCCTCTTGAACCTTGTTCCACTTCAGGTCCCCACACCTGGGTGGTTCTGCAGTGCTGGTGTCCCTGGGCTGGCCGGGCACTGCAGGTGGGACACTCTGGATGAGCAGGTGCCTACAGCCTGGCACAGCTGTGCCACCTCTGCTCAAAAACCACAGCAAAACCTGACATGGTTCCAATTTTACCTGCCCAAGCAGCTTTACATGGCAGATCACCTGGAGTTTGGGATCTGCATCCAACTGGAGTATCTCTGGAGGATGCTGAGCTGCACAGTGTGGATATACCTGCCCTTTAATTGGAAAGAAAGAAATAATCTGGTTTTTTGAGGACAAATGTCCTCTTAATCTTGTTTTTCTCCTTTCTGTCCTACCTGTCCCTTCCTTTTGAATCAACAGGGCTAAATTCTGCCCTGATGTAAATCTCTGCCGATATAAATTGGTGTGATCTTGCAAAAATCATTGGAGTGGCTGTGGATTTATGCCAGCTGCCAGTGTGAGCAGGGTTTGGTGCATGGAGTGTGGTGGCCATATCTCACTGTGTCACGCTCTGCATTTCCAACCAGCACTGCAGGTGATAAGCAAATCCTGGCGAGAGGGTCCCTCTGTGAGCAGAGCAGGAGCCTGGGTGTGCTTTCTGCAGCCAGCCCAGCCAGCCAGGCTGCGATTTTGGGATGGACGCTGTGCAAGGGTTTTTGCCCTTGGGGCTTCACAAATGGGGTGGAAAATTTTTCATTTAATACGTTTGTTGGTGTTTTTTGCGTCTCACACTTTAGGGGAAGGAGGGAAGCGCGTTTGTGGCCGCGGTTTCCCAGGGGTGCAGTACAATCCTGAGAGTGGATGCTGTGTGCGGCACCGGGGGATGACTCATCCCACTCCTCGGTCCCCGCCACCCTGGGCTCTGCACCTCCCACCTTGGCCTTTCCTGCCAAGGTTGCAGCTCCCCTTTTATTTGCCCCCACCACCCCGACGCCCAGTTACCCCAGCACAGCAGGATTAGGGTGGGACAGGCGTTGCTTTTCCAGCTGCTCTCCTAGACCTGCCAAGCTGGCAGGCTGTAAAGGCAATCCACGCCACGGCAAAGCCGTGGTGGTAATTTTTTAAGTGGTTGCTGTCCTGTTGTCCTTCTCCCCCCTCTGAGCTTTCTCCTCCACCCCAAATGCATTACAGATAAAAGGGTTAAGAGCTCGCCTGGGCCCCCTGCTCGGAGAGAGGGCAGTTGCAGTGTTGTATCTAGACCCAGTGAGGATATATATAAATTCCCTTCGTCTCTTCGGATCTATTTATAGCACGGCAGGCAGTGGCAAAGGCTCTCCTCAAGGCTTCATCTCCTACAAACAGACTTCACAGACAGCAGAGAAGATAAATTTAGCACACGAGATTTCTTAAAGAGCCAGCAGCTCTGCGGGGCTGCCAGCCTGCCCTGCCACAGCCCCTGTCCCCAAAGCCCACTGGGGCAGCCCTCTTCCACCTTCTTCTGTCCCCCCGCCTTCTCCCCCCTTCTCCCCATTTCCAATTTTATGTCCAGCTTCACCCATATTCTCCCCTTTTCTGGTCTCTTTTTCTACCATTGATATTTTTTGCTTTTTCTTTTTTCTTTTTTTTTTTTTTTCTTTCACTGGTTCGCCATCTCATCCTCCCTGCTTTCTTGTTTTTTCCTTTTTTCCCTCTCTTTTCTCTCTCTCAGGCCACAGGGCTCACAAGATAAAGCTTTCTAGTTAACAGTTCACTGGTTATGCCTACATAGTAAAAAATGTGTAGCTTGATTAATGCCTTCCAGATGGTTAATTGAAAAAATAGGGGGAGAATGCAGCAATCTCTCCCCCCTCTCCAGCACTCTGCACACATCCATGGCACGGGAAGAAGACTGCATTGGAGGGTGAGGGGAGCTATAGATTTCAGAAATAGGGGCAGCCTGTTAACTCCAGGGTGGTGTTGCCATGCTGGGGAGTTAACTCTGTCCCTGCCTCCCCTGTCCTCATCTATCCCACCCCAAAATCCCCAGAGCAGTACAATATTCCTTCCTGTACAAGGTGTAACACACACACAGACCCTGCTGGCATCCTCAGCTGAACCTCAGCACGGGCACCTCTGTGTCCTCCCCGTGCTCCAACACCCCCAAAGCAGCACCCACCCTCATCCTCTCCCCATAGTTATTTTTTTGGGGGGATGCACACCCCCCCACACACATCCCCCACGTGTCTTTGATGACCAGGCAATCATTTCTGCACCAGTGCCTCTGTTAGCGGGGCATGGAGCGGGAGGGCTCTGCCAGAGGGCTCTGGAGTTTGGGGTTTGACTTTGGGTTTTTGGGTTTGGCAGGGCCAAAGTGGGTAAGATGGAGGGGCACAGGGATGGGGGGGCTGTAATTTGGGGATTTGGGGTAACTCATGAGGGAAGGGGGGTGATAATGTGGTTATCAGAGGTCACTGCTGGGTGACGGGATCAATCCCATCACGGACATGTGCCTGCTGTCTCCCTGTTCCATGCTGGCAGCCTCTCCTCTCCTCTGCCCCCCCAAGTCGGAGCTGTGCCTGCTCCCGGGTTCTTTGTCTCTCTGCAGGGAGACACAGAGCAGGAACACAGCTCCCTGCCCACCCCGTGAACAGAGATGCTGCCTCGCTGACGTGAGTCACGGAGGGTTTGTGCCGTGCCACTGGGGGTGAGCAGCATCAGCCCCCCGCCCTGCACACCTCCCACCCTGGATCTCCCTGGTTTCCAGGGAAACAGCGGCCCCAAATGCTGCCTGACTTTCACTTCTGCCTTTCATTTCTCCTTTTTTCTCTTTCCTTTTTTCTTTTTCTTTTTTTTTTTGGTGAGAAAAAAGCAGACACAACAGATTTTTTTTTTTTTTAACATATATATGTATATTTTTTCCTATCCTCTCGTTTCAGGATCACCACCACGGCCGCCTGCATGATGGACCTGCGGAGGTACCCGCTGGACCAGCAGAACTGCACGCTGGAGATCGAGAGCTGTGCGTATGCCTCGGGCACATCCCCTGCCACCCGCTGCCACCTGGTGCCACCCACCCTGGCCACAGCTCCCTGCTCCTGGGGATGCTCCCAGGGCTGCTACAGCACCAGGCTCCCCCACCCATCGGGGAAATTCCCAGGAGAATGCAGCTCTAGCAGGCTGGGCTTTAAAATCAGTCCAGGAGTGTGGTGGAAGCCTCCCTTAGCCTTAAGGAAGCCCTGGGAATCTGTTTTTGCTCATGGCTGGCTCCTCTCCATGTGGGAGATGGCCCCCAAGCCCTCATCCCTGCCTGGATGTTCCCTGGAGTCCCATGGAAATCCTGTCCCAGCTGTGCTGGCAGAGCAGGCCCACCTCTCCCATAGAGATGCACCGTGGTGTCCCTGCAGGGCTGGGCCAGAGCAGCAGAGCTCCAGCAGAGCTGCTGCAGCCCCAGTGCTGGTTATTTGGGAATTGCTCCCACAGCACCCATGGCTGGGAGCTGCCCTGCCCATCCCACCCATCCTGGGTGCTGGGACGAGCAGGGTCATGGGATGGATGTGAGGGGACAAACGCCAGAATGTCATTTCTGCCAATCCTCAGCAGTTTGGGGACAGTTTGCAGTAGAACCAAGAAAACAGAAGGCAGGGAATTACCCACAGTTCTCCCTGTCGAGATTTTGTTCTTAATGGGTCATGTCAAGCCAATTTGTTCATCAAAGCTACATTTGCTCACAATATTCCTGAGACCCGGGCTGAGATGAGGAGATTCAATTGTTTCCTTCCTCAGAGCTTTTGTCTTTTACACACTTGCACATTCACAATCTGAAGGGCTCCATTTTCTGTGCTTCCACACGACTCTGGAACATCAGTCCTTTTTAGGGCTGAATTATAAAACCAATGTATTTCAAAATACAAAACTGACCCAAACCTCAGAGAAAAAGCCCTTTTCTGATGCAGTGGTGCTGGGTTTGGGAAGCAGCAGAAGGGAGATGGGGTCCCCTGCCCCACAGCAGCTCGGGGCTCTTACCTGTAGGAGATAAGCACTGCCTGTTGATCCCATCTCTCCATCCCAAAAATATCCCTCACCACGTATACCCCTGCCTATCTGTGTGCCAGGATCCAACAAAAACCTGATGAGGCAGGCTGCAAACAGGCTGCTAATCTGACATTTTAAGACGTCACATCAATACTTTTCGATATTTCAGATGGAAATGACTTGTCTTTGTGAAAGTTCGTTTACTTTTTAGAAGTAAAATGGAAATTTGGTTTTCTCTTTAAAGCTAGAAATCAAAGCGAAGCATTTATTTTTAGACCGAGCAACCTTTCCCTTTAGAAACACTTTTAAAAAATGGCTTCATGAAAAACATGCTCGATTTCATATTGCATAATGCCATAATAAAAAAATAAAACCACAAAAATTGGTACCCAACACCAGCAGGTCATAGAATAAATGGAATAGAGCTAGTTAACTGTGAGATCTCCTAAAATTAGTTACTGTAATTTGACATTTTCATTGCTGATCAGGAAGTAAATTTGAAGTCAGTGCTGTTAAATTTGTGGATGATGAAGATAGCAGCGTGCGGGGCTTCACTCGCTGCGCATTTGAATCCTTCCCAATGGGAATCCATCCGGAAGGGCTTTGAGCAGAGCCAAATGCAGAGCCCTGTGCCTGTGTGCAGGACTGCAGGGCCATCCCCAGGGGCCACACGGGAGGTGAGGAAGGGATGGCAGCCCCGGGAGCCACGGCTGGAGGTTCTGTGGCTCTGACACAAAGGGCTGGAGCAAGCCCTGTTATAGAAACCAGGGGAGCTCAGGACTGTTGATGCCATCAGGACTGATTGGCCTCTGAACATGTCACTGAGATGGGGAAACTGCTCTGCCTACGTTGGAGTTCCAAAATTTAGGGAGGAAGCTAAGAAATGGGAAGAGGTTGAGGAAAAAAGTGGTTCAAGGGCTGGAGCAGATGTTGTGCAGTGAGAAACCTCAATAGCTCGGTCTGGCTTGTTTACTGCAAAGGAGGTGGGGAGGTGAATTGTTTACAGGCTGAGTTCACCTCTGCAGAGGGGGAATGGTGGGGGGAAAGGGCTCGGGAACCTCCTGGAGAAATTTGGAACTACCACAGGAGGCTGAGAGTCTGAGCCAGATGAATTGAGATGTGAAATCACACACAACGTTTCTGAGCTGGGAGGGTGCTGGAGCTGCTGGAATCAGCAGGAGTGAGGAGACTTGGATGTTTCCTGCTGGTTACAGCCCCGGAGCTGAGTGATGCAAACACCAGGTCCTGTGCACAGAGCTGGCGTGTGAGGATAATCCCAGGCTCCTGAAACCCTTGTGGGCTCCAAGGTGTGATGGTTTCCCACTGTGGGAGCAGGAACATGCCAGCTGGGGGAGGAGGTGGAGCCCTGGCTTAGCTGATTTCCATCAGCAGCAGATGTGGCGTGGCAGTTGGAAGGTTGGGTTTATATTTTAGCACCCATGAGTAAGTGCAGTAATGACTGAGAGCACAGGGTGTGGGCTTGGAGAGAGACTGCAAAGTCATCAAATAATTCCATTTGGGAAGACACCTCGAGGTGTCTCTGGTCCAGCCTGTAGCTCAAAGCAGGGTCTGCTGTGAGATCACACCACACTGCTGAGCCCTTTGTCCACTCAGCAGCTTCGGGATGACACTGTCCTCAAAGGTTCAGCTCTGAGCTGGGGTAACCCTCAGCCCCCCGAGAAGGATTTCTGCTCGGTGGTGCATTCAACAGCTCCTCATTGCCCTGATCCAGTGATCCCCTGGTGCTGGGAGTGGTGGCACTCTGCTGAGTGGCCGTGAGCCTGCCATGGCCACCACCCTGTGCTGCCAGGGTGGGAGGCTAAGCCAGGCTGCTGTGCTGCACTGCAGGTGCTGAACACGAGCTGCTGTGGCCACAGGTGAGGCTCAGGCTCCAAATGCACCCCTGCCCTGAGCTGTAACAAAGCCTGGCTTATCTCACTGCTCCCATGAAGCTTTACTTGGGATCTGAGGCCACACTTGTGCAGCAACAGCCAAAGGGCTTCAAAAGGCACAAGCACTGTTGATTTTCAGGTTGTGATTAATCCTTGCCACAAGGACAGGGCAGGGCTGTGAACATCTGGTGGCTGAGGGGTTTCATGGTTCCATCCCCTGGGCCTCATTCCCCACGAGTCCAGAGCACTTGGGGGTCACATTTCCAGCCCATGCAGCCTTGTCTGCCATGGATATTTTGGGGTTAAAGCAAGAAGCTTGGCTGAGTTAACAAACCCATGGCCCTGAAATGTAAGGGATGAATATCTGCGTCTCACTCCACTTCCTCTCTTCTCCCATTTCTGCTCTTCTCAGCCAGCACTTGGTAAAAGCAGCCCCCAGCCTCAGAGACTCTGTTCACCTCTTGGATTTGAATTTTGACTGAGAGTACTTAGAAAAGAGAGGTGCTCTGATCTTCAAACTTCTTTTCAAACTGCTGCTGTAGATCTTCTTCTCTCTGGGAATTTTTGATACTGAGCTGCCCTGTTTACCCAGTCCCACCAGTCTGTACTGTGTGGTCTCCCCCTCCTGGTAAAAGGAGGCAGTTTTTAAAAAGCAAAACGCTGTGTTTGGTGCATTTGACAGAGGCTTCTGGTGCACAAGTCCCTGTCATATCAGCCATGGAATTAACGTGGTGCAAGTCAAGGCTGGATGGGCCACGCCTCACCTTTTGTTTCTGAATTCTAGCCAGAAGTGGGAGTTCTGGCCAATTTTTCCTCTTCACCTGGGGACTGTATTACCAAGCTCAGCTGAAGAAGGGAAGTAAATCATCAGGGAGAGGCTAGGCTTGGTGGGCTTTCTTTTGGACCCTTTTCCAGATCACCTTAGTGCAAATGGAGGTGTCATCTGGTGCAGCCTGTCAGCTTAGCTCTGCCTGTGTGCTCCTTCCTCCCTGCAGATGGTTACACGGTGGATGACATTGTCTTCTTCTGGCAAGGGAATGACTCTGCTGTCACAGGGATGGAGGTGCTGGAGCTGCCCCAGTTCACCATCATCGAGCAGAGGCTGGTCAGCAGGGAAGTGGTGTTCACCACTGGTGAGTCTCTGGTGAAGGGATGCATGCACTGGGCAAACTGGTCTGAATCCTCTGATCCAGGTGCTGGGCTACTAACTTAGGATCCAAGCTTCACCTTGGGGTTCCTCTAAAAAATAAAGTTGTCTTCTGCACCCACCAGCTTTCCCTTTTTTTTTTTTTTTTTTTGTGTCTGCTTCTCTTCAAAGACTTTCAGGATCATTTTCTTTGCCGCAATTGTTCCTGTTTCTTAGTCAAAATAATGACTGAGCTCAGAACTTCTTCAGAAGGTTCTCAGCCTTCATCTGATTTTTATGTGGTTTACATCTGGGTGTCAAAGCTAATGTGGGTGCAATAGTAAGGAGAAAATATATCCACTGAGAAGCAAGTGTGCTATGAAATGATGCAAACCCATCTGTACATGGCAATAAAAAGGTTTGGAGAGAATACCTGGGACGATTCAGATGCTGCTGGCTGGAAGGTTGGAGGGGGTTGGATTTTGGTTGCTGGTCTGAGGTGGAGTTCACTGCCAAAACAGCACAGCACATACCTGTCAAAAAAAAAAAAAAACAAAAAACTAGTGAAATATTGTGCTCAAGCCATACAAGTGGCACGTGGTGGTGAGAGAACAATACCTCCTTTATCCCTGGCTACATCCTTGATGGTTTAAAACTGCTGTTTTCTTGTTACTTGAGCTGCCAGCCAGGATCACACCCATGTTTCAGGCTCCTGTGTTGCCTGAGGGACAGAGGTGGGGAGGAGGAATGACTTGGACTTTGTCTCACAGCAATGAAAGAGGCACAGCTTTGTCCCTGTCAAAATTAGCCTGCTCCAGTGGAAGGACTGTAAAAAGTATTTATTGTCCTCACTATCCTCATTAGGTTTGCTAAAAAATTAGGAGGAAGTTGCAACAACTTGAAAATAATAAAAAAGAGACCTTCAGATTAACTAACAGTACTCTATTTGCATATGAATTTGCCCAGTCCGACCATAACCCATTTTTAGAACAGCATGGGAAAAATATGATTCAGATCTTCATTGCTGTTTGGAGGCAGAGCTGGCACATGAAACATTGGAAAATTATCTTGTGGCACCCAAATATAGGGTTAAAGTCTCCTGTGGAAGCCTCCATCAGATTGGCTGGCACCATAAGAGCAATTCCAGCTCTGAACAGCCATTCTCCCATGATGGCTGATATAATAATATGACTTATGCAGAGTTTCCTTTCTTCTTAATACTTTGGGACAGCTGAGCAGATTCTGAAGAGATCCCTTGCATAAACTGACCAGTCTGCAAAACCAGCTGCAGAAAACAGGGGATTTCTCATTATTCCTGCCTCTTGGGAACTTTTTCCAAACAAAATTTCAATTCCTAACCTAAGCTCTTAGCACAAATACAGCCTTGCCCTCCCCTCAAACCACATCCTCCTCTAATGTCCCCTTGGCAGGTTCGTATCTGCGCTTATCCCTGAGTTTCCGGATTAAGAGGAACATCGGTTACTTCATCCTGCAGACCTACATGCCATCCATCCTCATCACCATCCTGTCCTGGGTCTCCTTCTGGATCAATTATGATGCTTCTGCTGCACGAGTGGCACTGGGTATGCACCTTTTCATTATATTTTGGAGGTGTTTTTTTAAGGGACATCAGCTGTAAGAAAGAAAATCCCTTTTATTTATCAGGTAGCAATTAAGCAAGCTCATCAAAGCTGTCATCCCAAATGGACACAGTTTTTTTTCTGAGAAAATCTTTCCATTTTCAATCAGAAGAGTTACTATTTGTTTGTGTTTGGCTGGGGTTTTTTTGTTGTTGTTTTGGCAGTTTTTGTTTGGTTTTGGGGGGGTTTTTTGTGTTTTTTGGGGGGTTTTGGGGGAGTTTTCTGGTTTTGGTGGGTTTTCTTTGGGGGGGGTTGTTTGTTTGTTTTAGGGGGGTTTGGGGTTTGTTTTGAGGTTTTTGTTTCTGCTTTTTTGTTTGTTTGTTTGATTGTGTTTTTGTTTTGTTTTAGTTTGGTTTGGTTTGGTTTGGTTTGGTTTTTTTTAATTAGTACTTCCCAAAATGGAATCTGTTTTATTTGAATTAGTAAAAGTCCTACCAAAAATTCTCTGTGTGTGAGTTTAAACTCTCTGAACAGAAATGCAGATGGTCACTGATTCTCGAGTATGTGGGACCCTGATATGCCATGAGTTCCTTTGCTCTGGTTTGCACTGGTTTTCTTCAGAACACAAATCTGGGAACCTCTTTGTCAGCAGGTGTGCCAGGAGTGGTCAGCTGGGTGATTAATGATGAGGCTGGACAGCCAAAAAGGTGTATGGGAGTGGTTAAAAGATGAAAGAAATAAAGGAAGGGGCATTACACATTTTTCTGATGGCTCAGGCCCATACAGACACTCTCTGCAGATGGAGACCTCCATGGCCAAGGAAAATGTGGGACAGCAGTTAAAGTCCAAGCTCTTCTTTGGCACATGCTCCCCTAAATAGGAATGTTTTCCTATAAGAGGGGAAAAAAATGAGGTCTTTTAAGCAACAGAAGGGAAGTGGGGGTGGATGGCAGATGAGGGTTTTGAAGGAGGAACAGGAGAAAGGGGGGATGGCTGGCATTTGAGAATGAGGGAAAGTTCAGAGGCAATGGAGAGGTAAGGAGGGAGTAGGGTTGGATCTGGGAGTGGGACAGGGCTCAGAGAGGCAGTGCAGCTCAGGTAGAGGCTGGGTCTTACAGCAAAGCTTGAGTAGCTCCAGGAGAAAGGGTTTGAGAAGGCTCAGAGGAGGGGTGAGTGGTGCAAAGGTTTAAAGGAGATGATTTGGCTTTGCCTGCTTGGAGAGGCTGGAGCAGAGAGGGAAGAAGAAGAATTTAGTAAATTAAAAGGGCAAGTTGTATTGACAGGAGTGTAATCAGAGAGAGAAGAAAAAGAGACCATGGCAGACATTGTGGAAGCACAAGCAAAAGGGTGGAGGTGAGATGCACAGCTGTTGAATTTCTGCTGACATCTGGACTCAAGGGAGAAGACAGAAGAAAAACACTGTAGATCAGAACTGCAACAGCTCTCCCTAAACTATTCCTGACAGTTCTTGACCTAACCTATCCATAAAAAGCTCCAAAAAAAGAAACTCCACAGCCTCCTCTGGTCACTTTATCTCCAGATTTACCTGCTTACACAGTCAAAGAGCTCCTCTTTGCCTCTGCCCTAAATCTCCATTGCAATTTGTCCACTTCTTAATGGAGACATGGAGAACATTCTATTTTCCCTTTCTTTGCCTTAGATTTCTGTATATTTAGACTACTGCCTAAATATAGGCCATATTGTGTGTATATAAATATATCTCCCTTCTGTTTACCCAACTGAAGGCTAATAGTTCTTCCAGTTTTTTATCAAGAATGACAGCAAAGACAGAGCGAGGGTGAAGGGGAAACAGGACAAGCAGAGGTCCAGGGTGCACAGAGAGCCATCACTGTAGAGGTGGGGCTGAAACCACAGGAGCAAATTAAGGTCATGGAGATTATTAGAGCTGCCAACACAGAGATGAGGAGGAAAAAAGGAGAAAAGAAGATCAGCAAGGTAGAAGGAACAGCTAGAGAAGAAGGAGAAAACTAGGTTGAAGAGGAAGAGTTACCACCCCCAAAAGAAGTATGAAGGTTTGTTGCCATCTTTTTACAGCTGGCAGAAGAGTGTCAAAGAGGCAGGTCTGAGGCCACTCTGACAATACAGAGAAGGGAAGAGTCTGAGAAGAAGCTGAAGAAGAGGACTGGAGCTGTGAGAGTAATCATAGTGAATCAGGCTTTTGGAACTGAGTAGATGGGGACAAAAGCGTTCACAAAATGCTTATTTAAGATGCAAGAAATGTGAGGAGGACTAAAAAGGAGAGTGTGAGAACCATGGGAGGAATGTGTACAAGTGATAATTGATGTAATGAATGGTAGAGCTAGTGAGAGGAAGGTGGGAACTGATGGGGTCAAGGACAGAAGCCTACGAGGCAGGCAAAAAAAGGAGAGTGCCATGAAGAGGAAATCTCTTCACTCTTTCTCCAATTGATGGCCAATAGGAAAGACACAGCAGCTTATAAACTCATGCCAGAGATGCTGAGGCATTCCATAGCACACAGTGAAACCTGATGAGTTCATGAAGGAGAAAAAGGGGAGGAGAAGAGGGTAAAAAAGAGCAAAACGGAATGCTTCCTACCACACTGAGAGAAAGAGGGAAGATGGGGGGGGCTTAAAGAAACAGGATCCAGAGGATGCTGATCCCCATCCTGCTGGTGATACTCAGCTTTGACGCTTTGTCCAGCTGTTTGCCGCTGCTTCATTCTCTGCAGCAATTTGTAGCGAGCATGTGGGCTTAGAATAATGACAGCTTCCTTCCCAGTAGCACTGCTCCCACCTCTCCTGAGGCTGTCCAGCTGGAAGGAGGGATGTGGGAGCTGAGAAAGGCATTTCAGGAAACCATCCCACGTCAATAACAAAGCACCTGCCCTCTCCTGACAGGGGTCACCACGGTGCTCACCATGACAACCATCAACACCCACCTGCGGGAGACTCTCCCCAAGATCCCCTACGTCAAGGCTATTGATGTTTATCTCATGGGCTGCTTCGTCTTCGTGTTCCTGGCACTCCTGGAGTATGCTTTTGTCAACTACATCTTCTTTGGGCGAGGGCCCCGGCAGCAGAAGAAGCAGAGCGAGCGCATCAGCAAGGCCAACAACGAGCGCCACCGCTACGAGGAGAAGAGGGTGAGAGAGCAGGTTTGTCCTCTCCTTTCGTTGTGGCACGAGAATTCAGGCTCTCCACTGGGCGAGCTGCAGAGCTCCTCATGAGAGATGAACCCCAGTTTCCCTTGTCTGGGGATTACTGGGAATTTTTCCTCCGTGATCATCCTCATCCAGTCTCATCAGAGCCCTCCCCTTGCGTGGGGCAGGTGTAGCTAAAAGTCCCTCTGTGGATTTTGGTCTTCCTGTGTTGGCAGAATCACACTTCCCTCACTAAAAATCTGCTGCAAGCACAGGTGGCTGCTCCTTCCCCAACAGCAGAGGATAACCCTCAAATGCAGCATGTCCAGACCCCATCATGGGTATTGTCACCAAACTCTGGAGAAGAAAGGAAACTCTCCAACACCATATTTTAAGTATTAATGAGTTAGGCATTACTTTATTTTGGCCAGGATGTTCAGTGGAAATCATTCCAACCACATGTGATTCTTTACCAGAATTTTTACACATTTATATGTTTGAAAAACCCCAAAGAAATTCTCATTCTTTGGTTGTGGAATTCTTGTAATAGAATTGTACAATTCTAATTATTTGATCTCCTATTGGTTATTGATTCCTTCACCTTCAGTGCTATTTTTGGTCCTCGTTCTTTGGCTCTCTTATCAATCTTTTCCCAGACTGGGAACCTGCCAGGGGTTTAATATCTGTTAATGTCTCTCTATCTCCTGTGCATCTTCTGGCTACTTCCAGCCTGTAGATATTAATCTCTCAGAGTCTAGGAATCTTCTTTTTGTTGATTGAAGCCTCACCCCGTGGGACTCAAACCCTCGGTGAACAGAATCTTTTGAAGAGAAACCTCAATTTCCCTCCTCTTTGGCAAAGGCCAACCAACCCGTGACTGAAGTTACTTTAAAAATTTATAAGTTCTTTAATTCCCAGCAGCATTTTCACCCAGAAATCTGTCCAGAACCGCCCCTAAAGGTGCGCACAGGACACCCCAGTACCTCTGTGTCTGTGTTCCCCGCTCCAGGTCGACCCTTACGGCAACATCCTCCTCAGCACGCTGGAGATGAGCAACGAGCTGCTGACCACGGACATGATGAGCAGCGTGGGCGACTCTCGAAACTCTGTCATGTCCTTCGAAGGCTCGGCAATCCAGTTCCGCAAGCCGCTGGCCTCTCGGGATGGCTTTGGCCACCACCCCACCCTGGACCGCCACGTGCCGCTGAGCCACCACGCCGCCGCCCGCAACCGCGCCAACTGCCGCCTGCGCCGGCGCTCCTCCAAGCTGAAGCTCAAAATCCCTGACCTGACAGACGTCAGCACCATTGACAAGTGGTCACGGATCATTTTTCCGATCACTTTTGGATTCTTCAACCTTGTTTACTGGTTGTACTATGTGAATTGATGCCTGCGGCCTCCCAGAGAGATAATAGGGACAGACGCTCAGACAATGACAACACGGGAGTGTTGTGGTCTTTTGGGTTTGGGTTTTACTCTTTACTATCATTGTCATTTATTCCTATGGTTCATTAGATTTATTCTAAGCTTACTCTTCTCTTTTCAGCACATGTAGAACCACGGAGTGTGGGGTGGGGTGAAGGGAGAGAAAGGTACGGGAGGGGGTTTGGTTTCAGGGAGGGATGTGTTTGTCTTGATTTTGGTTTCCTGCTGAAGGACTTAAACCATTGTAAAAAGAAAAAAAAAAAAACAACAAAAACAACAAAAATCAAAAAAAAAAGAAAGAAAAAAAAGAAAAAAAGATAGAAAAAAGAAAAAACACACAAAAAAACCCCAAAACCAAGAAAAGTTTAAAAAAAAAAAAAAAAAGAGGGGGGAGCTTTAAAGAAATTGAGTCAAAAACTGGTGGGGGTGATAGGTTATCTTTGGCTGTGCTCACTAATGCTCTATCCTCACTTCCATTTCACTACTGAATTTCATCTTTCACTTTTCAGTCTTATTATATATATTTTTAATCTTTCTTCTGTCACTGCTCTTAACCCCTTCATGTTTACTCTTTCATGGATTCATGAGATGATGGGGTTTCATTCTCTCGCTATGAGATTTTTCTTTTCTTTTTCTCTCTCTCCCTCTCTCTTGCTTACAAGCCTAAAAGAATCTTTTAAACCAACAAATAAAAAGAATATTTATTTTGGAAGAGCTGGGAAGGGGGGGGAGGACGAGGCAATTATTTGGGAGGGAAGGGGCAAGGTGGGGTTTATGGGAGGGGGGGAGGAGGGAACTTATCAAAACCAAGGCACATTTGCAAGATGCCTTTTTCCACCTTCAGGAGTTTGCAAGCTGTTTTTCCTGTGTGAATGTGTGTGTGTGGAGCATCTGTGTGTGTGTGGGCACGTGTGTCCATGGGTGTGTGTGTGTGTGTGTGTGCAAGCATGTTTTCTGGGGAGGGGGGCTGGGGAGGGGGGTTTTGTAATATCTTTTGTAGGAAGAGAACACAGATGACATTTAAGTGACTGGCAGTGTGTTTTTGGGGTGGGGAGTAGCAGGGGTTTGTTTGCTCATTGCAGCTTCACCAGGTTGGAGGTCGGGGTCCCAGCTCCAGAGGCAGAGCTGGGGAGGCAGAATGTGCAAATTGGCATTTGCTGAGGGAAGAGAGGGATTTGGGGATCAGCAACAGGGCAGTGCTGCTGTTCACTGCTGGCATCTGATCCCGAGGAGACTAAGCTGATTCAGCCCTCAAAGGAGGGGTTGTTCCTAGTTATTCCCACCCTGCATCTTCTTTACTGAGTCTGGAAAGAAAAGCAGTTTAACCCTTCCCCCTCTCCCTGTCCCTTGTGCCAGACAATGGATTTACACTCCAGCCTTCTGAGTGACCATAGCCTGCATCAAGGTGCAGGAAAGGCTGGATGACATTAACTTCGTTATGTTTCAGGATGAATAAATTAGGGAAATGATAATGATCCCCTTTCCTAAGAAGTTCAGGAATGAATGCTGAGCTGGCAGCCTTTGATCTGTGCTGCTTCCACCAGGCTTTGCTTTATGTCTGTTAAGATATACAGAGTGTAGAGAAAAGCACCCTGTGCCCTTCCTTGCAGATGAGGAAGCTGAGGATGAGGTAGAGTTCCATGGAGCATCGAAGATTATGGTCTCCAAAGGCTGGGCAGGGTGAAGGTTGCAGTGAAAATGCTGAGCTTGGTGCTTGTGGAAGCTCCCGAGTCCCCAGGGGCTTCCATCCACGGGCATTCCTGAGGAAGGTACAGGAGGGGAACTTGGCCTTGGACAGCAAGGTCAGACTTTTCCAAAGGAGCCAGTGACTTTCAGGAAAATCACTGAATTATTGGCCACTTTGGCAATCACTGATGATTGATAATCTCCCTTATAATATTAATAAAAGCCATGAAAATGTTAAATTCACAAGTGCAAAACTTTAACCCTAGGGTCATTCTGCCATTCCTGGAGTAATGATGAGAACCTTCTTCTTACCTGATAGAGTTTTTTTCCTGTCAGACCCACAGACACCCACATTGCCCTTTATCCAACCATCCTTTTATTTTCCTACTAGCATTCTCCTCCCTTTTCCTTGATTCCCATTGCTTAGGAGAGCAGAGTGATCCTCTGAGACCAGGGAAACTCCTGTTTTTCAGATGATGCACATCTTTCATTCACTAATTTATGTCTGTACAGTACTATGAAAATGTGAATCACTACAAGCCTGACCTAGTAACACTGCAGTCTGGGAAAGTTTTGCCTGGACTTGGCTGAAGCAGGATCAGGCCTCATCAGAGTAATTATTGTTATTTTTATATCAGTAACGTGTCTTATGCAGAATCTGAAGCATAAGAGCAGAACATCCCCCCTTCCCCACGTGTCTCATGTTCATGCATGCACACCTTTGGTCCAGGCCTCCCTGGACTCACCAAGGTTTTAGCACAGTTGTTAAACCAGACTTATATTCTCCCCTGCCCTGCAGAACAGTCTCCTGCTGGTTTCCCCATCCAAGAGCAATGCTGTTGGGGATGGGTTTTCCCCAAATTGCTGCAGTTCGTGGTCTACATGGGTCTGTATAGGAATAAGAGTCTGGATAGTGGCTGGAGGATCAGGTAGTTCTGTCTACCTGATATGCAGGAATTTAAAGCTTTTCCAGTGGAGGAAGTTATGCTTTCTAGTACAATTATATTCAGAAATATCTTTAAAATGCTTTAATGGAAGTCATAAAGTTGTGCTTTATGACAGCAGCAGTACAATGTCCATGGATATGAGCATGCCGTGGCTGCAGTTCCCACATGGAGACTGCCTATCAGCAGGTCCAGTTTTCAAGGACAGTCTAACCAGGTGATTGATGATTAAATAAAATATCTACAAATTTACCCTTTATGTATGTGATTGCAATATAAAGGGTGGTCAGAACGATTAAAGTGGGGAGAAAAAAAAGCAGTTGGTAGAAGCCTGTTAAGATTGGAGGGAAAACAAATGGCTGCATGGTGAGAAATTCTGAAGCTGAGGGAGATGACTCAGGAACTCCAGTAATCTGATAATTTTGTAGTAAAAGCCTGACAAGTGTGTGGCATGAGTTAGGCACCTGAGAGATCTCTGAGCTGGCCCCCAAGGCTGGCAGGGGCAGCAGCACACAGATGGTGCAAGCCCCACGGATGCTCTTTGCTCCTGGGGTGCTGAGCCCCACATGGGGTGGGGTCCTGAGTGACCAGGGCCCTGCAGGTACAGCCTCCAGAAACTGCAGACCAGGCATTGGGAGGCTGTGTTTAATATTTGAGGCTTCAATCCAGGATTGAGCCCAGTGACAATCCAAAAGCTTTCCAGGGAATAAAAGCACTGCTTAGCCGATTTCTTCACCTGCTGGGACTGGGAGCCAGACTCCTGTGCTGTGGCCTCAGTTCTCTGTTGGCTAGGTTCTCTTTCTTACCAGGAGTCATCCTAGCTTCTCTCTTTGAATGTTTCTAACTTGGTATTACCAGGTCAGTGTTACTCACAGAGTCAGCACGTCCAGACTCCTGGACTTTTGGGTCCAACACGATAATCTTTGCCAAAGGGTGTGTGATCAGGACTGGTCACAGTTCAGGAGCTGCCTTGCACTTGCTGGTGATGGGGCAGAGTGCTGGAGAACAACAGAGTGTCCTGGGAGTGGGATGAGGAGTAGGAAATGGGAGGGAAGGATGCTGAAGGCCTTTAGGGATGCTCTCCTCTCAAAGGGAGGTGGCACCTCTGGGTCCCCCCTCCACAGCTGTCTGTGCCCACCTCTAAGGAAGGCAACAAACCCCTGTCTTGTTTCGAGGTGCAGTGATCCAGAAAGGACTTAGTGAAGGAAAAACAGGGCATTTTACTGATACTCAAGGCTCAGAGGTTTCAAGCCATCACAAGCATGAGTGTTAGCAGAAAGATGGAGGGGATTTCCATGCTGCATTTGGCATCCCCACTGCTGCCCTCCTCTTCTTCACCAAGGGGAAAGGGGGAGGAAAGGGTTTGTGAGTGCTTTTCCGAGGTGGAGCTGCTTCTGGCTTTTATTGCAGTGGTGCAGAAGGCAATGCTCAGGGCTTGGTTTGTTGGCAGTTGGGGCAGGATTGCTGCTTGCTGGGTTGTGCTTTTTAGCATTTGAGTATGAGGGATGTTCTGGGCTGCCTGAGGGAGCCAGGCTGGAGGAGAATGTTTTGCACCTTCTCCATGTGGAACAGCCTAAGGAAGGCATGTGGAAGAGGAGGTGGAGCAGAAATAGAAATGAAATCTCTCTCAGGACATACATGGCCAACACAACTCTATTGCTTCATTTTCTGATACTGTATAGTGCTGTCACTCAGGGACCTTTAGTGACTGGGACCTTGGGACTGTAATTCTGCCTGTACCCTTCCTATCCCCCCTTTGCCTTGAGTATTGAGAAATGAAAAGACAATGAGAGGAAGCGCAGAAGAGGGAAACGAGCCCTGCTAGCCAACCCCTGCTATTCCATGGGTGACAGAAAAGCTTTGGTTACTAAGGTTACTAAGGAAGATGCAAACCTTTATATTCATGTCTTCGAGCATAAAACCAGCCAGTAGTGTATATAGGATAAGTTCACAGTGCATGAAACAAACAGGACTGTAGGTTTTAACTGGCATCCAACTTTCTTGCATGCACATCCGACACCACGCCAGCGGCTTATGTCTTGCAAATAAGTAGGGAACCTGCCAAGGCTTGGCACTTCCTCTGTCCAATGGACAGCACATCCACTTCCCAGAAACAGAGCCAGGAAGAGAACTGATCTGGCCAGTCTGTTTGACCAGATCTGCTCCAGAGGGTCTGGCAGGAAGAGATAAGGGGTGGGGAAGGGAGCTGGCTTTGTTTTCTTTATTGAGGGGAGGAGGAAGGGGTTTAAATCTCTGAGAAGAGAAGCCTCTGGAGCTGCAGACCAAAGGACAGTGGCTTTAGGGAAGGTGGTTACTGGAATCCTGATGGAGAGGATGGATTGAGGAAAAGCTGGTTGATGGGAGAGAGCTGTAACTTCAGAAGCAAATAGGAGAGAACTTTTGAAAATATATGTGCAATACAGCAGGTTTGCAGGGGCTGGAGCACTGGGGACATCCCTGAGTCAGACAGGCTGGGTACAGCTGCAGGCAGCACCCCAGGAAGCCCAGCCATGGCAGCAGTCCCTGGTGGGCAGAGCCTGTGCTCTCTGGGGGACAGGGAGGTCAGGAACAGGGAAAAGAGGGAGACTCAGGGTGCACGGCCATCAGCAGAGCTCAGTCCCTGGGGGCAGGGACAATCAGTTGCATCCAGACAAAGTTGCAGGAACTGGGCTGAGATGTGCAGGGGAGTGACCGCTGTGCCAGGCTGGGGCACGGCTGAGCCCTGCCCCGGTGTCAGACCAGAGACAATGAGGCCAGAAACGTCCTGCTGGTTACCAAATGCTTTCTTGGAGAGGAGACTGGGCTCACCAAGCAGGGTGGGGTGTCTTTACAGTAGATGTGAAAGTTGGGGTGGGGGCACGGTTTGGGTGAGAGATGTGAAACCAATGTGTTGGAAGCAGGACCTAACGCAGATGCTGGGAGGGAGGGAGGGTGGGAGGGAGGGGAGCAGAGACTGGGGAAGAGAAGATGTATATAGTGTTGGGTTTTATTTTTCATTTCCTTTTGTTCCTTTTTTTTTTTTTTAAAGAAAAAAGAAGTTGTTTGATTTCTAATGTCTTGATGTAAACCAAATAAAAATGGTTCTGTACATTCAGAAGTAAAGAACAGCTGAAAGGTGACAAGTACAATAAAGAAGCACTGACCTTCAGGCTACTATAACCATTTCCCCAGACTTTTCCCACAGGATTGGAGGGCAGAGCTGTGCCTGTGCCTGCACAGAGGTGCTGGGATGGTGACCTTGGGGCTGGCTCCCTGATCCACCTCCGAGCGCAGCACAGAAGAGGTGGGCAGTAGAGGTGGAAGTGATGGTATGTAAGTAACTTTTCAGTGTTTGATCCCACCACCCCTGAGGCCAGTGGGAGGAGGCTGTGTGCTAAATCCCAATCTCTTGTGCTTGGGGTCTTTTCCCAGAGCCAGCCTGCATCATGCCTTACTGTAGTAGAGATGTGGTGAGGAGGGGAGGATGGTGTCAGCTGTCACTTGCATAAATGGGGTCATGTGGATGGAGTAAAGGCCAGTGGGAGCCTGAACTGGAATTGCCTGTCTTGTGTTTAGTGCTTTGGAAAAGCAGAGGACAGTCTTGCCTCCGTGGGGCAGAAGTGTGGCTTCTCTGCAGTGGGGCCAATAAATGTCCTGTTGTTTGTGTTATTGCAGCAAGACTAAAAGAGTAAAAACAAAGCAAACCAACACTTTATGTGGAAGGCAGACCTAAGGGGAGTCTCAATCCTCTTAGGAAAGGCCATTCTCCAGCAGAAAGGCTGGAGTGCATCAGTGTGGGGCCGCCCCAGAGCCCCCCATCAGCCCTTTCTGCTGCTGACCAGGCCACCAGGACTGGTGGGGAGCCAAGGGCAGGTGCTTTGCTAAGACAAAACCATGGGGAGTTGTGTGAGCACAAGCTGCTGCACTGCACTGTGCTCTGCCACCAAATGCAGTCCCTTGCTCCCAGAATCTGGGAGTGTCACCACAGACCTCTGGAGACAGTGGACCCACAGCATCCCAAAGCTTTGCTCCCCAGCTCCGTGCCGTGGGCTGTCTGCTCCCATCTAAGGTAGCCAGAACTTGCCAGTGCCAGGGGCACTCACTGAATAATACTGAATATGTGTATGACAAAGTGAGGAGAGGAGACGTGATAGACCCATTTATGATCCAGGGATGTACATTTTATCATTTGCACAGGCTGAGCTTGGCATTTATGCTGGCAGACTTTTCCCCCAGAAAGGATGAAACAGTATAGCGGTGAGTAACGCTATGTTTTTGAAGGGGATGATAATTTCTCTCCCAGTATGTGTTTTAAACAGTGGATCCGTGTTGGTTCGCCTTCTGTGAAGCCTAATGCCTCCCAGCTCTCAGTGCTCTGATGTGGGGAAGCATCAGAGTTAATAGTTTTGCTTAATTAGACGCTGAGTCCATGTTTTTTTGGGAACCTTGCTGGGTGTCTGATGGACAGTGTCCAGGCATAAAGACCAAAGATCTTTTCCTTGGCTTTCCCAGCCCTCTGGACATGCCTTGACCACCTTGTGCTTTGCTGGATGTGGCTCTTGGTGCCCAGCGCTGGTGCTGATGAGCCTGGCAGGGAGGGTTTGGGGATCCACGGGCTGGGAGAAGCCAGGCCAGCAAGGAAGGAAACTGTGCTTCCCTTTTTTGTGATGCTGATGCCCCTTGGGGACTCAGGCAGGGACAGTGGCTGGGTTTCCAGCCCCAGGAGGAGCCTGTCTCAGGTGAGCAGAGGCTTTTCTCTCTGGGGCTGATGTCCTGCCTGCAGGGAAGGGAGCTGGCAGGGCCTCTGCACTGACAGAGGCTCTGCTCCACGCTGGGATGAGCTTGCTTGTCTTGACTGTGGCCCTAAGGGAGTGCTCTCATTTCACCTGTAGGGGATGGTGCATTTGGCTGGGCTTTTCTCTCTCTCCACCATCCCCTGGCTGTGCTGGAGCAGCACCAAGCCCTGCCAGGGCCCAGTGAGACCAGAGGGTCTCAGTGCAGGGGCTAACAGGTAACTCCTGGTGCACAATGGGTCAGGTGGGAGGAGCACCTCGTGAGAGAGCTGGTGCTGGCACAACTGGTGATGCTTTAACATCTTTTCTCCAGAAACAGTGTCCCACAGAGCCTGAAAGTCTGGGGAGCACTGTGCTACCTGCCTCAGGGACAGCTGGGGACCCGTGGTGGCAGTTTTGTACAGGAATAGGTCTTCTGCTAGTGCACCTTCCAGGCTTTTGTTAGAGATCTTTCCACCCTTGTGACCCTTTTGAGGCAGAGAGAAGGAAGGTGTGTCCCAGAGCCTCTCACAAGCAGAGACTGGGCACAAATCCCCGAGTTTCAGCCCCTGCCAAGGCTAGCAAGGTGAGCAAGGGAATTGGCAACATTTCCTCTCCCATTTCACTTGCACTGAAGCAAGAAAGGGAATGGGCAAAGCAGAGATTAGACCCACACAGTCCCAGCCCAGCAAAGCCCCATGTCTTGCTCAAGTCTGAGCACAGGAGCAGACCTGACAACTGCACATCTCCTTGAAATCCTGCCTGGATCTGACAGCTTCACTGGGCTGGGGCCAATGTGCTTGGCAGGCCAAGAGGGAAGATTCTGTGCGAGCAAACCCCCAGAAAGATTCAGCAGCTGTCACAGACAAGGGTTTTAATACCTGGGAGGATGAGTAGCTGGGTGCTAGAGGAGAAAATGGAAAAACTGAGGATAAAGGAAAGCCTCAGGAGTTTCCCAGAAATATCCCAACCTCTGGTAAATACACGTGACCCTGGTGGCAGGGCTGTGGTCAGGTCTGTGGGGTGGATTGTTTCGCTTTTATTTTCTTTTTCTACTGCCTGGCATGTCATAATGTTGTGTCTTTGTGTGAAATCACATCCCCTTCCAAAAGAGAACCCAGCTCCTGGAGGGCCCTTTCACGGTGTGCTCACTACAGGGATGTTGCACCAAAAAAGATACAAAAACAAGGCTGGGGCATCCTTCCCAGGAAAATGTGCTCCATTTCTGGCTCATCCTCTCAAGCTGCACCCACCAAGGAGCTGCGGAGTCTCCCCTGACTGGGGACAATTGATGTGGCCTGAAATCCAAACAGCTCAAGAGCAGTGACCAGAGGAGAGGAAGATCAATGCCAGTGTCAATGTGTGCTATCCAAGGGACTGCTGTGAACCATCTTAACATACTCTGAGTGGCTGCGTTGCATCCTGTACAGCGTTATAAAAAAAACCAAACAAACAAAAAAAGAAATTAAAAAAAAAGAAAAAAACTACAAAAAAAACCCCAACCCAGAACAAATCACCCATTTTTATGATCTTTAATTTGCATTTTTCTGCATGAAATAAGACCTTGATCCTTGTCTTTTTTCACAAAAGCAGATTCTGCTTTAACTAATGTAAAAAAGAAAAAGGTGAAAAAAAAAGAAAAGAAAAAATAATGTTTCTAGCAAAGTGATTTAGATGTAGAAATTTTTGTAAAAAAAAAAAGAAAACAACCAAAAAAAGGGGAAAAAACCAACAAAGAAATAAAATTAAATGACCTAAAGAGCCATCTTTGTCTACTCTAGAGGTGGGAAGGTGTGACTGGTGGGTGGCACTTTCTGCTGAGTCCATGGGAGCCCAGGGCAGCCAGGAGGGCTCTGGGAAGGACGTGGTCACCAACTGCTGCCAGGTGCTTTCAAAAACTGTCTCCTTCACCTTCTCTTAGGGCCAGTGGGCAGGAGGGCAGGGGGAAGGGTGGGGAGGGGCAGGGAGAGCTGCCTTGATTTTCTTTTGGGGTTTTCTCTCGGGTGTTTCCATTCCTGTACTGACAGTTTTTGAAAGGTGATGATGAACAAAAGTGAAAAAAACAACAAACTTGAAAATGGTTTACAATTTTGTACAAACATGATAAATACTAACAGCAAATGTTTTTAAAAATGGTCCATACCAGTGCCAAAATAATGTAACGTGTACATTAATTTATTACATTAATTTATTCTCTCTCTCTTTTTTTTCTTTTTTTTTTTTTTTTCTGAAAAAAGGTGTGAAAACACAAAAAAAAAATTTCTTTTTTTTAACAAATGCTGTATGTGGACATAAATGTACTTGAACACTGTTGGTTATTAACTGGTTAGGAATCTTTCTCGGGCTTTTGGGTTTGCGCTTTTTTTCTCCTACCCAGAACAAAAGTAACACTTATAAAATACAGCCTTTGAAGGTGAAACACTCAGCTCCTTCTCTGCTGGTCTGAATGTTCTGTGTTTCCATTTTCAAGGCCAAGTCTGTACCTTGCCATAGAGAGGATCCAAACCTGTCCTGAACTTTAAACACAGCTGTGTTAATGCCACCTGAAAGGTGTGTCCAAAGGACTTTGCTAACACCTAAGCAAAGTTTTCTGCGTTTCCAAATGTTCTGCTGGCTTGAACCAAGAGCTGGAATGTGCTCAAGCTCCATGGCACTGCCTAGAGCAGAGGGGAAAATCAGAATAAATTCCCAGTCTTGTTTTTCCACCACAAGGTGAGTGACTTACCCTGACTCTGAGGAGCAAAAAAAGAGCCATTTTCGCGGGCTCTTCAGTCCTATTTCCAAAAGCAAATGAAATATTCAAGGCCTTTCAGAAAGGGCTCCTTTCAGAAATGACTGATGCACTTCCAGCAAGATATGGAGGTATTTAATGACCAGACTTAAGCTCCCAAATTTATTTTTGGAAGTTCAAAAGGCCATCTAGAGGTGTTAGGATGTTCAAGTCATGCTGCCTGTGCAGCCAGGGGGACTCTGTTGAGCTGAGGTGTCACCCTTGGAGGGGCTGTGGGGACCTGGGGGATGCTGGCAGGGCTGGGATTGGGATGATGGCAGTGAAAGGAGGGAGCTGGCCTTGACTCCCCACTTCCCTGGGGTGCAAAGTGATGTTCCCAGCCCAAAATCCATTCCCCACCCAGGCTCTGCTCTCCAGCTTGGTCTGCTCCACATCTCTGTGGCTCTGCCCTGTGAGCAGAAATGTAAGGATTAGAAACACAAACCAAACAATTACTGGATGCTGGTGGGATGCTGGGAATGTGCTCGCTACTGACAGGGCCATCCTTGCAGCCCTGAAGCAGAGAGGAGCTGCCTCCCCCACGCTCGGGCAGGAAAACAGGAATATTTTCAGTGCCTGATATGCTCTAGCTGGGCATCCCAGTGTCCAGAGCTCTCCCTACCTACTGCCAGTGGGATCAGTGTGGCTGCTGGATGGAAATTCAGGGGCAAAATTCATGCTAGGAGCTGCATTCAGCAGCCAGCATGTGAAATCCAGTCCTGCTTCCCCTCCCCAGCACTGGCTGAAGTCACCACCCACTCAGCAAAAAAAAAAACTCTGATATTTTGCAGGCAATGGGGATGAAGGTTTTTCGTCGGGTTGTTTGTTTTTTTTTTGGTCTTTGGACTTTATTTTCTTTCACTGAACTCTATACATAACACAAAACCATTTTATTCTTTTCTTCAAATATGTCAATTCAACTTTCCTCTCTCCTCACCAGCCATTAGGACAGTTCTTGTCTCTAAAAGCCCCAAAGCCCTGCTGAGCTCAGAGGCTGCAGCTGCAGCCCCAGCAGTGGGGAAGCCCTGGGAGCATCACTGCCCTCTCCTCTTGCCTCTTTCTTCCCTGTAAAACTTCAGCTTTATGCAAATATGGGATCAGTGGGAAATACAGACTTCTTTTTATATATTTATGTAACTTCAAATAACTGAAGTTACTTGAAACCTGACACAGGAGTTGGACATCTGGTCCTCAGCCTTGTGTGTCCAAACTCTTGAGGATCCCCAAAAGCACAAATGAAAGCTAAAGAGATTGTGATTCCCAACAAAAACCAGCAAAAGGAAATTATTAATGATCATTAATGGTGCTAGGAAACTTATTGAATATTCAAACAGTGATAGAGCTCCACATTTTCACAAGTGCTTAAGTGATTAAAGCATCCAGGTTCCTCAGGCTTTTCAGTGTTTTGGGCATTTAAGTTGCACAATAATAATATCCAAAGTGACATGCAGAGTTTGTAAAAACATTAAAGCATATTCAGACTGGTTTGTCCTGGAAATTCTCTTGAGGCTGGAATGAAGAAATTCTCAAGATCACTTTGTATAACAGCATGGAAGAATGTCAGTCCAAACTCTCCTAATTCCATTTGCAGGAAATGCCACTGCAGATCAGCCTCCAAAAGTTTGGAAGGGAGCAACAAGGCAGAGTTTAGTGCATGCTCTGCCAGCTCCCATGCATTAAAGCAAATATAAGGCCTCTTCAATATGGGAGAGACTAGAGATTCTAAAAAGAAAGGAAAAGTTATTTGGAAATTTCAAAGTGATATCTTTAATGCATGTGAAATCTTCGATGTCAAAAAGATTCCATTTTTTGTTGGTATGTCTTTGGAGCATTTTGTCTTCAAGAATAAATTATGTTTTTATCTGTATCAACACCATTTTCATTGTCTAATTTCAGGCAGGCAAAGGCAGAAGAATGGAAATTCAGAAAGAGACAAATTGAGAGCAGAGTTGATGCTAAAAGTGAAATGAAATAAAGTCTGTTATTTCAGTGCAGCTGAAGAACATTTCATTTGAATCACCACAGCTTGACTTTTTTTTACAGTTTTTTGACAAAACTCAGGTTTTTGAAGGGAAAAAAAAAAAAAGAACAGCAAACATTATCCAGCCATTTTTCTTGTGAAGAGTCATCAGATGGACCTTGTGCTGTGAAGTCCTTGCAAGCCACTCTCAGCCTGGAGAGCAGAAATCACCACCTCAACCCAGGGTGTGTCTGCCTAAGGGAGGAAGGCTCCTTCTCCATCCAACTGAGGAACTAATACTTCCAAAATGTGGCCAAAATCTTCCAAAATCCTGCTTCAAACAAAGTTAATGTGCTCAGGGACAAACAAACCAGCAACAGATACTGCTGACAAGCATCCTGCCAGGGTCTGCACCAGCCTTGGAAAATGAGTTTGCTTAAATCTTGAACTGCACTGAGCACAGTGAAGGAGCCTGGCCTTGCAACAATGAAGGCACAAATTATAATAGCAAAGTCTGTAGCTGGAAAGAGGGTCTCCAGAAAAGTTGCTGGTTAAAAATGTGATTTATGTCAGTGGTTTTGTATGGTCATCTCAGCTCTAGGATCAAAACTTCACCTCTGTAGCCAATATGTGAAATATTGCTCTATATGTGAAATGTGTGAAAAGAGCTCCCTAAAGCTCATTATACCTTGTCAAGGAAGGGTCTGACTTCAGCCAGGGTCTTATACTCTGTGGAAAAAAGATCCACCCATCCCTTTCCCCTCTCCTTGCACTTGTGGGACAACAGAAAAGTTCATCTGCAGCAGCCTCTGAGGTGAGAGGTGTCAGCTAAACATGCAAGAACTAAGCACAAGCCACAGAAATAAGAAGTCAGCAGACAAGGCAGACATGAGATTGTTCTTCATCCACCAATTCCAAAATCTGTGCAGCACTAGCCCTGAGGGAAGAGCTCTTTGCGTGCAGAAAATGCAGAATTTTGGTGGTGCAATCCAGAGCTTGGAAAGGGCCCAGGCACCAATCCCTGATCCCACGGGGCAGATCCATCCTCACCCACCCACAGGCTCCCGCTGTGCACGCTCTCACTCCGTGGGATTTGGGCAGGGAAGGAAGGATGAGCACATTTTCAGCTGGATCCCTCTCCCCGTTGCCATGGGGAGACAGGAGCATCCTCCCTCCCTGAGCACAGCGGGAGCTGCTGCTGGCCATGCCCAAATTCTGGGTTTAAAGGCTGTGCCGCAGGTGGAGTTTGTTTTCAGGGCAGGGCAGGGGGTCAGCACTGTGCTGAGCAGCACTGACCACGCTCCAGAACTGCTGGGGCATCTCAGCTCTGCACCTGGACACCACTGTGAGCTGGCAAAGACATCCTGCCCCTGCTGTGCACCTGCTGGCAAGGTGGTTCTTCTGCTGAACACAAATATTATTATTATTTCATATTTTTATTCCTTTTCCTGAGACAAATTCTCTTTTTTATTTATTTTTTTGTTCTAAACTTCGATCAAAATCTATTCTGCCATTTTGAAGTCAGATGGGTGAAAATGAGCCAACTTTAAATCAGAGTTGCCAACTGGTTTAATTTAATTTGGTGAATTAATCATGAGCCTAGTTCTAAGTCCTTCTTCTTCAAAAAAAACCCCACAACAACATGTTCTTAGATTCATGGGAATATATCCAGGGCTGTGTTTGCTTTTAAAAACAAAAAGTAAGTTTCTGTCATGGAGACAAACTCTCATAAATGTGACTGCTGGAGCCTGCTACCAGAAGATAAATTAAAAGAATCTGACATTAAATGCTTATTACTGAGGTAGTAGGTTTCAAGTCAAAAACAAGATTTTGGAGAAGCAGAAAGGCAAATAACTCATGATTACTGAATATTTGTGTCTAACAGTTTTCTGTACCCAGTCCAAAACCTCCTGAGGTCCCTTTCCCTGCAACATAAATCTAAGTCCACCCCCAAATCCCCACAGGAGAATATGACTGTCTCCTCTTGGACTCTCTCCTTTGCTGGACAAAGGAAAAGGTGTAATGAATGCAGTACAAGCAAGGGTGGCACAGAAGTACAGGGCTGCTCATTTTTTCATTTTCGTTGGATAAAGTTTCCACCTGGCTTCACGTTATGAAACAGTGAGGATGATTCACATTCCTGGAGCACGTGAATGCCTCAGGACGGGCATGAGCAGAGCAAGAGTGACCACCCAAGGATGGCATAAACAGAGAAAAAACAGAAATGTGGAGTTCGGGTCCCCAGATGCCCCTGTGCAGATCCTGTTCCACTGGGGCATGGCAGAATCAGAGCATTTGTGCTTTTGGTGGGGAAGGGAGCCAGAGTCCTGCTGGCAGGAAGAGTTTGCTCCTGCTCTGGTAACATTCAAAAAGAGGAGACAGGATTGTCATCCCAACGAGACAACGTCATTTACTGTCCACGTGGAGTAGTGGCAAGCACTGGATTCCCTGGAGGCAGGAGAAGGTGTCTGCTGGCAAATTAGGGAGGAGCTCTCATAACTACCCATAATTACAATGGCTGGCAGATGCTGCTGTGCACCTTAGGTCACCCTAATTGTATGAAAAGGATGTCCACAGGAGGCTGTCAGGAAGGATAATGGATTTAACCTTTAAACTTTAGAAATTCTTCTCTGTGAAGGTGGTGAGGCTCTGGCACAGGGTGCCCAGAGAAGCTGTGGCTGCCTCTGAATCCCTGGAAGTGTCCAAGGCCAGGCTGGAAGGGGCTTGGAGCAGTCTGGGATAGTGGAAGGTGTCCCTGCCCATGGCAGGGGGTAGAACAACATGGTCCCTTCCAACATAAACCATCCTGGGATTCTCTGATCAAACAGAAGAGAATGTTTCACCATCACCTCACCTCCCTACACATTTGCACACACATCGTCCTGCTTGCCACTACACAAAGTTCCCAGTTCATGTTGAGGTGCTGGGGTAGTGAAAAGCATCCTGACAGACCTTAGGGGTGAGTGGACTGTGTCTTACAGAGAGAATTAGGAAAATTAGATCAGCACTTCATTGTCATTCCTTATGGCAAGGAGGGGATTGATGTGTAGACAGGCAAAAAGAAGATGAAATTCTCACCACTGAGGGAGTCTTTTGAAATTTCCCCTCAAACCTGTGCCTGGTACCTTTTCTTAAAGAAGGTCATTCACAAGAAAATCCCCTTCCATATGCAGCTCCCTCCAGAGCTTAGATGTTCTTGTATGGTTTATAAATCACAGAGGCAGCTGCTCCCATCAGCATTTTTCTTCTCTCTTGAAGTACTAACAGCCCCAGCAGCTGCTGAGTCTGAAGGTAATTTCACAAATTAACCTGAGAGCAGCCCACAGTCCCAGGACAGCAACCCCACCTGCATCATGCATCTTCCTGAGAGGGACAGAGCTTGCAGCATCAGCACTTCTGTAAGCTTTCCAGGAGGACGGGAAAGTCTTAGGAGGGGAAACCTCAGCTGGATGAGTGTTTCAGCCAGAAGGCAAACAGAGAAGGCAGAATGGATGCATTGAACAAAGGCAAAGTACAGAGGAGAAATTAAAATGAGAGGGGGGAAAAGGCTCCTAAGAGCATGAAAGGAATGAAGGACATACAGAGTTATCAGCTATACTTAGAAAATAAATAAATAGGAGTAAGACTGGAGCTGGAAGAACTTGGTACCAACCAGGTCACAGGAGCCAGAGTCCCTGGTAGGTTGAACACCTTTGTTTTGTTTAATGTTCTGTCAATTTTTTCAATACCACAGTGTACTCACACCCCAAACTTGTCCATGGAGATTTGTCTTTGCTCTTTTCTGTCCCTGGGGTGTGAAAGCTTCTTGTGAACTCGGCCCCAGCTCTCCCCATCTCATCAGCAGGGGCTGAGCTGTGAGCTCATTCCTGTGAGGCAAACACGTTCCATGGTACCCAGAATTTCAGAGCTCAGGCTTGCACAGGGTCATATGGAAACTGGTGAGCTCTGTTGCCTTCTTGCTCAAGAGCTGGTGGAAAATGGGACTTTGCTAAATGGCCTGCATGACTCCTGCAGGCACTGCAGCTTTGGGGCCAGGGCCTGGAATGGCAGGCAAAGGCATTTGCTAATGGAGATGAATGAATGGCGAGCTCCAGTAATGGATTTGGGTTTCTCTCCCTAGAAATCCATTGCTTACACTGGGATTTCTATCTACCCTTTCAGGCTGATTAATTAAATGATTTATTGCAGTAAATACAGAGCAAGGGAGTAGGAAGGGGACTGAAACAAGCAGAGTGGGCTCCCTTCAATGGCCAGAGGATGCCAGATTTCCTCACCCCAGCTGTGCCCAGGGGGCTCCTGTCCTCCTGCTACATCAGCAGCTGGGGGATCAATATTGCCAAGTGTCTGGGTGCCAGCTCTTTGTAGATAATAGCTCTTTTTGGGGGCTTTGGCAGAGAGGTTTGAGGAGCTGTCCCCTGGATGTGGTGACTTGGTAGTGCACGTAGTGAAAGTGTGCACGGCTGCAAGAGCTGTGCTGGTCTGGGGAGGGAGAAATCTGAGCAGGAAATCTGCCTTTTCCTGAGCACCCTGCACATAGCAGGGAGAAGGGGAGAGTTGTGCAGGTGCTCTCCTTTCCTCCTCCATCAGCAAGTTCCTTTGGCCAGTAACTTTCCATAAGGTGCAGGGATGATGTGCAAAGTGAAAAGTGCATGATGTTCCCATGGTGAGGAATTTCCCTGAATATGGCCAAAAAGGCCCTGAAGGCAGCCAGTGGAATAGCAGAGGGGGTATGGAGCCTGTCTGCCTCCTACCATTTCCCAGTCCTTTCCTAGGCACAGGGTCAAACCCTCTCCCTGCTTGCCTCTGGGGGTGCAGCCCCTGTCTCCTGTGACCATCCTGTCACTCATGGAAGCTGGAGAGCCATGGAAATGGGAGGGATGGAGCAGCCTGCTGTGCCCTGCCCACCCCAGAGATGTGGGACCTGCTGCTTCCAGCCCCTGGGGCAGAGGAGGGAGCTGAGTGTGACTGCAGAGCCTGTGGTGGGATCAGGATTTTTCCTTCCGCCCCAGTTCTGTGAGGCTGCTTAGTTTCTTCATTTCTTTTCTTCCTATGGGGCTAAAAAAAGAATTAAGCCTTCTGTATGGAATATCTGATTCAGTGTAAATCCATACACTCCTCATCTCCCACCCTTCTGTGAGAATTGCTTCTTCACTTCGACTAACAAAAAATAGAGTGTTTGCGTGAGCACAGCCCTACTTACAGGAGGAGATGAAAGTTCAAACACAAGTTTGGGGCTTTGATATCCTTGAACACCTTGTCCTAAACCAAAAGAGTTCCAGATATCCCACATCTAGAAATGGGATGTGTTTGAAGTGTGTGTCTGATTATGCCAGGCGTCTTCCAGAGGGTGTTGAGCACCTGCAGGATGGGAAGTGGCAGACTCAAGGTGACATTGGGCATCCCTTGTCCTCCTGAGGAGCAAGGAGCAGCATCAACAGGGATGTGTGCTAGTATATCCACTTGTACTTTTGCTTCCAAGAATTGTTCTTTGGTAAGGAGCACTTTGATTAAAAGGAACTCATTTACAAAGCAACAATAAGCAAAGAAAATCCTTGTGTGAGCTCTCTACAACAGCCACAGCACCTCATTGCTTCTGAGCTCTAAAGGCCAACTTGACATTTCATTGCTGTGAGGAAGCAGCAGGGACAATGGGCACCAGAGAGGTCATCAAACCCTCAGTCCTCTGCCTCCTCCAACAGCCTGCTCCTCCTGTGTAGGCTCAAAGCAATATTTTGGGGTTCCAGGCCTTCTGCCCCTCAGATCCCACTTCAGGAGGAGTTTCCTGTGTAATGTTACATCAGAATTACACCTCCTGCTTGCTTCTCTGCTGTTTCATTTAATAAATGTGTTTCAGGGCTCCGTGCTGGCCTCACACAGTTTTCACAGCTCTTTTTCTTCCCTGTGCCTGTCCCAGCTTTCTCAGCCAGGACCTCCAGAAAGAACTGCCAGTCTCACAATTAGAGGTTCACACCTCGGTGTGTGATGTCCCCTGACAGTTTGTTGGCCAGGGAATTTGTGGATGCCACATCCCTGGAAGTGTTCACAGCCACGTTGGATGGGGCTCTGAGCAATCTGATCTGGTCAAAGAGTCACTGCTTTCCCAGGGGTTTGAAGGGGGCATTGTATTGTGTGGGAAGAGTGGGCTGACCATCTCAGATCTAACACTGTGTCCACACTGAATACTGGAAAGAGAAGCCTGTTTTGGGGACAGCTGCTTCTTGAGAATCCTGTCTCTTGGTGTAGCTCCACACATGGGCACCTGGAGCTCAGTCCCCAGGAAGTTTGGTTTTGTGGCTCGGTTTGGGTCTGTTGTGCTCCAAGCTGAGCCTCTGCAGTGTGTCCTGCTTTTCACAAAGGACTGAGAGCTCTTCTTGGGTCCATGTCGTTCCTTTCTCTTTTAATTTTCTCCTAATTAATTTTCACAGTAAGGGGATCAGAGGCAGAATTGCAAGAGAAGAAGTTCTATTAGAGAAAAGGAAAAAATTTCCATAGTGAAGGCAGTCAGCCAGCAATCCACAGGCCCAGGTCAGCAGTGGGATCTCTCTAATTGGGGATACTCATTATTTGACAAAACGGGCCTGAAGACCTAAGTTAACTTCAAAGATGGCCAGAGCTTCAGTGTTGGGGCTGCCCCTGGCACCCAAGGACAGCTCCAGACCAAGGGAAAGAGCTCAGATGTGGCTCTAGCACAGGATTCAGTGAAGCAAACTCATTTGGGTGGAGGAGAGTAAAAATAAAGCCCTGCCTTTATCAGTGGGGCTGTGTCCAGAGGCCAGGAATTAAACCAGAAACACACACAAGGTTGGGATGGGGAGTTATTTAATCAGCTGGAATTAGCTGTGGGCTTTGTCACTTCAGCTTTTTGTGTTTGGACTGATCACAATTAAAATGCAAAGTTCTGACTGTTTAAGTGCTCCATGCTAATTGGGGGATCAGTGGGCTGTCTTCTCCTTTTCTCTTCCAATTTCTTTTATGGCTTTGTTTCCAGTGCAGAAGGTGTGGCAATCCCAGGGATTTGAAATGAGGGAGAGAGGTGGGAAACACCAAATAAAACCTGTGTGGGTAATTCCTCCAAAGCTGGAGAGGGAGGGAAGCAGGGGTCTTTCCTGCACAGGGAACAAACCTTTGCAAAGGGATATGATAATCCTGCTTTCCTCTCCCCTGGTTACTTTGGTCCAACAGCTGTGGGGATTAATTGAATGCGATGGTTGGTCAAGAGTTTGCTTGTTTTTGCAGCTTGTTTTTGTGTGGTGAAAGAGTTGCCACTCAGAGCAGCCCTTTCCTTCAGCAGTGGGTGCTTTTCCAGGGAGAGGATGGTTTGTTTTTGGAGAGGGCAGCTGAAGGACTCTCACAGCAGCTTTCTGCACACCCCCATGCCAGCAGCTGCAGGGTTTGCAGTCCCAAGGCAGATGTGGGCTGCAATTATCACACCCACGTAGCTGCCCCCATCAGCAGGATGCTTCTTGTGCCTGGAAAGGGAAAATCCCACTTGGATTTCTGGAGAGAACAGTGAAAGGGAGCAATCTAAGGCTTCCAACATGCAAAACATCAGAATGGGGATTTCTTCATGCACAAATTGTGTTTAGAGAAGAGTCTTGAGCATGGTGGTGGGGCCAGGCTGCAATTCCAGGCAGAGCATTCCTGCTCCTGGTGCCAGCTCTTTGTCAGCACCCAGCAGGGAGCAGCTCAGGGGTAGGGTCAGGATTCAGGGGCAATGAGGCAACAGCACCACAAAAAGAAAAGCATCGACTGCCACAATGAGCAAATGTTGCTGTTCCCACCCCAAATTTACACCGTCAGCTCTGCTTCACAGAGAGCTGTGGTCAGCAGTGACGGGCAGCTGGGCAGAATCACTTCCATCTGCTGAAATCATCTTTGAAGCAGCTGAATGCTGCTTGTGCTTGTGCCTAGCCCAGGCTGTTGACAAGGTGATGGGTTACCCCTCCCTTTTTGATGGAGAGCTCAGGCCCAGAGCACAGCTGGAATCATCCAGGTGATGCCAGCAGGGAGCAGAGCTGGCAAAAACATGGATTATCGTGTCAGAGGGGTTTGCAGAGCACAGGCAGGGCCAGACAAGTGGGAGCCAGGGGGGCAGAGAGTCACAGGGGGGGAAAAAGGATCCAGAAAGCCCCTCCTGAAGGAAGTGTGACAGCAATTCCCTGCAAGCTCCGTGGCAGGAGATGGAGGAATGTTGGAACCCTGAAGCCTGGGAGTTTTGAACATTCTGTGCTCTCTCTTCTCACCTTCTCTTCTTCTGAACTCTTCTGACACTGACTCCCAAAAGAGCACTGCTTTTGACTTGAGGTCTTGGAGAAAGCTTCCAAATCTGAGTGATGGAGTTGGAATCACTGGTGTGTAGTTTGAATAGAAGTGTGTAATATCACATGGTAAAGGGTTTGGAATTTGGGGTTTTAGAATATAGTAATAAGTATGGGACAAGATGGAAGTTCTTAAATTGTCTCTTTCTTCCGTCTTGTTCCTTCTTCTTCATGATTTCAGGTAGTAGTTTTTGGTTGGATAGAAAATCCCACAGTGCGAGTCACGGGTGTTTGGTTATTGGCTCAAAAGTATAAATAATATAGATGTTAGCTTTTAATTGGATAGTTAGGCTTTAAAAGCCCTTATAGCTAGCTAGATACACTTCCATTTTCTCACTTTTGGCTTGATAGCTAGACGTGCTGAAGAACTCTCTGTACTTGAGATAAGATTTAATAAACAACCAAGTCCAAACAAGAAATCCATCTCTCGAGCATTCAGTCCTGACTCTGAGTGAAGGCAGAAGAAAAAAGCAAACCACTTTCAGAGGAGGGCAGGCATCCCACAGCTCCTGACCGGGAAGCAGCTGCAGCACTTCAGTTAAACTCAGAAAACTCAGCCTGTCCCTCCTGAATTCCCCCTTCCCAGGACAGCCTGCCAGGGTGCTGCAAGGCTGGGTGGTGACAGGGAGGTGTCCACCTCCATCTGGGGACCAGGGATGGCTCTGGGAGGGCTGAGAGGAGCTGAGCCCTTCCCCAGAGACACAGAGGAGAGTGAGCAAAGGGTGAGCTGCCTCCACCATGGCCAGGACATGCAGGAACCTCTAAGGAACCTTCTTGAGAGGAATGCTGGATTTGTCTTTACAAACAAGCTGTGGGTCTGCTGGTAGATAAAACTAGCACTGAGAGATAAAAGAAACAATGGGATGGATTCCACTGATTGATGAATGGAAAAAGGTATTTGCTTTTACAAACTGTAGATTTGGTGATAAATGAAATTGGATATTGAAAGATGAAAGAAGCAATGGGGGAAAACAATTAATTCTATAAGAATTAAAAATTAAAAGGGAGGGTTATCCCAGGAAGTCTGGACCTCTCACATACCTCAGCCCATGGGGAAAGAGAGAGGGGAATTAGGATAAAAAGGAGGCTGCGTCCTCCAAAAATTTGAGAGACCCCAGGGGAATGCCCCATGGCCTCTCCCTTTATTCAAATAGAGTAAAAGGACTCCTCTGCCTCCTTTTTGGACATAAACCTCTGGTGTTTGTGCATTAATTTTCCTGACATTCTCATGCCCAGCCAAGCATGTCAGAGAGCAGCCCCATCCCTGGGGAAGGGGAGCAGGGGTCCCAGGGGCTCTGCCCCAGAGCAGCTCCTGATGCAGCTCCAGTGGTCCCCAGAGATGGGCAGCTATGTGTGAAATGTGTCCAACTTTTGTGGGTGTTTTTTTCCATGAATTCAGCAGGATTTACCACCAGAAAGAGGGGAAGGAGAAAGGAAAATAGCTTCTGGTCCTAGTGGGGAGTGCAGGGATATGGAGTTGAGGAGGGAGAGGGGAAGGGGGGCAGTTAAGGAATCCTGTAGGTGTTGGGGCAGAGGCACTGGGATGGTTTATCCCATGTTGGGCAGTCTCAGCACTGCCTGTTGTTGGGATGGTTTATCCCCATCCATTGCCTGTGCTTCTCCCAGTTCCCCCACAGCCAGAGCTTCCCTCACACGTGGGATACAGGAGCTCATTCCCCAAATCCTGAGCCCAGGGGGAGCTGTGGCAGGGGTTGGCTCTGTGAGTGAGGCTCCCCTGGGACAGCTCAAGGACCATTTCCAGAACCAGGTCCAGGTGTGTCTCTGCCCATTCCCCCTCCTTGGCTGGGTTCTGTCAGCAGAGCCCACGGGAGCTGAGGACAGTAGTGGGTACCCACGATAGGATTTCAGCTTTTTTCTTTCTCAGGATTTTGTAATCCTGCAATTCTTTAGTGTATAACTCTAAACTCCATACCCAGTGTGAGCTGCTGCTTTCCCATTTGGTCAGACACAACAATTCCTCTCCAGCCTGGGAATCAAGGACACCTCACTGTCTCTCACTGCCCTGAGAAATGAAAACAAAAGTGAGCTGGGGGAGCAAACTTGGGGTAAATTACTTCATTACTCGAAGCTGTAATTGGAAGATTAACCCCTAATATGCAAATAGACCAAACTTATAAAAATACTAAAACCTGTGGCCCGTGATCCATTTTTGGATGTAGCCCCTGGGGGGTTTGTCTGCTCTAAAGGTCCCTGAAGGTCCTTCAATAAATATAACCACTTTTTATTCTCTTAATTTTGTTTGGCCTCTGTTTTTAGGTAGTCCTGAAAAGATATCATGCAAGTACCTCATATTGAACCCAGTCCCAGCTCTCCCCTTGCTGCTGCTGCTCAGCAGACCCTAATTCAGCCTTTGGGGCAGGCTGGGTGAGCCTGGGGTTTCTGTTGCTACACAAGCTTCCCAAAGAGCTGGGAATTTGGCCTTAAACAAGAGCCAGAGTTTGATATCTGAGTCCTTGAAGCACTTTTCCCTCTCTGAGAAGCCCAAAAGCCACCTCCACTTCTGAACGTGTGACCTGAGCTGCAGGGCTGGTCCCAGGTGCTCCTGAGAACACCTGGCCAGGTGTGCAGCACTGGGAGCAGCAATTCCCACTGGGGTGGGTATCTCAGCTCCCTGGCCTGGCTCCCTTTGGGGGTGCAGATGTGTTTGGGGTGCTGCTGCCAAAAAATCTGTGGGTAGAACTGGAGCAGGAAACCACGTTCAGTGTGGTGTGGAGGAGAGATTACAACACACACAGCTCTCACTTTCCTGTAGTCTGCAGAGCAGGAGGGAGATATTTAATGGAAATGTGCTTGGACTGGCAGGGAAGGAATTTTTTTTTGTAACATCTCAAGTCCAAGCACTGCAGAACGAGGTGCTGCTGAGGGAAACTCTAAACTAAAGGGCCTGAGAGTTTCCAACCTGTTTTCCTGAAGGAAAACTCAGAGGAGGAGAGAAGGCAGTGCTTGCCCAGGAGCCCCGGATTTTTATTTTTCCCCACTTCAAGGACCCAAATGGAAGCACAGAAGGAAAGGTTAGCAGCATTATCAGGTCACCTGCTTGAAAACAGCCATGGGTAGCAAAGGGGCTTTGCAGAAACCACAGGGAGAGCAGGGGCCAAACCCAGTGCTAGGATCAGCCGAGACTGTGTGAATTCTGTGTGTATGATGTGGGAAGGCAGGAGGGTAGAGCTGGGATGAGGAGGAGACACTGGGGGCACTCTCCTGGTCTAGAGCAATGCACAACTGGGATGTTTTCCTGAATGTGCCCAACTCTGGAGCACCAAGCACCTAAAAGTGCTTGTGAGGGAAAACCTGATGTGCCCCCTCCTAAAGGAGCTGATACCTTATCCAGTCTGTAAAATCCCAGCTTGCACAAAAGCAGAGAAAATTGCATTCAGAGATGACACTTTTTGCCAAGTAGGAAGGACCATTTATGGCTGTTTTCCTAAGTGAGGGGAGGAGAAGAGAAGGAGCCACTGGCCCCAAAAAGAAGGTGAAACTGGAACTCAGAGACTCAGAGACTCAGATGCAGAGACCACAGCAGGCTGATGACACTGCTCCTTATGCAGGCTGATCCTTACCCCAAAAATAATTGGGGCAGAAGGACGGGGTTGGCCTCTTTTATCTCACTGCCATCCAGTGAAACCTTCAAACTGAGCCACCAGCACTGGGTTGTGCTTGGAAAGAACTCGGGAGCATCCCTGGGAGCCAAAGAGTGCCTCTGTTATTGGACTCTGTTATTCCTGGCACCGAGACCTGCAGCCAGGAGGTAAAAGAGCTGCTCAAAGCAAAGGTTTGTGCTCCTGTTCTCCCGACAAAGGCGTTTAAATGGCAGCAGAATTCCGAGCAGAGCTGCTAAGAGCTGTGCTATTTTCATCCCTCCGTGTCTCCCTCGCCTCAGCACCGATGTCAGAGGCAGCCCAGGCAGGAAAGACCCCGGGCAGGGCTCTGGGAGCTGGCAGGGCCATGGGAGGGGACAGCCCTGTCACGGCTCCTTGGCTCTGCTCCCCTGGGTTGGGGCATCGAGGCATCCCCAGCCGAGCATCATCCACGGGCAGGAAGTTTCCTCCTGCAGGAACAAATCCCAAACCCACAGAAGCCTCGATAAATAAATAAATGAGGTTCCATGCTCCGCTCCCAGATGCCGCTGCGGAAATCCAGAATAAGTTCAGTGGATGAATTCCAAATGGACCAGTGTCAGGGAGAGACGGATTTAGCCTGAATGGCAGAGCAGGGAAATGAGATGCTTTTTGCTCACTGCATTGAAGCATAAACATAATTTCCCTTGTGAAGTTTTTGGGCAATCCTCTGGAATGTAACAAAAGGGAGCTTTTTGTAACAAAAAAAATGTTTTTTTTAAAAAAGCCTCAGCATTATTCCTTTCTTTAGCTGCCCTTTGCTCGCTGTTCCAGCAGCAGCATCACCTGTGAATGAGGGGCAGGGGTGCACACCTTTGGGGTTGTTGGAGCCCAGCGTGTCCCAGATGGGCTCTCTGATATCAGGGATATCTGTCATGGAGCAGGGAACAGCAAATTGAGAGCCCTACCCTGACCCACTCCCTTCTGCCCAAATTTGAACCCCATCTCTGGGGCTACTTTGCTCTTCTTTGTCATGAATTAGGGCAAAGCTCTCCTTGATCTTTGCATGAAGTGCATGAAAATTGTAAGAAAGATGAGGTAATGTGGTTTTTCTTCTTCACCTTTTTTTTTTCCTTGTAATGTACCTCATTCTGCTTCTAAGTTGATTTTTTTGAGCTCAGTTATATTTTTCTTTGTCCACCCCAAAATTTAGCAGAAGGTTGTATAAAAGAATAAACAGATAGCCCTAAATGAAAGCCTGCAAACAACACAAAACAAAACAAAAGCAAAAAAGCAAAAGAGTGTCTTTGTAACCAAATTGATGTCAGCATCTGTGGAAATGAAATATTTAGCCCAGGATTCAGTGCTTATCCTCCTGGTGTCAGCTCTAATCCAAGCTGCCACTTCAGAAAATGAGCAAACAAACAAAAAATAGCCCAACCTTCTCCTTTTCCTTACAATGCTGGTTTCAGAGCTGTAAATCTGGAGCTCAGAATTCACCCCAGTGAGTTTCTGTGCACAGATTGTTCAGGGGAGCTCGCCCTGTCCCACCACGGCTCCTGCAGCTCAGCTCAGCCTTTCCTGCCTTCCCTCCCTTCCCTCCCTGCCCCCATTCCCTGTCCATGGGGATGTGCTCATCCTGATCCCAAATGCTGACAGCACCCCAGAGGGATGCCAGCAGCTCTGGGGGCACTGAGGTTTTAAAATTATTTTGTTATTTATTTAAATTATTTTGCTATTTTCTCTTGTTCCAGCTCTCTCTGCTCTGCTGGGCACTTGTGCCTCTCCAAACCTATGGCAAGCTCCAGGCCAGGTGTCCTTAACACAAAAATCCACCTTGTAAAAACTCTTTAAACTGACCTTTCAACAACCCCTAAGGAGATTCTGTTTGGGGATTTGGGTTTGGATTATTTCTGGAAGCAGGAACAACAAAAACTCAAATAATATTTTTAGCCTTGGACACCCCAGGAGCACCGACAAATCCAAAAATATTCCTGAAAAGCAAGACAGCAGGGGTCTGTTTTAACCATAAATGCCACAAAAATAGTAACCCCAGGAGAAGCCTTTTTTCTTTTTTTCAGTGCTGAAAGCAAATACTTTTTCAGCCAAAATAGAAGTTGATGTAACAGATTTGACCTTTCTTGCTGTCAGCTGTCAACCCAGCACCACCACCATATTCACCATGTCCTCAAGTGCCACATCCACTTATTTTTTAACTCTTCCAGGAGTGGTGACTCCACCACTGCCCTGGGCAGCCTGTTCCAGTGCTTTACAACATTTCCAGTTAAAGAATTTTCCCTAATATCCAATCTAATCCTGCCCTGGCACAACTTGAGGCTGTTTTCTCATGTGCTGTCATTTCCTACCTGGGAGAAGAGACTGACACCCCCCTTCTTGCCACCTCCTTTCAGGGAGTTTAGAGAGAAATAATGTGCTTTTCCTCCAGCTGAGGGTCTGGCACTGATTATTGGTGTTTCAGGGACTGATGGTTTGATCTTTCCCTTGTCTCCAGAGTAAGCTGCACTCCTTACCTGGAGGCTGGAGTCTTCACCTTGATGCCTTGGGTTTTAGCTTTTATTTTTTTATTTTTCAGAATCTCTGCTGCTTAGTGAAATATGAACTAACACCTAACATGAAACTTCATATTAAGTGTTAGTAAGTTCTCTTCACAGGGTAGTTGGACAAAACAATCCCTTTCTAGCTAAAGAATCAAGGACAACTGGTACCAAAAAAGCAGAAACAACGGTGGGGGAAAGGGGACAAGCCAAGGGGCTGAGATTTCATAGCCTGGGGCTGTGGTTGGATAATTAACCCCAATGTGGAGATGAACCAAAACTTATAAAAGTGTAAAAACTTGTGACCAGGATCCATGTTGGATTTAATTTGGGTGTAGCCCCAGCCAGGCTCTTACACTACTCAAAGTGCATCCTTTCAATAAATACCTATTTTATCCCTTTCAATAAATACCAATTTTATCCCTTTCAATAAATATCTATTTATTCCTTTATCTCTCTCTAGTCTCTGTTCCAGGTCAGCCTTTCCAGGCAACAACCTCGATGCAAACAGGCCAGTTGTCACTTCAGGAGAGTTTAGGACTCCCTGGAGAGCTGCCAGCTGTCCCTTGTCCCCCTGCAGGAGGCTGAAGCTGGGATCCAGTGCTGTGGTTGCTTTTAATGACCACAGCAATGTTCTCAGAGCAGAGCAGCCTGCATGTGTTTAAAGCAGCAAAATTAAGCTCCCATCCCCAGCCAAAAATGAAAAGTACAGCAAGGTTGGAGGGGAGATGGCCCAGCTGGGTGTCCTGCCTGCCCTCAGCAGAGCCATGAGCTGGCTGTCTTCACGGGAGTTTCCTCCCCACTCTGCCCAGTCCTTTCCTTCAAGGATGGGGAAGGAAGGGGAGCAGGGGATGAGGGGGGCACTGGCAGTGGTCAGTCAATCTTCATCAATCTTATTTCCATAAATTTACGTCCACTTGTAGCTCAAAATACTTGGCATTTGAATGGTCAGCAGTGAAACAAAACACAAAATTCAGCAGGGCAAGGTTTCAGCAGCTCACATGTTCTTCTTTGCTCTGTTTCAAGCCTTCTTTTTCCAGCTGAAAATGTCTTCCTCTTCTGGGCTGAAAAAAAAATGCATATGAAACATGGAAACCACACCTGAACTGGAAAAACATTTCCCTCTGCTTTTGAATGGCTCCTTTCCCAGGCTGCCAGCCACCCACCCAGCTCTTTGCAAAGTCCCTTTGGGCACGAGCAGTCTGCCAGCAGCTCATTTCTGCATTCCCAGCCCTGCAAAATGCTGCTGCTGTTCCCTCCAAGGCCTGATCTCCCAGTGGGATGCCCCAAGAAGCTCCTTTCTGATAAGGCACTGCTGGCTGGAGGGCAGGAAGGCTCTGCAGAGGGATCTGGGCAGGCTGGGTCAATTGTGTGAGGGTCAGCCAGGTCCTGCCCTCGGGTCACAACAACCCCTGCAGCTCCAGGCTGGGGCAGAGGGGCTGGAAAGTGCCTGGTGGGAAAGGCCCTGGGGGTGCTGGTCAACAGCAGCTGTGCATGAGCCAGGTGTGTGCCCAGGTGGGCAAGAGGCCACTGGTACCTGGCCTGTCCCAGCCATGGTGTGGCAGCAGGACCAGGAGAGAGACTGTCCCCCTGACTGGGCACTGGTGAGACCACTCCTCAAGTGCTGGGGTCAGTCTGGGACACTGAGGGGCTGGAGCATCACTTTAGCCACCCAGCAGAGCACACCTGAGCTTCCCCTGAGTCTGAAAGGAAAAAGATTCAGTCAGGACCTGTGTCCTGTGTCCTGCTGACCAAGGAGTGAAGCAGAGACACAGAGCAGCCATTCCCTGTCCTGGGGCTGGCTGAGAAGCCCTGACACTGCCAATGCTGTCCCTCAGGAGCAAGAGGAGGTGCTTTAGATGCTGAAAGCTGGCACAAGGGGTGCACCAGAAGAGGCTTTGTGCAGGTGTCTGTCTTGGCTGTAACTCTGTGTTACTTGGCTCTGTTACATAAAAGTGATGCAGTTTTCTGTGCAGACAAAGCCTTTCCTGGCTAGAAATGGTAGATGAGAGATGCAGGTCTGGGAGAGCACCAGGGACAGGGAGGGGAGGGTTGGGATCTCTGACTCAGCCCTTGTCACTCTGGGAATTTCAGCAGCTGCACGAAGCTCCTGAACCTTGTGGAGCAGTGACTTATAACTCCCCACATCCACCACGACAATTCCCAGCTGTAGCTGCAGCAAATGTGCTGTTCTGAGCCCTGGACATGCCCCTCTCCCTTGGGATGTGTTATTCTTAATCCCAGCCTCAGCTGCTCCTCCCCATCCTCCTCGAGGAAAGCACAGAGTTTCTTCTGCTTTCCTTGACAAGCAGCAGGTGAAGCCCACCTTAGACTGAGCACTGGTCCAGCTGGACACCAGGAAGGCACTCCTGGATAAGCCTATCCCTGTTTTTCTGCCTCCTGTTGACAGCCAGGGTTGTGGAAGATTTGGGGCCAGATGAAACAGCTGAATGTGTCACTGTGCAGAGCAAGGCACCTCCACGTGGCTGCACCAGTTACCTGAACTTACAGCTCATTCACCTGAATAATGCCACCATGGGTGCTCTCAGTTTGGGTTAAGAAGTATTTATTTTGGAGTTATGAGAGTTAATTGTGGTGCTTTCCTCAGACTAATTCATCAAAGGGAATTGCAGCATCCTCGTGGTATTTGCCTGATGAAATGTACTTAAAACCCTGAGTTTAAATCACTTGTTGATTTTTTTGGGAGGCATTGGTTTAATTATATTGGTTTAGAAAAAAGGGTCTTCAGCATGTTGGATGCTCCTGTGAAAAAGTTACTTCTTGTCTAGTTATTTCACTAGAATTATGCTGGTACAAACACTCCACTGAGAATACAGGAAAAAAGTACAGGGAATGACCAAGAGAAGTAACCTAGACCAAATTAAGCAATTGTCTACTCAAAGTCCTCCAGAATGTAGGAATCTATTTTTATTATTTGCATTTGTATTATTTATATTGTTTATATGAATGCACTTGTCCTGCTGGGCAAGAGTGGGGAGGCCCTGGCACAGGGTGCCCAGAGAAGCTGTGGCTGCCCCATCCTTGGGAGTGTCCAAGGCCAGGCTGGACAGGGCTTGGAGCAACCTGGGATAGTGGAAGGAGTCCCTGGCCATGGCAGGGGGGTGGAACAAGGTCCTTTCCAACCCAAAACTTTCTGTCTGGTTCTCTGAAGTCAGCCCAAAACTGCCCAGGGGAGTCCAAAGCAGCTTTGGGAAACTGCAGTGTGATCCTCACTGGTGTCCCCAGCTGGGGTGCAACCCACAGAGAACACCATGAGCAAATTCCAGGAGTCTTTTTGGATCCTGTCTTCAGCACTGACCAAAGCTCAGAACCTCAGACATCCATGAACACATTAAGCAGTGGGCATGTGAAGACAGCAAGTTAACTCACTTGTGTTACAGCTGAGGTAGATTTAGATCTCTACAAAGTCTGGCACTGGTTCCTATTTTTCACCCAAAGTGTTCTCTTCAATCTTAAAAATGACTTTGATATGTGCTGAGTACCAGAGAGGCTGTGATCAATTTGTTAGAATGAGTTTATTAAAGAAGAGAGTCCTCAGAAGAAGAAATTGGGAACATGGCACCTGTAATTATCTCTGTCAATTGAGATGGATTCTGAAAACCTGAGCTTCCCCTCTCCAGCTTTGCTGCAGCTCTGATTTTTCACACACACACACACAGAGCTCTGAGCTGTGCTGCTTGATCTGCTTTTCTCCCCTGAGCACTGGGAGATTCCTTCCTCTCCCCTCCTCACCATGCCATATATGAAAAAAAATATGCCAAATTGATGAAAATTTTCCTTTTTCAAGTTGACCCAACCTATGTGCAAGTTTGTGTCTAATTTCACAAACAGCTTCAGCCAAATGTATGCAGGGTTTGTTTTGACATCAAGTTGAAATGTTTTGAAATGGTCTTTTTTGAACTTTCAGCACTGAAGCAAATTTTGTTTAGCCTAACATTAAAAACCAGAGTAGATGATAAAGAACATTTTTCTTTTCCTGTTGAAGGAACTACTTAGGCCTGACTCAGTTTTGCCAAAGTGGTTGACCCAAATTCCCTCTGCTTTCTTTGGGTTCAGCCACTCACATGAAAAATACTGTTCAGGCAGCTGTAATTCACACATCTCTGCTGGTTTCTTGCCTTCTGCCCTGGCTTTCCTCCTGCAAGGTCTGTTGCCTCCTTTGCCACCCAGTTCCACTAAATCCCTCCTTGTTTTGTGATACAGCCCCTTCTCTCGAGGCTGTTCCTCTGTGGAGAGCCCTTTAATTGTTTGGCATAATTCCCTTACTATCCAGCACCACAAATGTATGCACACATCATAGGAATGAATAATGGATGCTAATAATGCACAATTAATTCATGGTAAATGTGTGTTACAAAGTCAGCACAGGAGTGGGATCAGCACAGGGGAATTGCCCATCTCCCTCTCCTGAGGAGGGGTTTGGTGAGACCTGAGCACAGAGTGGGCCAAGGTGGCTCTGGGGGAGGAGGAGACCCTGTCCCTGTGCTCTCAGGGCAGAGGGAAGGGCTGGAACAGCACAGCCAAGAGCTGAGCTACTCCCACATGGCACTGTGTGAAACTGGGCAGGGATCAGTTCATCCCCTACCTCCTCCTCCTCCTCATCCTCCTCCTCATCCTCCCAGGACAGCACAGCACCTCAACACCAGCTGTTCTCCAAACTCCTACTGCTGCCAGGGAAGGTGCTGGGCAGAGCCTGATCCCTCCTGCTTAATCACATTTGTTCCCTGTGTCCCCATCAGTCAGGCTGGCACTCACACATGGCAGCTTTGATCTTCCCAGCCCTGCTGTGGGAAGCCTGGCAGGGCCAGGGCTGCCTGCTGGGGACCATTAAAGCCCACTTGTCACTGTAGCTGATGGCTGAGGCTCTTTGCACCGAGTCCAAGAGGCAGGATTAGCCTTGGACAGGAGCAGGAGTGGGCTCCCACAGCCCCAGTGCTGCCATCCAGGGAGCACCCACACCTCCTCCTCCTCTCTTTTCCACTGAGCACTAGCAAAGCCACAGATGGACTCTGGCTGGGACCAGCCAGAGGGATGTGATGGGAAAGGAGTATCCAGAATAAAGGTGCTTCATCTTCCTGAGTGCCACTGGCTGACCCCAGTTAGCAATTCCTGCCCATGGAACAGGGGGAAGGAGTATCCCTGTGTAGCTCTCAGGCCCTGCTGGTGAGGATGGTGAGGATGGACCCCACAGAGTCCTCCTGTGCTCCCTGCCCAGCAGGCAGAGCCCTGTTCTGTCCCAGGTGGGCTCTGGGCATGGCTGAGACCCCAATTCTGTGCCCAGCCCTTGCATCCTCATGACATCTGTGGGAATGAGACATGCAGTACAGCATAGATTCTGAGTCATGGCCTGTGAAGGAGCTTGGGCAGGCTCTGACCTCAGCCACAGGCACGGGAGAACCCAGCACCACCAGCTTCTGAAGGCAGCAGTGAGAATCTATGTCCCACATCTTGGGAAACCCTGCTCCCAGCCCATTCCCACTGCTGCAGCCAGACTTACAAGGGTCAGGGACCAGTAACAGCTTGAAATAGCCTCACAACAGCACCAGCAGTGCAGGGGCTGAGCAGCCACACAGAGCTGAGTTGTTCAGCAGCTTCCCTGCTCTTGACAATCCCCTGACCCTGCTTTTCACACGTCCCCGTTCCCAGTTTGGCTGATGCCAAAGCTCACACACCACTGCAGTGCTGCTGCTCTCCATTGCTGCTCCTTCTGCTCCTCCTTCCCGTTCGGCTCCGCACTCCTTCCCTTGTCATCACTGACAGTGGAGCACCTGCTGTCAGCCAAACCCTTAATCGAGGGGAAAAAAGCCTAAATTGCTCCAAGAGGGACTCTTCTGAAAGAAAGGGAGTTCCTTAAACCAGGTCTTCGAACCAGGGAGCCCTGGCATGATGCAAAGGGAGAAAGAACAAGAAATTCCCTTAGGAGGGACCTGACCCCGAGTTAAGCTGAGGCTCCCACAGGTCTCCTGTGCCAACTGCAAGCCCCAGAGATGCTCCCAGAGCTGGCAGTGCCACCAGCACATCGTGTGCCACACTGTCAGAATGTGTGCCCTGAGGCAGGACTCGCAGCACTATCCCACCATGGCAAACTGCCCAACCCTGGCATGTGCCACCTGTCCAGCTCCTGCCTCGGTGTGACAGGGGACAGCCCCAGAACACAGCCCCAGCCTTCCATTCCAAGCAATTCAAGGCATTTAAGCTGTATCAAACACAGGGAGAGTTCATGGTTCTGCACTACATATAAACATGGTGAAATTGCAGAAATGTGTTTGACAAATCCATCGAGTGACATCAGCAGAGAGCCTGGTGTTTCTCCATGCTGTGCAAAGCAGTAGGAGTTTGCCAGAGGCTCTCACCAGAGCTGAGCTGCACCCTGGAAATTCAGCTCTCCACAAGATCATCATGTGCTCACAGCCAAGCACGGGAGATGTAGGGTCTCCCTCTTTCTGAAGGGCTGTGCAAGGGTCAGTAGAAACTCTGGTTCATTGTATTCCCCTCCTGCAAAGGTGGCTTATTTCTTTAATTTCTAGATTTGCCTGCTGCAAACTACCAACAGCCTTTGCTGTTTATCCAGTGACAGTCTGAGCATGGGGGCAGGTTTTTCGCCTTTCACCCTCCCTTTCCCATCTTGTCTACCCAGGGAATCTAGCAGGAGAGGAAAGCCAAGGAAAGGAAAACCAAGCTGGGAACAGAGTGACCACAGCACTACCTTGAGCAGCCAGGGTGCAATCTCACCACATCAAAAAAGGTGAGCCTGTGTCACCCTCAGGATAAGGAAGATGTTTCCAGTTAAATCAGGAATAGTTGAAGACAAAGCTAAAAACCATGTCAGAGCTGATGTTAAACTGATGGTTGACATGGGGGGTCCCAGATGAGGCTGATCCAGGCAACTAAAGCCTATTAAGAAACACAGAGGCATGAAAAAAGCCCTTTCATTTCCCTTTCTGGTGTAGTACATGTCATTTTTCCTTTATCAGACTGTCTGATCATCACACACATTAGCTGTCTTCCCAAGAGAGATCAATGCTACAGAAAAAGACACAGTACCAAGGGAAAAGCAAGGATGCTGACAGTGCTCCGGGTGGAAAAACCACACAGGTATTTGGGTGAAACAAGTCCCACTCCCACCCACAAAACACTCCAAGAATCACTCAGTAAGGGGAAGGCTTGGAGGAAATCTGGGAATGAGGAGAATTGAGGTGTCAGGATCACTCCCAAGCCAGGACATGACTTATGCCGAGGAAAAAAGGGGCCAAAGTCACCAGTGGTCACCTGGCTGCCACCATGCCATCGTTCCCCTCTGCAGGGGGGTCAGAGCAGCCCCAGCCCCGCAGTTTCTGCAGCATTTTCCTTGCTCTGTCAGGGAAATGAAACAGTGCACAGAGGGTGACAGGCTGGCACCCAGGGACAGAAAGGTCTGCCTGGGGAGAGGGAGGATTCCTTCAGACAGCTGGGATGGTGCAGCACAGGTAGCCTGGCCTGATACAGGAGCCTCAGAGTTTATCTTTCAGCTTCCAGGATAAAGTCAGGAGCTGTTCCAAGCAAATATTTAGGAAAAGAGCAGCCTAATTTATGGAGTTGAGTGAGAGGGTGTGAAGGCCTGACTGGGCATAAAATTAAGCCTCAATGGTTGCTGCTTCTCCTCCCTGCCAGGTGTCCAAATCTCTGCTTGGACTAAACTGGTTGTGCTGCCTGTCCTGAACTGGCCTGACTGGAAATTCTCCACTGGAGTCTTCCCTGGAGCCAATGAAATCCAGGGTGTGTGGGAATTATGCTGCTCACTTAGAGAAACCTGTGGCCATCTGGCCACAGACGATTGCAGGGCATGTTTTTATAGGAAGTGTATGCAGGAGGAGGGTCAGTATCAGAACATCCTGATGCCCTTGACAAGAAAATACATTATTTTTCTTCAAGCAAGTCATTGCATGTGGTTCCCTTGCTTGAATCACTTGAGTATCACATTGGATTATATTGTACCCAGATTAATCCACTACATCTACCAATCCATCTGTTAATGTTGAAGAATTCCCAGAATGTGAACACGTCTTCAAGTGTTGATTTAAAGACTTCACATGATCGCTCTGGAAATGAAGAGTGCTGCCCTTGGTGCAGCTGTGCTGCTGTTTGTGGAGGGATGTGGGATTTTCTGAGCTGCAGAATCACAGATGGGGTGGGGGAAATGGAGGGTGGATTGTTCCTTAAGGAGAGCGTGGCAAAGAGCTTTGACATGTCACAAATCAGGAACTGTTCTTGCTAGGGCTATGTCCCAGACCCCGCATGATTTTAATCCTGGGAGCAAGCGGCACGAGGAGCTTTGGTTTATGTTATCTGCAGATCACAGAGCAGTCCTGGAGTCGTTAAGGTTGGAAAATATCTTTAAGATCATCATTGGCACCACCACTGTGCTCACCACTAAACCATGTCCCCATGTGCCACATGCACATGTCCTTTCAGCACTTCCAGGGATGGTGACTCCACCACTTCACTGCTCTGATGTTTGACAATCATTTCCATGAAGAAATTTTTCCTCATATCCAATCCAGTCCTCCCCTGACATAACTTGAGGCCATTTTCTCCTTGGAACACTTTGTAGAGGAGCATCAAGTCCTGTAGTGCTGCCATATGAACAATACTCTCTAAACAGGCAGAAACTTCCCCCTGATTTCCTGAAATCTTAAATTTGGAGGGGGAAAAGAGGTGGTATTTGATTGCTTACGCTCCATTGCTGTGGAGTGCTTTATCTCAGAAGAATTGGTGTCCACACACAACAGAGGGCTCACCACCAGCCCAGCCCAGCCCTGCTGGAAGGGGCAAAGCCCAGCAGGACAGGGCTGGTTTGGGAGGAGCATTTTAAGCTGGTGATGGAGTTGGGGAGAAGTTTTTAGTTGTATGTTGTATATTTTGAGGGGTGCTCAAAGGTGTGGTATTACTGGATAGAGGTTGGGTGAAGCAGGAGAATTTTTTGTGAAGGGTCTGGAGATGTGGTTCTGCTGCTGAAGAGTTGCCTGAGACTCGGGTGAGTGAAAAATTTAACAATGCATTTTGTAAGTCATCTGAATTTTGCAGTGCCCAATCAAGGCAATCTTTTTTCACAGGTAAATAAACAATTGCACAGTCCTACTGTTTCTTGTCCTTGCATCTTCAGTATTCTTACATTTCTCCATCCTAAAATTTACTTTCACACAGCTTTCTAAAAATTCTATACCTTTTCTATTCCCTACAGAGGAGAAGTAAGAAAAATCAGGTAAAAAAAGCCAAAGTAATGAGGGACTTCTGAAACAAGAAAGTTTGCTTTGGCTGTGTCTTAGGTCTGGAGCTCTGAGGTTGGGATGGTTTAATTTTAATTTTCCCCTCTGGTGTTCAGGATGTGTTGCTGAGGGGACAGTGAGGGGACACAGGGTAGTACAGCACTGCTGCTGCCGCATTGTCTGATGCTCTGTTGACAGTTAATGATTGTTACAATTTTATTTTTAAAAAAGAAATTATTTAACAATTTTCTTTCCTGTGGAGCTGCAAATAATAGCAAAATCAATCTAAACCACCTAACACTAAGAAAACAAATAGATTATCCAGATGATCAAATTAAGCTGCTCACAAAACTCATGGTGGTTTTGCTCAGTTGCAGCTGTTGGACTCCAAAATAATTATTGCCAGCAGCCAAATGTGTGGTGGGTTGGGTCTTTGTGGGGGGAAAGTTGGGTTTTCAGCGAGGGCTGTGAGAAGGGAAGTACAAACACCCCACAGAATAGAAACCATGAATAGTAACTGCTGGTATCCCATAGCTTTAATAACATTTGGTATTGGCTTTTTTTTCCTACTTAAAAGAAGCACATAGATAATAGCAGTGATGAGAATCTGCATTTCACCTTGGGAAGAAGCAAAGGCAATTCAGTTTGTGAATGAGGTTGTCTGGCAACAATGTGGAGATTCTCTTCTCTCTGGCTGTGTGGGGCAGCAGGGAACCTACAGAAACTTAGGAAAAAAACCAGCATCCTTTAGGAAGGAAAACAAAGGAAAGGTGAGAAAAAGAATCAGAGTTGTTGTGGTGGTGGTGGGGTTGTTTTTGTTGTTGGGTTTTTTTTGCTGCTGTGTCCCTGGTTGTAGTCATGACACAGTCAGAGTGTTGATAGGATTTTCCTAAATATTTCTGCCTTTAATGAGGTATTTCTGGTTTATGGTGTTAAAGACCCAGCTGAGATGCAGCAGGAGGTTGCAGGCAGTGGTGGGCAGTGGATTAGCAGGAGAGAGGATCATAATCCCAGAAAAAATGTCCCCTTTTCTTTGGAGAGTGACATATCTGGCATAGCTGCAGTATTGGATTGTCACCTCTGAAGGAAGGCTCCTGGAAAGGAGGAAGCAAAGGTAAAGAGAAGGGAGGAGAGGGGCAGCACAAATGTTCTGAGCAGAGAGCTGCAGACAGAGCAAAAGCCCAGGGTGCAGTCCCAAGGGCATCATTTGTGCTGTGCTGAGCTTGGGGAGAGGAGTTCTGTAGATGTCAACAGACAAAAACCTGGAGCACGGACTGTACTTTACCCAAAACACAGCAGCAGTCAGCATTTTGACTTGCATTTGCTCAGGGCTTTTTTGGTTTGGTGTTGTTTTTTTGGTTTTGGGTTGTTTGTTTTTTTTGTTTGTTGCTGTTGTTTTGGGGGGGGTTGTGGTTTTTTTGGTGGGTTGGTTGGTTGGTTGGTTGGTTTGGTTTGGTTTGGGTTGGGTTTTTTGGTTTTTTTTTTGCTTTTTGCTTTATCTTTACAAATACTTTCATGACTTTAGGTGAGGTTGTACCTCCCCCCTCCCCTGGTCTGTGTGCTCAGTGCAGGCTCAGAGCCAGGTCCCCATTCCCAGGAAATGCTGGGTGCCCATCTCTGTGTACAGCAGCAGCTTTGCCAGATGTGCAGGCACTGCCTCCTGGCTGGCTGGCCTGTCCAGATGTTGGCTGCCTCAGCATTCCTTGTGATGCTGCTGGCTGAGAGCTCACCTCATGCTGGGGAATTCTCATTTTTTGTGAGGCATCCTGTCACTTTAACCCAGCCATGGGGGTCCTTCAAGTTGGCAAAACAGCTGGGATTGAAGGTGGCAAAAAATCTGGTCCCATTCCACATCTGGGATCACTGGAAGACATTGACACCACAAATGATTATGGTAGGAGGTTGAAGTTGTCTTCAAGGAAAAAATCCAGGGAAAGCTGCACAAGCTGAAATATGGAGCTTTATTTGCTCACCAACAGCCACTTCTACTTACAAAACTTTCTCCTCCAGTGAAAACCAGATGTGAAAAACATCTCTCCTTTCACTGTAGCTCTAAATCTAATGTGGTCCCACCTATGCTCCATTTGGCTTTTTATTGCCCATGTCCTTTTGTAAGAAATACCTAAATTTAGTAACATCAGTGATTTCTGTGTCTAAAGGCACAGCCTGAGGAATTATTGCAAATTTGCTGATTACCTTCAGCTGAGGAAAGGAAAGAAAAAGTTTAAAGTCTTCCTTTGGAAAGCAGCAGATGTGAGCACCTGGATACTTCAGTGTGAAGTGGCTTTTTTTAGTTTTTAAATCAGCTTTTTTTTTAAGTGGTTAAGAAACTCCGAGAAAAATTGAGTTATCAGATAGGAATACTACTCTGAGTGAGTGCTGATATCGAAAATTATTCATCCTGATAATGGGAAGCTGCCCAGCTTTCTCGCTTTGTGATGAATGCAGGTGTCTCCTGCTTTTAATTTTTATAGACTTCACAATGGAGGCAAAACTGCTTTTGGAAATCATCTGCTTTGTGACAACGAGGCTCCTGTAGCTGGAGGCTGGGTGTGGTGTTGTTCTGTGTAATTAAGTGGAGCAAGAGGGGCTCTGCAAGTGGTGATGCTCCCTCAAATGTGGAGTGCAATTTAAACAGGATTAGCCAACAAGCTGATTTAGGGGATGGAGTTAGACAATGCAATCCTCCCAAATCTGGCTTTGCATATGGAAAAGGAGCTTGGGGAAGAAGGGGCTGAGGGCAGAGCTGCTGCCTGGCTGGCAGCACCATCCCTCCCCTGCTGTCCCAGCCTCACCTGCAGGAAGAGCACAGGGATTGACTGTGGAGGTATCTGTGATCCTGTGACAAGGAAAAAGTGTGTCTTTGGAACCCTGAAGCCTGGGATGTTTGAGCTTTCTGTGCTTTCTGGCCCTGCCCCCTGGAGAACACTGCTTTTGACCTGAGGCCTTGGAGAAAGCTTCCAAATTTGAATGATGGAATTAAAATCACGGGTGTGTAGTTGAATAGAAGTGTGTGCTTTCACATGGTGAAGGGTTTGGAATTTAGGGGTTTTAGAATACAGTAATAGGTATGGGACAAGAGGGAGGTTCTTGGGCATTGTCTCTTTCTTCCTTCTTGTTCCTTCTTCTTCATGGTTTCAGGCAGTAGATTCTGGTTTGACAGTCTGTGCTGCACTGTGGGTCACAGGTGTTTGGTTATTGGGTCAAAAGTATAAATAATATAAGTGTTAGCTTTTAACTGGACTGCTTAGCTTTAAGAGACCTTGTAACTAGCTAGGTTCACCTCCATTTTGCTTGTTTTTAGAAGTGTTGCAGAACTCTCTGTACTTTAGATAAGATTTAATAAACAACCAAGTCCAAACGAGAAATCCATCTCTTTTGTGCTTTAATCCTGACTCTGAGTGAAGGCAGAAGAAAAAGAAGACAAGCCACTAATAAAGTGGTGCAAGAGCTAACCCCTGGCACTGTGTTTATCCATAACTCAGATTATAATTCCAGGAGGCTAGAAGGAAGCAGTGCTTGGAAATTATAATGGGATTTAAAGGAGTAATTAAGGGTTCTGCCACTGAACAACACCGATGAACTGGCTGGGAATAAATCAGATTTCACTTGAAAGAAGTGACCTGGAAATATATTATTGCCTGTCTCTTAGCCAAACTTCCTCACCATGGGGTGTCATTGAATGGAGTGTGAGGTCACCCTGGCTGGAGCTGGGGAGGGCTCAGCTGGGCAGAGAAACCTTCTGGGCAGAGGCTTGGGAGCCTCCAAGGTGGCTTTATTCCAGACCATGGAAATCTCAGCTCCGAGTAGACCAGCCCTCATTGGTACAATTTTGCCTCTTGAAAATGCACACAAAATCTTTTATTAAAAACCCTGCAGATGAGTTAACAGCTGGGAGAAGCTGGAATATGATTAATGTCTCGTGAATTAGCCCTGGAGGTACTTTATGGAAATAAGATTTACAACACTATTACACACAGTCCTGAATGTGCTTTACATTTTTAAATGAGGGGAATGAATGTTTCTCTCTGCTCTGCTCCCTTCTCCCTTGGGCCCTTGCAGAGGCACAGGAAGATGATCCCAGCTGATCTGGGATGGGTTTGGTGCTTGGGGAGGTATTGGACTGTGCAGTTAATTGAATGATCTTACTGGCCCCAGTGCTTTATCAAGCAAGGAACCAAAATGTGTCCTGACACGTAGGATGCAATTACAAGTCTTGAACAGAGAAATTAGAGATGCCAGGATGGAAGGAAAGGATCTATCAGGCTGTTTTGTCCATCCCCTCTGCCAAAGCAGCATTGCTGCTGACAGCACATGCTTGGGTGCTTCTGGAACAATTTAACTCCTGACACCTTCAGAGTGCTGTGCTGCTTCGAGCAGTCCCGTGTTTGAAATGTTCTACTTAAGATTCTCCTTCCAGACCACACCTTGCTGGAGGGAGATGGCAATCCCTGTGGAAGTGGCAGGAATGCCAGTGCCCTTCCTGGGCATGTGGGGGGATGCTCTGTGGAGAGGAAAGGTGACTGTCCCATCGTGGGAGCCCTCTGCAGCTGGCACCAGGTTACCCTGGCTTTGTCTCACTGCAAGAAATGCTATTAATGACCCTGTTCGGCCACAGAAAAGCTTTCCCATTCCTTATGTCTGTTACAGAGGTGTTTTCCAATCATAACTATTCCATTATCAACCCAACACCACCCAGTATTCACCTCTGAACCACGTCCTCAAATGCCACATCCACAGCTTTTCTAAACCCTCTCAGGAATAGTGGCTCCACTTCCCCGGACAGCCTGTTCCAATGTTTCCATGCAGGAATTTTTCCTAATATCTCATCTAAATATCACCTTGCATCTGAGGAGAAGCTGAGCTTCTGGAGCTGTGTGACAACCTCATATCATACAAGGTAAGGCAAGGCAAGTCCCAGGACTGGACAGAAAAACAATGAGCTCCACACCCCCCTCACCAGAAGTGACCTCATGAGATGAGGCTGAATTAATTTGGGTAACATGGGGTAATTAACCTGGTGGAAAGATGATCTTTGGGGAAGGTGACAAAGCAGGTGCATCCACTTGGTTGTCCCTACTGAAGCACTGGTTTTAGTGGGGACTAGATGATGAAACAAGAGCTCTGAACTGGCTTTGAGCTCATGCTGTTTTTTATTTACCCCAAATCCAGTACTTTTCCAGGAGTACCTGGTGTTTTTAAGAGCTCTTTTTAGGAGGAGACTGTTTTGCTGGAACACCCTTGCCATCCATAGGCATCCCCAAGCTTAACAGTGAGGCTTTCTGCTGAAACCCAGGCTATGCCAGGTGATCCTGGACCTCAAAATGATGCTAGTTGCTGTCTGATATGATGTCTGCTCCAGAAAAGCTGAAAGCTACAATTATTCTCTGATGTACTGGCTATTTTTCAGAAGATTTGAGCAATCTGAGATAAAGTGGGATCAGAAGGTGAAGGTGGCTTTTCTCCCCTTTACCCTAAATGCAGTGGAGGAGTGGGATATCTGATCCACAGGCAGGACTAATGTGGCACAAAGCTTTTCTGTGACATGTCCAGGGAAAAACCTTGTTTTTGTCTCTGAGCTGCACTCAGGGAAGGCCAGCTCTGTTCTGAGCAGGGTGTAGAGCCCAGGCAGCTCCTGGGAAGGAGGATGCCTAAAGCTCCAGTGTGGCTCCTAGCCAGGGCCCTGAGGGACTGTGCCAAGGGCTGGCTCTGTCCTGAGCCCATCAGGGGCCACTGTGAAATTGGCTTTTCTGGCACAGCTGGAGAGCCCAGCTGCTGCTGGGAGCTGTGGTCACATTCTGTCATTCTGCTGGGCTTTCATGGGACCAGCACCTTTGATGCCTTAGGATTTTAGCTTTTATATTTCTCATATATTTGTAATCCTGTAATTCTTTAGTGTATAAACTCCATACAGAATATTAGCTGCTGCTTTTCTATTTTTGTCAGACACAACAATTCCTCTCCAGGCCTGGGAATCAAGGACACCTCACTGTCTCAGGCCCCAAGAAATGTAAACAAAAGTGAGCTGGGAGGAGCAAACTTGGGGTAAATGACTTTATTACCTGAAGCTGTAATTGCAATATTGACCCCCAATGTGCAAATAGACCAAAATGAAAGTGTGAAAACCTGTGACCCATCATGTATTTTTGGCTGTAGCCCCTGGGGAACTTTGTCTGCCCTAAATATACCTGAAGGCCCTTCAATTAAAAAAGTGCTTTTATTCCCTTAATTGTTTCTGGCCTCTGTTTTTAGGTAGCCCCAAAAGTCATCACCTTTCTTCTGGGCTCACAGACTGGCGTGGAGCTGGAAATCTCCTGCAGCTGCACTTGACAGAGATGCTAAAGCCAAGCCTCTCTTGACCCTTATTTTGGTTTTTATTCCCATCTAGTGGCAGTCCTTGGGAACTGAACGTTTAAATCAAAGTGAACGTGCCCCAAAGGTTGCATGATGTAATCTCATAGCCTCTTGCTCTCTCTTTAATATTTTGCCCCCACCAGTTTTGTCTTTCAGTTGAGATTATATTTCAAATTCGATGGTGCCTTCCCTCAAATGCAGCCCTGAATCTCCATGTGGAAATACACTTGTTTTACAGCCCACGTCTCCCTCAGTGTTTCACTCTCCTGCAAAGTGTAGCTTTAAAGCAGCAAAATCCTGGCAGCGACAGCAGGGGCACAGGGCACAGGAATGTTCCTTCTTTGTCCCTACTGAAGGCTCAGGGGTGCTTTGAGTGAAAAGCACTGAATCTGCAATTAGGAAAGCCAGTAATGAAGTGTAACAGATAACTAACTGTACTGAGCTTTGTTTTTAACTTCATTGCCAATCTGGGTAGATATCTAAGCATCTCTAAGGTGCAAGTCTTCTCTGTTTTCCTAACTCTAGCTAAACCCCAAAAGAAATTGGATTCAAATAGTGCTGTCCTCAAATACCAGATGCCTTTGGACAGATCACCTGCAGGCGTGCTATGCTGACACTAACATGAAGTTCATAAATCTTTAATCTGAAATTGAAATCTTCCAAGAATCCCTATCTGAAACAACATGAAAGTCACCAGGCAGAGACCTGAACTTCTACCACAGAGATAAATAATCCCAGAGTTGTACTTTTCTGAACTCAACATGATGCTCTGTATGTCCCTGCAGTTCTCTTGGAGAAATTATTCGAGGCAGAGGGGCTGTGTTCCTGCTGCTTGTCCTGCAGTAATGGAAAATGGTGATTATGACTGAATTCTCAAAATAATTATAAACCCCTTCTTTCATGGTTTGGGTTCAAAGACTGGGGATCTTTTTCTCATGACTGTAGATACTATTTGGGGGGTCCTGTTTTTCATGCAAAGGACATTCTGAGGCTGAACACTTCTCCTGTGAGTGACACAGTTGTCCAGTAAAAGAGTGCTGATTGGTGCAATGCAGTTTGATTTATCTGTTTGAGGGTTTTGTTGATGGTTAATACCTTCATAACAAGTAGATGCAAGGAACTGAGGTGGCTGGTCCATGACTGGGCTCTTGCAAGAGGCTCCCAGGTAAAGGAGGCAGTGATGCTTTGGCAACCCCAGTGAGTTAAAAAAAAGGGAAGAAACAAAAAAATAAAAGGAGGAGGGGGGAATATGATCAGCTAGTGAAAGATGCAGTCTTGATGCTAAAGATGCAATTGCAGAATAGTAAATCTGTCCTTTACCAGAGATACAAAAAGGCAAGGATTCCAACTCAAACAGAAAAAAAACCCTGGAAATTATCTGAGCTGTCGACAAACTGTTTTTAAAAGAAAATAAAAATCTTATCTTAGATACCAGCCCCTTCTGCCTGTGACCTTTGCTGTTCCTTGGCTGCAGCACAGCTCTGTTGCTCCATGCTGGAGGGATGTGTGTGCCATGTGCAGGAGTTTTCCCATGGGCTGCATCAAGGTTTGCTCCTTGGCTCCATTTTTTCCGTGTTTCTGTCATGCTCCACTTGGCTCAGGGTTGCCAGGGTGTAATGAATGATCTGGGATTGCATAACTCGGGTTTCAGGGAAGGGAAGGAGATGAATGAAGTGTGGCTGAGGCTGGAGCAGAGCAGGGGGGTGGCAGAGTCCTGGCACATCTGTTCAAGGAGAGGAATTCAGCAAAGGAAATGGAGGGAGCCTTCTGTCCTGCATCATTTGAGATTCATAAGGCAGACCATGCTCCCCAAAGAAGCAGTCTCCCTGATTCCCAAAATTCACCATTTCATGTTTTCTTTCTTAGTATTTAAGCACAGCTGCCCCCTATGAACTGGGGAAATAGGAGGAAGGGAATGGAGTTATGAAAAATAGGGTGCTTCACTGTTGGTTTGGAGGGGAGAAGCTTTTGTCATGTTTCATTCTTCCCCTAAAGTTTTGGTCTTTCTCTTCCCTAGGATCTGACACTGCAAAGCAGAGTTTTATCAAATGCCAGAGCAATGGGTGGTCCCTGGGTGTGCTCACGAACTCCTGAAGGAGTGGATGCACGTGAGTTGTGTCATTGCACATTCCTGCTTTGTGGTAAACAGCCAGGGACAAAGAACGGCAACTGTTTCTGGTTTAAATGTCCATTTCCAGTGGATTTTGAGCTACACTCGTGTTGCTGTTTGGACTCTGTGATGTTTCTGATTCTCTGGCTGTGGCAGAGATGCTCAGTGCTTTGACTGAAGAGCTGTTGGAGCTGAGGTGGGGTTTGGTCAGTGTGGGATGAATCATGATCATTGCTCTGCCAATTGGAACAACTTCAGAAGGCCCCAGAGGGGTTTAGGAGTGAGGGGAGAGAAGTCTGGATTCACCCTGCTGGGTCCCCACCTGTTTTCAGCTTGTGCTTGGGGTCCCAGCTGCTGGGGAGCTGCAGACACCACACTTGGGCAGGCTCTGGTTCCTTGTTTCACTTCTGATGTGTGTTCAGATGTCTCCACCTCACCCAAAGCTGCATTCAGAGCCCACTGGTAGAAGATAATTCCTTCAGTCACTGCAGGGAGAGATGAATTGGGCTCTGGAAGTTGAACACAAGTCCCTCTGTCTGTCCCCCCTCGTTCTCAACCTTTGACTTTTTTAGGTCAAACAAAGCCTTTTATCTGCTTGGTGCCTTAAGTCTTTCATGATGATAGATACAAAATATGTTGAAAAAGCTTTCCTGCATTACAATAAAGCATTGCACATTTTCATCCCATTTTCGTGCCTCTCATCCTGCCATAAGGTTAAGGCAATAAATACCCTGTGGGAGATTTTGCCTCTCTCCTAATGATCTTTAACTCCTTGAAATGATTTTGTGAACCCTAGCCTACATTAACTGCTTGCTTCTATTTATGGCTCAGCAACCACGAGCAAGTTATAGCTGATAGATGAGGCAAAAGCTAAAAAGGGAAGTTTTCTGACATCACAACAGATTTTTAAAAAGTCCTGTGCAGCTATTCTGGGAGCTCAGCTGCCAGGTTGGCACTACATGGGGTGTCACTGTGGCTCGAAAAGCAGCCGTAACAGCACGTGGAGGATTCAGACAAGCAGGTTTCAGTTCTGCCTCTGCTCTTCCTGCAAGAAAACACACCTGAAAATTGGAAAGAAGCAAAGTCCAGTCAAATGTCTGTGATGAGGGAGGTCATTCCTGGCAGGCTTTGCAGTTTTGTGCTGGCACACACAACACAGCTTAAGGCAACTTCTCCATCGTGGAATTACTGGGGTTGGAAAAGACTTCTGAGACGAGCAAATCCAGCCAGCACCACCACCATGTCCCCAGCTGCCACATCCACATGGGTTTTGAACATTTTGGGGTGGCGACTTCACCATTTCTCTGGGCAGCCTGTGCCAGTGCTTTACAACCCTTTCCATGAAGAAATTTTTCCTCCTCTCTACATCTGATCCATACCCTGGCCTCGCAGGGCAGTGCTGGTCGATGGTAGAGATGCACAAAGAATCATCACAAAACTGTGGCCACCCATTTTTTGTTCCTTTGGCAGCAGGACTGGACAAATGGGTCCATTGGAGGCTGTCCTGTGTCCCTGGGCTGGTTCTGGAGATACGGGTTCGGCACAGAGGGTCTCACCTCATGCACACCTGAGTGGAAAATGCCACTCTGGCACCACAGTGACCAGTGGCAGCCAGCAGTGACAGATCATGATGTGATGAGCAAAGAAAAAAAATGCAAAATTGGAATTAAAAACGAGACATGAAAAATGATCATCGAGCTCCTCTTTCAACAGCTTGCGTGCTACAAACACAAGGATGAGAAAAACATCTCCCTGCTGCCCAGTGCTGGGCAGAAATGAGGCATTTCAGGGCTTGCAGGAGCTTCAGATGCTCACAGTTTGCTGGTTATCCTAATGTTTTGCCTTGCCTGACCTATCTCCTCAGGGCAGCAATAAAAATAACCAGCTTCAGTCCACTACTTGGCTGCTAATTGTCCACTTGTAGATCTTAGTCCCAGCTGGGCCTGCTCCTGCCCAAAGGCAGTTGTGCTCAGTAAAGTGGCTGCTCCCATTTGCAGCAGCTTCACAATAGGAGCAGGTGGCTGCCATTTTCCATGCAAGAAGGATCTTTGGAGAGAAGGAAAAGGGGTAAATGAGGAGAGGAAGAGAAAGAAAAAATCCAAACAGAAACAAACAATGCAAAGCGTGGAAGAGAGGAAACCCTTTGCACTGCTGTGGATAAAACGGATAGAGACCAAGAGGGTACAGAAATTAAAAAAGAAGCAATATTTCAGGGCAGAGGAGGGAGAAGGGAAATGCTGCTTCTGTCATTTCTCTGCTAACCACTGCATCCAGGGCTGCTCTCCCTGTTTTCCACCTCGATCAGTATGCAGCATCCCAGTATTTCCCAGTGAAGATGCAGCCTGCTCTGCAGCTAATTTTAGCCTCCTGATTATGACTTCCTTCAGTGAGCTACCTAGCCTTGACAGCTTACAAGTAGTATGTATTTTCCCTGGGGTGCTGCAGAGCAGAGGTGGAAACCTGCAGCGAAGCACAAAGAGAGGAAATGGCAAGAAATCACTCCATGGCTGTGAGCTTCAGAGCTCTGCTTCCCTGAACAGGTGAAAAAGGAAACTTCTGAAGTGCCTGTCGCACCCTCTCACCCCTCACAGGCATCACCTGCAATGGGGACAGCTCAGAGCTTGTCTCTGGGAAGAAACAATAGAGGAGAAGCTGCTTGTTCAACAGCACCGCTGAGCAGAAGCCAGGTTTTTTGTATCAAAGGGAATTCTGCTATTTTTGAATTGTTTATTCATGCAGAAAGGTTGACAATGAAGGCTTTGAAATATATATATTTTTTTTTGCCTTGTGACAACTTGGGAGGGAACCTATCAGTCTCTTGAAAGGCTTTATATTATTATACTCAATTCTGCTGCACCATTCAGCATCCCCAAATTCTCATCTCTCTGCCCACATCTTGTGCACATAACATGAGCAGAGTGGAGACAGGGGCTGGGCACTCACTGCTGACCTCTTTCCCACCACAAACATCTTGGAGCCAGCCAATAAAACTGCTAGGAGCAGCTTGGAGGCAAGGAAAAGGCTGTGGCTGCTCACTCAGCCTGTGCTGAACTGGAGATCTTCCTGCAAAGGGAAACCATGGGCAGCAAAGGTTTATATGGGATCCGGGGGGAAATGGTCAGTCTGTGAAAGACATCCCTAAAGTGCTGCTAGAGACAGAGGGATTGCATCTGCTCAGAGTCCCAGGAGCTGAAAGGGTTTTGAGATGTTGGAGACAATCAGTATTATCTCAGTTTTGTCTTGCTTTTTACCTTCCTTGCCTTTGCTTTCATCTTCTGTTAGAAGTGACACAGGAACTGATGGGCAGGCATGTGACTCATGATCCCTCAAACTCAGAATTTTATGCCCTCTTACATGTTTTTTGCTCTATACAAGTTTTTTTTTTCACTATAGAAACTATTTCTATTTGGAAAATAAAAGGCAAATTCTTACAAAATTCTTAAACTGTATGTTAGAGCATTAGTAACTATTTTTCCTTCATCTTTTAGAATAAAATGTCAGGTTTTCATGTTGAGATTGTTCTGTATTTTCACAAGATGTTCTACCCTCAGGCATACATCGTTTTTGAAGCACAATCATCTTTAGCTCATGAATTTCCCAGAACAATGTTTAACAACGTGGAAAACTGTCCTGGATGCAGGTAAGGCTTTAATGAATTGTAAGGGCTCGTTATTCTGATGTCCAGGTCATCTCAATCCAAAATGACTCCAAGAAGGGAATTTTTCAGAGGGGTCTGGACTGGGAGGCTCAGTGCTCAAACTGTCAGAGGAGGGATTTCTCTTTTTAGTTATAAATATCCTGTGACTCTGCTAGCCTGAGGCTGTAGAGGCTTCCCCATCTTCAAAGGGCTGAATCCATGGCTGATGTTTGGATGTTCTTGCTGTGGATTTCACCTGGAAAATGCATTCCAGCTTTTTCATTGTCTCTGGGCAGAGGTGCTTAAAACCACAGAGAGCTGCAGCCTGCTCCTTGTTTCTGAGGAAGAATTGGCTGGGGTGAGCAGTGGGGCTACAATTCCAAACTTGGATATGCACTGAGCAAACGAGGGTCTCGGTGCAAACCCCCTGGTGATTCCATCTCCATGGAGAGGATTGCTTTGCCAGGAATCCCAAAATTCATGGAGAAGTCAGAAACTGGCTGGAGAACACATGAAGCAGCAGGAAAAGAGGTTGGAAGCCAAGTTCTGGGATCTGAGAGCTCTTTAAACCACAGAAGATGAGTTTGTAATTAGTTGTGCAGATTCATCTGGAGATATACATGCAGCAAGTTCCTCCTTTACTGTTTCACTGGGGATGAGGAAAGTGTGGACACACACATTAGAGAGGTAGGGAATTACAGCTTGGAAATCCTTTACAGGCCTGGATTTCTCCTGACTCTCAGCTCCATTCCCAGGCTGACAAGCTGACTGCAGCTTCAGTTAGGGAGGAAGTCTCCCAGGGTGATAACATGGTGAAAAACAGAGTGGAATTCATAATAAAGATTAACACCTGGTGTCTTTCCTGTGGGATGCATCCTGGGGTGCTGTCCCAAGGATGTTTTTCCCAATTGTCCAATGAATACTGTCCTGTCCTAGCTGCACGTAACACACTTTAAATATGGGATGTCTGTACAATAAAGTTGGCCTTTTTTTCCTCAAAGAGGTCCGTGTGTGTTGCTGTCTTTTCTCTCTCTTTGCAGCACAGTAACCACAGGAAAGGATGGACTTTACTTTGGATTTTCCATCCCTGCTTGGATTGGTTGCCATGGTTGATGGTTGGTTGATGAGCCAGTGCCTGGCCTTGGGTCATGCCTGGATAAAATCCTCCACTTCCAGGGCATCACCAACCTCCTGCCTGTGAAATCCCTCCCAAACGAGGTTTCACTGTGCTGGCATCCAGAGCACAGGCACAGGCAGCCCCTGCAGACCTTCCCTTCCAGTGAATCTGGAGAGATTGATGTGTGACAGGTTGGGACAGCACAGCAGGCAGTCCTGGCCATGCCATCTTTGGAGAGCAGTGTTCCTGAATAGCCTGATGAAAGTAACACTCAGAAGCATTTCTGCCACGCTGGCCATGCCCAGTCGCTGCTTGCTTACACAGCAGGAAAAAAGTGTTTCCTTGTTTATTAGGTTTTTCTCTTTTATTTTTTTTTATTTTTTTTTTTTTTGCTTCTCTCCCAGCTTATATCTGCTGAAGGCAGTGACAAGTTCCCATCCTTCAAAAAATTCAGTATAACTTGGAAACAATGAGAGTTGGGGATCAACAGTGATTGTATTACTATTTGCCTGGCAGATTAGCTCTGAGGAGCTGATAATTCGTGAGCTCTTTGTTCACCGTGGTTTAGTGCCCATGGATTCTCTCTCTGGAAATGTCTTGCTGCAGCATTTCTGTCTTTTGAGGTCAGAGCAACGAGCTGCGTGGGTGTTTTTAGACATGAATCACATGCAAAGGCTGATTCTCTTTTTCTTTTCTACTTTTTTTTCCCCTCTGACATAATAGGCAGCTTTAAAAAAAAAAAAAAAGTGAAAAGAGAAAAAACAGCCTTCCAAATTCCCAGACTTCTTTTTCAGCTGAAAAACAACGTGAAGTTTTATACCCTTTAATTGTTCTGTCTCATCCACTGTGGGCCTGTGCATCACAATTGTGGATGGTTTATGCAGACATGTCCTGTAGGGCAGGTGGGAGCTCTGTGCAGACCTGGTTTTGTGGCACTGCAGGTGTTGCTCAGCCTCCCCAGGTCTGTGGGCAGCAGAGTGAGGTGTTCCTAAAGCCAGGTTTGGGCAGGAGCAGCAAGGAAAAGAGGAGAAGAGGAAAATCTTAGGAAGAAGGAAAGATCAGCAGCAAAGGACACGTGGGAATGGTTGGTTGAGGTTTTCAGACCTGGCTTTACTTTTGGCACTGAGCTCAGTAAGTCCAGAGCAAAACTGAGCTTTGGTTTTCTGTTCCACTCAAATCTCCATCCTCTGGAAGGGAGGGAATTGTCAGGAATTGCAGCGCCCTGAGAAACACCCTCCTGCTTTTTGTTGCTCTCAGCTCCCTGCCTGGTGCCTCACCAATGCTGCTGGGGCTCAGTAACATTTTCTTTTGGAACATTGGTCCCCAGGAGGAGCCTGGGAGTCTCTGGAAGGGTTTCCTTTGGTCCAGGGTATTTTCTCTGATAAAAGCCACTGCTCAGGAAGCAGGGGAGAGGCACACACCGTTCTGTGTTGGATTTTGGAGCACACACCCATCTGTTGAGTAGCTTTGGGGACAGCTCTGCTGAGCATGCCCTGAGGCAGCTGTGTATCTTGGAAAGAGCAGGTTTGCTCTCCCATTTTTATCATCCTCTCTAAGGATGTGCTGTTTGGTCTGGGTCTCTTCCCTATTGATGAGCTCTCAGGCTCAGGGCATGCTTGGATAAAGCTCCAGTGTCATATGAGCTGCTTTTACAGCTGATAACCTTGGGCTGCTCTCAGAATCCATGCCACAAAGCCTAAGCAGCAGCACAAGGCACCTGATGAGCTGTTGCAGGGCAAGGGCTCCTCTTGGCCATGACTGAGGCAGGAATTCAGAAGCAAAGCAGTTACTGAGGTCAGCTGGGGTGGGAGGTGAGGAAATGTCATGGGTGTGTGTCTGCTTGGCTTCCCATTAGAGTCCGTGCCATTTTGGGACACAGTGATGCCTTAGGATTTTAGCTTTTGCATTTCTCATTTATGTGTAATCCTGCGATTCTTCAGTGTATAACTCTGAACTCCATACACAATGTGAGCTGCTGCTTTCCCATTTTGGTCAGACACAACAATTCCTCTCCAGCCTGGGAATCAAGGACACCTCACTGTCTCAGGCCCCAAGAAATGTAAACAAAAATGAGTTGGGGAGGAGCAAACTTGGGGTAAATGACTTCATTACCTGAAACTGTACTTGGAATATTGACCCCCAATATGCAAATGGGCCAAACTTATAAAAGTGTGAAAACCAAACTTGTGGTTTGTCCAATTTTGGGTGTAGCCCCTGAGGGCCTTTGTCTACCCATAATGTCCCTGAAGGCCCTTCAGTAAATAGAACTGCTTTTTATTCCCCTAATTTTGTCTGGCCTCTGTTTTTAGGTTGCCCCAAAAGGCATCAACAGGGCCATGCAGCAGGGAGGAAAGGTGACACTGAGACTGACAGGACACCAAAGTCATCTGGAGTGATGGCCTTGGTGGTTGTACCTTGGATGCCTTTTTCAACCTAGAAATGAAACAACACAAGCTTTTGAGATAATATTAATATAGGAGGTAATGCAAAAGTGGATATTTGTTGAAGGCTTCCAAGGGCAGTTATGGAAAAATATCCAAAAAAGCCCACCCCCTGGGGATGAATACAGTTTGACAGGCTTTAGGAATTTAGCATAATTGACAAAAATCACCAATTAGGAGGATAAGTGGTGATGCAATTATCCCTCAGGTCAAGCCCCTTCTCTGGAGCCCCCCTCCTTGTACTCCTAGCTGTACTTTGTTGATGAAAATGTGTCTCAAGGAGCTGTTTTCAACCTTGGTAGCCAGGGAGAACCAAAATGGGATAGGGGCCCTTGGAATATGCTTTGTCTTTCTGCTTAGGGAAAGGGCATGGAAAATTACTGGAAAACAAACCACTAATAAACAGGCTACAAATGTATGTGTAAAGAATACAGAGAATATATAAAATAAATTAAAAAAAAAAGTTAAAACCAAAGTGGCATCACCCTCAGCCCTCCCAAATGGGAGTGGGCTCAGTTTGCACAGAGCAGTGGAAGAGCCCTGCTTGCCTTTAGCCAAGCCTGTGGCACTGCCCTGTCCTGCTCTGAGCAGCTGCATCACAAAGTGCTTGGTGGGGCAGAACCCAGAGTGACCCCTTGGCTCTGCTCTGTGTCCCTCAGAAGCCACAGGAGGGGATTAGCATGTCTCATTTTGATTAACTGAATTACTGCTGGCTCCACAAGGATGCAGATGCTGGGAAAAAGCACTGGGGTTTTTGCCTCAGGGGCCTGAACTTCAGCATGGACATTTAAAGGTTTTCACTTTATTTCAAGTCAATACAGCATTTGGGATTTTATAGTGGGTACAGTGACAGCTCTAGGAATGGAAAACAAGGTACTTGAAAAATAGCTCTCCTCAGGTATCAAATTATCGATTGAAAGGTAGGAATCTTTGTGCAAATTACTTTTTTTTTTATTAGAGGAGCACTGTCAACTATCATTCTGATACTATATTTAGCTTTTAAATTAAGTGTTCTCTGAAATCTTCATTTGCTGAGTGCTCTGAGCCTTTTGTCTGCAGCACAGTGGAGCAAGTGGTCTGCCAAGAGCTCTGGGATGTGTGGATTGATGTCTGTGTAATGCTGGGCAGAGGCTCTGGAGCTGCAGTGCCCTTGGAGTGTAATGTTCAGCTGCTCTTAAGCCAAGTCGTGATCTGCAACCTCTCTGTCCTCCACCTTCTGAAGTGGAGAAATCATGAAGCAGCTTTTAGTGCTTGAGTGTGTAAACACTTAAACGATTGGACTTAAAAACTCATGGTTTGGGGGATTGTGTCTCCCATTCTGAGGAGGGAGAGACTGTCAGGAGAATGGACCTATCCCAAAATGTTCTGGGGGTGAGATGACAGGTGTGGGGAGGACATGAATCTTCTTTACACCTTGCAATTGTGGCTGCCAGGCAGGGGAAGGAGCTTTCCCAGACAGCTCTGCAGTGGCTCTGTGTCTGCACTGAGGGTGGCAGAGGGTTGGGAATAAGGGGTGTGAAGGGATACCCAGAACAGAATCATTGGGTCCAACTCCTCATCCTGCACAGAACACCCCAAGAAGATACAGAGTGCGAATTCCAGATGTGAATGACTGGGCAGCTGCTGCTCCATGCCCTGCACTGCCAGCAGCACAGCTCTGTCAGAAAAAAAAAAACCAAGAGAAGGCACAAGTTAAACAGGCACATTTCTGCAAGTGTAGGGGACAATGTCATGACCTCCCTGTGTGTTGTACCTTGTGGTTTTAGGGTGTAACCTGGGCTCAGAGCTGCACCCCACTGAGTACCAGCTGTCCTGGCATGCTGGAGCATTGCTGAAGGAGAGGAGGCGCTCTGAGGTTTTTTTCACTGTTGCCTTTTCTAACAGGAAAGTGTCAAGGCAGGGAAAAGTGTGAAGAGGCAATTTCTGGACACCTTCTAACATACAAAGAACTTCTTCAGCTGCCTTTGAGCCACGAGGAATAAATGCTTGCCTTTCTTAGGCTGCACCTCAGTTGTGACCTGGTGAAGGAATCTGCTGATGACATCCAGCTGCAGTGGGGCTGGGTACTGCCAAGGAGACACTGTGAAACTTTCTGTAGGACTGTCCTGTACCCTGAGTGTAAATACACACTGCAAGGTGCAGAAAGGACCAAAACACTTCTCCAGGTCAGGCTCTGTCCTTAGGGAATGGTGGATGCCCTCTGTTTTAAAGACTTAGCACATCACTCAAACAATGCTGTCCTGGAGGAAACTGGGTCTGGTGTTGTGAGCAATGAATTCCTGTGGATAGGCAAGGGACCTATCTTTGGGAGATCTGGCTCAAGGGTTGTGCTCTTCTGATGGAAGTTTGGCTCTGAGTTCCTCACAAAGGACCCACACGAGAGGTGCTGTGTCAATAAAGAAAAGACTTTCAGCCTTGGTGAGAAGCACAAGAGCACCCCAGACAAGGAAGGTCAGAAGGCAGAGAAGTGCTGCTTTCCACTCCAGTCTTGGTTGGGAAGATCCCACTGCTGTGCTGCCCGTGCTCAGAGGCAGCAGTGTCTGTCACATTCATCTCCAGCTGCATCCCTCCTCCTCTCCGTGCATCACAGCACGGAAAGGAAATGCCCTCCTGCCTTTTCCTTCCCTTCCTCCCTCCCTCCTGCCAAATGGTCTTCTTGGACCACCGTGCTCTCTCCTTCTCACAAAAGTGACAAAAGTTTGACTTCAGCTCCTTACAGAAACGCATTTTATTTGCAAGACCTTAAATCAGTTATAAATTAATATGAGCAGCACTGTTTTAATGTAAATAAATATTGAAAATTTAAGGCTCTGCTTTCTGTTCCTTTGTAGGCTGCAGGGGGTTGCAGAACCGGTATTTATTTACACTGTCTCTGGATAACATGATTTAACCTACTTGGGTGCATTCTTAGACAGATTTCACCCATCTATACCCCATCACACACCCAAGGGTTTTTCAAGTGCTTTCACACATATTCCTGTTCACAGCCCAGTCATTCCCACCCTAATATTGCTGGAAAGGACCAGAAGATTGGGAACAGCTTTGTCCTTTTTGCTCTGCATCTCCCAGTTACTTTCTTTGGCCTCTCATAAATGCTCGGTACCAATCCCAGTGTGGACTCAGCCTTGCTAGGCAGGGCACAGCTGAATCATGGAATGATTTCTGTTGGAACAGACTTTAAACATGATCCAGTCCCACCCCTGCCATGCGCAGGGACACCTTCCATTGTCCCAGGTTGCTCCAAGCCTGGCCTGGGACACTTCCAGGGATCCAGGGGCAGCCACAGCTGCTCTGGGCACCCTGTGCCAGGGCCTGCCCACCCTCACAGGGAAGAATTTCTTCCCTATATCCCATCTAAACCCATCCGTTTCAGTTTAAGGTCATTGCCCCTTGTCCTGTCACTCCATGCTCTTGTCCCAAGCCCCTCTCCAGCTCTCTTGGAGCCCTTTAGGCACCAGGAAGCTGCAATAAGGTCATCCCAGAGCTTCTTTCCTCCAGACTGAGCAACCCCAACTCCCTCAGACCTTCCCCATAGGAGAGGTGCTCCCTCCATTCCCGTCTTCATGGCGTCCTTTGGATTTGCACCAACAAGTCTGTGTCCTCCTTTTGCTGAGGAGCGCAGAGCTGGACATAGGTTGGGGTGGGTGGAAACAGCACCTGGAGGCTGTTTGTGCCCTGCACCCCAGACTCTGTGGGGACAAGGCTCCCAAACCCCTCCACCCCAAACTGAGGAGTCCTTTCCAGCATTCATTTCTCTGTGCTGAGCCCTATAAATCCTTTTTTCCCGGAGGAGCACAGAGGCGAGGGAGGGAGCTGGCAGCCAGCCCTGTCCCCCGCAGAGGACACAGCCCAGCATCCCTCTGGCAGCCACACGATGGCAGAAGAACCAAGGATCACTGCACAGCTTCTCAAAACCTCTGCTGCAATGTAAAAGCACCGGGCACCTGTCTCTGGATGTGCTGCCTCTTCCATGGGTAACACAGACCCCACCAGGAATTCAGCCTGGCCAAGGGACAGCTGAGGGCTGTTCCTGCCAGCTCCTCAGAGAGGTCACAGCTTTGAGAGCTTCATCTCCCCGTGCAGGAGGTGCCACATCACAGCACCACAGCCCAAAGGGACCCCTGGGACCTCCCCTCAGCCCAAAGGGACCCCTGGGACCACCCCTCAGGACCTGAGCAGAGAATTTCAGCATTTCAAAATGATGCCTGGAGAGGCTACCTAGAACAGAGCTAGACAGAGTTAAAGGAATAAAGTAAGGATTTATCAAAAGCCCTTCACAGGATTCACCTGGCTGTGGTTCCACCCAAAATGTCCTGCAGGTCACGAGTTTTCACACTTTTCCAAGTTTTGGTCCATTTCCATACTGGAGTTAATTGTCCAATTCCAGCTCCAGGTTCTGCAGTCCCATCCGCCCAGATTCTCTCCTCAATCCGCTGCTGTTTGCACTTTATGGGCCTGAAGCTGCAATATTGTCCTTGGTTCTGGGCTGGAAAAGGATTGTTTTGTGTGCCTGAGCTGTGAGGAGAACTTGCTAACACTTCATGTGAAGTTCAGAGTCACGCACCAATGCAGTACAGAATCTGAAAAATATAAAAGTTAGAACTTAAGGCACCGAAAACACGAGGCAGCTGTAAATTCTGCAGCACAATCCACCTGCCAGAATTGGACTTGCTTTGTGCAGGCAGTGGGAGAGGTGACATCCAGGTGTCCCTTCCAATCTGAATTACTGCCTGGACCAACCCATCCCAACTCAGCCTCTTCCAGAGTTCTTCTCCAGCATCTCTGCACGTTCTTCCCTTGGCAACAGGGCCCCAAAGGAGCTGCTTTGGAACCAGAATTGTCATAAAGGCCTCTCAGGAATCTTATCATCACACAGGAGCTGCTTTAAACACCCAAGAGCTGTGCTCACAGCCTGCAGGGAAAGTGTTTTCCCCCTCAGTCAGCTCATGTTCTATTTAAGAGATTCCAGAAGCACTAAATCAGCTTCTGGTGATGTCCTTGCAAGGGACAAGTTCCACAGCAGAGCCCTGAGTGCCCAGAGGAACAAGCCAGACTTCTGGCTGTCAGGACAAGGAAAAACAATCCATACAGCCCAGTATCAGGTGGGAGAAACCCAAAAGAGAACACAGCCCCATGTGGGGTATCTGACCAAGGGAAGCCCTTTTTTAGGACAATGTGTTTGAAGACTGAAGATCCCTTCCCAAAAGATGCAGGAGCTAATTCAGCTACTCCCAAACCCGAACTCAAAACCTACAAGCCTTTCCAAAATCTAGGAAATTCCAGAGCAGTTTGTTTTCCCTGCTCTTTTGCAGCTGGACCCTGGCTGAGACAGGGAATTATGTCAGCTCTAGAAATAAGGGAGGGTCACAACTGCCACTATTTCATAGGTAGAAATAATGGGTAAAATAAAGCAGATGCACCAGTGCAAACACTCGCTCCCGTGGTGGTGTCCTCACATTTGCACTGTGATTAAAGGTGATTAAATACTCTTCATCTTGTGCATCCTATCTAGTTTATTTTAGATTTTTTTTTAATCTCTTCTTCACAGTTCTCTGAGCTGTGGAAAAGAACAAAGAGGCGTCAGCATTTTTATCAAAACTGCATCATTTCAGCCTGGCCTGTACTAAGGTTTGCTAGCACACAGCAGCTATAAATGAGGCTGGTTTAGCTCATCGTTTTCAGGCTGCAGCAAAGGGATGGGATGACCCCGGGGACAGGGATAGGACCCACTTGTGCCCTCAGGGCTCTGACAGTCATTGATTAAATTGTCTGCAAGAGGGAGGGTTCTGACTCACAGATAGATGTTTTTTTAATATTTTTTTAAATGGAGAATGAAAAAAATTAACACCCTCAATTGGTATAAATTAAGATTTTCTTCTGTGGTGATTAGCTGCAGGTGTGATCCACAAAAGGCTAAGGTGGCAAAATATCATTTGGGTATACATTTTAGAACTATGGAACTGGAACACAGTTTTAAATTTTGTCAGTGTTACAGACATCTGAAAATGTGCTGCTTCTAAAAAGCAAAAAAATACAAAATAAAACTTTCTTTTTAAGTTTGAAAAATCAAAACAGGAGAGGACTGACATGCAATTCTTAGATAAATTGTAGCAATTCCATCAGTGCTTCTCCTCCTGTAGCCCCCTGAACACCTGAGCAGGGCATTACCTGAGCTCTAGCCTGGAAAAATGGCATGGGGATGAATTAAAGTATTTTAAGTGGTTACTGCCAGCTTAGAGAGCATCCTGCTCCTTGTGGAACCTGCCCATAAAACACCCGGCCCGGTTTGGTACCCTCTCCCATTCTGAGCATTCTGATTGGTGTGGAAGCTACTCCAAAAAAACCCAGCTCCGGGTGGAGCCCGCCCCTAAAACGCCCTGCTCCTTGTGGAATCTCCACCCAGAGCATCCTGCTTGGTTTGGCTCCTTCTAAAACACCCAGCTCAGTTTGGTACCCGCTCTCAAAACACCAGATTGGTTTAGTACTCCTCCCAAAGCAACCTGCTTCATTTGGTACCCGCTCCCAAAACACACAGGTCGGTTTAGAACCTGCTCCCAAAGCATCCTGCTCTGTGTGGAACCTGCTCCCAGAGCACCCTGCTCTGTTTGGTACCCACTCCCAAAACACCCAGCTCAGTTTGGTACCCCTCCCAGTGCATCCAGATCCGTTTAGTACCCGCTCCCGGAGCATCCTGCTTCATTTGGTACCCGCTCCCAAAACACCCAGCTCAGTTTGGTACCCTCTCCCAGAGCATCCTGCTCGCTGTGGCACCGCAGCAGGTGGCACTCCGTGCCCGCAGGTGGCAAGGAGCCCTCCCTGGGTGTCCCCAGGACCCGGCTCTGAGCAGCAGTGCCTCCCCCGCCGGGACAGAGCCCCGCACTGCCCGGCTGTTCCCGCGGGAGCTACAAAGCCCATCCAGCTCGCAGCTGGGAGGAATAAAGGCAGGATTAGCCCTGGGCATTGGACACCTAGAGCCGCTCGCTGAGCCAAGTGAGAAGGGTAACTCGAGGCATTTGTGCTCTGAAAAGCCCGGAGGTTTGGCAAAGGCAGCCACTCACTCAGCTGTGCAGCCTCCTGTAAACTGAAATGCCCTCCTAATGCTCTGAAAAGAGAAAATAATGATTGCGCTGGGGAATAAATAAAAACCGAGGCTAAACATGAGATCATTGTGCTGACATTAGCAATTATCACCCCAAACACCTCTGCAGACATTCAGCACGGGGAAAAGGTGATCTCTGATAGCAGAAGCCTTTAGCTGACCTCCTTAGGTGTGGGGCAGAGTAATTTCTTTAGTTAAATCACTTCCCAGATAACAAACAAACAAGCAAAAAAAAAAATAGTAGCAGAAATTTGTATTCCTTTGGTGAGGGGCAGGCAATTCACACATGAAACTTACCGAGAGAAACCACAGGTCATTTCATTCAAATACATCCAGCTGATTTTTTAGCACTTTCCCAGCTTTCACAGGAGTTTGGGTTCTAAGATGGGCAACATTAGGGTCATCTGGTCTGACCTTCTGCATAAACAGGTCACAACGTTTTTCCCAGAGTTGAACAAATTTTATCTTGGAGATGTATTCAAACAAGGATACTTTATGAGCCCACCCAAGCAAGACCTTTCAGTGTACAATCCTCTTATTATTAAGAAAACACACCTTCACTGGAGGTAGGAAATTCCTGTTTGTAGCTGGGCTGTGTGTGTTTATAAACTCCTTTCCAAACCTTCTGATTTATAAGTAACTCAATAGTCATGCTACCTGTCTACTATTTTTTTAAAGAAACTAAAAAAAGGCAGTTTCTTAAATTTAATCTTAAAGATTATTTTTTTTAACTCTCTGAAGATACTCCAGATCTTACTATGAAGTCCTGCAGCTGGCCCAGTGCAGGACTGAAGGTGCTGCTTTGCCTTTCCATCACCCACACCACGTTTGTTCCTCAGATCACACGGGCTCCAGCACTGTGGGTCTTCTACATCATAAAGAAAAAGACGCTCAAAGCAAAGTTATGAAGAGAAATGGACATTTTCTGCCACTGAGGAAGAAGGGGAGAAGAAATGGTGTGTGAGAAGGGAGCAGGCAGCACTTCTGAGTGCGAAAAGAATATTTGTGTCACTGGTGCTGTTCTTGTTTGTCCCCCTGGTGCTGAGCCATTTGTGGGCTCTCCCCAGTATTAATGAAGAACAAACTAAGCAATAAATTATGCCCTCAGTCCTTCACATCTGGAGAAATCCCAGCATGTATTCACTTACAAAAAGTGACCTGCCTGGGCCAGAAAATAGAAGTGAAGCTGTCAAGTCTCTACATTTGAAAATAATTAATTTGGCAACACTGGGGCTGACTTGCACTGGGAGAATCACTGCTCCATGCTTCCATCAGACCCAAAGCAGGCCTTACCCACCCTTCAGGACTGAAACTGCTGGAGACCAGCAGGGCAGCACTTTGTGTGTGTCCTTTTCAAGCACACACTTTTCATTAAGTAACTTTTTTTTAGACAAAGAACTTTTCACAGGAGGATGAGAGGATCTGCCTGATGAAATATTGACTCTCCCAATTCATATTAGATTCTCAAGCATCATTCAACAGCTCTGAATTGACTAATGGCCATCACAGCAAATGGATTTCCACCTTAATCTTTAGTTCTTGTCTGAATGATATTAATACACATTGTTTATCACTAATGAGCTCTAGAATATGATGTTAACAGAAGCAATTAAGGCCCAGAATAACTGTCTGCAACGCTGTGCTGGGGCTGAATGCAGAGGTAATGAATCACTTCTGTAGCTCAGCTCCACTTTCCTCGCTGCAAATCGTGCATCAGATCTTACTGAGCTCATCCTAGTGTCCAGGCTGTGCCTTTATTTTTAACCTGTGTGTATGCAAGAGGTTGCTTATTTAGGAAAGAAGAAGACAGGTCCTTTGGAGATACAGCCTTGTGGGTTTTATTTAGTGTTGGGTGAGAGCAGCTACCTCTAAAGAGAGGTGCTGTATTTACACTACTTTATTCCTGTAGATTTAAACTTCTTCTCAGGTGTTTAAGTTTGGGAGAACAAAGCTTGAATCAGAGCACTGTGTGGCCAGGACTGCCAGGCCTTGCCTTCTTGTGCAGATAATCACAACAAAGGGGTCAGGAACATCAAGGAGCTTTTTTGGCTGCTCAAGGCAAGAGTGTCTCAAAAACCCTTGGTGGAACTGCTGCCTTCAAGGAAACATTTCCATGTCACTGGTGGCCACATGTCTTGGTTTGGGACAAATCTGGAAGGGAACTTGCAAAGGGATGATTCCCTAAAGGGCAAAATTCAGCAGCCCTTCCTCCCACCTGTTCAGGAGATAAATCTCCTCCAAGAAAAGTGGAGAAAACTGTTTATTTACCAAGCAAAGTACTCACAAACATGAAAAAAAATTAATAATATTAAACAATGGAACCTCTCATTGTTCTGAAGAGATGGCAAATTCAGAGGCAGAGTCCTTTTCATGGGTTTCTCTTGGCTCACTGAGTGTCTCAGTCCCTCTGGTGTTGGAATGCAGCTCACAGGTGTGAGCTCCCAGTGTTCTTCTGGGTTTTCAGTCAGAGCAGGGCTGAACAGCTCAGGAAAAGAAAAACCCACAGTCCAGGGAACTTCTCTGCCTCAGCTAGCTAAAAAAACTAAAAGCAAAGGAGAGATCTCTCCCACTGTCTGTGCTGCAGACAGCATGCACTGAGAGAAAACTTAAGCTCTTATCTCTTTGTTTTTGAATATAGCCACAAAAATATTCCACTGCTTTTCCTTCTCCCCCCAACTTTGCTCTCAGATCTAGTTTTAAAGGCACAAAACTTATTTCTGGGCTAAATAGATGAATGGGGATACAATTCAACATCATAAAGTCACCCTAAGACATCACAGCAATTTAAAAGCTGAGTTCCAGAAGAAAGGCAAAGTATAATGTTACCCAGGTAATTTTTATTTTGCACTGTTGCCCTGTCCCAGCACAGGCTGAGCACACCTGTCTTTAGTGAACTGTATTAAACACTGAATCTTTGAGGGGTTTTGGAGCCAATCTAGTCCTGAAAAGGAAACTAAAGCTTCAACTTGACAGCAACACTCACAGAAGCGTGGATGAGAATTGCTGTGAGCCTCCAAAACAAGACTCAGTCCTATCCCTAAAGCCAGAGCAAAGTTACTGTTGACATCAGTAGGAACCTGTTGTAAATAAAACTCAGCTTGGATCAAGTAAGCTTTTCTGTGTTCTGATACACTGAAGAATACACTCATCTAGTCTTGAAGGAGAATCAAGGAAACCAGAAGTATCAGGCAATGGGATCATTTGTTCTCATGTTGTAAGAAATTATTGAAACAAGTCAACAGCAGCATGAATTTATTTCTGCCATGTATTTTGGCAGGAGGCTCAAAATCTGCCTGAGGCTGCTCTGTCAGTCCAAACAGAGAAAATGTCAATGCCCATGAAACCATTTCTGTTCAGACACTCAGCTCCTTGTCTCCCTGCAGCAGAGCACTCTGCATAGGGGATATTTTCCTTAAATAAGCTCAAGGCAAACACTTTTGTCCATAGGCTCACCTGGACTGTGCTGCACTGCTGTTTCCTTCAGCCCCAGCTCTGGCTGGTGTTTTATAAACACCCAGATTAATGCAAGTTGAAATGTAGCTGTTCAGCCAGCAAAGTGGAACACCCTTAACTGCTGCAGGTGAACCAGAGGATTTTTACCTGTCTTCACCTACAGATGTTATCACCACTCCTACCAGCAGGCTCTGCACGTGGTCATTTTTAATCTCTGGCTGATGCTTAGCACCAAATTAGTCAGCAGTTCCTCTTTTTTCCTTATTTTTAAGGCGTTATCTATCTAAGGACCAACATCAAAGCAGCAGGAGCATCATTTCATTGTGCTGGCTTGAATTGCAGTGTCACTTTAATTTGCAGCCGCTGAAGCAGAACCTCACCAAGTGCAAAGGAAATATTTGAGCAATTAGCCTGCACTCAGCTCAGGGCTGCAGGAGCCACACCACGAGCTCTGGGATGTCCTCAGCACCCAGCCAGACCTGCAGCTCAGGGTGCACAGAGCTGTGGCACTGCTGAGGAGAAAGGGAGACTCCCTGGGACACCCTAGAACAAAATAATCTGGGAAGGAGCTTTAAGAAGTCAAGCTCGTGCTGTTATGTTCTGTTTGCTTGCTTTTTTTTGATATATGTAAAGGGGAATTGAAAGCAGCTTATTTCATGCAAATTTTAACATCAGTAAAAGGCAATTAAGCAAATTTAAAGTTGCAATTCTTCTTGAGATGATGGTGTATTTCCAGTGGATGGGATTAGAAGTTTTGTGCTCTAAAGAGCTGGGAAAACCAGCAGAAACAGCCATTTACACACTTCTTGTAGCAGCAGGTGAGGGGTGAGCTCCCTCTCCATGTGCAGCCTCCTTGTGCAGTTCCCTGTCACACCAGGCTCCATGGATGTCCTCTGGATTCTCCAAACCTGATTCTCCAAACCTGACCTCATGCTGCAGATCTAAAGGGGGACAGGGTGAGGCAGAACATGGCACGTTCACAGTTCAGACATGGACAGCAGCAGCAGAACCAGTGTCACCCTTATCCCTGTGCCTCAGCAGCCCTTCTGTTCATCCACGTTACTGCTGCCACTGATTTAAGGCAGGAATTTCCTCCCGTGCAATCACACAGACATCCTTGTCTCCCAAAACTGATAGTTCCTATCAACATGGAAAGGAGACAAAAACCTGCACTCCATTTCACATGGAGGCCAGCTGAGACACCAATTGACAAAGCAGTTTATGCAAAATCTGCAGAAAACCTGGGATGCTGTTCTGGGCCAGCCCTTCACTGCCCAGGACCAAGTGAGCAGCCAGCTCCTCTCAGGGCCACCAGCACTGGACAGCTGGGTGCCTACTTGCCCTTGTGCCAGACAGACACAGATAATTCAGAACAGACAGTGTGGAAGGGGCTTACAGCTGGTCTGTGAGCCAGAGAGAATTAATTGATAAGGTTTACTGCTGAAAGGAATTTTACCACGGCCATTGGTATGGAGATAAGAGAGAAGTGGAGATGAAGAGGAAGAGGAAGAGGAAGAGGAAGAGGAAGAGGAAGAGGAAGAGGAAGAGGAAGAGGAAGAGGAAGAGGAAGAGGAAGAGGAAGAGAAGAGAAGAGAAGAGAAGAGAAGAGAAGAGAAGAGAAGAGAAAAAACCTGCAGTTGGGAAAAGTATTTTTAGAAAAGTATTTTTAGAAAAGTTTTGTGAAAATCAGTGGTGGAGATGGTTTTGCACCAATGAATGTTATAGTGATCTATTGTAACCAATGAATAAAGTGTAAACATTGCAGAGGGTATAAAAGAAGTTAGCTGTTGTAATAAACAGATGTTAGCCTTCTGAAATGTAGTGCATCCCTTTGTATATTATGTCTGCCCCAAAGTGACAAGACAGGTTCTCAAGGCTTGTTTGCCCATTAAGGTGTTGGGATGAGAGCTGGAGCTCCCTCCCATCTCCCTGGGCAGGAGCAGCTGCTGTCTCTGTATCTCCTGACCCTCAGAAACGCCACCATCCATCTCCACACCCACTTTTCCAGACCCCAGACCCCAAGCACCAAACCCTCCCTCTCCACCGGGCGGCCAGGTGGACCAAGGGGGACGGCAGAACCAACCTGCAGCAGGAGCAGCCCAAAGGAGCCGAGTGTCCCCGGCCCATGTGGCCAGCCAGGCCCTTTGTGGGGCCGTTCCCAGGGCGGCCATGGGTGCTGTGTGAGGCACCTGCGGGCTGCACAATGGGCTCTGGGTGCTCGGGGGAGAGACAGATTGATGTATTGTGTGTGGGGGAGGAGGGCTGTCACTGGAATCCATGTGAACCCAGGCTTTGGGGGCAGTGCAGATTGACAGCTTTTGTAGGGCACAGCTCTCTTTCAAAGCTCTGCTTTATAGACAGTAGGTTAGGGGGGCCCGGGCTTTCACTCCCATAATTCGAACAGGGCAATCATCAGCATTGAGAATCTCTTCCCTCTCCCTCTCTCTCCCCTTTTTTTATTTTTTTTTCCACCCCCTTGTTATGCATTAAATGATTTCAGTGGAGGAATGTGCGGCATTAATTAGAATTGGTTAGCAGATACCGAGGGGAAAAGTTTCTTCACAACAACTAAAGGAGGTGTCAGTGCCACAAAGGCGGTTTTGTTTTCGCTCTCCCCCACATTATCAGTGCAATATGTAAGGTAGCGATTCTTTTCATTTAAATTAAGTGGAAAGCTACTAAATCTTGTTTTATTCTCAAAAAAAAAAAAAAAAAAAAAAAAAAGGAAAAGGTCCTTAACACTTATCTTTTAACTTCTTTTATTTTGCAAGGTTAGTGTTTACTTTTGCTTTCAGTCCTCCCCATTTATAGGCCTGCAAAGATGTGTATCCAGTTTTGTGTATCATTTAGCTCTCACAACTATAAGCCAGTACAACTAATATATGAGGATTGTCTCCTGATTAAAGCAACAACTTTACCATTTAAAATAAAAAGCGCTCGTCTAGAAGGACACATTGAAATTCAGAAGTGTGGCTGGCTGTTCTCTGCAGGGATTTCCTCGTTTCTTTCAACTTTTTAAATGGAAGTTAAGCTAAAAGATGGGCTTGGGCATATAAAGTAAGAGCTTAGAAGAAACGCTCATTAATACCTCTATGTACTCTTTTTATTTCATTCCTTAAAAACTTTTCCCATAGACAACACACAAACAAATATAAGCCCTCATAGCGTTTCAATATTTTCCTCCATCAAAAGTACTCTACTTATTTATAAAATAATCATTGGAAAAATAAAAACTAAAAGAAAAATCTTAACAAAAGACAGAGATCTAAGTGCTACACCATGGGGCCATATCACACTCCTTGTTTACTGTTAAGGGTTTAAAAATTACCAAATTATTACCACCATAAAGCAGCATCTCTTAAGACATGTAAAGCCAGCTGCTGTCTCCAGAAGTGAATTATCAAGGCTCCATGCCATGCAGAGCCCCTTCCCACAAACTCCCCTGGAATGTAAAGATATTTACACTTTGCCCACAGCACCAGTCAGCTTCTTGCATTCTTTTTTTTTTCTTTACCAGGAAAAGAATCATTCCTGCTTGTTCCCCAGAGGGAGGGCTGGGAGGAAGAGCAGGTATTCCTGGAGAGGGAATGGTCCTTCTCCTGCAGGGCAGATACCAAACCGTCTTTTTTTTTTTTTTTTTGTCTGACCTACCCAGCAGTCTGTCCCATGCATTATATAGCCAAAACCACAGCTTAAAATAGAAGCTTTGCTATTCAGTATCTAGATCTTAACAACCTTGATTATACCTCCACCTTACTGATAAATCAGGAGTTGCCAGTGGGAGAGATGATGTTAGAGCTTTTTTTAAACGCAGCTCAGCATTGCCACAGCAACTTTAAGGGCTGGGCAAAGATGAGCAACACAGAGAAAGAGAGGAGCAGTTTCTCCTGAGAGCAAGGTGCTGTTTCCTAAGCAGAAATGTATCAGTATAAAACACCAGCTAAATATTTCACCCTCTGGCTGGAGGCTTTTCCCTGCCATGAACAAGCTGACTAAAACTCTGACATTGTCTTCAAGAAAAAAAGTCCATGGGGTGTGAGGAGTTATTTTCCACAGTGCAAAGGAAGGGAGGAACAGGGAACTCCTCCTTTCCAGCATCCCAAAACTGCCGGTGCAGCTTCGGCAGGTGGGGTGTGAGCCCACAAATGAATTAATTAATTCATCCATTCATTAACCAACCAACCGGGTGCCCCTGTGTGGAGGCTCAGGGCTGTTTGCTGCCTTCTCTGGGTAGCCCAGGTCACTGCTGGGGTGGGTTTGATGCCAGGACCAGGGTCGGGGTCAGGCGAGGCATCCTTCCCTCCCTGAGCCCTGGCACAGCCCCGGCTCTTTCCAGAGCCTCTCCCTCGCCAAGTTTGCCCGTGTCTCCTTCACCCTGGCCCAAGGGCCGGCTCCTCTCTTTTTTTCTATTTTATTTTTACACCCCCCCCCTCCCTGAGCACAGCACCTCTCGCAGAGTTATGCATCCCTCATGCATGTAAATGAGAGGGGTCCAATTACACGCGAGGGAGAAAGGGTTTAATGAATCGTGAAAAAGCAAGGGTTGCTTAGGAAAAAAAGCTCAATCCCCTCATCCCCCCACTTGGAAACGTGCGTTCCTCAGTTTAGAGAGGGGTGAAGGGGAGAATTGCCCCGGCTATGAATGCCTCGTCTGTTTGTGTTTATTCCAGCCTGCACTCCAGACCTGCCATGGGCGCTTTGGAAGGGAAATAGTCGAGCTCTGCACAGCACAAACAAATGCAATCCGTGATTGCAGATAACTCCGAGTTCTCTCACATGCAGACATTTCTCTTCCTCCTTTCCTCCGAGTGTTCTAAGGACACAAAACAGAAGGAAATTGTAATTTATGAGCTCCTGTACAGCACAGCCCCAAGATCTCTGACCAACTCCCACACCTGGCTGACCCTGAAATTGGTTGGTTATCATTGCCTGTCCCTGCTGAATGTGAACTGGACAGCTTAGGATACAATGAATAATTTAAGGCAAACCACTCCAAAGCAATAATATCAATGCCAAGTATGATTTCATTATGGTTACATTTAGAACAGACATTAAAGCAAATTGATTTGTAAATATTCTGAGATTATTTCAGAGGTCTATTCCTTCTGTTGTTCTTTTCATTTTCTTCTTTTTTAGCAAGATTAATTATTAGTCACTAATTGTTGCTAAAATAATTTTAATATATTGATTATGGTGTTAAAAAAACCCCAGTGGGAATTGCCTTCGGTGGAAATTGCACATCACTGAGCTGTGAAAAGGAAAAGAAACACAAACACTTGAGTCTGAGGATGGTCTCCCTTTTCCACATCAGTGAGGGAATCACAGCTATTGACCATTTGTAAATGCTCCAACCAAAATCTATCAGATCTATTGTCTGTTCAATATCTTTAAAATTTGTTCTCAAACTTTCCTTCTTTGTTTGGGTACAGAAATACCTGTGAAATTTCACATGAAGTGGTTTCTCATTTAGGTGGGATGCAGCTGGGAAGAAGAATGGCTTCCCCAACAGCAGCAATAGAACCACTCCATGTGTGCACAAATTTCCACAGGATCATGCCCCAATTTTACCAACTTCATCTAGAACCCTGCAGGCAAAATGCAGAACTTTTTGCATTTCTCATTAGAAGCATGTGGAATAAAAAGAGAGACCTACTGCTTTGGTGTTGCACATTCTTAGTCCTGAATTGTTGGCCAGACAAAAAAAAAAGAGTGATGGAATTTCCTGGTCTGACTGAAAATGAAAAAACGAATGAAGATTGATAGGAAGTCAGATAAACTAAATTGATACTTCTGGACATAACAAAGTAAATTTTTCAGCCTATATAATTAATTTCACCCAAAGATGGTACAGAAAGTATCTTAAAGAGTATATATGTCATAGACAAAATTTTCATATAAATCACGTGCCATGTAAGTTTAGCTAACAGATTGACTCAGCCACATACATCAAACCTTGTTCAGAAAATAACATTTAGAGAGGCACAGAGGGGAAGAAACACCATCTGAGTTAAAAACAACATCTTATACAACGGTGTTAAGGGAAAGACACATTCTGGAGCTCATAATTCTCATACATTTCATCATGGAAGTTGGATAAACAAAGAGCTTTCAGCTACAAATATCACCATGCAGCTGACACGCTATTAACACATTCTCCTGAAGGACATTTTACTTAGATTTGTTTTCCAGTTAGCATTTTAAGTTATTTAAGGGTGATGCTTTCCTAACGCACTTTGGGGTTTTCCTTTTCTTTGTAAGGCAATGCAGAAGAACAATTCTTTAATACAGTATAGAAATACCAGGATAAAATATCAAGTGCTCATGAGATCTCTTTTTTTCTTTTTTAACAAATCAGGAATAGTTAAAATCACAAAGCCACTTACATCTCCATTCCTATATCAGTGGGACACACCACTACCCAAAAGAACATTTTCTGCATCCAATCCTAAACCTGAAACTTTTCATTCCCCTCAGTTTCCTCCATGTTCAAGCTTCTCTGGTGCTTCTACCACATTACTTTTCCTCTCCTGCCCACGCATGGCAGATATTCGGGGTGGTGGATATTCGGTGATATTTGGGCTGGGACAACTTTCATGGATCAGCAATTCCAATTCCACCGCCTGGAAAAGTGAAAGAACTTTTTTAAGGTCTGCCCTAAGCAGTGAGGCAGGGGGAGAACCATGGGACCCAGTTCTTTGTGCTGAAGTGCACAAATGAAGGTTTTGCTCACTCCCAGACTCTCTAACCCAGCCTTTTCTGCCCCATTTATGTGCTCATTCAGAGGTAAGGACATGCACACCTTGCCTTGCTCTTCAAACCTCCTGCTTTTTTCTACACTTGGCTGCTACCACCAAGGGCACAGGAGAGCAGACAAGGAACAGACACCAACCAGGGAAATAGCAAAGATCTGCTTGTCTTGGTCCACCAGCTCTGGCACATCTGCCTTTAAGATTTAACTGCAGGCTAGTTATGTTTTCATTAGTGAGTTCTGATTTTCACAAGCCAGGATCAGACTGTCTGCACAAAAGCCTTTGCTTTTCTTTCAACAGAAAACATATTAAATACACTCTCAAGTGGTTGCAGATTTATTTTTTTTTTTAATGGGGAAACATTAGGTAATTAAGGAAATCATGCACCATGCCATGTGGAGGCCTCCTAACAAATACAACTTTGGTGGCCATGACCCTGGCCAGAGGAAGAAGGCTGTGATGTCACCTCATCCCCAAGCCCCAGTTTCACGGATAGTATCTCTGAAAGGAATTGTCTAAAGGAGATTGTTCCTTATGAAAAGTTCACATGATGGAGTCTGAAGGGCTTGTTTCACTTGAAGCCCAGCAGGACAGAGCTGTTTGGAAAGAAGCATTCAGTGTGTTCTGTTTTGCTGAAAGCTGTCACAGTGAACAAGTACTTAGCAAACAGCATGAACAAGGATATGAACTAGAAAACTAGCAGGGCCCTGACAACATTGTAATAGTGGGCTCGTCTGTTCAGAGCCTCTGCAGTGATGCATGGGGGCAGGAGAAGGGAAACAACAGCACTGGGGTCCTGTATTTTACATTTTTTAGACAGGTGACAGTATTTATCACTGCCCCCAACCTGTTTGTGCTATCGTGGTCGCTCCTGGCACGGGTGGGAGGGAGCAGCCTCCTGGCCAGAGGGGCTGCAGGGCACATCCCAAGGGGGACCTGACTGATTCACTGAAAAGCAGCCAGTTCTCTTCCTCTGGTCCGGTTCTGTGATATCTGTGCTGTTGTTATGATGGGCTGCCTATGCTGTCACTCCTTACATGTCTAATCCGGGTTCAGCAGTGAATAAAAACTGCCTCAATCCCAGTTTACAACTGGGAGAGGATCTGCCATCCCACAGCTTTGGAAAGAGGCCCCTTTCCCTCCTGATGAGTTGATGACACCACGTAGGGATAAACTAGCACCCATTAAAGACCCCTCTCCCTCCACCCCATCAGAACATTAAGAGACACCAAAGGAGTAGGGGTAAGAATAAGACACACAAAATACTCCTTTGGTTTTTACATAGTGCATCCAGGTCCTTGTTTCTCTAGCAAGCCTCAAAACCACACTAACCACACCTTTCCACCATCACTCTGACAGCTGTCCAGCTCAGGACAAGCAGAGCTTCAAAAGCTATGAGAAATCATTTTTATTTATCACTTCTGACAGGTTGTGCATTTTCCTAGATAGACAAAGCTCCCAGCTGGTGTCCTTTGCTGCAGAGGACTAACTGTGCCTTCTCCAGATCATCTTCCACCAAACAATTGACGCAAAATCCCTTTTCCCTCATTGCCTTTGCAAGGACAGAAGATTTGGAATGCTAAAGTGCCCAGCATAGCATTCACCTCTTGGCTTACAGACCTCCACTGGCTCAGGATGGAAAGAACTTTTCTAGCCTATAGCAAATCCTGATTTTAGCAGGTGCTGGGATATGATCCTGGACCTGTCACCCATTCCCTTCATAGTCTGCCATGGCTGAAAACCTCTTGGAATGGTTTGTGGAAGCACCAGCTCCTGCACTGAGAGGGATCAGAGGCACTGCTGCCATCCTGACCCTCTGACTGCTCCTTCCTTCCTCCCTTCATGGCCAGGAGCAGAGTTACTGCTTCTGCCTGGAAATTTGGATCTTAATTTATAGGGCAAATACACATTGCTTTTAAAAGGTTAAAAACAGAATTTTGTCTGGCCTCCTGCCTCAGTGCAGCCCTGGGATCTGAGGAGTATCTGTCCTTAATCTGAGGCTTCTAAACCCTTCAGCATTAAAGACAGGAATGTTTTTCAGTAATCCACAATGTTTCTGGGTGAGCTCTCCACTAAGTCCCTCCATAACACTGATAAACATCCAGCTTTAGGATGAGCTGTATTCCAGGGAAATCCAGAGCTGTGCCCACCAAAGTGACAGGCTTTGTCTGGGTCTGAGGAACACGTTTTATCACTTTTATGATAATTCAAATGTATTATTCTCTAGTTCACATGTAAACTGGTAATCAGGTGTTCTCAGATTCAAAAATACCTCGTGGGATTGAATTTGCTTCAAAGATAGGCACAGCTACTTTCCCCCTCTGATAACCACATCCCTCAGATCCTGGGAATTCTATTACAAGTTTCTTATCATTATGAGGATAAGAGAGTTTTTTCAGCAAAGCAAGTGTCTTCTGTAAGGAGACCAATTATGATAAGGCTTTTCTTCCACTGATTTTTTTTTCAGCTGCTCCCTGAACCAGATAGCATGTTTTCATTAGGGGAAAAAAAGTTTTCCCCCTCTTTTTCTCTGCTTTTTCCAGTCTAAATCTTTCATTCCAAGTGCAGAAGTTTGGAAGAGAAAGGATTAACCAGGCTTTATTGAAAATACCAGCATTTTTATTATATAGGGACCTGTATCATCAACATTTTTAACAATACAACTTGGATTAGCCAGGGAAATTTGGTCTGGAGCAAGAAAACATTGACATGATGCCCTCACCACAGGACTGAGAGTGAGCACCCATGCAGAGGTGATGCCCAGGTGGAAACAGGGACATTTCCAGATGGCATTGCTGGCTACAGAAGGTGCCACCACAAATTCTGGACAGCTGCAGAGGGACAGGATGCAATTGTGTGCCCCACCTCTGTCCCTCTACCTCTATAAAACATCCACTGTCACTTTTATGACTTATTCCTCTGCCTTTTGTCTCTCAATTTGCAAAACTGCTTTGCCCCACCTGCGCTGCTCCTTGCAGCATCTGGAGCTCCACAATCAGGGTGGCAGACACAGATCTGCTGCTAGACCTGTCACTGCCTCGTCTGCAGCAGGATGGGGGTTTTTGTCGTGGCATAGCAAGGGAAAAAGCCACTCTTTCCCTCCCCACAGATACCCCATATTCCTGGTCTTTAGGCTGTTCTATTCCCAGGCTGGCCTATCTTTAACCCATGAGCTGTTTGAAGCTGTAAAACACAGAGCCCCTTTCATGCAGGGAGGGATGTGTTCCTGCCAGGCCCCAGTGTTCTAGGGAATTTGCCAGATCCCTCAATAATCTGATCCTCTGCCTTTTGGCTGCAGTGCTCAGAGCTGGCTCTCCCAGAACAGGATCTCCATCCCCTCCTGCATCGTGCTTTCCCCACTGCCTGGTAACCATGTGGAGGCTCCAGCCCGGTCCAGCATTCCCTTCCCAGCAGAGCAGCAGCTCCAGACAGCACAGGCACATGCAAGAATGGAGGATTTCTAATTGCAGTGTCCCATTTAGGCTTTCTGATACAATAAATGCACTAGGTTTGATTCCTGCAGCACAAATCACAGGGTTTGATAGGGATGCAGGAATCCAGCAGAGTGCCAGGAGCAAGGAGAAGGAAAGTCATGTAAAAGATGGTCCAAACTGGGCCTGAGAAGGGATCAGGGACAGCTGAGCTGCCTTACTATCTATGCTGAGACCCCAAACACTGTTAGGAACCCTCTCCCCTGGCTGGGAGCTCAGCTGTGCCCACCAGGCCAATGAAGAGATACCCCCACACTCCAGGGCTGCCAATTAATCACTGTGCACATGCTGAGGAAAAAGCCGTGCCAGCAAGGCTGCAGCAGTGCCAGCCTGAGAAAAAAGGGAGGTGTCACCCTGTGTAGCTGCTCTGTCACCATCCAGAGCCAGGGCTGGAGGAAATTGCTGCTCCAGACATCGCCCATCTGACTTCCCTCCCGAGCTCTTGTTCCCTCTCCTACCCAAAATGAACTGATCTTGCAGAAAAGGAATGTAATTTTAAAAGTTCTGAGTTAATCAAATGCTTTAAAAACACAGTGCCCGTGGTACAATGGCTCAACTTTGTCCTGGGTGTCAGGCCATTCACTCCAGCAAGCTTGCACCAGAGATGAATTTGCTCTGGTGCCTTTGTCAATAAAATTCTCGATTAAAAGAGACCCTATATAGAGCTGGTCCCAGAGGTAATTGCTAGTTAATCAGCCAATTAACTGACCCAACGAGTAGGAAAAGGGGAAGGGGGAGGTAGGGGGGAAACAAATCAGTCAAGGTACGGTAGAACGTAATTCTTTGGGAGTTAATGTTAGAAACCTTTTTAAAGGGATTTCAGCCTACCTTGACTCACTCCCCTTCCTCTTCTTTCCTTGTTCTCCTCTTCCCAATTTGTAATTGTTGGTTCCCCTAATTGGCTGATTAACTACTTATTACAGACAGACCTGGAGGTATGTGGGATCCCCTCAGCCACGTTGATTGCACCAAGGCAAGCAAGGCTGAATGCAGCAGAGCATCTCTGTGGGCTGGCTTTTCCCTCCCCAGCCTGATGGCTTCGAGTCAAGCAGCATTTCATTCGAGAAGACCCTTTTCTAAACTAGTTTCTCTTTTATTTATGTAATGCTACAAAGAAAGGGTTTATTTTTTTAACACTCTGTTATGCAAACACAATGATTTTAGCAGTAAAGTTTGTACACCCCAAACCAACCTAATTCCCATTCACTGATCCACTATCAGGATATTTTAATGAATGAGCTGTTACAGCTGCCTGATGTTACAATAATAAGTGATGACAATAGAATTAACCTCTATTTTCCTTTGATAGTGTCACCAGGCTGCTGGCTACCAGCAGCAGTGCTGGGAGATGAGTCCTAAAGGTGAAAAGGGCAAGCTGAGAGAGTTCCCCTCATTTCCCCTCCTTGGCTTTCTGCCGGGGAAGAGAGCAGAGCTCACCCTTGTATTTGTTGTGTTCACACCAGATTTATGGCAGGGCAGAAGGGAGGTACCAGCGAGTCCTGGTACATCCCAAAAACCACACGGCCAAGGAGGAGCCCAAAGCTGCTCCCTGAAGCTTCAAAGAGGAGTTTTGCTGTTGTTCAGCATGAAGGAAATCTTCCAGCGCTGCTTTGACACACCTTGGGCAGCAAAGGGGGACAGGGATGGAGCTGGCACACGTCAAACTGTGACAGCAGGGCTCCAAGGGCTGACCTCTCCCAAATAATATCTGTCAGTGCACACAGGCAGGTTATTTTCTAAAGCTGGTGGATTGTTCTGGTCTCTCACCCTCCTCTGTAAATAATAAATAATATTCTTTTTTTCCTCCTCATTTCTTAAGCTGCAAAGCAGCAACTTCTCCAGGGAGATGGGCAGAGAATGGAGTTCTCCTGACAGAGCCTCCATTGCATAAACCTCTTCTTCAAATTCTACTTTCTCCCTCACCTCCAGAAGAGAGTTTGAGGTTTGAATTCTATTTAATATTTGTGATTATTTAGTCCTCCTACCCCTCTTTTCTGCCTCTGCAGAAGCGCAGGCTGAACCCGGGCAGCCCATCCTCAACTGCATGTAAATCACAATCTGATTAGGCAGTGATATATTCATCTCTAGCTCCTGTATAAAAGTTATTCAAGTATTTTGACAAAATAAGTGCTGTTTACTTTATACATTTTCTGCTAATTCTAAAGATTTCTGCAAACCTAAAGGATCTCATGGAATTTACAGGCTTGTGGCTTTGCTATTGAAAGTATAAAAGCATGCTAAATTAAGTTGATTTGCCTGTGAAAGAAACACGTCCATTATTCATGTCAGGGCCCTGTCACATCAAATTGAGGGAGTGAAGAAAACCCTTTTTTATCAATGTTTAGAAGCAAGGGAAAAACCGACCATTCAGGAACTGAATTTCAATTGGGAGAAAGTCAGCCTGAAAGCAAGGTTAAAAAAAAAAAAAAAAAAAAAAAAAAAGAGCTGGGGACATGTCTAATGTTGGAAATCAGCAAAGGGTGGGTTGATTTAACTTTGGCTGGGATCTTTCAAACAGAAAGCCAGGACGAAACTCAAAGTAGCAAGTAGAACACACAGTCTCGATGTCTCTCATGTGTAAACTTGTCACAAGTAGTTAAGCTAATTCAGATTTCAAACTTTTCAGACCCTGTTCTTCTTGGATGCTTCGAAATAATGATAAAAATTGTTAAATAAAGCATTGCATTTGTGCTCAGCTAATTTATCCACTGGCTATTACATGATTTAATTCTTATTAGCAGGCAGCATGTAGGGGGTTTAAAGCCTGATGAGCTGACAGAAATTGGAAAAAAGGTTGGTTTAGACATGGTTTTTCTTCAGCTGGGGGCTGAGAGGATCAAAAATAGTCAGGAGTGTTTCCTGTCTACTATAAGAGACATAGATATAGATATAATATATAACTTAATATAGCCAGAAAATCTCCCAATTTATATGATCTACTCTGTGGTAGGTACAAAATAAACAGAAAATAAATGGCACCTGCCATCTTTTAAATTAAAAAAAATTGATTTGCAGTCTCCTAAGCTACCCCAATATATACAGAGTAAAATGAGAAACTCTAAGGGGAATTTTGTACATTGAAATTCTTCTCGTTGTCTGATGATAATTTCTCGTGTGTCCTGCTTATTTAGCAAACAAAAAGCTTACAGTTCCTTCTGCCTACAGTTGGTTTTTATAAGCTTTAAACAGCATGGTAAGTGGCATTTCACAGTCTTCTGCTTCAAGCCTAATCTGTTTAGACTGGACACTTCAAGATATTCTTTAAAAGCAGCTCAGTTTTTATGTCACTGACATTATTATACTGTACAAAGGCTAACTCAGCCACTTAAATCATGTTTCTGGGTACCAGGCCTGTACCTCATTTCTGCATGAGATTTGTTTTCCTACCTTTTGTTTTTGCCAGCCCCAGAGCCTGGGGGTTAACATGTTTTCTGCTTTAAAGCCCTTGTGTGAAAGACACTTTGCCACCTCATCCAGGCTCTCTCTGAGCTTCCCAACTTCAAAGTCTCAAGCTGGGAAAGCAAATCTTAAGTCCCAAATGCTGGACTCTACAGGACCCCTCCACTAAAGTTAAGTTCTTGTCTTTAATTGAAAATTGCAGCCAGTGTAAATAGGAGATAGTTTGCAGCAAGCTGGTCACAAAGGGAATTACCTCGTGGAGTGGCTACACTGGGGTAAACAGAGGGGATAAAAAGGGGGAAGAAAAAGAGGGAGAAAAAAAGCCAGGAGTAAAAGAGAGAGGCTTTGTGCTGTGGAGGTAGCATCAAGACAAGGATTAATGGCTGGAGGAATTGTATTTTCCGTGCTTTCGGTGACGTTACAATCTCCCAAAAGTAAGTGTTACTAATAAGTGGACCAGTAAAGAGAGGTCAGGGTATTAAGGGAAATGGAAAAATCAGGCTGTGAAAATAACAGGAGCCTTTTATTCTGTAAAAACCAAGCAAAGTGGTGCTGATCTGTTTATTTTTAGTACTTACATTTGGGTCAACTAGTGAAGTTTATTATTTCAAAGAGTTGACAAACAATAAGAAGTGATACACTTGTACCATAAATGCCATTTTCTGCCAACTGAACTTATTCCCACGTGCCCACAGTTTATTTATTTCACAGTGAAATTAATTTCACTGTTGATGCATTACAGAGATCTAAGAGTGAAATCCAAGCAGCTGTGCTGGAGGGGTGCCAGGGGAGTGGTGGTGGGGGTGGGAAGCAGGGCAGAATCCTTTTCCATCCTCAAACCTCTGCTGCCCTGGGGCTGTGGTGCAGGGACAGGCTCAAAAAGCATCCCCAGAGCTCTGCAACCACTCGAGAAGGCACAGCAGGAGAAAGAGAGGGGAGCCCTGTGGCCTGCTCCTCTCTCCCACTCCCAGGAGAAGGGGTGAGTCGGGATTTTGGCTTCTTGGGCTCCCTGCCCTGGCTCAGTCAATCTCCCTTTCCAGCAGGACCTGCAGCTTTAGCAGCTCAGCTGTATCATGGAACAGCACCCTGAGACTCACTAATTTTAGGCTCAGTTTTACCAACTCCCTGAATCAGCCTGGATTTGTCTCTTGATCCCTCAGTGACAGAATTTTCTGCCTGCAGAATGGGAGGCAGAACTCTTCCTTTTCTTCCAGCTTCCTTTTCCACACAACCCTAAGCACAGAGTGGACACTGTGCTCCTGAGAATCCATTGAGTAGCTGGGATACATTTTTGTATTAAAATGATTACTACTTAATGATTGTTTAAACAAACACACTGACCTCTGTTCTGTGTTGAATAGCTCACTAATGCCAGGTCATATAGCTCCAGAAGAGCAGGAACAGCTGAAATCTGGATATCCTGAAAAGTTACAGGATGGATATTACCAGGCAAAAAGACTTTCCACTGCTATCAGTGCACCTACTGCTGGTTTTGTTTGAATTTGGGTTTTTAATTCATAGCTCAGCATATTCAAAATGCAGGTTTGAATGGAAACCAGCGGAGCCGGAGTCTAAAGATCTCATAGAAATATAATTGAGTCTGTTCATGCATAATGCAGAATTACAGGAAACTCTGATGGCATTCAGAAAAATGTACTTCACTATGTTTTTTCATGTTACATAACCTATTTTTAATAAAATATAGAATCTGTGAGTTTAAGAGTGCTGCGACACAAAACAGAATCCTACAATTATAGAGCAGGGAATTGCATTTGTTTCCACTCACTTTTCAGTGGCTTACAGGTTGCATTAATTAAAAACCATCCCAGAAGTTCCTGCAGTGTGAATCCATAGGGTGCACCTGTGAGAAACAGAACTGCTTAAAAATTCAGAATATATCCTAACTGTCCGAATAAACTAATTTAAAATTAGCATTAATTTTGAGAGTTCAAGAAATTACTCATTTAGCCAAGAATTCATAAAGTCCTCTTTCAGCTCTCGTCTTCCACTTGAATATTTGCATATTGGTTTTAATAGGATTTTCCTTTTTTTTTTTTACTGTCATGGGAAATATAATTGTGCATGGTGTGAGACTCTCCCCGTGTGTACACTAAAACAAACTCCATGCCTTTTAAACTGGGACCTAAATGAAGCCAGAGGAAAAAAACACTTAGCTTGAGCCATTGCCCATTATTATTCTGCTTACAATACACACTTGGGAAGTTTTCCTATTCATAACTCACTGTCTGCAGAGCACTGCACCTCTCAAAGATATGCAAGTTCATTCCAACATTTATCTGCTCTTTTCTCCTCAGGAGTTCAACTGTTTTTCCGCCTGATGGTTAGAATGAATTGGAGATTTTGAACTCATCCATCAGATTTGGAAATGATCCCTGAATTGATGAGAGTGTTTAACAGTTAATTGAACATTTCTGTTGTGAACTTTCCTTGTTTCAAAGTGCAAAAATGCCTCACCCAGGGACGTGAGCAAAGAAAAGAGGATCCAAGGCACGTTTTTGCCCCACAAATATTTTCATCCTCTAGAGTGCAGCAGACTTTTAAATAACTGGGGCATCACAAGTAAAAGTGATCTGAAAAGGACTTTCACACAACCTGAGACCTCCCATGCTCTGCTGCAGGAAATAACTCATCATTTTTCCAGAAAGATGCTCATGAAACATACACTCATCAGCCAACAGGCTTTCCAAAGGGACCTGATGATGCCTGTAAGTATTTAGCTGTTTTTTAATCTTACTGTAATCTGTGTACCCCACTGACTTGGCTGACTTTGAAAATTCACACATGTAATCAAGGGGAAAAATAATGAACCTGGATTTTTTCTCATGCCTGGACAGTCATGAAAAAAAAAACCTTCCAGACTTTCTACTCCATTATAGCACTTCAGCTAAAGAGAAATTAGTTTCTCCATTCTAAAACTCCACCAAATTGCTTACTTGTAGTTCACTTTTCTCCTTTACCCTGAGGTTTGTACAGTTCTTTTAGAACATGGCTTGAATTTCTTCCCTGTAGCCTTGAGGAAGGTGTCCCTGCCCATGGCAGGGGGTTGGAAGGAGATGATTTTTAGGGTCCCTCCCCACCTAAACCATGCTGTGACTGATCTATGGCAAGGCCTTAACTCGGTGTCACTGCTTCCTGCCACCTCTGGCACCCAGCAGAACCTCGGTGACATGTCCCAAATGCTGGAACACCTCCACCAAACCCTTCACAAGGACCTTGAGAAAACTCTTGGTGCCCCTTGCAGCCCGTGGTGCTTTTCCACTGCAGAACTGCTGCTCTGCTCCACTGCCCAGCCTAATTCCCTCATTCCTCTGCACCAGCTCCCTTTATTTGGTTGCTTTCTTTTCCCAGCACCAAGATCATTCCTCAGTGCTGGATGGTTAATTAACTCTCCTCCCAGGTTTTCCAGGCTCCTGTGGTGTGAGAGGGCTCAGCTCTGGCTAAGCAGTCACATCCCCCAGCCCCGTGAGGTGGAGGTCTGGGCTCAATTCCCCTCGCAGGATTTCAAAACAAAAATAGCTCTTTCTGCACTATATTTCTTCCCCTCTGTGGGAAACTGCTGAACATGGATTTTGTGCTTCCAGGGATGATAACCAATTTTTTTTTTTTTTTTTTTAATGAATTCTAATTCAGAACAAGCTTTGCTCAGCACCAGCTTGGTAAAAGGCACTTGGCCCAGGGCTAAGAGTCACATCCCCCTCTCCATGCTGGTTTTCCTGTTCCTCCTGTGTGCAGTTCTGTGATGAGCCAAGCTGGGAAATTGCTGCAGCTGAAGGAGAATCATTTCCTTATCTTTGCTGGGTTACTTCTCAGCCAGCCGCGCTTGATGATGTGTTTTACAAGGACCGCAGCTGGAGAAGAGCTGGAAATCAGCAGCAGGGACGAGGGGCTGCTTTTCTGCAGGAATCATCCCTGAATCCCGGCAGAAGGGTCAGGGACAGCCAGGCTCGCTCATCCCAGTCCTCAGCTGCTCCCAGAGCAAGCACCAATTACAGCAGATACATCCCAGAGCGCCGCCGGCCATCTGAAACTCACCCACATGCAAACCAAACCCTTCCCGTCCTCTGGAGTCCCGCAGCTCCAGGCGGAGATGGAGAAATGGGAATCAATGTCCCGGTGCAAGGCGCGCACAGGGGGGCACAACCCCAGCAGCAGAAACGCAGCCCCGGGGAAATCCAAAGGCGCTCACTGCGCCATAGCCCCGCTTTTCCTCAGGATGGACAGTGTCCCCATCATTCCCAATTCATGCCCAGTGACATCGGACCTAAACAGGCAGGGATAGCGGGGAGGGGATGAGGTTCTGGGGTACGGCTGTTTTCAGTGAGTTTAAAACACAACAGCTCCTTTTGTCGTGCTGCAGACAGCTCCGTGTGGTCACCTGCGTTTCTCCCTATGCGTCAGACATTGTATAAAGCACATAAAAGCTTTAATTCCCTGATTTTTGCCCGTTTTCCATCCTTTTTGCTCTCTCCGATCCGCCCGCGGGCCGGGCCCTCCTGCGTCCTCTGCTGTTCCAGAGGAGGAATTGCACAGCCCGTCCCTGATCCTGTCCCTATTCCTGATCCTGTCCCCGATCCTGTCCCTGTCCCTATCCCCACTCCTGCTCCTGTCCCTGATTCTGTCCCTGATTCTGTTTCTGTCTCTGCTCCTGTCCCCGTTCCTGTCATTGCCCCGTCCCTGTCCCCTGTCCCTATCCCCACTCCTGTCCCTGTCCCCGTCCCTGCTCCTGTCCCCACTCCCCTTCCTGTCCCTATTCCCGCTCCTGTCCCTGCTCCTGTCCCCGGTCCTGCTCCTTCCATTCCCTGCCATCCCATCTTTCCATGCCTGTGCTTCTCCACAGAAATATTCATGGGGCTATTCCTCCAGGGTTTTATAAAATCACCACAATTTTTATCTCACATCAGGCATAGACGAATCCAGAGGAGTCACTGAGATGGTCAGAGGGATGGAGCAGCTCTTGAGCAAGGAAAGGCTGGGAGAACTGGGATTGTCCAGCTTGGAAAAGAGAAGGCTTTGGAGTGAGCTAATCGTGGCCTTCCAGTGCCTGAAGGGAGCCTGCAAGAAAGATGGAGAGGGACTTTTCAGAAGAGCATGGAGTAACAAACAGGAATGGATTTAAACTGGAAGAAAGAAGGTTTCAAGTAGATGTTAGGAGGAAATTCTGCCCTGTGAGGGTGGGCAGGCCCTGGCACAGGGTGCTCAGAGAAGCTGTGGCTGCCCCTGGATCTCTGGAAATGTTCAAGGACAGACTGGATGGGGCTTGGAGCAGCCTGGGATGGTGGAAAGTGTCCCTGCCATGGTAGGGGTGGAATGAGATGGTTTTTAATGTCCCTTCCAAGCCAAACCATTCCATGATTCTGTAACTCTCTGGTTTGATATAAGCAGCACAGAGAGCTTTAGCCTAACCCAGACTGTTGGCTAAACATAAATTATCCATGGGGAAAGGAACTTTTAAACTACACTGTTGTGGAAACCTCTGGGAATCACAGCTCCAGCTCCAGCAGGGTGAGGAGGAGCACTTTGGAGAGTCTGTGCCCAGCTCAGTGTGACTGACCAATGTACCCAGCCTGAGCCTGGCTGTCCCACACTGGGAACTCCTCAGAGCTGTGAGCTCCCTCTGGCTCTCACCACTCCAGAACTGTGAATTGAATTAAAATCAGAATTGTGTCCTCTGTAGCACCAACAGCAAATACAGGGAGTGAACTCTAAGGAAGGAGCAAAGGCAGAGAGGGCAAGATCTGGAAGATCTGGAAGAGAGAGAAAGGGAAAGACAAGCTGGGAGGGAGTTTAGACAGGCTGGGAGGGAGTTTCTAATTGATGACAGACCAACAAAGAGTTTCATCCCAGCTTGTAATGAAAAAAAAGCAAAATGCCACAATTCCTCTCCATTTAAAGTTTCACAAATAACGACAAACAGATAAAGTCTAAGATGATATTTCACTTATGGCAGAATTGACATTCAAATATAACCAGTCCCAGCATGAGACCGGCCTAAAATTAACCATTTCAAGAACTATTTATAGAAATCCAAATTTGTATTCTTTTTTTGCATCTTCTTATTTAAAATACCAATGTGTATTTTGGTAACAAGACCAGATTGGTCACAGGACCAAGCACAGGATGTGCTTCTCTTTGAAGCAGCAAACTGCTTTTAAAAATCTCCATATTATAGAAACACAAAGTTCATGGGATTCCATAATCCGGTTAACTCCTTCAAATTAACAGTATTCTTCCCCAAATTAAAATCCAGTCCTTTATACTGTATTTGATCTGGATACAATTTGTCAGTGAGTGATACCAAAATGCACATAACAAGAAAACCAGTGCAATAATTAAAATGATACTGTCCTATGCAGACTGAGTGAGGTTAAAAAGCTCCAACAGGATTCCTGCCAGCAGGTCTGGAGCAGTGTAGGGAGAGGACAGGAAGTAATTTCACAAATGATGACAAACGGGTAAAATCCAAGATGATGTTTCACTTATGCCATTGGCAGTATTGACATTCAAATATACCCAATTCCAGCATGAGGCCAGCCTAAAATTAACCCCTTCAATGCCTGTTTATAGAAATCATAAAGCTTATGATTTTTTTTATATATTTTTAAGCTGCTGCTGCTGGTTATGAGGCAATAGATGTGGGAATAAAGGACTCCTGCACACATCCAGCAGCTCCTGTAATGGTGCAGCTTCAGGCTGCAAATATTGGTCCAGCCCCCAGGGATTTACCAGGCTGCTAAAGGCGCTGGTTACAGCACAGAACACTTCAGGCACCCTTGAGATTCACATCCTGGCAAGACAGGAGGTGCTGAGGGGAGCAGGGGCAGATTTTGGGGCTAAGCTCTGCCCTGTGGGGGCTTGGGATGATGGAAAAGCTGTGAGTGGCTTTACAGATGAGCCCCAACAGGTATCCTGCACCTTCCTGCACTGCCAAATATTTACAGATCTTGCTGTTATCAGTTTGTGTGGCAGATCTGGGCATCACCCAGCGTGACCCCGGGGGAGGCAGCCCTGAGGCAATGGTATGTTCAGCTCTGCTGGATCTCCATAGAGGGGGCCTGGAATGCAGGGGGAACAATGCCCAGGGCTGCACAGAGCAAAGGATGAAGGGCAGCAGAGTTTGATAACCACATTAAAGCACTACCAACATCTGTTCGAGCCAAAGACAACACTATCTCCAGGAATTAACCTCCTGAACCACTTAATCATTAACCTCAGCAGAGGGAAAGTTGGACAACAAGAGCCTATTTGTCAGCAGCCCCTCGGAGAGATGCTGTGAGCAATATTTTACTGAGAACAGCGTGAGAAGGGCTTGCCCAGCTTTATAAATTTTAAACACAGAATATATTTGTGTGGGAAACAAGGGGACAATGGGTGTAAATAAACAGATGATCCTACCTTGAAGCCTTCATCCATTTATCCTGTTTAAAGTGGCTTGAACTGTTTTGTCCTGCATTGTGTAACAGCATTTCCTCCAAACAAGCAGAGATGCTTCAGTTCTCACTCAGAAATATTCCTGGCTGTGGAAAGAATTACAAATGGATAGCATGTCACCATTTTAGACTTGCACCCATATCCCAAAGTTTCCTACTGAAAAACAGACCAGGGATTATTGCTTTGCAAGAAGAAGCAGAGCTAAAGAAATAAATTGTTTTATTTAATAATTATTTGTTTATATAGACTGTTTCCCATTCAGTTATTCTTCTCCAAGCCAGCCAAATGCCTTTCCTCCACATGGTGACAGTGGGTAGAGATTTTTTCTTTCTTCTGGATTTGATTTTGTTTTCCTAAGGAGGAAAATATTTGATTCCTTCAAACGTCTGGGCTCCAAATTTGTGGCAGAACTGCACAGTGGTGCACTGAGGCTGACAGTTCTTTTCTCTGGACCCCAGGTAATCATTTACCCAGGGGGTGTAAAACACTGCCACAGAAGAATGATGCTTTTTTACACACACTTTGCACCAGCCCCAGTGGCCACACAAGGTGTGCATAATCAGGGCCCAGATGTCTGCTTAGATATTGCCACAGTTGGAGGGGGCAGAAAGAAGAAAGAAAACCAAAAAAACTTTGGGAAGGTGACTGCTGAAAGGCTGCAAACAGAACCTGCTCCAATCCAAGAGCTGTGTAATAAAAAAAAATGGGTTATGCCAGAAATAGCCCAAGGTCCCCACCCAAAATTACCACCCTCAATTAAAATATATTTTGCAGACTATTCACACATGTGGGGCTCCTTCTGTTGCTACTTAAACTTCCCTGCTTAGAAGAGAATTATGATGTCTCTGGTGGGGTAAAGGGGTGGTTTCACCTCAACAAGGGAGGAAGAAGGAAGATCTCAGCCACTCTTTTTTTCTGGGTTGGTTTTCTATTGCTCGGCAGCTGAATGGACTCAGTACAGAGCCTCACGTGTGTCCAAGCCAGCATCACACAACCAGGGACTGAGATTCTCTCTTTCACACAGCAGCAGCAAGACCTTAAATCAGCTGAAACCACAGCATCTAACTTGGCTTTTATTCGTTTCATTACAAAACAGATTGGCAACTTGAGCAAAAAGGAAAAATAATGGTTATTTTTTCAATAATTGGTACAATATTTGCACCCTTGGTACAAAAATCATCCTTGAATGGACATAGAAACTGAATTATCCACTCAGATTGGACAAAGTGTGGCTTTTACCTGGTCTGGAGGCACCATCCCTTACCTGTGCCTGTCAGACATGAGGCAGAGACACTACAGCCCAACACTAATTTATATATTATTTTAGCCATGAATTATGCCCCCAACTTGCCTGACCTTAATGCTTGCAATGTGATTAGTGGTGTGCTGACAAAAATTTTAAAATAATCATAATAATTTCCCATTTTTAAATCAGTTAAAGGTAAACAGTGACCAAAGATGGTCACATTTACCAACAGGCTGGGAAGATGCTCCTCTGGTCAAGACATCCTGAAGAAATGTTCCTCAGAGAATTAATTTCTCCAGCAGGATGATCCATCATAGTCTGCACTCCCACAAATTGATTTCTTGAGGTTTATCATGGTAATTTTATCCTTGCTGCTGTCTCCTGCTGCTCTTCAGAGTCTGAGCTGCATCACTGGTTTTTAAACTCCTGTTTGTGGGGAAAGCTAAATTGGAGCAGCAGACAAGCCCCTCTCCTTTGGCTTGGGTCGCCGAGCTCATTAACGAGGATAATTAATTGGAACTTTGCAGCCCTGCCTTTGTACAACAGGGACAAGGCACAGGAGCTGTGGTGCCCCCTCACCTGAGCTCTCTTGCACAGACACCTGCTGCTCATAATTAAGATCCAGTGCCATAATTTGCATATCCTGATTTCTATCCCTCAGCTCCTGGAGACAAAGGGCAGCATTTACTGCAGGGAAATAGCAGCTAAAATGAAATGCTGCTCCTGGGCAGCTGCTTCTGCTAAAGGGCCCTGACACCAACCACCAGAGTGTTTCTATTTAAAAACGGTGTGTTTGGGTTGGATTTGAAGAAAAGCACGTGGTGACTTGCCCCTCGGGGGGATAACAGGCTTTTCATTAGAGGACAAGTGCCAGAAGATGAACTTCAGGGCAGGCTTTGTTTGAGGCTGGCAGAGCTCAGCAGTGAACCTGAGGTGTTGTCCCTGCTTTGGGGAGAGCAGGAACCTCACCAAACAATGGGATCACCTCACCCTCAGCTCACCTGGGAAAGGGGAGCCTGGAATCCACAATTCAGAGAGGGGAATATAGCACAGGAGAAAAGCACCAGGAGTCTCTGAAAATCCAGTCCCAAATGCCAGGTATTCCTCTGGCATTTCTCTGTTCCAGATGGAACAGACAGCTCCTTTGGATCCTTCAGAGAGAGGGTTTTCCACGTTCACACCTTGCTTGCAGAGATGACATCAGCTGTGAGCTTTTGGGGGATGCTGAGAGGATCTCCCAGTAACATCTCAACGTGTTCCTCACTGCATTTTTCCTCCAGGTTGCTGTGATGCTCCAGGGCAAGACACGGCTTTTGCTGGAAGATTTTCAGAGCCTTCTCTGGGTTTAAATCAGTCATCCAGATGATTAAAATAATTCTGATTTAGTCACATACCAAATAGGGGCTCACCCAAAACAGCTGCTAGGGCAGAACTTCACTGGTGGTGGAATTTGGATTTACAGCTTGCTCCAGTTCATTTCCAAACCCAGAATTCACATTCAAACGTGTTTTCATCTCGTATTCAAGAAAAGGAATAGAAATAAAGCCACGGATGGGAAACACAGTAGAGAGAATACAGGGTGACCTCAGTACAAAATCAATTTATAATGTAAATCCAGAGGGATCACAGGAAGCCCAAGGAGTGGTGGTGCAGATCAACAGAGACCACGACTGGGATGGGGGTCATGGTGCCCCTGCTTTGCTCCTTAGCTGAAGCTCAAGGAGAAAAACTGACTTTCATTCTCATTTCACTGTTTTCTCTGTGCTTTACTCACATTTTTAGATGAGCTAATCTAAAAAATGAAGGCTGCTCTCTCCAAACCCTCCAAGGTGTGCCCAGAAAAATGAGGTGGCATTCAAGTCAGAGAGTCTTGACAGTCTCTGAGGCTGCCTGTGAGATTCTTTCCACCTTCCCTTTTGGGAGCACCTTGCCTTTCACTTTTTCCTTACTGAAAAAAACACCAGCTATATGGAAGATGCACTTTTCTACTTCTTAAAGTTCAAAACAGAGAACAGTTCTATTATTGGATCTGGGGTGATGAGGCAGATACACCTGAGGGATGATCGAGATTGGAAGTTCCTGTTTCAAGGGTGAAAGCAAATGTGCAGTTTGTGACACCTGTAGAGAGAATTTACACAGTGAGTAAAAATTATCTAACAGTGAAGTTACCTAAACTCATGACTGCACCTGCAAATAAGGTGATGGGTAATTGACTGCTTACATTTAAGAGAAAACAGAAAACAAATTAATTTCTGATGGAATTAACTGCTACTAAATTTCATTTAAAAAATAAATTAAGACACTTCAGACATTCAAATGGTACATAATGCCTTATCTGTGACACAACTTCAGAATACATCCCTGGGAGTACCTGTTCAGCAGCCTGTGGCAAATGAAAAAGACAAAGAAAAACATTGCACTGGGAGTCATTAATTGAATTAATTAACCTAGTGACATTGTCATAGGAAGAATTTATCTGGCAACCAGCAGGAGCAGATCTCCAATCAGTTCACCATGGCTAACAGATTAACACTCACAGGAGCCCCTGGCAGCTGGCTGTGAACATTGCAAATTATCAGAAATTAATTAGCCAAATGCTGTGCACCCATGTGGATATTTTTGAGTTTAAGTAAAGATTATGAAGCCAATAACTCATCTGATGATTTATTGAGAGGAAACATCTTTGTTTGAACAAATAGGTTGCAGCATGGCTTTCTAATGGGAAAAAGAAGGGGGGAAAGAGGGGGGGAAACTTACAGCAAAACCATAGTTACAAAAGCCAAACACTTGTAAACAGGAATTAAACAATCCCCTCTGAAAAAAGGATATATACAAATTAATTCAGAAGGGTCTATTATTTTTTTAGAATATAAATAATTATTTTTGCGTACTTTACAAATAATTATGTTTCCTCCTTCAATCTATTAAGCTGGGATTCAAATATTTAGAATTTCTGCAAGATAGCTTTGTTCATCCAGACATTAATGGCTGTATCATACATGAAAAACAGAATTATAAGGAAACTGGGAGAACAACATGAAGTTTAACCTTAATTTTTTCTGCAACCTTTTATCAGAGTAACAGGCAACATAACCAAAGCACATTGGAAAGACTCTTTTTGATACTCTGGTGCTTCTTAGGAGTAGCCAAGGTATTGTCTAAAATAAAGTCTTAATCTCCATGTGATTTAACCAAAAGTACAACAGATACATTCTCACAGTTGGGTCTCAACCATCCCCCTCAAAAACTTTGTTACTTCCACTTTACAGTGTTTTGTTTGATTTTTATTTAAGTGGACTTGGAAAACTCCAGGAAGAAGTTTTTAAACATGCAAAATCGATCCATAACCACCAACTGGGAAGTGCAATGTACCTGTATTTAAGAACCTCAATAATCCATGTTTTTGCAAGAGTCGGGTTTACAGAACACAAACAGTAACAAACTTAACCCAGGAATGCAGAGATTCACCTGGACACAGAGATACTGAGAGGGGGAAAGGGGAAAAGAAAAGGAGAACAGAAGGATTAGAGTGGAAGAGGTCTGGAAACACAGAGGGGATGTTGCTGACACTCAGTCCTGAGGCTCTGGGAAGGCGATCCCAGGTTTGAAATAATATCTTGTGAGAGACCCCTGGGGAAACACCCCTGGCCAGGTCATCATTCCAGCCTAATGTGGTGCTCTGCTCCTGGGAGCTGCAGGCTCGCAGGCTCAGGTTTCCAGTCCCTGGGGGACAGGAGGCTGAGAGGGCATTTCTGAGGACAAGGGAGTCGGGAAGGGGCAGCAGATGTGTGGGGCACATATTGAGAAAGTAAGAAAATTACAGCCTGAAAAATATTCCAGGCTGGAGCTTCTCAGCTCTGTTCCCAGCCCATGAGCTGGGCCAGCTCAAGGCTAGGGAGAATTTCTCCCAGGGTGATCATTTGGTCAAAATAAAAAGGAATTAATAACAAGATAGAACACCTGTTGTGGTGTGTGCCCAGGCCCTGGCCATGGGGTGTCTTCTCTCTGAACCAATCACCTTTTCTCTACTCTTGGAGTTGCAGTCATGCTATAAAACCAAGTGTGTTTCTGAAAAAACTTGGCTCTTTCTTCCTGTCATAAAAGACAACCATGTAACTGTGCATCTTATTTCTGCCTCACTTAAAAGGTCAAAACCCCTTTCCACTGCTATACAGATTTGTGTTGGATCCCACAAACCTGGGATGTTTGAGCTTTCTGTGCTTTCTGGCACTGACCCCCCTGGAGAACACTGCTTTTGACCTGAGGCCTTGGAGAAAGTTTCCAAATTTGAGTGATGGAGTTAAAATCATGGGTGTGTAGTTAAATAGAAGTGTGTGCTTTCACATGGTGAAGGGTTTTAAATTTGAGGGTTTTGTAATATAGTCATAAGTATGGGACAAGATGGAGGATTTGGGGTGGTGTCTCTTTCAGTGTTCTTCTTCCTTCTTCATATTTTCAGGCAGTAGTTTCTGGTTGGTCACTCAGTGTCACACTGAGGGTCATGGGAATTTAGTTATTGGGTTAAAAGTATAAATAATATAGGTGTTGATTCTCTATTGGACTGTTTAGCTTTAAGAAACCTTGTAGCAGTTGAATCTCTCTCCATTTTCCTCCCTTCTAGCAGGTAACTGGAAGTGCTGTTAAACACTGTACTTTTTGATAAGATTTAATAAACAACCAAGCCCAAACACAAGAAAAAACTTTTCCATCGTGTATTTGTTAATCCTGGCTCTGAGTAAAAACAAAAAAGATTGAGACAAACCACCAATTAAGTGGTGCAAAACTCCCACTGCTCTTAGATGTGGATGTGGAGCTGTCCAAACACATCCAGGGCAGGGCAAGGGGAAGGGTGAGTGATGCTCTACCTGCTCTCAGTGAGAGCAAAATTATCCCAAAACTAAGGAACACTGACCCCACCTGGGCCAAGCTGTCCCCCACCAAGCTCCTAAACCCAATGTAGAATCCTGGGATTGCTCAGGTTGGAAAAGACCTCTGAGATCACCAAATCCAACCATCGGCCCTGCACTGTGCTCACCACTAAACCACATCCTCAGGTGCCACCTCCACACGTTCTTGGAACACTTCCAGGGATGGTGACTGCACTGAACTCCCTGTTCAATGCTTGACAGCCCTTTCCACAAAGAAATTTTTTCCTGAATTTCAACTTAAACCTCCCCTGGCACAACTTGAGGCTGTTTCCTCCTAATCTGTCACTCATCACCAGTGAGAAGAGACTGACACTCACAGGCACCAACTCAGCACACCCATTTGTGCTTGCCTGAATATAAAAACTCCTCTATACAGGAAATTGGAGGTTCCCAATGTTACATTCTGCATGGGAACAACACTTTCATCACAGAAACTCCTCCAGAGCAGAATGCTCTGTGCCAATACCTATCCAAAATTAGGGATGTTCTGCCAGTTCCTTCTTTGCCCAGAAAATGTGCAGGCAGCTGAGGAGCCCTGCCTGGAAAAGAGGTCACACCTAGAGACCTGGAGCTCTCAGACAGCACCAGTTCTCAGTGCAGCTAAAGCAGCCTTAAAAGCTTGTTGTTTTCCTGTTGTTTTCCAGTGTATTCCCATGCCTCTGCTAGAGCATGTCCAGGCACTTGTTAACATGTGTACTGTTCTAATTTTAAACAGCTGCTTCTCCTCCTGTGCTTGGCAGGAGTCTGAGGGGATAAATACTGCAGAACTAAAATAAAAGGCAGCTTCTTGAAAGCTGATACCTCAGTTTCTTGCTTCTTGAGAAGCCACTCTATCACAGCATGGATCTGGCTGTCACATGGCACAAAACACCAACTCAGGGATTTACATTTAAACTCCTAAATCCACATTCAGGCAACAACAAAAAAGCAAATGCCTTCACTTTTTTTTGAGTGTTGATTTCTCATTACCTGGCTGTAGAAACCTGAACTTTATACCATTATATGTGTATATATATATTACACCTTTACATTTTCCTGCATATAAGTTGTTGCCTGTTTAACTCCACTGAGAAAGAATGAGAAAAGGTTACAAAGCATAAGATGGCTAAATAAAAAACCATAGAGAACTTAATTATGGGATAATTTTCTTAGGACCTGAACATTCTTCAGCTATTTTTTTACTATTATATCTTACCTTGTTTGAATTCTCACAAACCTCTTTCAATCATTTCTCCTACAGGATTGTCATAATGTCCAAACTACATATATAAATCAATTTTTAAATGAAGCCATCAATTATTTAAAGAAAAAAAAAGAAAAAAAGTAAAAAAAAAAAAAAAAAAAAAAAAAAAAAAAAAAAAAAAAAAGAGAAAGCAGCATTGCAAAACCAAGCTGCAGCTGAACTCTTCTTTGAATAAACTTGTTGGACATTTCTAATTATAGAGGACTCCAAAGAAAATGAAAATCGTCCCTTCTCTAAGCAGGTGTATCAGGATTTCCAAGGCGTTTTTTAGCTGCAATCCTTGTGTGTGGATGCTCAGGCAAAGCAGAAGTGGAAGAAGGCTGGGGTTCATCCTGAGAGTAACTTTGGGATCCCTGTGAAAATTTTGTGTCTCATTGTAAAGGTGGTAACTGCAACACTTAATTAGTGGCTTGTCTTAATTTTCTTTTGTCTTCACTCAGGGTCATGATGAAAAACACGAAGGAGATGAATTTTCTTGTGTTCGGCCTTGGTTGTTTATTAAATTTTATCTAAAGTACAGAAAGTTCTGCAACAGCTAAAAACAAGCAAAATGGAGGTGAATTGAGTTAGTTACAAGATCTTTTAAAGTTAAATAGTTTAATAGAGAATTAATACCTATATTATTTGTACTTTTGACCTAATAACTAAACTCCTGTGACCTGCAGTGCAGCAGTTGATATCTAACTAGAAACTACTATTTGAAATCATGAAGAAGAAAGAAGACAGAAAGAAACAACACCCCAAATCCTCCATTTTGTCTCATTACTATATTCTAAAAACCTTAATTTTAAAACCCTTCACCATGTGATATTACATACTTTTATTTTAGCTACACACCTGTGATTTTAACTCCATCACTCAAATTTGGAGCCTTCTCCAAGGCCTCAGGTCAAAAGCAGTGTTCTCCAGGGGGCAGGGCCAGAAAGCACAGAAAGCTCAAACATCCCAGGTTTGTGGGATCCAACATCTCATGTCCAGAGCATGGCACTGAGCCAGAAGTGAAGAGAAAACTCTGCTGAAGAGGAGCTTTTCTCCTTCGGTGTGTGAAACCCAGGGGTGTGGATTTTCCAGTATTTTTTTGCCAGAACTCTGCTTTCAAACAGAAGAAATCTCCAGCCTGTACCATACAACGTTACTCAGGTGTCTGATTTCTTCTGTGGATGCTGTCTGAAGCCCTCCTGTGTTTGATGTTTGTTCCTACATCACAAATGCATCCTTGCTGTCCCTTCAGCTCCTCACACCCAAACAGAAATAATATTCCTGTGAAAAATGAGGTTTACTTTCTTGGTAGATTTTTAAAAGTTTAGTAAAAGACAATAAGAGACAAATAATAAAGGAAAAGGTTGTAACAGTTGGGTGTTTGGTATTCAGCCAAGAGCACCCCTGCTGTTTTGGAGACATCCCTTAAATTCATCAGCCTGTTGCATATTTATAGACCAATCATACATTTTCAAACTTTTCTATAAACTATTTTTTTATATTCCAAGAACTGTTTTACATGGCCACTCTTTCAAGTCCGCCTTTTTAGAGCATGCGTGTTTCTTGGCTGTGGTTTTAATTTATTAATTAAATTTTTTTATCTTATTTTTCTTATCAGTCTTAATTTAGGCTGTGGTCTTCAATTTCTATAGGTGGTTGGTGTATCAGTAGCAGTGTCTTCACTGGGTGTCATCCAACCAAGCAGGCAGTTCACTTATTACAAACACACTTTATCAGCTTATGTTACTCCTAAAGAAAATTATATCTTAAAAACCATTTCAACACCTCATATATAGTATCCACCTTAATAGTTGTGAAAAGCCTATACCATAACATGTATTTATAACATTCCCAAGGGCTTCCTCCATGAAAAGACTGCAAAAACCACTCTCTGCCCAAGTTTTATTGTGCCCATGTGACAATAGCCTGTGTTTTTTCTACATCAGGAAACCTTTTCATGTGTTTTCCCTCCCCCTGCCCATCATCAAACAAAACCTGGGGAAACGCAGCCGCTTTGACCAGAAATTTTCAGGGGAAAAAAATATGTTTTTTGTTCTGCTGCACTTTCCTGGGTGACTTGTCATGTCAAATAGTGTCAGTCACATCTGATTAGGTGACTCTGTGGCTGCTGGACATGAGGCTCCCTGACTGCTGCACCTCCAGATGAGCCACCCGCTGGGAAACTCCAAACAATGCACTTCCCAAAAAGCTTAACCCTTCCTGCTCACAGCCAGCTGCACCCTCCTGTGCCACCACAGGGTCACCACCCGCTCCAAGGGGGACAAAATCAGCACTGGCTTTCCAAAAATGAGTGTTTGACTTGGTATTGGCACGCCAGACAGCAGCTTAGCACCCCTTATAAAAACTGTTCTCAGTAAAGTCTTCGTTTTTCCATAAATCTGGAATATTTTGTTCAAAATTCCCATGGAACAGATAGGGCAGATTGTTTATTTATATAATTAATCCAGTTTTCCAGCTTGCAGGATTGAGTATACATCAGCTGTGAGCTGTTCCTTGTGTTTTTAATCCTGACTCTGAGTAAAGGCAAAAGAAAATAAAGACAAGCCACTAATTAAGTGGTGCAAATAACCCATGACAAAGGAGGGACTTCTGAATTCTGATTCCCCACGTGAGAGATGACTTTTTTCCCCCTTGTGGTTTACCCCTCCATGCAGGTTCCAAACTTGATGATGAGCACCCAGTTTTCAGAGGATTTTTTGCTGGTGATACATTGCATTTTCTGTTGAGGAGTTATTGGCAATGCTCATCTGCAGCTGCTGAGGCTCTATAACTGAAACAGCAGCAGGCAGTTCATGGAAAAACAACTCACCATGGTTTTACCAAAGCATTTTTTCTGCCTAAATAGGATGTTTTACTAAAGCATTAATTGGATGATGAAAAATTTGGGAGCAGGCCACATTAGGGGTATTTCCCCCTTTTATTTAAACACACTGATGAGACAGAGCTGCTCTGACATGAACTTTTTGAGGAGAAACTTTTCCCATCAGATTTTGAATGTAATTTACTGCTTATTAAATTCAGGCAGTATACACATGGTATTATTCCTCACAGATATCTGTTTTCTTGAACAAAAGCTACTCCAGATACCTACTTAGATACAACCTAACAACAGAGAAATAACTGTGCTGCATTACACTAATGCAAGTGTTTTACCCATAGTCTTTAACACATTTCAACATTAGCTGTTACCATGTCATAAAGTAATATTATTTTCTTGCTTTGCACCATGATTAGATCTCAAAAAACCCCAAACCACACACTGTTTATCTATACAATCTCCATTTTAGCTATTTTATTCATTTAAAAATAATCCATCAGTAAGAAAATTGATATTTTCTTGGTTTTAATGGTTCTTATTTTTAGAGTTTCATTAGCCACATGTGGAAATATTAGATCAGGAGATGTCTAAAAAAATTAGTAGGAAATGCTCCCAGAAGAGTCAAACAACACATCCCCAAAGACAGACAGAGGAACAAGGAAAGCATCAGCCCAAAACTGATCACCAAAGGTTTGTCTGCAACTTGCACTGTCAGACCAACTCAAAATCAACAGTTTTATGGCCAGCTGTTGATGAAAAGTGTTTGTATGTCTGTGATGTTTGTAGGTGCTGTCTTGATTAATAAACCAGACCAATAAAAGCAAAAATTGTGTCACTGGATGGATTAAAAGCTGGCTAAATAATGCATTTCCACATGCAACTCTAAATAGAAATCATGTTCAGCAGCTGCTTCAAGTGCAGTCCCTAAGGGCCTGTTCTCTGCTGCTTCATATTTCTATCAATGACTCAGGGAAAAAAAAAAAAAGCAAACATAAAAACATCACTGATAAAGAATAGAGAGTGGGGGAATTACCATTCTAAACTAAAATTCATAACTAAATTCATTCATAACTAAAAAAGACTGGACCAGCAATACAAAGTAAGTTGGATGGCTTGGTAAATTATGCACAAATATGAGCAAATACACATCTCAGTAGAGCCAAATGTGAAATCACAAACCTGGAAATGAAGTATGCAGGCCACAATAGGAGGCTGAGGAATCTGTCTGGGGGACTGGAAGCTTTGGAATAAATCTGTGCAGCTGTGGATGAAAATTAGTGTCCTGCACAATAAAGGAGCAAAGGGCACACAGGCAGCAGAATCTACAGCAACAGCAGGAGTTTCACCCTTGTAGCCAGAACAGGTGCTGCTGCTCCTGGAATCTGACATTTACAATACAAAAATGATACCAGAGAATCCCAGGGTCGAGAGAAAAGGCACATGAATGAGTAAAAGGCATTTTTAAAGATGGCATTCTGACCTGCTGAACCAGCAGTTCATAGGGGAGGGCACTGCCTGGGTGACTCAGGAAGTTAAGCTGGATGCCCACAATCATCCCCACTGCCTTTCAAATCCATGGCACCCACTGAAGAGTGGGCCCCAAGTCTGGAAGAAAAAATAAAACTCATATTCAAGATAACTGGACAAAACCCCAACTCTTAGAACAATCTATGTGCAATGCTACTGATTATGAACTTCAGCTTGTCCCTTATAGCCATGAGTTGGTAAAAAATCAGAGAATAACAGAATAATCTGGGTTGGCAAAGACTTTCAAGATCAGCAAGCCCAACCTGGGACCAGTCACCACCTTTGTCACCCAGCCCAGAGCTCTGAGTGCCACATCCAGGTGTTCCTTGGACACCTCCAGGGATGGGGACCCCAAACCTCCCTGGGCAGCCCCTCCCAAAGTTTAACTGCCCTTTTTGTGCAGAAATTCCTCCTGGTGTCCAAGAAATGCTACAGAAATCCTAAGAAAAAGTCTGAGAGAACATCTTCACCTCTACAGGAGCTGCACAAAAAGCTCCGAGCAGTTTTGCCAGTGGGAAGGGGAATCCTGGAGCCAGGGGATCTTGTAGCCTTGTGCTATTGATCAGCTGCACTCAGCAAGGACAGCAGTAAACACTGAGGCACCACTGCCATCACTGCCAGGCAGGGCTGCACTGGTGTAGAAGAGAACAGAAGACTCTTCACTGAGAAGAGATTTATAAATCTCATTTGTGAAAAGAAGTTGCATTCCATTGTTAAAATACAATCCCGTTTTTTACACCTGTGGAATTTATTCAGCTCTGCTGGGAAGACAGGATTGAAAACCACCCACTAAAGGCCTTTACGTGTATTTATTTTGCTATTCTGACAGGAGAGGAGCCCAGGAGTTAACCCAGCACTGAGCCTTCTTAAGGAAAACCTGCTGCAGGCTCATGAGGCTTGAAAGGAGACACTGCCTGATCAACAATTCATTCCTCCACTGCATCATTCCCTTATTTGCTTGCATTCCTCAGCTCCCATTATTTATTTGCTCCCATTCCTTGCTCAGGACTGAGGAGCTGTGAGCAGGCAGCCTCCTCTGCAACTGCAACCTGAGAGGAAAAAGACCCTGCACGATAAATTCCCACCTGCATCAAACACTCTTATCTTCTTCCCATTTCTTGTGCCCTCTCCCACTCACCTGGAACTGAACACTTCCCCTTTGTTTTATCTTATCTTGGAAACAAGGAAATGCCACGAGTTACATGTCAATATGACCTCTGTGAACTAGGAAAAAGCTGTCTAATGTAATGCCTTGTGGCTCCATTAAACCAGCTAAAGATGCATCTTGAATTCTAGCAGTGCTGGGAAAAGAAAATATGCTTTAGGCTGTGAGCTTGAAAAATGGAAGGAGATTTGGGATAAAGAGATCCTTCAGAAGATGAGCTTGCATAGAAGTTGCCCACAATTAGCTTTTTTTTTTCCCATTCATTGATTATTTTCACTTTGTATTTATTTCATGGATTAAATTGAAAATGTTAGCATTTTAGGCAAGCTAAACATTAACTGGGGAAACTGGAGTGACCTCTAGGAAAATGGTCAGGAATTTTCTTTCCATAGCTTAGCCACCAGCGAAGCAATAAGCAAGATGAAACATTTGTATTTTTGAGATTTTCTTTGCTTTGTCAAGGTACAAGTTCCTTCCCCCTTGGGGACTGAGTTTTCCTTTCACCTCTCCTCTTATAGTGCCATATCAGTCTATACTTTTTAACCAGGAAAAGCTGAGGTGCATTAATACTTTAATACACTAATGCATTAATAAACCCTCCTCTAGGCCAGAGCCCAGGGTCCCATTCCCACACTGACCATGGGCAGTGTTTAGCAGGACAGGTCTGTGCTGCAGGAGCAGAGCAGGAGGCTGATTCTCCCCAGGGACATCAGAAATGCTTGTGCAGTCCCTGCATTGTGCAGAATAAAATGATGAAAGGGTAACCTGGAACGTTCTGCTCCCCTGCAGTTGGTTCTCAGCTGTGAGTGGCACCAGCACCAGAGCAGATCTGCCTGAAGCCAGGGCTGAGCACCCAGACGAACTTTCTGATTTAGACCCCGATCCACCAGAAGGGTCAAGAGTTTCCTGATGCTGTGGAGGTAGAAAAAGTCACTTTTCATGACAACATTAAACTAAACAAAGTCAAAGAGACCTTAAAAACCTCCTGAGACCTTTGGAGACTGGAGGAAGACAATGCTGCTACATGAATCTTATCTTACTCATGTGCAGACTTATCTGAAGACAGATGACATTAAATATATGCCAAGCACATAAATACATTTTCACTGGCCAAATTACCACAGAGACTTTTTCCACACACAACCTCTGCAGCACTCTGCATGATTTTGGTGGGGGAAGTCATCCCACTAAATAGATAAACTGATGTGAACTTTTGTACGGGCACCTTTATAAAGATCTCACACATCGGACCAGTTTTTTTTGCCTTTCCTACAAAGAAAAAGCGGCAGTGAGTGCTTCCAGTGACTTGTTTGGTCCCTGGCAGTACCAGTGTGACACTGCTGGGGTTTAGGACAACAGCCTAATTTCTGAGTGCATCTACTGCAGCAGTGTCAGCAAGGTTTGGCAGAAAGTTACCTTTGATTACCTCCAACTGCAGTTACCTTTGATTTCAGTCTGACTCATACAGGAAAATAATTAGCAAAAAGTGCATAATGTAACAGAGGTATTTGCAGATTACCTGAAAATGGTTTGTGCTTCTTAATTCCCACCCCACAGGTGAGGTCAAGAAGCCACTTCCCTGTGGGCCTGTCTGAGTGCAGAGAGGACCTGCAGCCACATCTGGAGATACTTGATCCTGCATGAAAAGAATTGGTGAATTTGATGAATGCTCTGCTGAGATGAAACCTGGAAGCCCTCAGGTGTGGCAACAAGATGCATTGGCAGATATCCCAGAGAAATACAGACCCTGCTCCATCAGATGACATTAAACTGGATTTATATTTCTCCAGCTTCATTTCAAGTCCAAGGGAAAAGTAACACATTTACCACTCTGAATGCAGAGGGACAGCACCCACAAATCCTCCTCCCCACCCTCCCAGTGTGAGGAACTCTTCCAAGAGTGGAAGGGCAGGCCTGTTTCTACAGCCAGCATCCTGCAACTGCTAGCAAGGGAAAGAAATTTCTCCAGGAAAGACAAGGTGGAGTGAGAACCACCATCTGGAAAAGGAACTCATCGTGGGACAGTAGGAAAATGCAGTGCACTGAAAACAACCAACCCAAGAGAGACTCTGGTAGCAAAGGGCTGCTTTGTGACATTGCCCCTGCCTGGGACATCTTCTCTGAACAATAAAAGGTGATAAATCACAGTTGGAAGAGAAGAGTTTAAGTCCTGACCAAGCCACTGAGCTTATCTGTGAGTAGATAAAGGGGACTCAGATTAAGGAGATCACTGACTTTAGAGACAGGACTCAGGGAGAGGAGCAGCAAAAGGTGCCAGGTTTCCTCTCCCCCTAGGTTAACACAGCAGGAAGGGCACAGAAGCAACAAATTTGACACAAACTTTTTATTAAAAGAAGATTCTCAATCGAGTGCTTCAGTCCCTGTGCTTTCACCAACAGTTTCAGACGGGGTATCTTGTGCCAGTTATAAAAAAAACTGATGTGAAAGATTGCATCCAGTGCAAAACACCGTGAGCAAGAAGGAATGAGCACATTAAAAGTCTTTCTGTACCCCTCACTATTTAAGGTTAAATTTAACTATCTTTTACATTACAGAGATAGCTCTGATTAATCTTACTTCTGTCCTCTGAAACAAAACAACATGGATTACATTTTCTAAATCTTTTTTCTATGAAGCATCCTTGGTCTGGAAAAATGTTTCTGTAACATCAGTGGAAACAGAGCAAGACTAATTATTCTGTATTAAAACTTCTCATATATTCCAAAAATCTTTTGAAATGGGAGAATTCTTATCAGCCTCATTCTAACAGGAAATTTTAGGGGAATATGAAAGGCATTTAGCTGCTCTGCAGAATGAGTAATTTGAAAAGCATTTACTCTGGAAGAAAATGCAGGTATTCCTTCTTGCTTCTCCCCCACACCACGCATGCACAGGAGGAAATGTTTTGAGAAAATTACTTTAATATTGCTATTCTTGTTGTAATAGAGGCCTTGTTACCAAGGCAGGACTCAGAGCAGGGTGGCACTTTCCTGGGGCTGGGAGCTGAGGGCAGATTGATGTTTAACTTTGCAGAAAGCTTTGTAAACTGGGAGAAGGGAAATGTGAACCAAAACAAGGAAAGGACATTGCTGGTCATGGGGAAAGGTGCTGGGGTGTGATGGGAACAGCCACGGGCAAGGGATGCTGCAGGAGCTTGGCAATCCTGGGCCAGTCTGGGGGGAAAAGGAGGCACAAAATTCCCTGAGCTGCAGTGGGAAGAGAGGAAAGGAGATTCTGTGGGAGTGGTGGAGCAGGGCTTGGCACAGGTCAATGAGGAAGGGCAGGAGAGGAATAAAGTGTTTGTCCAGCTGGGAGAAGAGGAAGGTGGCAGCCACAAGGAATTCTGCAGGTGTTATTTGAGTGTTGTAACTCAGCCTTTCCACTGGTTTTTTTCAGGTATGTCTGGGGTCTACAACCACACTTGCCTGTATTTGCATATTCCCTCATTACATTCACTTTTGGGGTAGTTCTTGCTTTGAGTTTAAGGAATTCAAATATATATAACCTGGGACATGCTGCTTAGACGATTATCCCATGGACAAGTGGCACGATTGTGCCACCAGAATGGAAACTGAGCCGAGCTGACAGGCACATCACTCTGTAAGTCATGAATTTTAATGGATTTTAATGAATCTAGAGTCTGTGGCTGGTCTTAAAAGTGCTCAGTAAAACTCCACCAATGCTTGCTTTGCTTATAAATTATTGGCATTTATTTCTCCAAGAATAGACATTGAAACAGCATCTTCATAATCGAGATTTCATCTTGTTCTGTGACTACTTTCTGCCCATGCAATTAATTCAGTAAATTTTGTAGGATTATATCAATGTATAGGAGAAACAACCCTTCCTGTATTTCACAGTGTAAGAGGATCCTTTCTGGCTCACCCAGTGCAAAATTCAAGTCACGGGGAAAGGAATGAAAGATTGGGAACTTTGAGCTTGTTATTGTTCAAAAGAAGATCTCTGAAGCAAATAAAATGTGAACTTCCAGTAAGTGATAAATTTGGTCTTTGGCTGATGTCATTCAGCCTTTTCTCCTCGCTGCTTAGTCAGGGGTATCTCACCACAGAATTTTAGTGTCTCCCCTCCCATTTTCTGGATGTGGTTATTCCTGAGTATTCACAGGGACCAGCTCAAACCAGAGCCCAGAGGTGTCAGGAAATCACACAGCACAGTCTGTGAATTCCTAATAGGTTAACCTTGATCACATTTGAGAGCAAAATCTGCCTTGATCCTCTATTCAGAATTAATTAATTAAAACAATATTTGCCTATACCTAGAGTGCTGAGTCCACATATGAATGAATGAAAGTGTTTTTAAAATCACCAAATTCTCATTGCAATCAGCAGGAGGATCTGGCTTCTCTGAACATCAGAAAACTTCAGCATTTATTCATTTATCAGATGCAGACTTAGAACCCTGATTTGAAGTGATTATATTTTGTAATACCTTGTGATAGAGCTCACTGATAGAGGAATCCAACCACACTAAAGGTGTCAAATATTCCTGGGCTTTAAAAGATGCAGAATTTTTTTTTTATCCTGTTCTAGTTCTTCTGTTGTTCTCATCACAATATCAGACTGGAAGGCAATGAGGAGCCTGAATTCCTGGATCTATGTAGATGGAAAACCTTGTAATAATCTGGAAATTCCCTGGACAAATTCATTCTTTCATTTTATCCTGCTTTTGGAGTCCCTTTTGACTATGGATGATGATAGCCAATATGAAAATATTCTTTTATTTTACAACACATATGTGAATGCTAAAATGCAATGTTTATACCAGCTAGGTGCTGAGGCAGCTGCTTTTTGACAGACAAAATCATAAGAGCAGCTTATAAAGCCCAGAGTTTTTTTCATGTTTGCAGTGTCATTCAAGCTGCAGAGATAAGGACAAACCAGCTCATTACTCCTGTGGTCAGTCTGGATCCACAATTAGACCTACACAGACAAAATATGTGTCCTTACTGACAGGCCACCTTTTTTTTCAGTTGAAACTTCTTAACATATTATGATTCACATTGTGAACATGATCTTGTATGCACCCAGCAAAGAAAATCCTGAATCATAAATAGGATTTCTGATAGCTAAAATAATAATCATAAACATGTGGCATATGTTTATGATAAATAAATAAATAAAAATAATTTAATTAATAATTCAAATAAAGCCACATAAAAGCATCCTAATAACAGGGCCCAGAGCAAGACATCAGCATCTCACTGAATATTAATCACCTGGAAATGTGTGCTCATCTCTGCCTTAAACCTTTCCATTTCTAAAACAATTAATCATCCCACTCTGCCTGTGTCAAGCATTGCTTCACTTTCTTATTTTTGTCACTTCTGAAAGAAACTCTTCTGCATGAGGATGTGTCCTAAACCACAACTGGTGTTCAGAAATGAATCCCACTTCCATTAGAAAGGGCAGAGCTGTGATATCAGGGATATCACACAAATGTATCTTCTAGATCAAATATTTCCACAAAAGGGAATATGTAACTTTTAAAAAAAAAGGAGAAATCTACTAATCGAGGGAAAATATTTTTGTTAACATTCACAAAGCTCTCTTGCATTTACATTTTACTTGTACTGAATCCCTAAAAGGATTAGGAGGGCAGTCAATCACCGAGGAGGAAAAGCAAAGTTTATGCAGGGACTATTTTTAGATTTGCAAGCCCCATCATGAGGAATCTCCCAGCCCTGGCCACAGCCAGGAAAGCATCGAGGTTTTGCAAACGAGCCACTATCCAGATATATATATACATTTTTTTTTTTCCAGGATGGCTGTTTCTCCCCAGCTTTGTGGGGAAAATCAATATCTTGTTTTCAGAAGTGTAAATGCAGTCGTCTCTCCAAAGTGCCCCGGTCAGTTTACCACACGTTCAGCAGCTGCTTCTTTCCAGGCTATCCCACGATTCCCAGCCTATGAGGATTGACAGGGCAATGATAAACTAATGTGCCCCCTCAGCTCTGTGCTCAGCCCATTGTTCAGGCAGCTGAGACCCTCTGCTTCTATTTGCTTTCTCCCACATACATTATTCAACAGCCCAGGAAAAGGCCAAGAACCTCTTTCATTCAGGAATTCTGTATTAAAATAATCAATTTCGAACTGAAGCGGGGAAGGGAGGCTTGCTACAGGCCAGGCCTGTTAAATAAGCCACCAGCCCCTGCCATTTGCATTGGAATCATGCTATCATCAGGCAATATATTATTATATTTTTTATCCACAGAAGGAAGAAGAAACCTCAGAAGACTTTTCTCTCTTTCTGTGCAAGAGCACAAATTACAGCAGCACCTTGCTGATGGCCTATTTTGGCACTGTTTCCATTTATGAGGGTCTTTATAACATAGACCACAATTTGATTTATAAATTCCTAAGGAGGGAAGGAGATTCACAGTTCCACAACAGACAGATAAACTGGATGTTAAAATTAACTTATAACACTTTTTTTTTTAATGTTCCAACAGAGGGTTGAAGGCCCATTGTTCTGTGAAATGTTTTCCTGGCATTAGAATGGATTTGTCTGTGCCAGAAGATGCCCAACTCTGTCAAGTCATCAACCACAAGACTTCTGAGTGCAGCATTTCTCCTACCAGAAAGGGAACACAGTGATAAAGGCAGGGCAAGCCATCATTGTTGCATGTCATGGCTTTTTTGGTTTTTTTTCATTATGGCTCATTTAGGGAAAAGAAGACCACCACCTTCAGAAAAAGGCAAATGTGTCACTTCCACAGGCAAAGAGCAGCAACCTCCTGCAAAAAGCCCTGAACAGAGGCACTGCTTCCCCTGGTACTGAATTTATTTATCAGGGCCAGTTCTGCTCTCTCACCTCTTCCTACTGCTGAGGTCTCACTTTAACTTTTCCTCTCACTTTTCTGCAGTCGTGCCCATTATTCCCAGCAGCACTTTGGATTTCCTTGCGCTTGCCATCCTGCAGGTCAGTAACATAAAAGTTAAACACTGATGACAACAGATAAGAAAGTATGAAAACCCCAGGCCCGTGGCTGGGGGAGTTAATGGGAGGCCTCTTGCTGCCTACAAATTGTTAACAAAATGTTATTGATCCTTGATCCCTGCTGGGATATTTCCCCTCCTATTCTATGTGAGATATCACGATAGCTCCTTGTTATGAACGTTCCACCCACTCTTTGACATTTCTGCTAACCAAGGATTGTCACTGTTGTTTAAAAATGATTGATGGTTAGACTTCAGTGAGTAACAAGACTTTGGTGAGTAAATTTTATATCTATTTTACCAGTAGCATCATCAGCGTGGTAAGCACAGGGGTGGTGAGTAACTAATTACACCTGGTGATGAACGAGCTCTGCTCGACTTCATTAAAGCATAAAAGCTGCACTAAAAGCACCCAAAAGTTTCTGCCCAGTGTCTTGGCTGTGAAATCTAACAAAATATAAAAGTTTAGATGCTGTTTTCAAAAGGCTGAACTCACATCCCGGTGGGGGATAGAAAATAAAGGTATTTCCCCCATTCTGATATCAGACAGAGGATTCTCTACCAGTCTGTTCTGATGCTGGCACCAAATCTACACATTTAGAGGTTGCTATTCTGACAGGAAAATCCAACGAATGTTTGATGCTGGAAACACACAACCTAAAGTGGAAAAGGAAAAATGTACTGGGATTTGTGCTCATGAGTCACTTCCACGGCTCAAAATGCTCAGTGAGTGAATAAAACATTCCAGAAAGTGCCGTGTACAGCATGAGGCATCCAGCCTCAGAGAGCTGATGACTTTTTGCCAGCCAATGAGCAGGGCCACAGAAATATTCAGACTTTTGTTTTGCACTCCGGAGAGTTTGGTTTCATAACTCTGCAAGAGATGTGCATGAGACTCACCTAGAGATGAGCCAGTAAAGCATTTCACTGTGTCCATATTTTCCCTCCCGTGTCCACTGTGCAGAACAAATCAATCCCTGCTCTTGGCACCAGAAGTTTGCAAGGCAGGAAATCATTGATGTGACAGCGAGGAGTAAGAGAGGAAAATTTAAATCTCACACCTTTGCACAAATTATTCACTTGGTAGAGCTGAGAGCAGCTCAGAAGGACAAAGAAGAACCAATTTAGATAAAGAATATTTCAGTCCTTTCTCCTGCCAGGCCATGGTTTCAGTGAGAAGGAAATTTGGAAGCAGCAGCAGCAAGACTTGTGTCAAACTGACCCAAACTGTGCAGGTCAGGAGCTTCAATCCTGGGAGTTTCACACTTTTGTTACAAATCTTTACTTCTGGATATAGTCTCCCGTTACCATGAAGTCTCTAAAATTAATTCAGGTTAAAATATAGAATCAACCCCAAACATTTCTAACATAAACAGCAAAGCTGGTCCCAAGATACACAAGTAGTTTCTAATAAAAGCAAACATGCAGTTCTTCCACACTGAATTTGCAGTCTAGAAGGCCTCAAAATTAAACCAGCCAGGGTAATAATATAATTGGGGGTGGAAAAAATGTTAGGAAGCGAGACTTTCTTGTACAACTCACTCAGTGTTCAAAAGAGTGAGATATCTCACGATGTGCCAAAATCTTGTGGCCACTGTAAACCAAACTCTATCTTTCATTCTCTTCTAATGAACTGTTTCAAAATGCACATTGATACAAAAAAAAAGAATGGAGTTCAAGAATCTACACAGGCAAACTACAGAGTTCTTTTTTGTGGTTATGTTTACCTTTTATAAGTGTCTCACTAAGTTAAATGCTTTAGCAACTGTGGGCAGCTTCAGTTCCTCATTATTAGATCTTTGAAGCAATTCTTCTCCAGCATTCAGCACGTGAATTTATTCTGCAATTTGCACTCAATGCCTGCAGTAAGCCCAACTTGTACAAAGACAAAATGCTGTCAACATTTATCTGCTGCTTTACACATGCCTGGAGCAGAGCAAAGGGAAAGTGGCAAGCATTTCTATTCCTGGACTCAAAACAAGCTGCATTCACTTAGTGCAGGATAAAAGGCAGAGTACAGAGATGAAAAAGTAAAGGGGAAGGGAAAGAGTAAGGAAAAAAATAAGAGAGAATAAAAAGAAAACTATGGGGGAAAAAATAACTATTCAAAAGAGAAAGAAGGATAAAATCAAATACATGATCAACGAGAGAAAGAAATCTAATATATAAAAATAAACTCAGACTTGTGACAGGCTCCCAGGAGCAGGCAGAGCTCCCCATGACTGCTCAGAGGAGCCCAGTGGCAGCAAGGTCTGTCCTCTGCCAGCCTGGGTGACAACAACCACCACCAGTGACACACCAGTGCCAGCAGGCAGGAATTCTCCAAATCCAGCACGAGCCTCAGCTCCATCCTGAGCACCCAAGCAGGACTGAGAAAGGATTGTCTGCAAATGGGCAGGAACAAACTTACACAGAGAAAGAAATGCCAGAGTCAAACCTCTGAGAACTCACCAAATTGCAGAGAAAATGTCTTGATATCTCTACAGGATAATGAAAAACCTTATTCTGGTACAGTTGGGAGGGAGAACCTCAGAACAAGTAATTCAAACTAAGCCATATGGGTCCTGTGCAATTATGGTGGCTTCAAAGCACATTTTTTTTCTTGGAAATCGGTGTCTATACTAAAATTCCTAACGGGGATGTACAGGTTCCTTTTGTTTTTCTGAAAAAAATTGTCAAAACGTGCTATTTCTATAAGGTAAAAGCAAATACGCATTTTTAGAAAATCGCATCATTCCAAATTCCAAGACTGTAACTTTCTGTGACGTGCAGTGACAAAGGCTTTGGACTCCCAGAATTCTTGCAGTAGCAGGAAATCCATTTTTATTGCTATCCTATTCCCTCCTCCCTTCCTTAAACAGACTTTGAAGAGAGGAAGAGAAATAAACCCTGCTATGCACTGTGCTTGCAGATGAGCTGAGTGCTGAATTCCATCTCACTGGCTCCAAACCCCACTGGAGTCATCCAGCAGCACCAGGGCTGCCTGGTGCTGGGCACTTTGTGGGGAAGATCCTTGGCAGGACTGACACGAGCTGTGCTCTGAGAGCCCAGAGCTGCTCCAGGGAAGGGCTGAGCATCCTCAGGGCTGCTCCCTTCCCACGGGGGATGCAGAGCCCTTGGCAGGGTGCAGCCTGGCACATCATCCCATTTCGTGGGGTGTTTCAAAGCAGAGCACCCCCAGAAGAGGGGCAGAGGGGAATCAGGGCAGTGCTGCTGCCCCTGAGATCCCACCCACGGCCCCCATGGGCACAGTTGGAGCCCCATTATCGTGGGGGATGGAGTCTGGACGTGTTTTCTGTGCTAATCTGAGAGCTGGCCCAAATCCCAGCACTTGGGTCACTTGTACACAGGGTTCTCATTGTGAGCCAGGGGGAAATGGCAGCCTCGCAGTTGGGCTTTGAAACTATGCATTTTTTAAAACTTGTGTATGCATAAGCCTCTTATTTAATGAATGACTCCCTTTGTATTTACATGTTCCACCATCCACAGGACAAATAGGGTTTAGTGGTTTGAGAATGAAAACTTCTCGTCCTCAAGGGAGGGGGAAAAAAAAATAGCTGCAGCTATTTTATGGAAGTGGAAAAAAATCAATTAGCCTCTTAGTTGTAGATCTTACCTAGGCATTCTGTGGACATAAACATATTCTTTCTTAAGTTACATATTCTTTTTTAAGTTACATATTCCACAGCTTCGATTCTGATATAAATCTAACTGAAACGCATTGGTTTCAATGCAGCTGAATTCAGATCAAAAAGTGGTCAGAAAAGTTATTTTAGGCTGCTCCAGATCATTATCCTAAATTAGAAGGGTCTTACCAGACCTGAAGTCTTCTTAATCTTACACCGGTTTTTTTTAGTCCACCCTTTAAATTCAGCTGATAAATGGAATATGTGAAATAATAAATAAATATAAAATATATGGCAGAAATAATTTCAAAGCATTTAGCAGCAAAGATAGGAATGCACAGAAAGCAGCATTTTAAGTTGTCTTGATTTCCAAAAGGAAAGAGTTATAAATTAGTTCTAGGGCACTCTGATTCATTTATAAGAGTGGTTCAAGAAACTCTTCAATATTAATTAGTAGCCTGTGAATTCAGCCTATGCAATTATGATGAGACAGTTCTTTGGGTATGAAAGAGCTAACTTATCATATTTTTGAATTCGCCATCTCTAAGCTTGAATATTTTTGTATTTCCATATTTCTCAAGTAGCACTTAATTTAATCTTATCCCCATTTCTTTCAATAAACCATTGTTGCGTCTCTTAAGCAGCACAGCTTCCTCCTCTAACTCATCTCCCCGTGAAATTGGTTTAATGAAGCAGAAAGGTATGAAGCATTAACAACACTGGAATTCATGTGGTAGCACTTCATTTTTCAGAGGCACTCACATTTCCTACCTAATTTATAAAATCAGCACACAAATGATTTTTATCACAGCCATTACATCAGTATAAATTACTGCCTTTTCTATAACACGGCACTTAGTCAAACTGTTGAAATTATATCTATTAGTCATAGAGAGGAGGAGGGAGAAAGAAAAACTTGTAGGAAAGATTTAGTGTAAAATAAGGACTGATAGCAGCCTTATTGAAACACTAATATTAATTTACCAAATGAGCCCAAAGTGCAGCTATTTTGCAAAGGAAAATTAAAAATACACAAAGTGAAGCAAATGGGTCAATTTGTAAGGAGCCAAAAAGGAAACTCTGCAAACAAACCAGGCTGTGTCAGAGGCACCCAGAAGTGCAATCAGGGAGAAGATCCTCACATCCAGGAAGGTAACACGTGCTTCACCTCCAGGCATTGCCAATCATTCCTTCCCCCCTTGCTCAGGCACTGGTGTTGAGCTTTTGAGCATGGCAGCTCCTCCAGAATCATCCTCATCCTCCTCACTTCTTCCACTGTCACCTACTTCAATCCTGGCTGTTCCTTTCCAGACTGGTGGGAATCAGCCCCTACCACCCGATTTTTGCCACACAGCAAAAATACAATAATATAATATAAAAAAAATAGAATAATACAATGTGTTGAGAAAATCTTTGTGTCCTCTTCTTCCCCAGGGAGTATAACCTGCTTTTCCAGGACCTACACCCCAATTTCCAAAATTCAGCCTGTAAGAAAACAACTGTTCAATGTGCAGAGGCATCACACACTTGGAAATACTTCAATTTGCCCTGCTCTATAAACAAGACCTGTCTTCAGCAGATCTGCTGCTGGGATTTCAGTGGGTCCTGGGTTTCCCTTCCTGTTTGCTGCTCCCCAAGCACGACTCCTTCCAGAGCTGCTCTGGAAATTCACTGTCCCTGCCCTGTCAGAACTCTGCCTGTGTGAAGCTGGCACCTCAGAGGGGCACGGCAAAATCTCACCAGGAAATATTCTTTCACATTCAGGAAGATGCTCTCCCCATAACTTTTATTCTCACTCTTCCCTTTTCCAATTATTTCCCCTTGATGTTCTTCCTGCCCTGGATCAGAGGGGAAGCCTTGGAGGCAGGGGCCACGCCTTCTGCTCTGTGTTCTCACAGCAGCCAGCACAATGGGACACAGGGCTGCAAGGACACTGCTTGGTGCCACTGGCATTAGGGCCAAGAAGGATTAAAACCACTTTAACAAAAAAACCCCAAAAAACAACAAAAAAACAAACTCTGAACTGATGACATTGTCAGTACAGCAGCAAAAAAAATCTGCAAGGGACACAGAGGTGCAGCTGCTGTCCTTGGTGTGTTTTCCTTGGCATTTTGATCTCCCTCTGCTTATGGTTTTTATTAATTATCTTTTTCCTCTCTGCAGCATCAGGGTGGTTTTGCCTGTCTTTCCGTGTCTCCAGCCCCCGGGACACTGGTGTAGAAGTGTCTACTGATGGCACCTTGTGGCTAACCCAGAGAAGTGCTTGGGAATAGAGGATGAGGTAAGCCAGGAAAATAATCAAGGGAAGGAGAGCAAATCCCTCCTGCCACAGTGAGGGCTGCAAGAAATGGTGCAACTCTGCAGCCACTTCCTTGCCAAGGAGGGCACAAGGAGGGCACAACCTCTGCCTGCAGTCCCTCCGAGAGTCCTGGGATGCAAACAGGAGTCCTGGCCCTAAACCTGCTCCCAGCAGGAGGCAGGAGAAGGGGACAGGGGTGGCAAATCCACCAAATCCCCTGTGTGAGGGGCAGGAAGGGGCCAGGCTTGAGCTGCTGCCAAGAGAGAGCAGGGCCAGCTTTGCTGGGTCCTTGTCTGCAGAGGAGAAGGTCACAGAGCCCAGGGGTCACTGGTGTGCACTGGGCAGTGAAATCCTGACCTCCATCCACAGCAGCTCTTTCTGCAGCCCTTTCCAGGGACACTGCAGCCCTTTCCAGAGACACTGCAACCCTTTCCAGAGACACTGCAACCATTTCCAGAGACATTTCAGCCCTTTCCAGAGACGTTTCAGCCCTTTCCAGACCCAGCAGGTCCTGCTGGGATGAACCTGCTCTGCAGAGCTGATGGTGTTGGGGACACTCCAAAAGGCTGCTGCCCCCTGCTCTGGAGCTGTGCTGGAGTCCCTCCAACTCTCCCTACGATCCCAGGTGTGGGTGGCAGGTCCTAAATGTCCCCAGACTGGCCAGGCACGTGCAGGTTGGCAGTGGTGGCCGTGCCTTGGCGTGGTGTCACTGCGGGGAGGTGGCCAGGTCCCCTCCTTGCCCAGGACACCACCAGGGAGGCACAGGCACAGCTCAGCATGGCCCAGCACCAGCTCTGTGGGTACTGATGAAATCATCTCCCCCCACACACAGAATTCCCTGACAGGATCCCCACAGTGCTGGGGTTAAGAGGCAATAAAGGACATGGACCCAAACCTGCAACTAAAGGACATTTGGCACCAGGCAGCATCCTGTGAGATGGGTCCTGGGCAGGGAGCAACAAACCACAGGCACAGGGGGTCCCTAAGGCAGCCAAAGATCTCCTCAGAAATTCTGTGATCACATGAAGAAGGCAGGACTTTGAACATTAAGCAATAAATAAAGCAGTTTTAAAAGAGGGCTGCCTCTCATTCAATGTGTTTTCTCAGCTTTGGTTCAGTCCAGTCATTTATCTCAAGTACCCATCCTGCATGTATTTCTAGGTCTCACTCTGGTTTGTATTATTTTAAATATGTCATTATCAGAATTCCCAAAAGTTTTGAAGTTCTCTTAAGAGCTGGCCCCAAGTTTCTGCCCCCAACAATGTTCAGTATAAAGAAGAAGCAGACTTGGAAAGGAGAGCAGGAGTCCAAGATCCCCCAAGAGATCAGATCTGCATTCCAGAGACAGAAACACATAATTATGAGATATAAATAAAGTTCTCACTTTAGAGAAAAACCTCTATGATGGAAAACCAGGGAGGTTCATTTCAAGTGTGAAGGACTGGAAACAAATCATGCTACAGCTGGATATATGAAATCACCAAAGAATCTTTAAAAAATAAGAGATTTATCTGTATAGATCCTCAGAGGACTAACATCTGCAGACCTAATCACATATCATGTCAAATAAACAGCTCTACAAGCCTTACCTAAACACCCAGGGCAGAAGAAATTACCCTCACCGTCCTTCCAGGGGAAGGTGCATCCTTATTAAAAGGCAAATGAGTCTCTCAGCAATCAGTGTTTCCAAGCAGCAGGATAAAATCAGGAGAGAACCTCTCTGTGCCAGATCTCACCTGCAGCCCTATCAAGACTTTGTGCCCGTTTTTCATGGCCTGTACTCAGTAATTCTCACAGTCTGTGCACACAGGTTTTGCATACAACCATACAAAGCTCTCCTGTGAGGAATATTTTGTGCTTCCCAGTCCAGCAGAGATTGAAGTCTCCTCTTTTTCTGATAATACAAATACAAATAATACAAATACAAATAATAGCTCAAAGAAAAAAAACATGCTGTCATATGAAAAACAAGATTACAGACTTAAAGAGGAGGTTCAGCAGTAGCTGAAAAATTAGGGGTTTTTAGAAAACCTTTTTTTTTCCCTTTGCTATAAAAGCACCTTCTGCTATAAAATCACTCTTGCAACTTTAGTGTCATTTTTTGTTCTAACTCTCCTTAATCCTAGAAGAAAATTAACACCAGCAGGTAAAGAATAAAAGCCTCACATTAAGGACAACCCTTACTTGGAAAAGAAAGAAGAGTGAGACATTCAGTGAAGCCCACAAAAGCCTTCACTATTCCATATTACCTGGAAGATGATCAGATACCACTGTGATAAGCAGCCTTACAAAAACTTGGGGAAGGTTGATGGCTGAAATTGGAATAATTTCTTTTTTTTCTTTTTTTTTTTTCCCAAAGGAGATGTTTTACTGCTTTTTTGAAACAGCAAAGCTAAAGGCTTGTCTTTACCTTTCTGTGTAAATAACTTCCTTTCCCTGGGGTGTTCATCATCGGTTTGACCTTAAAATGCATGGCAGTGTTCTTAGCAATATTCAATCAATGGCAGGATTAAAGGTGAAATCAGTTACACAGAGGAAGCCTACTGCTGTTTCACCAGTGTGGTGGCTCTAATCTCCCTCTGAGAGACTAAAGATCATAACTGATTTACTTCTCCTCCCTGGGGAACAATTTTCTGTAGCCTGAAGCAATCAGGAAACAGACTGAATTGGCTTTAATACCCATCTGCCCTTGGGGGGGAGACTGGGAAAAGCGACCAGGTTGTTTCTTCTTCATACTTGTAATTAAATAAACTATGACAAATTTGACAGGCAGAATTTCTGGCAGTACCAGTTGTCTTCAAACTTCCTACTCTGTGTGTAATTGATATATAGCAGCTATTCCCAAGCAGTGCTGGAGACTATTTAAACATTAAAATCAGTGATCTTCACTCCATTCCATGATTTCACCTTTTGGCAACATACCTCTAATTTTCACACCTATCAGGACTATGGGACATGTTTAAGCACAAGGAAACAGGGCTTACTTTGATTTTTTGGGGTTTTTTTTTACCTTAACTGTGATCTTTCTGTTAGTTCCAGAATGCCAGGCACATAAATGAGACAAACAAATCGTAGTAGTGGTACCAGAGAGAGAAAATCTGGGAGCATGAAAGTATTTTCATATAGATTAATAACAAACTACACGTCACTAACACCTTAAGCAATAAACTTTTGTTAGTACTCGTTTTCTAAACAATGCCAGAGGCAAACAACACTAAAAACTATTTCCCTGAAAGACTTCCTGTGATTCAAAACATTTTCTAGAGTTGTCATGAAGAAATAATAATAATAATAATAATAATAATAATAATAATAATAATAATAATAATAATAATAATAATAATAATAATTTTATTATTATTATTATTTTTATTATTATTATTATTTATTAAAAGACACAAGGTTTTTCCTTGCATAGAAAGCACAGAAGAGATACCAGGGTTGGTGTAAGTACAGACATTTCAAATATGCTGATATCTGCCTTTCTCATCTGTATTCCCCAGCATGAGACAGGTTTAAATGCCCCACAGGGAAGGGAACTCCTGATTTTTCGTGTTACAGAGACACGTTTTTTCATGCAAGCTCAGCTGAGACAATTTAAAGCCACAGGCAATGCCGGTTTTTTTCATAATTATTTAATTAATTTTAGGCTTGTTCATATGCTACTACAGGAAAGCTGAAGAATTTGAGCAATCCATTGGTTTCTCTGTCCAGAGCTGTTGCCAGCTGAGGTCTAACATCCCAGCCTAGAATCCCAAAATGGGTTGGGTTGGAAGGGACCTTAAATCTCATCTCATTCCAGCCCCTGCCATGGGCAGGGACACCTCTCACTATCCCAGGGTGCTCCAAGCCCCATCCAGCCTGGCCTGGGACACTTCCAGGGATCCAGGGACAGCCTCAAGCTCAGGGCAACCTGAGCCCTCAGAGCTGAAAGGAATTGCTGCTGCACCTGCAAAGTGTTTCCAAAGCTCATCACAGCATTGCTCAGCCCTGTTCCACCACGGAAACACAGACATGCAAATACAGCAGGGGGCTTTGGAAAACTCACATGGATGTTTTTGCCCAGCTTGAGGTAACTCAGCCTCCCCACAACCTGGTCATGATACCTTGGAAGAAAAACCCACAGCAGCTGAGCCACACTCACCAAATTCAGCATCCCTGGAGAGCTTGCATATGGAAAGATTTTAATTTTCCATGAGGCTGCTGCTGAGAATCTGAATCATCTTTATCAATGTCAGAAGGCCTTAAAGAATTCCACCACTACACTTTGCTCCACCTGCTGCATCCAGGTGCTGTAGCAGGGAATGCAGGGGGGCTGTGATGACCAACTCTATAAAGCACATTTACAGGAATTAAGCAGTCACCCATCACAACAAACCCACCCAAGTCTGCTCACGGCTCTGAAGTTAGAATTGCTCTCTGTGAGGGTACACAGACTGCTGCTCCTAAATAGGTTAAAAAAAAATAATCAGTCAAAATGCAATTACAGACTCTCAACAGCAACTTACACAATTACCTGAATTTTTGTGCTACAACACAGGACAGATGCTGCAAAAGAATCTTTTGTACTTCTGTGGTGCCTGAAAAGCTGTGCAGACATCTGAGGGGCACCACTCCTGAGCCTGTAATTAATTCCCAGTGCTATTCTGCAGAGTTCTTCCCAGCAAGGAAATAAAGGAGCTTAAATAAAACAAACAGCAAACAGGAATTGAATGAGAAGCTAAACACATAAAGCCAAGCATCTGAAGGATTTTTATTTTGCCAAATTGATAGCAGGGAGAATTGGTGAATGCATTTCCGTGTTCAACTCTCTGCTTAGTTTTAATACTGTTCTTCAAAAGCAAATTATGATTTAGAACATGTCAAGTATTTAAATTGGGTATTGTTTCTTATTATTTGGTTAAAATAACATAAATATTTAGCTACAAGCACCTAAGACAGGTGAGTCATTTTCCTAAGAGCTAAACATTTACCTGTGTGGGATTAAGAGTGATACAAACAACCAAGAGTGACTGCTAAAAATCTACTTCATGCTGAGATTGCTGGTACAGTAAATGACGCTGCAGACAAAATCCATTTTGTCAGTTTTGTACTGAGATTTAAAGAATTCAAACATATCCCAAGACTTACAGTTAATTTTTGAAAAATGACTGTTAATATATAAAAAAGTGGAATTTTTAAAAAATCTTCCCATTCCCCCTATTTCTCCTCTGCACCTGCTTTTTATTGCAATAGCCACAGGCTGTAATAAGACAGCAGTGTGACTTCAAGCTCTGACACAAAGGAAGCTCTGTCTGAGCCAGTTACTCATCCCCATGACATGATAGCTCCCATTTCCTCCTCAGTGCTGCCTTCCCAGAGCAGTGACAGAGGCCACATTGCAGAACTGTCAAGATCCTAAAACCTGATTGCTAAATGTCAATTACCTCGATTAGGTTTCTTTAAAAAAAAAAAAAACCTACAAAAACAAAACACACACACACACACAAAAAAAAAAAAAAAAAGAGCAAAAAAGAGTGAGAGATGAGATGTGAACCAAAGATTTACCTGCTCTGCTCCAACTTGGTAAACTGGAACTCAAAAACTCAAACATATCTTGTCTGCCCACAGATCTGCTCTAAAAACAAAGCTGGTTCTCTTCACTAGGAAATCAAACACTTAAAATGAACTTTTCTGTCCTTTTAAACAGTGGTTTGAAAGTCATGGTTCTCTTTAAAGAATTATCCATAGGAGCAGATGTAAAGATATCCACAGGTATTCAAAATTTCCCAAGGAAGAAACAGCAACTCCATCTGAGGGAGAAATTTAAAATCAGTTTAAAGCTCAGCCAAATGAAGAGGCAGACAATGATGAGGCTGTTGGGTCTCTGAAACTCACAGGAACAGGAGATGGTCAACATTTAGAAATACAAAACACAAGATTTTTATCATAGAATCAGAAATTCAGCTTCCAGCCCAAGGTAGCTGTGCCATTGGATAAACAATTGTGGCATGTATTTCAAACAATAAATTCAGCTGTAACAATTGTTACAATTATACAGCACAGAGAGGACAAATTATCTTGTCTTTCACTTCAATTTGCCTCTCCTGACCCTCTATTTCCCCCTCTTCTTTTAATTAATCACCTTTACTTTTTGTCCCCCTCCTCCCTCTGTGCAACAGTGCCATGAATGAGCCAGAACTTTATACCCTTGCAAAAAGAAAAGGAACATTCATAATTTTTATTTAGCTCTGCTATGTGGCTCGTCACTGAACACAAAAAAATGAAATTAAAAAAAACCAAAGCAGTGTCTGGCTCTTCAACTGAGAATTATCTAATTATTTTTCCTTTAATTACATTTAAAATATTATTTTTAAGAGGCCTTGCAGCCACTCTATCACCACACAGCTCCAGCTGTGTGTCAGAAGGTGGCAGAACAACAGCTGGAGATTTCTGTACCCATTGCCAACCTGCCTCAGAGACAGCTCCAGCACAGAAAACCACCTGAGTGGATGTGGCTTGCTGGAAAAAATACACACAAACACTTGGACATCAGATCAAAATTTCTCCCATTCTCACAGATCCCCCAGGAAAGACACCTGGATATTGCAATATACTAAAGATAGCTCAGGCTGGGAAAATGTCCCGTTGATCTGATCAGGATCTTGCTGAGGAGCTGCTTTGGGGCTCCAAATCTCCACCCTTTGGAGCAGGAGTGTCAGAAATCTGGATCTGAATCCTGACCCTGGCACCCACAGTGACCTGACATCGAGGGTTGTGTGGATCAATCATTCTCTCACCTGGACTGCTGGAGTTATTCAGTGTAACAGAGATTTTTGTAAGGCTTGAACAAGGGAAAAATCATACAGAAGATAAGAATCAACAAAATTTATAGTTTTAAACTATACTCCTTTTAAACGATTTAAATTTTATATTTTTATTTATTATTTATTTATTATCCTTTTAAACCAAACCCCTCCCCTTTTCCTTCGGAAAAAAAAATGTCAAAAATAATGCCACAGTAACTTTTAAAGAGATACTCATGGAGCTGAATTTCAGGATTCATAGCTTCTCCATGGAGAGAACAAGTTTCTAAACTGCAGCTCTGTATTGTGGGGAAAAAAAAAGTTTCATTTCGCCATCCTTAAAATCTTGAAAACATCATTCAGTCCCTGCAATGGTGTGTCTCTATTTAAATGTAATTAATTAATCAAATTTGTAATTGAGGTTACAAAACCTCAGATATTTTCCCCAGTTCCCCCCAGCTTTGGCAGATAAAACAGGGAGATGAGAAAGCTGTGATGCTCTTTTTGCCCTTGTACCAAAGGTAAGGACCACCTGTGGATCTGAATTTCCCTTGCAAATCTGCAGGAGCTGCAGGACGGACACGGCCTGACGGATGAGCCATCACCTGGGACAACTGTCCCACTGATGGAGCCACCGGGTGCCCTGAGCTGGCATTTCCTCCCTCCCCAGCACCCTTCTGGCTGCAATCATCTCTCTCTGCAACTGAAACGCAGTTTTATTTCTCCTCTCTCATCCCCTCTCAGAAGAATGAGATAAAATACACTTTATGCAGAGATTTGTTTTGATCCTGGGTGTTGAATACTCTGGTGAGCAGTTCCAGGATCAGGGTGGTCTCAAAGAGGAGTTTGTGGCTCAGGACACACCAACAATGCTCAGAGAGGATGCTTCTCTCCAAAACACGCAGTGCTGCCCAGGAATATCATTTTAGTGGCAGGATTCCTCAGGGGTTCCCTGAGCAGCTTTGTTTGAAATGTCCCCTGGCATTCCCCAGTTCTCCCAGGGGTGGCTGGCTGAATTTTCCCTGGTGGGCACAGCAATCCAGGGGTGCTGCTGCCACTCTGCTCAGGTTTCTGCAGTGATTGCAGGAATTCCTCATCATCCCTCTCTCCTTGTCTTTATTTCCTTCTTTCACCAGAATATGGCAGCTGAAAATGGATCTGATATTTCATTTACTGCCCAAGTAAATGTTATTTTATTTAGTGCCCAAGCCTCGCTGTGTGAGTGCTTACACAGATCTGGCTCTTCTGTTGCCCCCATTAAGGTCAGATTTTCCTTTCTGCCATAAATTCCTTCACTTCCCTGCCCACCTTCTTTGCTGGGAAAGCAATTGGAAGTCTGGGGTGCTTTGGATTAATTATCTGGTCCTGTTTTGTCAGTATAGGCAAATTGGCCAGTGGGAAGGTGTGCAGAAAAATTGGAGTGAACTGGGGCAGAGAGATGGCAAGGGCTGATCCAAAGGGTCAAAAACCTGGATACAGCACTGCTTCCCTTTCCTCCCTGAGCAGATGTAGAACTATGGGCAAGAATGCCATAAAACAGCCAAATATAATTTAATAAAACTGGCTTCTACCATTGCCTATGTTTAATAGAGACATTAATTTAGCAAAGGTTTCTCTTGCTAATTCTCATCCGTTATTAGAAATATTCTCCTTATATTAGAAATATTCTCATTATATTAGACATAAGCAGGAGATTCTTTTGTTTGCTCCATTCGTGATAGTCAAATCTACCTGAGACTTCCACTCATTTAGGTCTAAATAAAATATTTTCTACTTAAAATATGATATATCACATAAACTAATTATGGAAAAGCTTTTAGGGGAGAGAAATAAAAGCATTTCTGGTGTTTTGAAATCACCTGATCTATATTTTGGTTAGTAAAGTGTTGTCAGTCAGCTTCTCTTCCACCTTTGTGAATAAATTAAATCTGTTCAAACCACGAGTCTGTGCTCTGCCAGACCCAAGCCCCAGTGTTTGCAAATACATATTTGACTGACAAGCCAATGAACAACATCCTCTTTCAAAAAAATGTCCTTGTACATTTATAAAAGAAAGAAGTATAGTTTACAGATTTTGGATTTATGAATTAAATGGGAGCTAGGAGCTATTTAAATAAAATCTCCATGGAAACTTGTATTTCACAAGATAAGCCTTTGAAAGAAAGGGGCAATGACAGCTTAAGAAGAGAAAATAATCCCAACAGATATAACCTCCTGTAAAAATTCTGCAAGAAAATAATGAATGAAAAATTCCACTCAGAAAGCTGAAGCTAACAGCTGTTCTCTGCAAATATTTTGCCAGAAATGAGTTCCTTTTAAAATAGACTGAAGCAGCAGCAGTTTGTGCACGTGGTGGGGTAGAAAACCCCAACCCAACCTGCAATAACCAAGTGAAAGTTGATTTTCTGCAGAGGTACAAATGTCCTTAGGATGCCACCTTGATTTTGGAAAGTCCTTTTTCAGAGCTGTACGAGCACATCTGAGGTAGCCAAAGAAAAAAGCTGAATTTTGGGGCTCTGAATTGCAGGAGCTGAACTGGGGGCCTTGACTATCAGATTCACCATTTTTCATGTTTTCAGAAACAATAACAATGATGATGACAGTGGTGGCTGCTGCTTTCTTCTCCTTTGAGAAAATTCGCTCTGTCCCGAAAATTTTCCTGCTTGCTGTATTCCCACGAGCAGTATCCAATATTCTGGAAGCTGTCCTCAGCTTTTTTGGCCAAGACCCAAAGCTCCAAAGACAGAATAAAAAGTTCACACTGTAGGAACTTAACTGCATTTCTGGTTTCCAGCACAGGACAGAGGAGTGTGAATGAAAAATAAACAGGGGAGAATTCATGGGACCCAAAGGGGGAACACAGCTCTTTAAGATGCTCTCAGTGCAAAAACGGGTATGAAAAAGTCCTAATTAATGGCAAGCCTTAATCCACAGTCCTAATTTTGTAATCAAATCACAGTCTGGGCATATAGGAGACCTACACACCTATTCAGAAATAAAGTATTTGCTTGTACCAGAATGAAAGTCTGAGAACATTATCACAGCCTAAAACATAACAAGAATCATTACATTGATGTTAAAAGTTAAATCTGGCTTTCCTGTTCAGGCAAATTTCCTAAATTACCCAAAATCCCAGATAAAAATTTTGCTCATGCTCACAATGCACACACTGACTTCTGGAGCCCTACAAATCACCAGTGTCAGGTATTTGAGGGAGCTGCTGATAATTATTTAAAGCTAAGTTATCACAAATACAATGGAGCAGCTCTGCAGCATTGCTAAAATTGTTACAGCACCACAGGGAGAGGATGATGTGGCTTTCAACCATTTCCTTGGAAAGGAGAAAGTGCAGCTCTTTGACTCATTTCTGCATAACCTTGTTTCATTCCTAGATGACCATAATATTAAGGAAGAAATTAAGTGTGAAAAAGTGCCAGAGAATTCCCCAAAACTTAGGTGACTGTTCCACATCAGACATGGTCCCCAAACAGTGAAATATGGTGGAATTATGAAAGGTAAATTGATTCCCTCTGAGGCTGCAGAGATTGATCAGATTTTCCACCAGACTTCTGAAAGAAAGAGAGTCACTCCCCACCACATTTTCCCCTGATTTCAATAGTTAAACCCCACTTAGCTCTGCTCTCACAGCTCATCACAGATGATGGCGAATTTCTCTCATCTTTTTCTTCTCTAAAGAGCAAAAAGCCACTGAGCTGTGGGCCAGAGTTAACAACTGACACCAGGATGAGACTGAAGGACTTCAAACATGGTATCTGTGAATGACACGTGATATCTTAATTATTACTGCCCTTTACCATAAACTAGAAATTACCACTGCAATTCTCTAATTGTTATCTGGTACTCTTTGGTCATTTTAGATCATTAGGAAATGTCCTCTTCCATTTCATCCAGCGAAATTCAAACAAGTCATGCTAGGCACCAATTTATTTTTTTTTCTAGAAGATGACAGCAAGCAGGTAAAATCACTGTTGTGGTTATGTTACTTTTCCTCCTGAAAGAACTCCTAGAATTCTTTCTGCGTTTTGGTCTTAACTTTTTTTTCCACCCTAGAATTGGTCTATAATAATATTTGAACCAGGAATTAATTCCCAAATAAAAACTGGATTCAGACCAGTTAAAAGTCAAGCTTTGATCTCAGAAGATCTCTTGATTAGTCACATGGGATTTTGGGTAGATTTTTATTGCTTTGCCACGGTCTGCAGGTTTGAATGTTGCTTTACAGGATGAGTATTTTCCAAAAGGGCTGGTTAGAGCTTTTTAATTTATGGATGTAGCTTCATTCCCAGACTCAGGTTCAGCACTTAAACTTTGGGCTTCTTGAGATCTCCTTAGGTGCTTTTATTGCCCCATTCCAGTTGCACTCAAATGCTTTAGAAACACCCATAAACTGAAACAAAGGCACTATTTTTTCTTTAATATTAGGAATACCCGGGGCAGATTTTATTTTTTTTTTCACCATGTCTATATGTATATGAGCCAAAGAGAGAGGCCAAGAAGAAACACTCAGGAAAATCCATTTACACACAGACAGGAGCCCAACCTGCCTCACTTCCAGAGCCCTGAAATCCCCACAGAGGATTCCCCATCACCTCCCATTTTATCAGCAGAGCTGTCCTGGGGGGAATGACCGAGCCAAGGGCTTGGAGAGTTAAGGCAGAGACTTAAAACTGGGCTTTGCACTGGGCTCAGTGCTCAGAGCAGGACACAGGACTGATGTGCTGATTCTGCTGAGTGAGGGGAGCTGATCCCTGCCTCTTGTGCTGGAGATTTTGGGATCTGTGGCCTCCCTGGGTGGTTGGGAGGTCAGGAATGAGTATTTTATAAATACATATTATGGTATTGGCTTTTTATAAATATTAAGTTGGATTGTATGTGTGGTTGAAATGATTTTTAAGATATAATTTTCTTTTGGAGCAACATAAGCTGATAAAGTGTGTTTGTAGTAAGTGAACTGCCTGCTTGGTTGGATGACACCCAGTGAAGACACTGCTACTGATACACCAACCACCTATAGAAATTGATGACCACAGCCCAAATTAAAACTAATACAGAAAATAAATTAAAACCACAGCCAAAAAACATGCATACTCTAAAAAAGCGGACTCAAAAAGTAGCCATGTAAACCAATTCTTAAAATATAGAAAATAGTTTCTAGAAAAGTTTGAAAGTGTATGATAAGTCTATGAATATACAACGAACTAATAGATTTAAGGAGTATTTCCAAAAACAACACGTGTACTCTTGGCTAAATGCCAAACACCCAACCTTTATAACCTTTTACTTTATTATTTGTCTCTTGGTATCTTTTATTAAACCTTTTAAAATCTACCAAAAAAATAAACCTCATTTTTCACAAGTAGGTCACCCTGGGCAGAGCTCTGTCAGAGTGAATGGGCACCTCTGGGAGCAATGGGAAGGGAAATTCACTGTCCTGGCTCTCTGCAGGGATCTGCAGCAGCCTGGGGTTCCAACAGAGCTCAGGGCTCTGCCCCACCTTAACCTCACATTTACCTCTCTGAAGTTTTCAGCACAGCCTGGCTTAGTGCAGCCTCAGCCCTGCCAAATTAGATTTAGCATCAGGGCAGCCAAGAAATCCTGCTGCAGATGGGTGGCACAGTGGAGACAGCAAATTCATGTAGCTCATGAGTTTCTGGCTCTTTGTCTTCATTTATTTCACCAATTCTCCCATTCCCTTCACACTTGAGAGAAATGTGATTGTGCAGATTGGCTGAGCCAATCTGAGACCTACTGGTCCTGTATCCCAAAATCCCTGTTCCTACTCTCTGTCACATCAGCCCCCATCATCTGTGCTGGTTATTATGCTCACGTTCAGAAAACAGTTCATGCAGTACCCCCTGCCTTTGGTGCATTGCTTCTGTGCCAAGGCAGCCCCTCTGGGTCAGTAGGTGCCAGGACTGCAGGGCTGCAAGCACAGAATAAAAATCGAGACCTCTTACATGGAGGCTGGGAGTTTAAACAGTGCCTGTGCCCTCAGAAAATGCATCAGTGTGAGCTGGGGAGGGCTCAGCCTAAGAAAGGACTGACCCACTTCAGGACGTTTCCCTTAGGCTGGAGCAGCTCTGGGAAATAGGACAGCGAGCACAGGGATCAATAGCAGCCCAGAGCTGCAGTGAGGCCATTAGGATCAGCCCATCCATCAGGCTTCCAGGAGCTCTCCCCATCCCTGGCAGTAGCCTGGGGCTTGGCTGAGGCAGAACCTGGCACCACCCCAGCTCCTGCCTGGCCTGCTCAGAAAAGGCAGCTCTTGGCACAAGTTTCCAAGGCCAGCTCTGAGGGTTTTCAGCCCTTGCTCCTGGGATCTTGCTTTAGGATCAGCATCCTACAGCAAAACATAGCCCCAAAATACTCAAAGATCAGCACAGGACTGTAGTTCTTCTGTCCTTTTTAGCAAAGGAATTGTGTAGGGGGCTCCTGGTGTAGAGGAGGCAACTTTTTCTTTTTAGGGGGAACTGGAGAAGAACTGGTTTGAGTTCAGCACCTTCAGGTATGATTGCTCAATCACATTAGGATTTTGAATACTCCCTTGTGGCAAAGCTGCAAACAGTTCAGAAAGGAGCCCTGTAGGAAGTCATCCCCTGCCCAAATGGCATTTGATTCTCCCAGGTGATGCATTACTCAGTTTCATCTGTTGGGACTCTCAGGAGCATCTCTGGTGACTTTGGGTGTGATGTGACATCAGACAGTCTTTCCCTCAGAGCTGCACTTCCTCAGCAGTTTTGGGGAGCCTTTCCATTCCTGGGCTTGTTTAAGTGTGTGCTCACACTCCTTGTGGGGCAGGGTGTGACCTGCACTGCCTGCACTGTTGTTTCCAGGTTAACATGAATAAATACAGGTTTATTCTCCCATGGATGGTGACCTTTTTCATGGGCAGTGGCTTTAAATAATGCAGGTAATGAAGAATCTGTTCTGTACTGATTTATTTCATTGATCTTCACTAATAAAGAAGTGCAGTGCTTGATGGGCATTTCTCACTTCAAGGCTTAGGTATGATCTACTCCAAAGCAGTGGGCAGATAGGGAAATATCACAGAGAATGGGGTTTTTTTGGTTTGTTTTAGAGGGAGATGATACCAGAAATATAATCTATAACACTGTATTTGTAATAAGACTTACAGCTAAAAAAAAAAACCCAAACAAATAAAAAAACCAAAACAAACAAACAAACAAAGCACCTAAGCACACACATTTTTAATGCTAACTATTAAGGCGAGCAAAATAATTGTACCGGTGCTACCCAAACTTTTACAAATTGCATGTGACCAGTTTTCTTCTTGCTCAGAATGCTGAAACACAGCAGGACAGGAGCAGCAAAGAAAGGCAGGCACACATGTGCTGTCTTCTAGAAGACTGTTCCCAGGGAAATCCACAGAGTTAGAGATTCTTGCAAAGTCAGAGTTCAGAATAAAGTAGGAAGACTGTGCTCATCAGAACAACAATTTGTATTTGTGCAAATCATAAGCCAGGGGTGAGGTGGGGGGAAGATAAATAGGTTAATCTGTTGTAAACTGATTTTGACCCTGAAGGTGATCACAGGTACACAGCATTACGGCACTTTAAACTGTTTTATGCAAAGCTTAAAAAAGACCCAGCAACAAACAAAGCTTTTTTTGTGTTTGCTAAACAAAGCATGAAAGAATAGTGACAAAAGTAGGAGGAGCCGAGTTTGTCCGGACAAAGGCAGGAGGAGGAGCCCTCATGCAATGGAAATGCAGTTCAGTGCTCCTGGATTGAAATGCTCATCCTTTAAAGCCCCAGGGCTGGGAGATCACAGGGCTGAAAGTCCATCAAAGAGCACTTCTCTGCATTGATCCAGTCTGCAGCGGAAGGCTGGTGGGGGTCTGCTCTTCTCTATGAGGCTGCCTCCGAAGATAATCAGCTTTTCTTCTTGGGAATTGGGGGATCCCAAACATCAATAAAGTGTTATTGCAAGTAAAACATCAGTCTAACCTGCCGAGGCCTGAGCGTGTGTGTGTCTCTTTTATGGTGTTGCATTGCTGGGTTGTTGGGATTTTTTTTTTTAGATAAATAAATAAATAAATAAATAAATAAAACCCCCAGTAAATAACATCACGGGAGGGAAAATATTTTACCTTGAAAGTATTATCTTAATGCCTGGGCTGTTCTTTCCAACAGCAGAATCTCCTGCCGAGGTCTTTAATGCAGCCTGACAAACTTTTCCTGGGTTTGTCTGGATGCTCAAGCAGCACAGCAGCACCTGACCTACAAAGAAAAATTTTTGAAAGTTTAAAAATCATTGTGTCCTTCAGTTAAGTTTGCATGTCCTTTAGTTAAAACACTAGGGTTTAGGTTAAATCACTTGAGGTGTGAGGAAAGGGGAATTGGGAGCCTGGGGAATGTTTAGCACTGACCACAGGGACAGACTCAGGCCACCTTATCTGGAGCTGCCAGGAGATCAGAGATGGGGACGGGGGGAGCCTGAGCTCCCTCTCACTGCTCTGGGTCTGCTTTGTTCAAATTCCAGACAGAGAATTCGTATTTTAGAGGGCTGGACATGCATAAAGCAGGAGTGGGAGGGAGATCAGGCAATCCAGCACTCTGATGTAACCAGAGCCTGAAGTCATTAATCAACCATTCCTTTGACACTGAGAAATGTTGGGATATTTCATTTATTCAAGGGAAGAGGTGTTGAGCAAACAAGCTTTTCCACCCCAGCACGTGTAACACCACTTGATAAAACTTAGGAATATTTCAACACCATTAAACAGCTGCGTTTGAGTAACATAAATCAGCTGCCTGAATAAATCTCAGTGCCCTGGAGATCCTGGCAATTACAAAATCTATGATATCCTGGTGCTTGAAACTATTTCAGGTGACCACAACCACTGCAGAGAAATGTGATGAGAATTCCCTCTGATCACTGTGGGTATAACAGAGGGGAGAAAGAGCAGCAACTCGTTGCTCACAAATAATCAAATTCATGATTTTTGGGGTGAGAAAGAGTGGCAAAGGATGTGATTTCTTCCAGAACCCTTGGCTCTGGTGTTGGAATGGTGTCACTGGGATTAGCAGGCCACCAATCTCGGGGCTTTGGCAATCAGGCACACACAAAGTACTTTCACTGAGCACATCTCAACCAAATTCTGTGTGAGCTAACAAATCCCTGCTATGTTAGTTCTGAAAAATGAATAGGACAGATCAGAGCAATTTCTTGCTCTCAAAATCCAGTTGTTGATCATTTCCCTTTCACTTAGCTCCCCTCCTTCCCCGCAAAGAAAATCACCCTACTGAGAGTTAGAAAAGAGTTTCTCTTTCTGTTATATACACACAGCCTAGCTCTTAAATGCTTTTGAAGAATAGTATTTGTTGAAGATTTTCTTCTCCTGCACAGGTAGAGAGTAATTAGTCAATATTATTAATTATTTTTATGACCCAAATATCTACAGCCTTCAGAAAGTTTACAGATCTAATCAGTGTGTATAGAGTAGAAAACAGCTTCTGCCTCAGACTGGCAATCTGTGCTTTCTTTTGCTGAGGGAATTTTAAAAGTAGAATTTTGCCATGCAAATAACACTGATTTATGTAGTGAGGACACAATCCCTTATGCAGCAGTGGCAACCTAAATTGGAAAATTAAAAAAAAAAAAAAATCTTTGTTGTGTGTAAACATATCCAGGCAGGAAATCATGCTCCACATGACAATTTTATGGAAAAGGTTCCTGCTCATCAGCCTGCCCCCGAGCATCTCTGCCACACCATCTGCCAAAGGTCACCACCCCTCAGCCCCAGCAGCACCACTCGCACGTTTGCCTCCAAAGATGCTCCAGCCAGAACAAACCAGGTTTCCTGGGAGGGTTTAAACACTCCCAGGCTTGGTTAAGCTAAAGCTGACCTGGAGGTGCTGCTGTGAGCAGCTCTGCTGGTGAATCAGGGCAGTGGTGATCTCTGCAAAGTTCAAAATGCCTGGGAGCATCTCGTCCTGGAGACACCACTCTGAGCCCTAATTAAAGCACAGATGTGGGTAGGTTTCCCTAAAACAGAGATACCTGCAGAGCCAGGTGAGGCCGCAGGAAAGCCAAGGCAGGAGAAGATTCTTTCCCATTATTTTCCCCCGGGACCGTTTTCTCCGGGCAGTTCTGGAGCCATCAGGGCAGGACAGGTGAGCACAGATGGTCCTGCTGCCCTTGTGGGGAGGGTGAGCCAAGGACCTGGCTCGAAGACAATAGCAGAGCTCCGGGAGGAGCTGGGGGTGAGAAAAGGCGGGCAGGATATGGGAAAGGCTCTGATGAAAGTCTTAGAACAGTGGTTAATGAAGGCAAGGCTGAGACAAGAATTTTAACTTCCCACCAATCATTGCAATGAAAGCAAGGTGTTACAGGGTGAAAGCACGAACAGAAACTGCTCTCCAAGGGTTCGAAGTAGCAAGAAATGCTGAAGAAAGTGCAAAACAACCCCAATGACTGCTCTGAAGGACTGACAATGTCCAATGGAGTGAGCTCAGTTTGGCAGAGATCTCAGTGTGAATGAATGTGCTCGTATACAAAAGTGCTTACAGGTGTCAGGAGGCAGCAATAAACACAGAGATGTTTGACAGTCCTGCACAAAAAGAAACTTCTTCGATGGGACAAACCAAACCAAGGCACAGGAAAAACGGTTCCCAACTAAAAGAGCTGCTTGAGCTCTCGTTGTACAATTATCACTGCCAGGGATGTATTTGGAGCAGCAGCACACTCTCCTTTTGTTTAGCACAGTGCTGCAGTTGGGATTCCTGCAGGAATTTCCCTTCTTGCCTAAAGCTGCAAAGGGAACCTGCTGCATCTGGAACCAGAAAAAAAAAAAACAACCCTCAGCCGAGGCCATCCCTCCCAGGAGTGTATTCGGCTCATTACACCTTGCACCAAATTCACCATTTATAGAACAGAACCTGTTGTGTGTTCAGCACCTGTGACCAACAGTCCTGTCAAAGTCTTGCAGCAATGCTCTGGAAAGAGGCTGAGGAACCACATCATCCATAGTTTTGGAGGTTTCTTGCAGCAATTTTCCCATTTTCTGGCTCACTGTGACAGTAAGTGGGGGCTCCATGGTTCAGTTCCATGACTGGGGAGGGCAGGAGCTCATCATTTCTCAAAACAGGCCTGGCAGGCTCGGACTCCAACAAAAAATTAACTGCACTGAGCTTTGCATCAGGCTGCTGCCATCCAGCCTCACATTTTCTGTGAGGGAGCAATTCCCAGCCGTGAGCAACACAAAGGAGCCAAGAACACACAGTAGCTACAGGGAAGGAAAAAAATGAAGTGATTTTCCCATTTAAATGCAAGCAAAAGTGAAAGTACCATGTATTTTTCTAAAGCAAAACTGGATTTTGGGCAGCTAAATCAAAGCTGCCGTGCCACAATGGGGCAGAAACAGGTGCACTGCTGTACTTTTATTACTTCAAATGATGTTATGGGGTTTAGTTATAAGCAAGGACAGGCCCAAACTTTGGAAGTTTAACCTCTGGCTGAGCATGCAGGCAGCATCCCCTCTCCTTTGCACCACTTTAGATATTCATGAAGCCTGCGGTGTGAAGTACTTTTCATTTTTGCCATGCTTGGTAAATTAGCCAGCAGGCAGGGAGCAGACAATAATAGCAGATTCCTCCTCGATTGCTGGGTTTGATTTGCTGCATCTCTCAGTGTTTTGATCATTTGGACTGGAGATAAGTCGCACACACAATTTGGGGGCTGGCAAAGTGGGATTTAATAAGTCTCCTGTAAAACACAGCGTGTATGCAAACAGCCCAGAGGATTAGACCCCGCTTGCTTAGTTTAGGACTTGGTGCAGCCAACCTGAATAATCAAATGGAGGAACAAAAGTTGTGAATCCCCTCAATGCTCTGCTTCATTAGGATCTCCTTACAAAAAAAGAAAATGGGGCTCATCTGATCAGCCAGATTTTATGGCATCTGATTAGACCACCATTTTCTCAGCAGGTCCCCTTTCTTTAAACTGTTGACTATGGATGGCCTGCTGAATAGGATGAACTTTGGACTGCTAAATTGCAGCATTATGGTTATTTAGTGTAATTTATGAAAAAGAGAGAAGTCATGATCACCTACTTCATATTGCTAATGATATCTCCATTTATCAGAACAGCTATGAGTTTGGATCATCATTTTTGCCTCACAGTAACAGAACACTGTCCAATTAGATAAAAAAAAAATTCAAATGTGGGCTGTATGAATACTAAATTAAGATTTAATAATCCTTACATAATCATTTATTACTGTTGACTCTGCTGCCTTGCATTAAGTTCCACATAATCTCAGCAGGTTTGCTTCAAAGTTTCCTATTCATTCCGTATTTCCTATTTGCATTTTACAGTGAGTAATCCAAGAAGAAAAACAAAGGGGGAAAAAAATCTGAACTTGATTTTTCTGCTCTGCAATGTTTAATCTAAACAGCAATTAAACCCATAACAAATTACAAAGATGCTGTGAGAATTAAATGAGGGTGATTTCAGCGTGAAAGTGCCCTTACCCTGGATGAAAAGAGACTTCCAATTACAGAAATTATCACTTTGTCTTTTTTTCCCCCAACAAACAAGACAGCCAAACACTTTCCTTAGAGGCAAATTTCTAAATTGCTGATTATTACAGGTAATGATCTATTCACTGTGTCAGCTTCCCAACCTTGCTTAGGAGCTGGAGTTATGCAAGGTAACAATGAGCCATCAGGGAGGAGAGGAACAGCAGCAGTGGGTGATGCTGCTGGGCAGAAGCCAAATCCTCAGGCATGGCAGGGGCAGAGGACACAAGGACTGAGCCTCTGTCCTGCCTCACATCCACACAAACCCCTGGATGATCTCACCTCCAGCCCACTCGCAGATAACTGTGGATTTCCAGCTGTGTAAGGGCTGAGCAGCTCTGTCCTGGTGGCTGACCCCTGCCCTGCTGTGGTCACTTCCACCCTGCCCCCATGGCCCAGGTGGCCACAAACACCCAGCCTTCAGCCCAAACAGGTAAATGGACTGCAAGGAGTTTGGGTAGACCAACCCCTGCACACCCCCATGGGCAGAGCATCCTGTGTGATCATCACAGCTCAGCCTGGAGCAGCTCTGCCCAGAGCCTAATTCTGATTCCAGCCTCAGGAAACACAGTGTTCTTGCCACTGCTTAATAAATGGCCATGGGAAGGCTGTTCTGGAAGGCCTAGGAGCTAAATGCACAGTGATCATTCCAGCACCACTTCTGGACTGGCAGTGCAAACATGTCTGGTTTGAGTCTCCACTTGGGAACTGTGAGTCTGCTCATGCACTTCTTCAGAAAGAAGGATCTACTTTGCCAGCTTCTACCTGCATGGCTGGTGTGGTGCCTGCTGTGCAGAACTTTCTGCTAGCCCAATTCAGATTCAGCATCCTCCACCAAGTGAAGTTTTTACATGGATACTTCCCCAGAGTCAGCAGGAGCTCTTTGCTCTCTAGAATATTTTATTAGCACGCTGACCGTTTCTGCAAGAGAACAGTGGGGCTTCCTGTGGGTCAGAGTTCATACTTGCTGTCACTTGAAATCGCTGAGAAATTCTCTAAATTTTTGGATTTTGATTATTAGAATCAAACAGCAGCAAATACTGGGAAAGATGAACAGAAAAGGCAGCACCAAGCGAGGCAATGTCTCTCTACCCTACCCCACAACACAGCACCTCAGAGACAATTTATGGCAGTGGACCAAGACCTCGAACATCTGAGAACCTCTACTTATTTCCTATCCACAACTGCAACTTCTCAGCCATCCAAGGAAAGCATTACTCCCAGGAAAAAACTTCCTCTCACATTTGCTACACTTTGGCTCCATGAAGCCATTATTTGTTAACCAACTGTGAAATTATCATCACAGCTCCAGCTACACAGAATAGTCTTGAGTTTAGTACCCAAGAGAGGCCTGAACTTGTCCTCCTTTTAGCAGGTAAATAGACAGAAATCAAGGACAACTCTCGGGCAAGACGAGCAGGCAGCACACAAACCTTCTCAACTTCTGCACATGGCAGGAAATAGGGCTCAGAAAAGCTCTCCAGGCCTCCTGGCCTCCCATTATTTGTGTGCTGTTGTTAAAACACCAGCATTGCCCTGAGTAAAGCATAGAGAAAATGGTGAGAAACATTTTCTAAAGGCCTTCTGTTGAACCTTCTCTTGGGGTTGGTGGAAGAAACCTTCCCTCTCTGGAATTGCCTCCTTGTGCTGCACAGCTGGAGCCCTCAACAAGCCCAGCAAGCCTCCAAGGGATCTCTGCACAGGCACGATGGTCCTGGTGGACAGCACAAATCTGAGGGTGAAAAACAAGGTTTGGAGCTGGTTCATTCTCTGGGTGTAATCACCCTCAGCACATAAAGCTGGGGGAGAAGGAGGAAGGGAAGACATTCTGAGTTTGTCTTTCCAAGGCATTGTTACATGTCATGGAGCCCTGCCTTCCTGGAACACTTGCCTGCCACGGGAGGCAGTGGATGACTTCCCTGGTTTGCTTTGCTTTACACACAACTTTTCCTTTAGTTATTAAACTGTTTTTATCTCAACCCATGGGCTGTGTAGCAGTGGAAAGGGGTTTTAACCCTTTAAATGTGGCAGAAATAAGATGCACAGTTACATGGTCATCTTTCATGATAGAAAGAAAGAGCCAAGTTTATTCAGAAACACACTTGGTTTTATAGCATGACTGCAACTCCAAGAGTAGAGAAAAGGTGATTGGTTCAGAGAAAAGACACCCCATTGCCAGGGCCTGGGCACACACCACAACAGGGGTTCTATCTTTGTTATTAATTCCTTTTTATTCTGACCAAATGATCACCCTGGGAGAAATTCTCCCTAGCCTTGAGCTGGCTCAGCTTACCGGCTGGGAACAGAGCTGAGAAGCTCCAGCCTGGAATATTTTTCAGGCTGTAATTTTCTTGCTTTCTCAATATGTGTCCCACAGGGTTGTTCCACCACCACCCTTCCAACCCTTTCCCCATCCCACCAGGGGACAGTGGCCAGTGGGGCTGAGTGGTCAGCAGGGGTTAAACCACACCAGCAGGACTGGGTTTTTCAGGAGCCAGGTTAAATGAGAGCGTGATTGTTCCTGGGAAACTTCTGCTGCTGTAGGAATCCCAACAGTCCCACCAAACAAACAAATACAAGCAGCACCTTTTGGGCAGCTCTCACCTCCACACACACAGTATTCCCCACAGAACAGAGAAAAAGTACTTAGAGATGATCCTTGCTCCTGAAATAGATTTTGAGTTGTATCATTTTTATTCTGTTGCTAAATTCGTGATTGTCTTTTTAAAAGCAGCTTTCAAAAATGTCTTGGATACGTTTCAGTGAGACTTCTTTTCACCCTTATGGAAAAATGCAATGTGTATTCTAACAATTATTACACCTTTATTCTGTGCATCAACTCTGTTTCTAAATGTCTGAACTGACAGCATGTCTGGTCACATGAGTCCAGTTGACAAATTTGGCTAACGGTAACGCTTTAGGACAAAATTATGAAAAAAATGACAAATTAGCAATGGCACCTAATCAATAAATGACACAATATGGAATCCATGAAGCTGATAATGCAACCTCACAATTCTCTCATTTCATAAAATAAATTACCAGAGCTAAACATGTGCTAGATGATGTCTCATTTCCAGTTAGATTTCCCCCAACTAATAATAAATTTATCTGTAATTATATAGATTATAGTCCCAAAATGATCAGCAACACACAAATTTCAGAACCTGGCTACTTTTAACCCTAAACCAGCCATGAATAAGTGGTTTCCTCAGTGCTGTTGCCTTGAGACACCCTTTGACACAATACAGTGTGCTTCAGGAAAAGTTCCCAGCTGGAATATCACCACTACACCAAGTAAAAACCAGGAAACAGAGTGACAAATGAGTTTGCCTTTGCTAGAGGAACTTCATAACTTCCCCTCTTCATCTAGAAAAATACCACCACAGTTCTTGGAAGAACTCTCTAAATATTTCAAGATTTAACGATCTTCCACATCAATTTTCTGTTGTTGCAGCCAAACGTTATTTTACTTGAACATAACACAGTAATACTGTAGGGTCTGAAATTATTTACCTTTATTCTTACAAGCAGCCTTGCTGATTTATCTAACTTCTGCAGGCTGGCATTTCCCCTGATGTGGTTTGCTCGAGAAAACCAATTCTTAAAAAAATTCCTGAAGAAAATTTGTTTCATGATTTTGAAATTGCTACAGAGCAAGCTGAGTTCAACACAGCAGAGAAATTACATTCAGGCATCCTCTTTCTGCTATTTTCGGGTAATTCAGAGCAAATCTGGACACAAGGAGCTCAAATCAGCCCTGTCCATCACACACTGAGGGAAAGGTGCTTTGTCCATTTTCTTATCTGGAGAGGTGCTGAACCAACTCCAGCAGGGGGGCAGCAACTGGAGGGCTCCAAAAGAAATTCCCTGAATAGTTTTAAAAAGCAGTTTGCAAAAATCAAGCAGCCCAGTGGAAATGTCCAACACAGCAGATCAGAAGCGTGGATAAACCAGATTTTAAAGGTACAAAGGCCAGGCTGGAGTGGCTCTGAGAAACCTGGGCTGGTGGAGGTGTCCCTGCTCAGGGCTGGATGCTTTTAATGTCTCTTCCAACCCTGAAAATGGAACTAAGAACTCGTGTAGCTCACACCATTCATTATTTCCAAGAAATTAGAGGGAGTTCTGTCTGGTTTGTCCCCTCCCAGGCTGTTCTCCTCCTTTGGAGATTGCAGCCATCACCTCCCATCTCTGGAAGGAGAAAGAAGGAACCAAGTTTTTGGCTCTCACAGCAATTCAGAGCTGTCATCTCTCTGTTTTCTTGTGGGAATCAGCCCATCATTTGCATGGAAGTTCACCCAGATGGATGAAAAGCAATGACAAGAGCAGAGTCCTATATTGCCAACAGACATTAGTGTTGATTTTGGTGAAGAATTTAAAACTTTTCTGAATACAGTAGTAATGAATACAAGTCTATTTTTCAATGTATTTAAAGGGGGAGAGGAAGCCGTTTATTTGAGGAAAATAGCATTTTTTACTATGGGAAAAGGACTTGACAAAATAAATAAATTTAATTTATTTCTTCAGAAGCTGTGTAAACCCTGAGACACTTTGAAAATAGAGCAGTCCTCTAAAAACTAAATATTTAATATCCTGAAAAAGTAAAAAAAAAATATGTTAAATCACTTAGCCAAGACAGACTTATTTTCAGCAAGGACTGTGCTTAACCCCAATACCGAAAATTTTTATGCATATTTCTGTCTTTACTGTACTCATATCCCAAATTAACAGAAAAAAGACACAGAAAATAAACAGGTGACTGAAAGATACTCCTCTGCTTGTCTGGAAAAACTGGCCAACACACACATTGATATATTTTTATTTAAATCCCTTTTTTCTCTTACAAGTGCCCCTGAAGCAGAGGATCACACATTGCCCAGCCACACCTACAGACAGCATTTCACTGCTTTCAATCTCTGCTACACCAAAACACTTCACGCCACATTCCTTGCTCACAGCCACTCTCCTCTTGCACTGGCAACTTGCAAGAGTTAATCCAGTTAAAAAAAAAAAAAAAAAAAAAAAAAAAAAAAAAAAAAAAGAAAAAGATAATTCTGGAAGAAAAATCTTAGTCAGCAGCATCAGATTCTTAATCCAGGTGGCCAAAAGAGTTTCAGCCCCGCTCCATAACAGAAGGCAGCACCTTTGGCTGCAGATTTAGCAGGAAACTGTAACCCAAGGTCTCTGGGCACTGCCATGGCACGAGCATTAAGCCCATAAAATAGCATCTATAATTAACAAAATGCCAGCCAAGCACTTGGCAGGAAGATTTCATTCCTTCATGCTTGGGCTCATACTGCCCAACATGTGCAATGATCTCCAAGTTAAGTAGCTGTCGTGTGTTCTGGGTCAATTTACACACATCTCTGCACAGGACCTAAAAAATTAAAAATATATCAAACTTCTTTCGATGTACTACCACAAGAAAAGAGAAAAGAAAAGAAAAGAAAAGAAAAGAGAAAAGAAAATATTAAGTGCATTACAAAAATGCCAATTCAGTACGTGCCAATCCAAATGCAAAGGAAAATCTTCGTCCTTGGCAGAGATAGGTAAAAACTTTGCCCAAAGTCACCATGAAAAATGAGATGTTACAAATACCTCAGTGCTAAATACTCTGTAGAATATTTCAGTTTTGCCCATATTCTCCTCTTCCAGCAATCCAAATTGTTACTCTCCGAACAGTTACATGTTTGTTTATGACTGGGAGAAAACAGATTTTACATATGATTCCAGATCCTTGGAAAATCTAAAATCTGAAATCTCGAAGCAGTTGCTTTCCAAGCCTCTGGAGCAGATATCTGCAGGCCAGCATCCAGAACAATGGGAGGTGCAGAATATACCCCTAATCTGTATTCATTACAGTGAAACGTGCCTCTATCACCCCCTGCCACCTTAATGAAGGGTTAATTTAAACATCTAATTGGGAGCGAAAAGCACTGATGATATGAAGTGGTCTGACTGGAAGTCAGCCTGCTCAGACACAAAATACCTGCTAAAAGTGATGGGCTCATGATGAATCCTCATCTCCTGATGGTGCTCGATGATTTAAAGCTCTGCTAAAATAAGTCACCTCCACCCTGTTTGCGACCCATAAACACTTTTTGAAAGGCCAGCGTAGTTGCAGAACGTCAAAGATAAGAAATTAAGGCAAAAACTGGGGGAGTGTGGGGAGGGAAGCCAAATGTTATTTGAATCAGATATGACTGATCCTCTAGAAATGGATTAAAACACTTGTAAAAGTCCTAAATATACTGCTGGATATCAGGCAGGACAACCACACTGATCAAAAAACTGACCCCACATTTCAACAGGTTAAAATTTTCAGTTGATCTTAAAAATAAGCTCTTTTCCACCTTTAGTAGTATTTGCGCACACTGGGTCCTTTGCTCATCTATCTAGTGCCGTGCTACAATCAGAGTTGCAGCCTTTGCTTCCACACAACCCCATCATCCTTTTCCACATCACTTTTAGAAGTTTTGCTCCTTATTTTTCACTGCTCGCACCAATCTTACAGCTCGGCCAGTTCCGGCAATCAGCTCGTTTTTGAGAGGTCCCGTTCTGCTTTTCTCCTGCCTGTGCACGAGAAATTTCGTTTTTTAACTCTGGTACAGCAGGAGGCATCGCTGTGTAGGGACAATGTCCCCCTCCAAGGAAGCGAACTTTGCACAAGTCTAGGCTGCCTAAGAGATTTTCTGATGCGGTTCAGGGCAAAATTACCCCGATCAGCGCTAATACAACCCTCAGCATCTCTCTTTTTCTGTATACCCAGTCATATGCATATTTTCATATACCCAGCCATATGTTTACTCATCCTGGCTAGAGGGTGAATATGAATATGAATATTTCCTCTTTTCCAGTGGGGAAAGCTGTCGGAGATTGTTGTTGGATGTTTTCTGCTTATCACAGGGCGGATGAAAGCGAGCAGCCCGTGCTCCACCCCAGGGTGGAAGGAGCGGAGGAATGCTGTCCCCGCCCAGCAGCCACACCGGGATGTGTGTGGCTCCTTTCGGCTCCTTTCTGGGCGACTTCACAGCTCAGGGTACCACCGCCTCCCGCTGCTGATGGCCCCGATAGCATCAACGCCGAGCACGGCCGAAGATGGCTTTAGGGCTCCGTAATGGGTTTGTCACACCTGCAGGTCACAGGTTTGTCACCTCCCCCGGGCTGCTGGTGTGGGACAGCAGCGCCGATGGTCCGGTTCCACTCCGTGGGCTGGGATTGTACAGCCAGAGTGGATTGTAAATGTGCAATTAATGTGGAATCATTCTCAAAACCTGAGTTTCGCCAGCCGGCGGAAATTAATCACTCTGCTTGCTCATTAGTAGCCCCTGGAACTCCCCAATGCAGCCCTCGGGGGCTCTGGGTGGGAAATGGGTACCCCAGCCATGAGCAAGGCAGCCGCTGAGCCCCTCACTCTTTATGACAACTTAAATCCCCTTTTTCCCTCTGCAATCCCCTCCAGCAGCAGGACACTCTCCCTCCTGCCCGGACAGGGTGTGGAGGGCTGGGAGCAGCGCCCTGCAGCCACGGATCCCCCCAGCCCCTTCCCTTAAACATCCATCAGCTGTCCCGACCCCATCACCACATCCCGCCCCAAATCCTGCGAGCGGCCACGTTCAGGTCCAGGTGGTGACTGAGCCCGGCTTGTGCATATCAGGGTGAGACTTCAGCACCTTCCTGTTGGATCCCAGAAATCTGGAGTTTTTGAGCTTTCTGTGCTTCCAGGCACAGACCCCCTGGAAAACACTGCTCTGGAGCTGAAACCTTGGAGAAGGCTTGGAAATATAAATAATAAGTTAGAAATCACAAACGTGCTGTGGGTTAGATGTGTGTATTTTCACTGGGTGATGGGTTTTAAATTTGAGGTTTTTATAGAACAGTGGTGGTTATGAGACAAGATGGAGAATTTTGGGTGGTGTCTTTCTTTGTTCGTCTTCTCTTCCTTCTTCAGAGAACTCAGGCAGTGACCTTTGGTTGGTCAGTCAATGTCAGTCTAAGGGTGGTGGGAATCTATTATTGGGTCAAAAGGATAAATAATGTAGGTATTAAACTTTTATTGGTTTGTTTGGCTTTAGAAGGCCTTGAAGCAGGCTCAGCTGTGGCCATTTTTCCTACTTTTAGCAAGAAGCTAGAGGTGCTATCATGCTTTCTGTAATTTCTGATAAGATATAATAAACTTCCAAGCCCGAACACAAGAATCGTCTCAATCGCGTTTCTATTAATCCTGGCACTGAGGAAAAACAGACGAGACCGATGATAAACCACTAATGAGTGCTGCGAAACCCAGCACACACCCCCACACCCGGCACGGACACAGGAGCCTGGAAAATCCTCTGCTCCGGGGGCTGCGCTGGGGACACGGCTGGGGGGACAAGGCTCCTCACTGCCCTCGGGAATTCCCAGGAGTACCTCCGGCCCAAATCTGCTAGTCCTTAAAACTGGAATTACCAAACTAACTGCTTGAAAAGCACTCCACAGAGTTTAGGAGCACTAAGGTTGTGTCCTGCGCCGCTCAAGATGACAATTTTGTGTTCTTGTGACTTCGCAACAAGCAGGAATTAAATCAGATCTGCACCCAATTCTTTTTTATAGCACACGTTCTAAAAACTGGCATTCTGTGCCATTTAGGGCTTGGAAAAGTTGCTGTAAATCCCCGATGCACAATTCCCACTGGATTCAGCCGCGGAAGCTCCAGAGATGCTTCCTTCAAGTGCTATGTAAATATCCCGGGCTGGGAGCAATAAAGCAGCTCTAATGATGGGTTATGCTAATGAGCCAAGCTGTGAATTGCAGCAGTTCCGCAGCACATCTCTGCTGCAGCTCAGCTTTAGGCAACAGGTGAAAAAAAAAAAAAAGCAGGAAAAGCAGGCGGATTGCACTGAGGGAATGCCATGAGGGTTATGAGCTGGATCTATCGCTTGGCATCACTAAGAAGCGTCGCACGTACTCAGTATTTATCAATTAATTGTAATTATTCATCGCTTAAACTGTCACAGCATAATAACACCTTCATAATTTTCATTAAAATACCTACATTTCATTTTCTGCAGAAACGTCGTTGTTTGGAGGATGTAAAAACGGGAAAAAAAATACAAACTCAACTTGAACGATTTTTCGAAGCCAAGTGGGGTTAATTTATTGTGCAACATAATAAACAATGCTGCTCCAGTTCAACTTTGTGGTTCAAGGTGAAGATTTTTTTAAGATGAACTTTTAAATTACATAAATCAGCTCAGGGATACCTCAAGGGGGAAAAAAACAGACAAACAAACAAAAAAACTTGTAGAAAGAGAAATCAATTGAGTTATTGTCTTCTAGGTGGGGGGGGGAAACCCAAACACAAACCAAGATAGTCTGTCACAGAAGATTAATAAAAATGAATTTATCAGAAGTTGTTTAGTAAAGTGCTAAGCTAAGTCACCTTCTGTACACCCTGTCTTTGTGCAGTCGGGCTCTGATATTTTGTCTGCATGATCTGTAATTCTATGCACAATATCTGTAAATCCATGCAAAATTACCCATTTCTAATCACCGGGGATCTCCCATCGTTGCCCAAGTATGCTGCGGGACTGCAAGGACGCTGGGCACCAGGGAGCACAGGGATTTGGGGCCATTCCCGGCTGGAATGCGGCGTGGGGAAGCATTAGGATGTGTTAAGATGTGAATGCAGATGCAGGATGCCACCCCCTGCCCTGCCACTGATGGGGCACTCTGGCAACCCCGAGCCCGACTCGGTGATAATCACAGCCTTGAGCATTTGCTGCCCCTCCTGGGAGTTGCCATTTTACCCCAAAAATGCAGAAAATTCACCAAAGGGGGTGAAATGCAGCGAGCCCATGAGTTCTGGTATGAGCCCAGCTCATACTGCGACTGAGCTTTTCTGTGCCATGAACCACGATGTCCAGAAGCTGTTATGGGATCGAAAAACTCTTTGAAAACTTTAAAAAGCGGAGGTCTCAATTTTCTCCAACAACAAAAAGCAAAGCTCTTTCTTGCCCACTTTTCATTCCCCTACCCTGTAGCTCTTATTGCTCACTGGGACACTGGCAAAGCTTCTTCATGTGAATAACTGACAAAACCACTTTTTACCCCTCCAAATATCAGTAAACAACTGGAATAGCATGAGCTTTACTGCTCTGAGGGAAAATAAATTCAGTTTAAGAAAAAACCCTCACTTCAATAACATTTTTTTAAATTTAAATTTTTAATAACAGCATACTTTAAGGCACCCTTTCCCCCTTCTTTCCCGAAACAACTTACAGCTGTAATTCTCACATGTAAAAGGCACTTTTCGCGATTTTGCAGAGCTATTCCTGCTGGCACTGCAGCTCTAATCCTGCCACACCGGCGGCCCTTGGAAGTGAAACCTACAGCAAATTTTGATTTCAGCCACACCTTTGTAAAACTAGTTTTTCCATGCCAAAACATATAACAGAGATCAAAATCTTCGCCATGAGTGCCAGAAGCAACAAATCTTTCACAAGTGATAACCGCTGGGTAGGCTGCCAGCTGCGACCCAGGTAAAGCTGTTTTACTAAACATCGTGCATGTGAGAATATTGCATTTCAGTTCCACCACACGGGCTTAGGGAAACCCTAAACAACACAAAAATCTGTATTCCCCGCCAATGAACATCAGTGCAGCAGCTGACCTTCCCCTGGCAACCTTTTCCAGGCAAATCCCCACTCCAAAGCAGCTCCAAATACGGCCGGGACAGGATGGGGAGATAAGCACCCGATCCTGCATTCCTCCCACACCCACAGCTCCCAGCCAGAGGGCGGATAAAGAGCAGGAGCTCATGTTTGAAACTCCCCAAATTGTGCTGCTAACTGATTCAATCACGGCGTTTAAGACTTTTTCAGGATGGAGGCTGAGGAGATGTTGGATATTTGTGGTGCATTCAGCAATCGGTTTGCAGAAATATCTGCTTGACTCCAAAGCAGACACAGAGAGCAAATCCAGTCCCTGTGCTCACAAAGGCTCCGTTCACTTTATTTTAAAGTCACTTTGCAGACTCTCAGCTTCAACCTCGATGCCAACAAGCCGGCAGCCATTCATGTGGTATTTTATCTTATGCAAAGAAAATAGGTTTGGAAGTGCAAGCCGTTCACTCAGAGAGCACAACAGAAAGGCACAGAATTTAACCAGGAGGGTTTTTGGTAGGATGCTGTACGGGAGGGTCACATAGAATGAAAAGGCTGAATAAATCCCATGGCCAATTACATGGTCACTGAATCATGAAAAGGCCAGGCTCCTGGAATTTTGCAGCTGCTAGTAGATTCAACGGATGCATCAAACCAGCAGCAAGCTCAGCTACAAGTTACCCCACCACAGAATTGATCTGAAACAAAACGAACTTAGAGCAAATCCCCATAATGCAGAAATTTTTGAGGGAACACTGATAGACTTCCCATTATCTTTCCTCGTCTTTAGTATACTTTACTACAAAACACATAAATTTCCTTCTCTATTTAATGAAAAATATTAAAAACTTCGTATAGGTTTTATTTTTAGTGAAATTAAGCTGAATACCTGGGTGTGGTTATTTATTAGGAGCAGGAAAAGCATCTTTAAATTAAGTTTGACTCTCCCCGGATAAGCTGTGGCAGCCTGCACTGGGGAAAAATGAAAAACAAGTACATGACTGTTTACTGTCCCCTGCCAGAGTGACAAAGCCATATGAGACAGGAAGATTGCCAGCCCAGAGTATCTGAAACCATGATTATTTTAAGCCAGTATGCAGTGACCAAGGAGCTGGCATGGAAACTCTTCCCTTCCTAAGGCCAGGAGCCCTTAGCAGAGGTGTAAGGAGAAAATTGGGAGGAATTCCCTCCAGGGCTGCTGGAGCTCCACCATCAGCACAAGGAAATGCTGCAGACAGGGCCCATTGGGAAAATTCCATTCCAAACAGTGGCAGAGCATCACTCTGAGGCCAGGGATCATCACTGGCTCTGCCCCTGCCTGACTGGGGGCCCCTGGACCTTTTTCCTTTTGTCGCTGAGTTGCACTGATTCCTTTGCAAAGTGTTCTGAGATCTCACAGGGGAAAAAAAAAAAAAAAACCCACCCAAAATTAAGAATCACCATCAAACCACAAGTTCTCTCCTAGTATAGCACTCCCAGGCTTCCAAGACATTGAGGAACACACCTGATCAGGGATGTTTCAATCAGAGAAAATGAATTATTTTACAAATGAACGTGAAGGACAGACATGAAACGCTGATCTCCACTTCTTCCAACACAAGATTCTTCTCTACAGCTCACAGGTGTTTTATCCAGTCCTGCTTAAACATCTGAAAACTCCTGGAGAAATCATTGCACATTTGCCTTTTATTTTACTGACATTAAATCCTCCAACTTTTCCTGGTTGTGTCACAGGCCATCACCCAGCAGAACAATTTTTTCTTTTTGCATCCTTCAGGTGCTGTGCAGATTTCTTACTCCCTTCAGTGGTCACCCACAGTCCTTCATACATCCACCCTTGTACCACCTCTTTATATGTTTCTTAAGAATGTCTTTTAAATCTCTTAAGTGATTTGTTTTTAGCTGAGGTCTCAGTTTTCTCCATCTGCTCTCTGTGGGTGACAAGTTGGTTCAGACACACCTGGGAAGGCTGCACCAACATCCTGCCCACCTTCCCTTCCCCTGATTAATTCTCCTTCATTAAAAAAGCACAGACCCACCCTGTGCATCTGTCCAGTGCCTCTGCCACAGCCTGGACATCTGAGAGATTCTTTAAGAGCAAATGACAAATGATTCATGGATTGTGAAATCTGCCATCTTCTCCACCTGCCAGCAGGGACAGAAATCCACAGGTCCCAATGATCTCAGATGTGCATGGACATTTCTAGATGCTCTAAATTCTCATGATAAAAGCACTTCTCCTGCCTGCTGGCTCTCAAGTGACCTCAGCCTGTCCTGCAATACTCAGTCACCAGAATCCTCAGCACCAGGGAGTTTTCTCTTTCCCTCTTGCCTCAGGAGTCTCTAAATGTTGAGGGTACTCAAGGCCACTGAAATAGAAATGTTGTTAAACCTTTAATAGCTGATCCTCCCCACGAATACTCCAGTCTGAAGATGACTCATTGGGTCCAGGGAAGGAGAATTTGCTCAGACAGGTGTCTCAGGAGAAAATATTGTTATTTTAGGATTAGTCAGATTTTACCTGAAAGCTATTACTAAATTCCCTCGTCAGACTAAGTTTAACAATGACTATGGACAATGTTATTAAACAGTGAGGCTATGGCAGCAGCATTTGTGGGATAACATGCAGACTTGATGGTATCGATTTTTTTTTCTCTATTACTTGACCCAATAATTATTAAACTAGTTTTTGTGCCCTACACTTCAGGAAAAATTATTGCAGGGATACAAGGGAATAAAGGGGGGATGCATTGACTGCACATTGGATACAATCCTGATATACACCTGGATATTTTTAAATACTTCTGTACTTTAAGGTCAGAAGGCACCGTTATGATCCTTCACCCTAAACCCTCGAGGCACAGCCAAGACTATTAAATTTTACCCAGCAGTTCTTGGGGAGGAGAGAATTATTCTCTCCTACTGCATAAGTGAACTCTACCGAGCCCAACAGCTTTGTTATTCATACTCCAAGGCAAGCAGCACTACCACAATTTGAGTGATGAGATAAATAATAATGCAGCCAACCAGAATGGGAGACAAACTAGAAAAATCCTCATCGAAATTCAGCAGATCTGGGCTAGCTCCCTCTCAAAGCTCCCCCATCCATCCTCCCCTTCACACAGAGATTTTAGGGACAAATGCCAGTAGATCTCTATTGTTCCTGCTCATTCATTAGCTACAACTGCTTTTGCTGCTGTGCTCACACTTCAAGGTAAGGATAAGATTCTGGCTACATTGTGCATGATGAAAAAGTAACTATGAGACACAGAAAATGTAGATTATTTTGAATACAAAGTAACATTGCAATGTTTCCTTCACAGTTTCAGTAGTCCTCAGAAGTGAAACATACATGTTCCAAGGTGATAAACTCCCTTTCATCCCATTAGCTTTGGACTTTCCCTTTCCATCTCCATTAGTATCATTCTCCTTTTTTACATCTTGCCCCCTTCACTAAATGGACTCAGAAAAACCCCTCCTGGTACTATTTGTCACTATGCCATTTCCTATACCTGCAATTCCCATGCCTGCAGCCAGCGAATATTTGTGATTAAATCATAAAAGCCTGGTTTTAAATCGCTGCCCTGTCCCTAGTCCCCCTTCCCACATGCACCAGTGCAGCTCATGAGCTGCCTTCTAAGGCTTCAAAGGGGAGCAGAGGGTCTCAGTTTAGCTGGAACAATGCATTTCACAGAGCCACAGCTTTCACTTACCTCCCATGCTGGGGGTTACTATTTGCTTTCCCACACTTCCCTTTGGGCTGCTCCAGCCTTTGGAGCTGGAATTAAGGCAGGCAGGCACAAACTGTGGTTAAACCTGCTTAGATACATGAATGTGACCATCAAAATCGCACCTAAAACTTCAGAAGCTGGAGAAAACAAGTCCTGTTCCCCTGAAAAGCTCCCAAAATTAAGCACATCGAAATTAAAAGTGCTCAGGGGTTATCTTTACAACAAATTTTGCGATGCAGTTTACTGAAGTCACCTGCTCTACATTTGCAAGTGGGTTTTTTCTCATTAATTAGTCAAGGTAAACCCAAATCCTCTCCCTCACACCTGAGCTGCTCAGGCCTTGGCTTAGAACCCTGGGGTTTTTATGACTTTCTTATCTCCCTGACAATAAAATTCTGTCCTGCTTGTTTTTTCTCTCCCCAGTCCTTCTGTGGGCAAGCCAGTCTCAAAACCCATGGCTGCCAGGGGTTCTTATTAGGAGCTGCTCAGGGAATTCTCCCATGGATTGACAACAACCTCAGGCATCACAATTTGGAAACCCACCAAGGTGACCCCGAGGCTGCTTCTCATCAAGGACCACATTCAGCCACTTCCTTGTCACAAATCAAGCAGAGAATTTGGTGCTGGAACAACACAGCACTTTAGAGACAGTTAATTTGTCCTTATTTCAGCATCACATTGTCCTTCCTCTGGTTCCCATCCTGATTCAGGATCTCTGGCTCCACTTAACCATGCCTTACCCATAAGTGGAGGTAGACAAAACACAGATACAGATACAGACAAAAGCACATTTGCGTCTTTGCTCTGAAGATGAAGCAGATGAAGCACCAAAGGTCTGCCAGTGCCTTTGTAACCTCACTCCTGGAGAGTATTCCTCTTTATTCCTCCCTCCTTTCCTTGCAGTCCTACCTGACCCAACTCTGGCAGTATCCTCATATCTTGTCAGCAACAACAAAATTCTGGTGTGAAGCTGTTAGAAACTCTAACCTGATAGAAGCTAGAGGTGAGTGGTTCTGCTTGAGAAGAAGGGGTGGAACCTCAGTGTGAGGAGAAATGAACCTTCTCGAGGTTGTGTGGATCAAAACATACACTGGGGTTTTTTCACCAGGCTGGCATTCTGACCTGTGAAAATGTTTTCACCCCCCAAAAAGACAGGATGTAGGGTCAGTCCTGCCCGGGGTGTGGAGGTTGTGTTCACAGCCAGTTTCTGAGCCTTGGCAGGACCGAGGAGGGAGGTGCAGCCAAGCAGAACCTGAGCCCAGGCACAGGACTGCAAAACCTCATCAAATACTTGTTCAGTTCAATTTAGGCTAGCCTAAATTCTAGTCCTCTCAAATGATTGTGGGAAAAGTTTCGTGTAACAGGAGGCCCAAAGGATGTGGCAGATTTTGGCAGCTCCCAGCTCCTCTGTGCAGCTCACAAGCCTGTCCTGTCATTAACTGGCCTGTCTGTCACTGAAAACAAAATAACTCCAGGGCACAGATGGACAGCCCTGTGCTAGAGGCCAAAATAATCGTGTTTCCTACTCCAGAACCTCCAGGAGATCTGTCAATGCCGCCACAGCTGAAACTCTTCAATAATCTTTTTGGTTTACTGCTGTCTAAATAAAAATAAAAATAAAAAAAACCCTCAAAAGAGTCCTTATTACCTTTAACAATTAATCCAAGGTTATTCATCCCTGCTTACACAAGACTTTCAAATCAAAGCATTTGTTCATGGCTAGAATTGATACAAGCAAGGTCTGAAATCTAGAGAGAAGAGCAGAAGAGTTATTGCAGAAGGAAGCAAAATACTTTCAAGGGGTTGATCTCCTTACTTTGGTATAGTTTTTAAAAAGTTTATTACAATATTCCATGCTCTGCACGAAATTATCCAAGTTGGGAAAACTTCAGGGGCTCCTAGGACAGAGAACACAGGCAGGGCTAATCCTTCCTGCAGCCACTCACACAGCCCTGCTGAATGCCTGGAAAACTGCACAGAATTACCTGCATTCAAATGTCTGCCAGTCTGTATATTCAGCTCCTTTACTTCCTTTAACTTCAGGGCCATGACACTTAATTCAGTTACTATCCCAGCTCTGGTATGCTCATAAAAAATTCACACCTGTTTCACAAATGTTCACCTGTTTAACAGACTCGAGTTTAAAGGAAATGAAGTTTTTGCTTCATTATGGAAGTATAACATGCTTTTTGAAAGGAATTCCTACTATGACATTTGCTGTTTATAGGCTGTAAAAGCAAAACTGCCCAGTGAATTGAAAGGGGGGGGGGGGGGGGGAAGGAGGGGGGTGGAAATAAAAGAGAGGGAAAAAGAATTACTTAGACTAAAGTATCTTTCCTTAACCTTGTGGAAGAGAATCTTCTCTGACTTGGCAGCACAGTATGATGAAAATGAAATCAATGCCAAGTGTCTTATCCTGAACTCTGAATGGGCAAAGTTCCCATTGACTTTCAAGATTTGTTCCCCTGCAAATGGCATTCAGGAGCAGTCGTTACCTGCACCTAAGGCACGTCCACCACCATGCTCTGTCTCTCCCCTTTGTGTCGAGTGGATGTATAGAATTTTTGAAATCAGCACAGCAAGCTGTGAATGATGCATGAAATGAATAAGCTGAGCCTGGTACAAAGGGGAAATCCTGAAGGCTTGCTGCAATCACTGCTCTACTATTTCCTATGGCCTGCATAGAAAAGATGCATAATATTCTCCACAGAGACAAAGAAAAAAGCTCACCGAGGCCAGAAGTCTCAATCAGAAGCCCCAGAAGAGATAAATGACAGCAGCTCACAAGTTTTTAACGTTGCTTAATTTCCCTCTTATTGCTAAGCTGTTGCCTGGCTCTCTCATCTCAGCCCTGGGTGCACGTGGAATATCCACACAGGGATGGGGGCTCTGAGAGCCCAGCTCACTTTGCATTTCTTTGGAGGCAGCCCAGTTTATGCAGGAGTTTGTGTTTCACACCTCAGCCCATCAGCCAGGGGAGTTTGCACCAATCCCCCAGCACGGGATGGCCAAAGCATGGAAAAAGGTGGAAAAGGTGCAGATTTTTCCACAGGATCGACGGGATGTGTTAAAACCCCATAACTTCTTCCTCATGTGGACTTGAATCAGAGATTTCACTAATACCAGCACAAGTATTTTCAAACCACACTCAGATTGATTAGTCTTAATTTGATGTATTGCTGAATAAATATAAATATATTATAGTTGAACCGAGCAACAGCAATAAACATGAGCATCCTGAGCACAACACTGAGGTACAGAATTATTTCTTTTCATCAAGGAGGTGTAAATACATCTTTATATGGATGTGCTGTGACCTCCCCCAGTTCTCTTGCTCTCTCATGCACATTTGCTCAAGTGCTTTGCAATCTCCCCTGCTGCCCTAAGAAGGTAGAGATATTTCAGACACTGGAAAACTGAGGTTTAATAGGGATACTGAGCTTCTGAGGATGCCTCTGGAAGAAGCAAATCTAAAATCCTGTTTGCTTGACTAGCAACACAAAGAAGCTGGCTGTGAATGGTATTCACAGCAAAGAATAATTAATTCCTCATCCCGAGGATGTTCTGTTGGGAAAAAGTCACTGTGTTGCACTGATTGTTGTGTCCAGTGGCATCAATTAAAAGTTGTGATAGGGAAGTAGGTGGAAAACTATTCTGGAATCTACAGTGACCACTAAATTACCCCATGCAAACACATCTGCAAGGATGGCTATCCACAACTTCCTTGAGAAATCATAAAAGAAATGGATTCAAATTTTCTCTCTTTCTTATTACAGTGTTTTGTCAGAATTTAGTGATGAAATTTACCATAGAAATAATCTGAATCTGGAGCATGAGAATAAACTGGATGTGACTACAAGAAATCAAGGATCAAGGCCTGTGTAAGTGGAGAAGAAGCCATATCAAGCTTCTCACTTTTGCAGGCACTGGAAATATTCAGCAACATTCCATCTGAACATCACCCAGCTTCAGATTTCAGGTGTTCTCATTCCCAGGAAATCATCCTTCCCCTTAACACTGGAGGATAGTTAGACAAGTTCCTATCTTCCTCATAATGTTCCTGAGAAGTATCTTTGTTAGTCCCATGTTTGACATGGGACAGCTAAAAAGATAATTTGTGAATGTTTTCACGAAGTGCCTATGCTAATGCTTTTCCTGAATTTATTTATCATCTCTTCTTGTAGCAAAGAAACTGTAGAAATACAAAAATGTATGGTTTAACATGTATTCTTAAAATACCCACAATCAGTTTCCTCTGCTAATTATTTTATTTTACTGTTTCAAAAATTTAATTTGAAGTATTTTAACTTACCAACTTTTGTTGCAATAAATTAACTCTGAAGCTCTTTGGCATAGGAAGGGACCATGAAAATGCAACCCAATACACGGGGTTTTGAAAAACCAACAGCACCAAGTGTTGTCTTTCACTAAAAAACATATTAAAACAAAAGCCTAAATATTGTCATTGCACTTTAATGCCAGCATCAACCTCTCCAGAGCTAGTGCTCTGTCATTATAAAGGGTGCACTTGCATTTATCCTGGATGTTGTAGAATAAGGCTGGAGTTGTTTCACTTGTGCAAAGAGTTGCTGATGATGGTGCACAGGCAACAACCCAGCACTTCATGGTTTGGAGTTTTACCTGGTCTCCCTGTGAATGTTAAAGGCTCCATTCTGAGCTCTCCCACACCAGCAGGAGGAGGAAATCCTGCCTGGGCAGTGCTCAAAACGGCATTTAGATTTAATTCATGCAGGAGAGATGTCAAGGGCCAGATACTCTGCAAATTTAAAAATGGAGCTCAGCACAAGTAAAACAAACCTTCATCAGTTCTAAAGAGAACATATTTCTGCATTTGGTCAGGAGGAAAATTTCCTGGACCCAAGCAAAGGATGTAACAGTGCTCTTTGGGAGGGGGAAAAAAATTGTCTTCCAGGCAATGTGTCCCTCTATGCTGTTGGTTCTCTAATTAAATCACTCCTGTTGAGGGAAGAAGAGGCTGTATCTGTATTTGTACTTAAGGCTGGGTTCCACGGGTCTGTCCCAGCCCAGTCTGTGCACCTGTTCACAACCCTTCTCACAAGCTCTGACCTCAGTTTATGAACTTTGGGATAAAGTTTAGCCCCAGGAAGCCGAAAACTGCATTGGGAGTTTTACCTGGACATCTCAAAACCAGTAAATCAGGAAAAGCAGCCCTAAGCCAAACCACAGATGGGAGCTTCCAGAAGGAACAAGGCAGAGACATTTATACAGAGACCTTTTTCTGTGACTCCTCAGGAACTTGCTTAGGCCCTGACTCATGGTAAACAAGGATAACTTGAGCTTAAAAATACTGCAAATTTTGAAAAACAGCATTTCTCCCCTTTCATGGCAGAGAATCCACTTCCACAAAACTCAGATGTAAAGAACACCTATTTATAATGATGCAGCTGCAGTTTGACTCTGAAGGCTCCAAGTACAATTCCAGTGCTGGCAGCTGCTCAGGAACCCTGGCTTTTGTCAGACCTGCTCCTGCACACCTGCCCGGGAAGGTGGAGGGAGAATTGTTTTAGGGAATGGGAATTTCACTCTTCCCCACTGAGAGCACTGCCAGTTCTGGGGAGCACTGGGGACCAGTTTGACTCCCAGCTGAGATGAACTCGGTCCTGCTGCTGCCCTGCTTGCCTGTATCCTGTGCTCTATTAACACCACTGGTGCTACCACCTTCTCTCAGACCTCCAGGTTATTTATGGATCTGCTTCTCCTCAAGGGCTAGAAGTCATGTTACCAGCTGCTGTCCTCTACCTGAAGGACAGCAGCACCACAGGCTTGCCAGATTTCACCAGAAATCCTACCAAAGAATCGAACTGTGGGTGTGAAACACGCTGGGCTCTCATTCACAGAGTGGTCACCCCCAGCCCATCCCGGGGGCAGTGGTGGTGCCAGGGCTTTGCCGCACTGACCAGAGGGCGGCCCCAGCCCCGGGAGGGAGCAGCGTGCGGGGCTCCCCGATGTGGGATGTGCTCCGGGACCTGTCCCTTCCCCGGGTGGCCAGGAGCCCCGCCAGCGAACCGGGCTCCGGGGGATGTTTGCAGAGCATCCTCGCACCTTGGGAGAGCCCGACGAGAGAGAGCCCTGCCCGAGCCTGGCCGTGCCGGCCGGAGGGGCAGGCAGGAGCCGCTGCCGGAGCATCCCCGCTGCGGGAAGAGAACGCGGATGCTGAGACCCGGGCAGCCAAGGGCCACAAAGTGTCCCCGAAGCTGCTGTCGGGAGGGGTGGCAGAGCAGGTTCCCGTCCCCAAACCCCAGCAGCGCCCTCACCTTCCCTCTGCTCCTGTCCCAAGGCAAACAGCGGAGGGGCAGCGGGAGCAGGCGAAGCTCCATGCGGGGAATGGGATGGGATGCGCTGCGGAGCAGCGAGCTCGGAGCCCGGGGACACACGTGGGGACCCGGCCCGAGCAGGGCTCGGAGGGAGGGAAGGAGAAGCGATCCCAGCTCCGCCGGCATCCCCGGGACTCCGCGGAGGCTGCTCCACAGCGCAGCCACGAGTAATGCACATCCCTAAACAACAACAACAAAAAAATTAACCAAAAAATATTTTAAAAGGCGAGGAAAGGAAAGAAAAGTTGTCCAGACGCAAAGCACTCGTCAAGCATATTGAAAAGATTGAATTATTTATTTTCTCTGGGGACTCCTGTAACCATTCATTATTAATGGAGCCTAATTAAGAGCTCCCCAACGGGTTTTACTTTTGTAAATATTTTAGATGACCGGGCGTTTCTAGGCAAATCTTCCTGACAAGAAAAAAAAAAAAAAAAAAAGGAAATAAAAAGCACAACAAGCCGAGACAGAGATGTAATTCCCTTCGCTCCCCGTCGGCCGAGGGAAAGCAGCCGAGCGGAGAGGCAACAAGTGGCCGCGGCTCGCAGAACGACAGCGACGCTTCCCCGGCCAGGCTCCCACTTCACTTTAAAAGAAAAACCAAATCCAAGGAGCGCATTCTCCCTTCTCCCGCCCCCCAAAACACAGCCGGGTTCGGCAGCCAGAGAAGCGCAGCCGAAAAGCGCTGGCAGTCCCGGAGCGGCGGAGGGGCCGCGATGCTGCGGGGGAGCCCCGGGATGGGATCCGCACAAACCGCCCGGACACCGCCGACGTGCTTGATAGAAAATTTATTGATCTCTCTTCGTTGGGAAGAAGGAAGCAAACGAGGACTAGGAACAGGGAAGGAGTATTTCGAATACTTTTTTTTTGCCTTTTTTTTTTTTTTTTTTGTGGGAAGGAATCCGGTAACAAAACTAAAACGTTTTTTCATCCGATATGTCAAAACATGGTTCACAGTAAAATTCACAAACCCATTTACATAAGTTTACAGTTTAAGAAAAACCAAGACACACAACTTACTATAAATAAAAGAAATGCGTTTGCGACCCGCACACAGCTCTGCTCTCTCCCACCTCCCCCTTTTCAAGGAATAAAACCTCAAAATTAAAAAGTCGTGAAAACTACAAATTGTGGCTAGAAACCAAGAGAGGGTCGGTAACAAAACACTTAATAAACCACAGCTATTATGTGAACAACCGAGTTTAAAAACAAAAGCCCGCGGTTTTTATGTCATTGCAACGCTAGAAATCAAACTGGAAGATGCAAGATTTAAAAAAAAAAAACAAGAACTTTTAAGCGAATGAAACAGTGCCCAACCTAGCCGAAACCAGGAAAGGAGTTGCCGTGGTTTGAAAACTTCACAGCGGCTTCTAGGAGGCAGGAGTTGTGCTCTATTAAAATAACAACTTGCTCAAATATCTCTTGTACAAAAAAAAAAAAAAAAAAAAAAAAAGACACAACTAACAGATTTCCTTTTTAAAATTTCTCCAGAGTTAGTATTGAGTCTGCTAAGCCGAGCAACACTGCCGTACGTCCCGGTGTAGTCAGGGAGCGGTGCTGGGGTTAGGGATTAAGACGGGGGGAGCCGTCCGGAGCAGCCAAGTTTATATGTGAGTTAGTGGTACGGTACCATTCACGGCAGTCCCGGCACTCTGGTAGTGCTGGTGCACGCTGTGTAACCTGCTGCCCTGCAGGGCCGAAGGGTCTGTGGCATCCCCCCCGGGGGGCAGGTACATGCTGATCATATCCCGCAGGTCTCCCAGGCAGGCCCTCTGCGAGTGGGAAGTGATGGCCGGAGGCGGCGAGCTGGGCTCGGATTTCACCACGGAGCCCATGGAGCCCAGGCTCATGGCCGTGGAGGGCTGCTGGCCGTAGGCGGCGGGGGACATGCTGTAGGTGGAGGCGGCGTTCATGTAGGTCTGGGCCGTGGACATCATGGGGCTGTACTGCAGGCCCGTCATGTCGTAGCGGTGCATCTGCTGCAGCTGCGGGCTGTTCATGCCCGGGTGCTGGCTGTAGCCCAGCTGGTCTTGCATCAGTGAGTAAGCCCCGTTGGTCCAGCCGTTCATGTGGGCATAAGTGTCAATCCTCTGCCCCACCCCGACCGGGCTGCTCACCGCGTTGCCCCCCCCCGGGGCCAGCAGATTGCCGGGCAGCGAGTATTTGTCCTTTTTCAGCAAGGTCTTGGTCTTCCTCCGGGGCCGGTATTTGTAATCCGGATACTCCTTCATGTGCACGGCCCGCAGCCGCTTGGCCTCGTCGATGAAGGGTCGCTTCTCGGCGTCGCTGAGCAGCTTCCAGTCGGCTCCGAGGCGCTTGCTGATCTCCGAGTTGTGCATCTTGGGGTTCTCCTGAGCCATCTTCCGCCGCTGCCCCCGCGACCACACCATGAAAGCGTTCATGGGGCGCTTCACCCGGTCCTGGTCCGAGCCCGCTCCCGCTCCGTTGCCGGCCCCGCCACCTCCGCCGCCTTTGCCGGTGCTGCCCGGAGCGGGGTTACCCCCGGTGCTGCCCGGCGTGGGCTGCGGCGCCTTAATCTCCGTCTCCAGCATACTGTACATGGCCGGGGCCGGCAAAAGGTGCGCCAGGGCGGCGGGCAGGCGGGCACCGAGCACGGAGAGGAAGTTCGAAATAAAAAAAAAAAAAAACAAAAAACAAAAACCTGTCTGGGCGGCTGCGGCGAAAGAAGGAGGAAGTTTCTGTGCGTGGCAGAAGCGCCGCTCCCCGAGGTGCCGGAGCTGGAGCGGAGCGGCTCCCGCGGGCAGCAGCGGGCGATGCGCGCACGGATCGCGGGGGTCCGTGATTGACGGGCTATAAATGAGGGGGCGGTGGCCAATCAGAGAGCGGTTCCCGACAGCCCCAGGCCGGGAGCTGACCGGCCGGGGGGGTGGGCGGAGGGACCCGGGCTCGGGGATGCCGCGGCCGTGATTGCCAGGCCCCTCCCGCCGTGTCCCGCATCCCCCGAGCTCTGCACCTGCCCCCGGGGCAGAGCGGCTCCCGCAGCTGCGGCCGGGCTGGGGAAGGAGCTGGCCGGGGGTGCCCTGCGGGGAGGAGGAGGGGGAGCTGGGCACAAAGAGGTTTGGGGCTCCCGGGGGATGCAAGCCCCATGCCAAACTCGGAGAGCCTGCCTGGAGAGAGTGAGCCCGCACTGTGCGGACGCACTCCGGAGCGGATGAAGAGGCAGGGGAAAGATGCTTGGGCTAAACTCTTCCACTCCTGAGCTGTCGCTTGGGGGAGAATCTACCTTGCCGTGCCGGGATCGGGCACGGCTGTCGGTGGGAGAGGGGCCGGGATGGGTGGCTGCTGGCAGGGCACTTTCTGCCATCCCCACCTACACCCACCCCAGTGCCACTTGAGCTTGTCCTCTCGGCTGCCCCAAAAGGGGAGTGGGGATGGGGGGAAGGGGGGGGGGGGAGGTAGAGGAGACGGCGCTTGCGAATCCCCCGAGTTTCATGGCAACAGAAAGTTCTGTCCGTGTGAAAGAAAACTTTGGCGGCGGATATGTGAGCGGAGAGGCGCCCACTTGAGCTGTCAATCACCGGCTTCCCTGTCCGTCCCTCCCCTCCCTTTACCCCTCCTTCCCTTCCTTCGCCAGAGGCACGGACACCGCACCTGCACGGACAGGGCTCGCTGGAAGCACCGCGGGCACAGCGCTCTCCGCCGGGGCGGGCAGGCTGGGCTGGGCTGCCCCATCCCTGCTCTTCCTCCTCATCCTCCCGCAGCCTCCGCTCCAGCTCCGTCTGGAGGAGCCGGGCTGCACTCCTGGGGCAGGAGAGGTAAAGCGAGCCGCAGACAGCTCGGGGAAAGCCTCGCTGCCTGAGGATGCGGGTAGCATCGCCGCTGTGGATTTGATCAAACTGCCCCAAATCTGGGGCGTGTGGGGCGCCTGGGAGGGTGAGGAACCATGAGGTGGGGACGTGTCTGAGCCTCCCGTCCCATCCCGTCCCGTCCCGTCCCGGGCGGCCCGGCGAGGAGCGATGCTGCCGCCGCAGCTCCCGGCTCGGCAGGCAGCGGTGTCACCCCAAAGACGAGCCCGCGAGTGTAATGACGGTAATGGGTACGGGGAGGAGGAAACGTCCAAGGCAGGCTCTGGGCTGCACAGGGGGCTCCGGGCCGGGCCGGTTCGGCAGGGCGGGCATGAGGAGCGCCCGGCCCCGCTCCAGCCCGCACGGCGCTTCCTGCGGGAACGGGGACTGGGCGGGACTGGAGGGACTCTGGAAACAGCACGGTGGCGTGGAGGGGTTTGGTTTGAGCCGATCTTAGCACTGCTGGGATCTAGCAATTGAAGGTCTCACTCGTTTTGTACGGATTTATTTTTTGACAAAATGATCTGTTGAACAAGGGAAATAAATTGTCGAAGGGGAAATAAATCCCGCTTGCGGCCGCCTATGGTGTAGTCAGCACTGTTTTTTTGCTTGGTTTGCTGCTGGTGTGTTGAGGGAAATCAAAATTTGGCAGGGGGGGGACAGGGTGACAGCGGAAAGGTTGCTCCAGGCGGGAGTGATGCGCGTGTAACTTTTGCAATATATTGGAAAACTTCAGACAGCCGTAATTAACTTCTGATCCTCAAAATAATTTGTCCCCTCCAGTCGAGGTTTGAGACCTGCCAGGCTGGCAGGAAATCGGACTGATAATGTACACTGACAATTCTTTAATATTTCTTTATATGAGCGTTTGTTGGAGGGACTGGTCACGCTGGCATGCAACGAAAAATTGGGCTGTGTAGAGAATTAGAGGAAGTGCTGAAATCCCCCTGAATAATGTTTCCGTCGATGTATAAATAAATATTTTACAGCGTAAAGTTTCGGACTCTTACTTTGCCTTTCAATTCGTCTTTGAACTTTTTTTCCCCCTAAAAGCCAACGAGCTCTTCAACATTTTAAGGTCCCATATTTCAAACCAAGATAACATTTCTCTTGAAGCATCGCTAATTTTGTAAAAGAACTGAATAAAAATATAAGTACGGACTGATGGATTTCAAGACTTAACAGGTCCCGCTGTGCTTGTCTTTTCATGCAGCACATGTTCTGAGGAAAAACTTCAAAACCCGGCTGCTCGCTGTTTCCAGAAGGGGTGAGCAGGGACTCTTTGCCCCAATCCCTCCGCCTCGGCGTTAGTGCCGTGTGCTCGAACGCTCGGCTGGGATTTTGGGAGCGGGAGGAGAGCCCTTCCCTCGGGGCTTTCGCTGGGAGCTTTTCCCGGCTGAGCCCTGCCCGGGCACGGTGCTGCCCGTGGCTGTCGCCACTCGCGGATCGCCACCCTCAGCCCCTTCCCGCGGCCACCCCGCACCTGTCGCTCTGTCCTTCCTTGTCCCTGCCCTGAAAACGCCGCTGAGGAGGAGCGAGGCGAGCCCGCTGCACCCAGCTGCTGCTCCCCAAAGTTACCTGAAACGCGCTTTAAGAGACCCCCCCCCACCCCATTCCACCACGCTCTGGGCAGCAAATTCAAACCTCCGCCTGCTCCCCGGGACCGGGGATGGAGCCTGAGGAGCTGCCAGGATGCAGGGAAGGCGCAGAAAGCAGGAGGGGACCAGCCCGGCACAATAAACGGGGCGAGGGGAAACCTGATGCCCGGAGCCATTTTCTTAAACTCACTACGAGGGAAGTCCCGTGTGTCTGATGGGGGTCGGAGAACACTTGAGGTCGTGTAAATACAGTTGTCAAAGGCTGAGGAGCCTTTTATTATTGTTATTTATTTATTTGGGTGACAAAGGAGCGTGAGGCGAGATAAGGAGTTTACAGCACAACCCAACTTGAACGCGAGAGAGACCCCGCGCTTGAAAAGGGCCATTGGAAAGGGTCTGAGGGGGGATTCTGCGCGATCTAAGCTTAATAAGAAAGAGCCATTAATATATGTTAATTGCAGCTCCAGAAGAACTCGGGGGAATCTTGTGTGTCAGGGAGGATCGCTGGGTTTTAAATAATAATTCTCTATACGAACCCGACCCCGTCTAATCCTGTTATTTAAAACATCTCCTTGGTCACCAGCCCGATTCCCGACCGAGATCAGCGAGGGCTTGTCCTCGAAATTTGCCCAGACAAGGGAGCTGGGCACCCCTTTCGTTTGGACCCTGCTGATCCTCGCTAGGTTGATCCTCCGAAAATGCCCAGCCTTTTAGCGATGCTTAAGATAAAAGTTCTCGTGATCCCTGTTCCGGGCTGGCAGTCATATCCTGCCACAAAAGTTTTCAGCGTGGTAATGTGGCTGCTAAATGGGCCATTTAAGGCTGGTTCTACAGGCGAAGGTAGTTAGGAGATTTTTTTTGTTGTTGTTTTATTCCCCATTTAAGTGTCACGCCAGAACACAGCCCGAGATTGCCTGCGAGGCTGCTGCCTCCCTGGCCGCGGGGCTGACACGGCTGGGGCGACAGCAAAATCATTAATTCCGTCAAAAAGCTCCAACTCCTTCCCGTGGCTTCCCCAGCGCCTCGGTGTGTGGAGATCGCAGCTGTAGCAGAGCCTCCAGCTGTCCGTGCTGCTCGCCGATCCGGGGAGGCAAGGGTTACTTCTGATGACATCATTAAAAATCGCAACATTTAGGAACAAAAATCTGAAGTGCGTGGGTAAACCCGGCAGCGTCGTTTGGGCATAGCTGGATCCCTTTGAACTGAGCCTCCCAGAGCGTTCAGGAGGCAGCGGTGAATGTTGTATTTTTTTTTTTTTTTAATCACTTCCCTCCCCCCACGCCCCCCCAGCTGAACTTTTATTTGGCTTCTGACAACAATAGCGGGCTGCAAACAGACCTCTCGGAGCGCCCTCTGAATAGACCCTTTTCGAGCCCGGATTGTTTCCACCGTCACAAAAAAACAACCAGTAGCTCCCGTTTTTTAATTGGGTTGTTCCTGGCCCTGGCTCATTCAGGTGTTCGCGAGGAATTTGTTTATTAGCCTTTGACAAACAGCCCCTCCTGGCAATCTCCTCACCGAGTTGTCTTCAGCGGGAGGGGAGCGATGCGGAGGGGGGCAGTTTGCTAATAAGGACTCTCTCCATCTCCAAGTTACCAATTAACAGAGTTGTGGAGGGGACCACCAGCACGGGACGACTCGCCAGGGCTCGCTGCGGAGCCCCGAGGAAACCACAGATTTAGCTCATGTGTTTTCACGCAGAACCACCGAGAGAAAAACGAGCCCGAGAATCGATGCTGAAGGGACCACCCCCGCTGTCCCCAGCGCCGAGCCTGGCAGAAATCTCTTCTTTCCCAGTGGACGATACAGTAACAGGAACTTTTTGCAACTTCCCCTCGCTGTTACAGTGCGAGCTGTACAAAACCCCTGAAAGAATGAATTATCCGGCCCTAGCACGGCTTGCCCGGGGCGGTGCTGGAGTTCCCATCCCTGGGGACACTTAAAACCCGCGGAGATGTGGCTCTTGGGGACATTGCTCAGTGATGGGCTTGGCACTGTCACCTTTACTGATCTCAAGGAGTCTTTTCCACCCTCAACGACTCCATCGTTCCCAATCGTTCTCACACCTCAGCTCCTTTTGCCCGCCCCGCCCCGAGCGCCTCGGGCAAGGGCAGCTCATCGCTCGGTGGCCCCGCTGTCCCCTCCTGTCCCCAAGGGACACAGTCCCGTGTGAGGTGGCCCCGCTGTCCCCTCCTGTCCCCAAGGGACACAGTCCCGTGTGAGGTGGCCCCGGTGCCCCTCCTGTCCCCAGAGGACACAGCCCCGTGCGGGGTGGCCCTGGGTGGCAGTGGCCCCTTCCCCTGGGCCACTCGCCCGCAGGGACAGGCAGGGACAGGGGACCTCCCCCCTCCCCGGTACTTGTTGCTGTGCTTTAGTGGAGATGTCGCTGCTCTCCCAAAACACAAAAAAACCCCCCAAACAAACCCCACAGACTCAAATCACCTCTGTTTTTCCTGTTTAAAACTTCGCGAATCTTTCCTCCGGCGTTTTCGGTACAGATGCAATAACCACTTTATTTACTGGTAATCATGGCCATGCTCCTTTTTAGCAGTTGGATTAGAAATCGGACATTAATTGTAAAACTCTAACTTGCTAATTAGCTGCAAATAAACTATTCATTAGTGGCAAATTAAAATCAAAACACACCTTATTCCTATTCCCTGACACACAGTTTTGAAGGCACATATTGTTTCAAACTACAGCCTGTATCACTGGCACAGCAAATTGAGATCCTGAAAGGTTTCTCTCCAGGATATATAATTAAAATATATTCTACTTTAATTGACATTATAGAGGACACAAATGAGATTTTCCTTTTAGAAAGAAATAGCAGTTTCTAAATAAAGCTTTGCAGCCTGCAGAATGGAGGTTTCAAGCAAATGAATAGTCATTACTACCTTTTCAATGATGTGGGCCTTTTGATCAGAAAAGAAATTAGCTCTAAAGGACAGACAATAGGAAGCCTGCCCTGCAATAGGAAGAAAATTAGATGGCTAAGGCTCTTAACAACACCTATTTCTATAAACCATGGAGCTTCTTGCTTTTCAATTACAGCTGTTCATTTCAAATAAGGAAAGTGGAAAAACACAGAGGGGAATATAAACTCTGTTGCACCAAAAAAAAGAGCCTGAGACAGGGCAGGCAGGCAGCCTTCCCATTTAGCTTTTGTTTTTATTATATTCAGTTAACTAATATTACATATTTTGTAATACCCAGCCCAGTATAGCGTTCTCCAGGTCAATCAGGATGGATTATATTCAGTAAAGGAACTGGTAAAACATGAGAAGATTCACGTTAGGTAGCTGGATGTTCCCACTGCACATCAAATAATTACATTTTGCACATGCATCTCATACTTGTGTGCATTCTGCAGAAAAAACTAAACAGGACTGAAGAACCTGAGGAAAATGAAGTGCTGAATAATGCTCTGTCTTTTGATCATAGTTAAAAACTAACCCCAGCTCTTCTGAATTAAATTGAGCGTTCTTTCATTACACTCAGGACTGAGAAATTATTTCAGGCAGGTTCTCCCCACATTACTTTTAACCCATTATTATTTTAGAAATAATACTTCTACCCTCAAAATATAAAATTAATTTGCCGTGCTATAACTTTTAAATATGAGCTCTCTTTCAAGTTATTTCGTTTGAACATTGTTTTGGAAAATAATTTCTCCTGCATATAAAAATAATACAGGTTTTCTTGTGAATCTGAGGTATAGTCATAGAGACAATCCTTTCTTTCTCTAGCCAGGCTTTTATGATTAGGTTTAACAAGGAAATTATGATTTGTTATTATCCAATCAATGTATTGTGATTTAAAGTCTTTCAGTAATGATTTAAATATAATAACCACAAAGCTTTATTATAAACAAGTTCTGTTCTCATATTAACTCAGGTGGACTATAGAGATGTCTTTAACAAAAACCCCATAAAATCACAAAGATTACACACACATTGGTCACATTGGTTTTTTTATCCTTTCTTTTAACCTATGTAGGAGTTTCATACCTTCTCCTTTTCCTCTCCCCACTCCTGTCTTTATTTTAATTTCTATCTCCTTCCCTGTTGTATTATTTGTTTAGAATCAGGTTAGATGTTTAATTCAAAGGGTTGATTAAATAAATATGAATTAGTTTTGCTGTGATAAGGTGTCTTTTAATCGTTTTAATCTCTGAACAAGTGCATGTTCAAGAAAAATTATTTTTCCCTGTCCAAAAACCTAAATCATGTTTGTCTTCTACCTAGAAGTGATTTTAGTATGAAATACAAATTACAGCTTTCTATTTGGGGTCTGTATCTCCCTTCACTCCTGCCTGGCCCTGAGATAGAGAAGAATAAAAGAAATCGTTTAATCTGGTAAAGAATGATCTCCTAACTCCCACAGCAGAGTCACTCATGTCAGTATTTGCAGTAATCTCCCTGCTTGAGAGCAGTTAGAAATTATGAATAATGCAAACTTCTGCCTCAGTTTTTACTGGAACAAACCTTCCTTTTTATTTTTATTTTATTTTTTAAAGATCTGAATTACAACGTCATTTGATTTGAAACTATTTTGTCTCGGTGCAGTTACTAATCAGGTACTAATCAGTGGGAAAAATTCCCTCCATGCAAATGAGCGGCTCAAGTGTCGTTGAGACTTTGTGATTTACAATACAAAACCCACATAAAGATCTGCATCCCTGAGGAGATTAAGAACTTGGGAAAACCCAGTCCTGCTGCTCCAGCTCTCAGTCCTGATCGTGTCCTCAGTCCCTGGAAACGAGCTGAGGGTAAGGAGCTGTCTGCACAGAGCAAGCGAATCTGAACTGACCTCCACACTCAGAATCTGAACATTTCACCTCAAATTGCCACTGGGTGTCAGAGCAACGAGATCCTTGAGCAGAGCTCTACAGAAAAACAGAGAAATTGGGAACCTAAAGAGGTTTGCAAATCGAGTGAGCAGTTTGTGAGTGGGGCTGTTTTATCTACAAGACATTGACACATCTCGCTGTTAGCAGGGACAGGACTCAACTCCTTTGACCATTCCTGTGCACGTGGCCAGTCAGGAGAGAACTTCACTAGCCCTGAAAATCCTTTCTGCTCTTTCTTTCCCCTAACACACATGGATAAATGAGAGCAATATGTGCTCCCCAGCCTTCTGTAAAGCAAATATATGCATCTGCATCTATGCATAAAATAGATATAAAATAACAGACAAGAAACTCAGATAATAAACAATTATTATATGGGCTGCTTCCACGGGAAAAACACATTTCTGACCTGAACATGAGCCACAAATACCTGCACCATATAAATTGACATTCATCACTCATCCTTTATTTGGGTAATAGCTCAAATCAATTACCTGATTTTCAAGGTATCCCAAGAGCTACTCAAATTCCTGTCCTGTAGTGGTCCAGCTCTTAATTGTCTCTGTAGACAACAATTCCTCTCCTAGCAGGGCAATTGCAGCAGGCGCTTGCAGGGGAAGAACTTACGTAGTGATACATTAATAAAGCACTTGTAAAATAGATATTTTTGAAACAGGTGGACCAATTACACAAAGAGCATCTAGAGGGACACAGTGGACTTGGCTGCTGGTGTATACCCAACACATTTTTCATGCAAAGAACGCAAGGAAAATCCAGTTTTCCCTGGTTCAGAAGCCTTTCTGATTTCACTGGACTCCCTTCTCTGCACCTACCAGGAGCACATGCAGGGTAATTAGCGGGAGATGGTGCTCCTTGGGAAGTGAGGTGTTCCCAGGTAGATTAGATGTGTGATCTCAGTGTGTGTGAGGGTCACAGGACAATCACGACGACAGAAAAGAGGAAAGAACCCACCCAAGCCAGCCTTGTCCTGGCAGAGGCAAACAAAAGGCGGCTCAGTGAGGGAGCTTGCAGGGGAGAGGAGCTTTGGGATGCAGTCCTGAGGCTACTGCTGAAGAATCCTGTTAGGAAGTGAGGAGGAGAATGCAGGAGGACCTACAGGGGGGAAAAGCTTCAAAAGGAGCCATTTAGTGGCCGAGAGGGGAAGCCAGGAAAGGGACACCACGCAGTTTATGGCTTGTTTCCCTTTTTCCGTTGTCAGTTGCCTCTGCCCTGCTCACCCCGTTCCCACTTTTGCAAAACAGCCCAACAATAACAAGTTCAGTTTCTTTTTTAGAAAGAAATCCACAGCCCCTTGGAAAATGGTGTAATCTCACTAAACTCTCATATTCCACTTTGATTTAACTTGAAGACCTCACAAACAAGGTATGTCTAAACTATGTGCAGTGAAGTTGGGACTCGCTTGCAGAAGTATTGTACAGAGTTTGTTTCATCCATAAATTGATTTGAATTGAGGTCTAAAACTGCTGCAGGTTGTAAGAAAATAGGTAGTATTTACAGTTTTGTCATTTAATCAGTGCAAATGCAGATGATTTCTGTATCTGCTTTCCAGTTTCTATACACAAAGTCCATAAAGACTCAAGCCTGCTCTTTTTGCACACCAGTGGCTCCCAGGAAAGCTGATGGAAAATTAGAGGGAGGCACTTGTGCCTTAATTTTGCATGAAAAAACAAACTCTTCTCATCAACAGTATTGCTGCTTCTCATTTCAGGTTGAGTCAAGCTTAACTGCACAAAGAATGGCAGCAAACCCACACAAAGCACTGCAACATTCATAGACAGTCTTTAAATAAAAATGAGGACCTTGTATTTCTGTTCTCCAGATTCCATTCGAAAAATGAAGCACAAATTCCATTTAATACTTTTATGGCTCTACCTATCATGGTATTTGAATATAGTGCAATAAATGCAGTTTTTACTGAACAGAATTCCATATGAGAGAAGGAAGCCCTGGGTCTATTTAGAGAGATTCAGAAAATGGGCAAAATGTGGGAAAAGTCTCTGAAATAGATAGGAGACATGTGGGAGCAGATCTCTTGGACTAAATCAGATTAGCTCAGGTCTTGACCATCTTGCATTTCTGTAATGGATCATGCCCTTAAGTATCACAAGCTGGAAATTACTCAGAATCAAGGTGGACTATTAGGGAACAGTCAGATCTACATTTTGTAACTCCCTGGGAACACTCCAAACCAGACATCAGGACAAAAGAATCCAGAAAGAGCAGAAGCTGTTAGCAATCCCAGCTAAAGCTCTTTCTTGTACCTTGGTTCAGGAATATCCAAAGATTATGGTTTGAATGAGCTGGGGACTAATTGGAGTGACATGGGAAATATTCTACTGCAGTATTTATAGCTAAAGACAGTTTAAAAAGATAAGACACTAGGAATTAGTCTGAAAAAACCCTGAATTATTTATTTCAGGCTCATGCAAGACACTTAAGACAGACATAGACAGCTGGGATGTCTCCCAAAAAAGAAAGCCTACACCTTGGTTTGCCAGCAAAAATAGGAATAATAATTTCACGTCCCACTGCCCTTAGGGAAAGTCCCACAGCTCCTGCAGAAATAAACGGGATAATTCCCTACCCCAGGAGAGGGCAGCCTGTCCCTCCCACAGGTGTTTCTCCAGCACTGCCACAGGACCAGGTAAAACATTGTCCTGTGACTATTTCCTCTATTCAAAACTAACCCCGAGCCACAGAACACATTTAAATTTACTGCATTGTTATTCCTTTGGATTTCCTTTAATTGTAAGTTCCTGAGGAAAGGAGAGCTGCAGAGGAAAGGTGCCCGTGCTGTTGTGTGAAAATGCACAATCACAATTAAGCAACACTCAAACTTCCCACGCTGATCATTTTCCATTGATAGCTGTTACACCAGGGCTGGAGATTAATCAAGACTTGAGCTTGACCCAACTGCACATTTTTAAGTTTTGCAAAGCTGCACACTTCCAGGTTGAAGGGGGATGTGAGACCTGCTGGGCTGACACAGGACTGAGATTTATGCTGTTGCATTTTACTTTAAAACCTTTTCTGGAAGATGAAGAGCCAAGAGAGTTCCACTGTTTCCTGCCAACTTTCTGCTCAACGAAGGACAAGGTGGCACTGGTCAAAAAAATCCCTTTTTCTCCAGGTTTTTGGGGCTGATCCCAGATGCTTACAAAAGAAAATTGCCACTGTTTGTTAGGTGCTGCTGCCTTATGCACACTGAGCTGGAAATCCTTGGTTCTCTGTACTCATTTGTGCATCATTAACTCTTCAATAAGTTGCAATTATGACATAGTGAACTGAGTGTTCTAAGAGAAATGTGTGTAGTGTTCACACAAAGAGTCCTCCAAGTTAAATTGCCAGGAAAGTGTGGATGAACAGCTCTGTTCATACCATTGCACTCGAGATGAAATCCTCTGATTTTTTGATTTTAAATAATTGCTAATCATATATTTGTCTTTATTCCTGCATTCACATCATACACAAGAAAAAAAAAACCAAACCAACATTTCCACACTCAGATCTGTATCAGAAAAACTGTTTTTACAATTTGAAGGAGCATTTGAATTTTCCTTGTCATTTATCAGCTTCTGGCCCTGCTACCACTACTCATCTGATGCATTTTGCTTTGAGCCAATTAGACAGCCAGCAACATTTTTGTAGACTTGAAGAAATAACTGATTTGTTGCTTATTGCCTCGAGTAGAGAGGCAAAAAATCATTGTAAAAATCACATACCTCCCATTTTTGTCAGTCACATGTTTGCAAAATGAGACTGACTTTTAAATTCTGATTTTTATTTCTTATGCTCATGGCATCAGGCAGATCGTGCATGTTTGTACAGTAAGAACCACCACAATCACATCTCAGATAGCTGCAGGTGATATAATACCTAAAGGATGATGAGAAATACTTCTAACACATTGATCAAACACAGGCTCTGATTACACTGAACTCTTAGAGGGATCAACACTGTTTCGTTTTTCATGTTATGCTCCCCAGATTCTGGGGTTTTACAGATTGATATAAACGTTGCAGATAGGACAAACACACGTGTGTACACACACACAGTGGCAGACACAATCACGGAGCAATTTAAAGCAAGAAGAAGGTGAAACTGAAAAAATCTCCCTGTTTTGTTTTTGTGGTCGTTGTGTGAGATCAGTATTTCCACTTAAATAACAGGCAGGAATTATTTTATATATATATATAATTATATATATATATATTAATTAAATGCAGGCAGGAATTAGACATCACAGAGCCCAGTTCCTTCTATTTATTTAGCAGTAAGGTAATATCACACAATTATGAGTCTTTCCCAGAAGTTTGTTCTGCACACAAGGCAGTTTGTATTCTCATTTCTGAAGTCTGAGTCATAGGAGCAGGATTTTTGAATTAATCCCTGCTGTCTTCCCACTTTAAGAGTAGTTAATGACAACGTGATGGAAATATAGATGGTAAAGCATGTAGAATTCACAATAAATAATTATTGATGCAAATTTTACAATGTTGTTATACCATTGACTTTGATTATTATGCACCTGCATCATAAAAAAATACATCCTGATTTTTTTTGGGTTTTGTTGTTGTTTTTTTTTTTTTTTTTTTTTACAGATAAGGAGTCCTTTTGCTCACTCTTTAGAAAATGGGTAGAAAAAGGATAATTCAATTCACTGAGGGTAACATTGCTCGGATGATTTTACAAGTGACTTCAAATGACTGATTCAAACTAGTTAAATTCATGGATCTCTCCATCTGCATATTCCCTATAAGGAAGAGCCCAAACCATGAAAATTAAAATAATTAATAAAGAAAGGTTGTGCATGGCATATTTTTATTTGTTTGGTGTGAATTCTACTTCACAGGAATGTGCTTAGGGATGTTACTAATGGTGATTTGCTTCTTTCTAGAAACCCAGGTAAATCACTTAAAAAAAAAATAAAAGCAGATGGCTGAACAAGAACAGAACGATACAGAACGACGTAAAACCATTTTAGCAAAAATACCAGGGTGATTTTAAGCGGGGATTTTTCAGTCTTCAGGACATGCAATAGCATTTATAATGTGCATATAATGTGAGAAGCTGCCATGGCTGTATGTGCATATGGGCCCTGAGCAGGTGTGAATGGCCACCAGGACAGCTCCATTTGCATGTGACACACACGAATTAACCTTCCTGCATATTCATTAGCTGGCCTGGGCACTTTTCAGTTTTGAGCACCACATCTACAAGGTCCAGCTGTGACGTGCCTGGAGCAATGTGGAATTGGGAACTGGGTGGGTTGGTGTAAACACAACTGGCACCGGGCTGCTAAAATGCAAACTGGATTTTTAAATATTGAAATGGAGCTACAGCTCAATGGCACCTTCCAGACTATTGAGGAACAAACAGGGTGTGATGTACATCTGCAAAGTTTGATATCGAGCTCAAACACTCGTTTTGCCGGATGAAGGATTTAATCTTGCTTCTTTAACAAATTATCTTTTTTTTTTTTGTTGGCATGGTTCTGGAAGAGAAAATATTCTGGTTTAGAATATTTGCCATGCAGCCAAAATCCATTGCATCAGAACAATTGTGTTGCATTTCCCAGTTTTGTAGGAAAACATTAATTGAACAGAAGCCTCTCGATAAAAAGAGATTTTAGAGCAATAATTGAGATCAAGTAACAAACAGCAACTAACCTGAAATCTGGCAGTGCTTGCATGTGCTATGTAGTTAAAACTAATAGATACAAATGAAGTTAAAATGCCAGAAGTGTTTCAGGGGAATTTGACACACAACTCAGGAAGTCAAGGCACTGTGGGGAGGGGAAGTTCAGGATATTTTATTGCAGCAGCAGACTACATAAGGGACTCAGGATAGGTGGAATTATACACATTCAGTTCTGAAAAAGAGAGTAAATTGCCATTTGAATTCTTACTGCTTTTCAACTGCTTGCTGATTCTTAATTAATTTCACCCTTGATCTGAACATCTTTTTTACATTTTCTGTTTTTCAGCTAACCCAGCTCGGGGTCCTGCTCTGCTGTTCTGGGGGTTAAATTTCACTGAGTAACTGGATGCCAATTATGTTTTTGTTGTAGGTGTCACATTACCAGTAGTTTGATAAGCAGTCATCCTTATTTTTATTATTTAGTTGGCTGCTGAGATTATCTGAAGGAAGAGACTTCCTCTTCTCTCTGCTCACATAATCTGCAGTATATTCCTATTGCTCTGTCACATGTGAATTTAACATTCCTGGCCTTACAGAACCTGTTTTATTAAAAATATTTACAGATCTTAATTTCTGGTAATAAGACACCAAGTGGCAGACTAAGAGCATTCTGATCTGAGTGTAAATCCAATGCCACAGTGGAACTGATGCTGAGTTAACCTGCAGTTACCTCTGAAATCCAACCGGAGCTGGAATCTCTCTTCTCTTTAAATTGGATCCAGATTTTCACTAAGAATATCTGTCAAAACTATAGGATTTAAGTCAGGGGTTTTTTAGATAGAAGTCAGAATCAACAGCAAGTTTTCAAGCAGGAATTTTCAGGCTTGTTATTTAAGAAAATCTAGCCTAGGAAATGAAGGTGTATGAGCCTCCCCCCCAAGCTGACCCTGCAGAGACAGAGAGAGCTCCCAGCTCTGCTCCTGCTCCTCTCCAGACAGACTCAAGCTCTGGTAATATAAATACAAGATATGTGAAGGATCAGACCCTTACCTCTGTTATTATGAGTTGATTAAAATAAAATAAATTGCCTTTAAGAAAGAAAAAAAAAAAAACTCAGTCATCCTTTTTACACCAAGCTGCAAACAGGAAAATTTGACTATAAAAGGAAAGTTGTACTTTGTTTTTCCTCAGGAGTTACTCAGTCATTTTAAAGTCAGTTCACTCCCTAAAGCCACTGTTATCTATATGAAAAGAGTAACTAAATTGTAGGTGTTTCTTTATTCCACCATAAATTGACATGTTCTAACAAGACAGTCTGTTTGCTTTTATTGTTCAAAAGCCCCTAAGTCTTTACTGTCTGCTTCTCCACTTGTCTTAAATGTTTGATTAAGCACTGTGAGAATTGTCAGTATTGATAAACTTCTTTCCAGTACATTAAGCACTCTAATCCTTTACATTCCTACTCTATCTCTATTGCCAAGTCACTCAGCTTCCTTAGCATTTGATTTTAGGCCAATATTTGCATTAGAAATGGCCTATAAATAAAAATTACTGTAAGAGCAGGAAAAACTGTTTGTCTGCATCTGAAGATTTCTGACAGAAACAGTATGTGAAAGGCACTGCTTGTTCCTCTGCAATCACAGCAACTAAAGAGCTGTCTAGTGAGCTAATTAAAAGGGGTAATTAAGCTCAGCACTTTTTTCTCAGATTTCTAAAAATCTTAATTTTGAGGAGTGACAATGCTATTCATCTTTCCTTCAGGAGCCTGAAGGAAGCAGGAGGGTTTTGGTGTCCATGCTGTATTTTAGATTAAACTGCGTGTTTACTGGGCTAATTCCATATTAGGGCTGTTCATAACTCAAGATGAACTCTGCCAATTTTTGGCACTGTTAGGGGCAGCATTTTGATTTTATTTTTATTGCATTGTTTTTTCCAAGCACTCCAAGATTGAAATTCCCATGCCAAATACAGAACATGTCACAATCTATTTCTCAGTGCTTAAGATTTCAGATTTAAAATGCAATTTTGTATAATTCGATTATTTTTACTTTATTTTGGCTTTCTCTCTGTGAATTTCACTCAGGTGAGTTCTGTGGATAGAAGGGCACTCCAGGGCAGCAGGGACATGCTGGAAATGATGTACATCCCTATCAGGATTACACAAACATAACACTGGCAGAAAACTTCAATAGCCCCTTCTCCATATTTTGGGAAAGTGAAACTGTGAACTCAGATAATTAGGATGCCAGAATTATTTGGTATTTCAACACCAATATATTAGGAAATACGTTGACACAAGCTTAATCATGTCCCAAGGGGTACAGAACTCTGCCACTTCCAGATGAAACCCAGCACTTGTTCTTACCAAAATCTGGCCAAGGTGAGTGCAGTATTTGGATATTTCCCACTTTAAAAGACGATTTGGGCATGCCACATGCAGCACAGAACAAATATCAGTGATTATCCAGGGTAAAAGTGCATACCCCAGGTCCTAACCCTGTCATCTTGACACAGACTTTGTTTCCAGGCACAGCAATAAGTAAAGGGAAGGAGGATCAGGCTCCACAGTGCAATTTCATATGAAAATGAAGTGGATAAGATACTTCTACCAGGCTCATTTGAAATAAAATAGGAGGGCTGCCTTTTTGTCTGCACTGCTAATAAGAAAAAATATGCTAGAATAGAAGGTAATTGTAATAAGGTATGTCCCCATTTTTCTCAATTTTACCCGGTTTTCTTTGATATTATTATAGATGTCATATATAAATGGTTATTCCTTCAGGGTGGCTTCATTAATTTTGGAGATGTACATTCTTCTAGTGCATGTGTAAGAATTGACCATTTATACACAGGGGAGGAGAAAGGGTAGAAGACCCCCAGAAAACAGAGGGTGTAGCAGAGAACATTGTGTCTGCAGCATTCTTCATAAATAACACGAATCACACAGAATTGGCAGAGATTATTTTAATGGCTCGACCCTTATGCTGTTATGGTAATTACTGAGAGAGTTTGAAGCCTCTGCACCAGGGAAATTCTGCATCAAAATAGTAAAATTTTGTAATGAACTTCAACTGTTATACAAAATTCTTTATCAGAACTTCTGGGATTAATAGTTGCACTACCTTTTTTTTTTTCATAAACAGGACTTCAGGAAGCCAGTAGAAAACGTTCAGGATATCTAAAATTGATGCAACTCCTATTGATTTCAGTGAAGTGGGTGTGACTTCCCCCGAATGAATTCCTGGCTACTCTCTTCTAGATGTGTTGGATGAGAGGCTCCTGCATAGGTAGGGACACACTTCAAGGACACTTAAATCCATTTAAGCCCAAATCTTACCTGCTGGGTTAGGGAATCAGTTAAGTTTGGATTTGTGCAGAGTTTCTCAGTCTGCCCTTTCTCTCCCTGTGGAGAATCTGTGGGATCAGCCTTTTTGTCTCTGATTTGTGCCCACCCAGCACCAGGTCTGAGAGGCCGCAGGCACCTGGTGGATGCTGTGCCTGAGCCCTGATCCCTGCCTGGGGAATCATGGACAGATCTCTGTGTCAATGGTGATTCACCACTGGGAATTTTCAAAACCATTGGGAATTTTCTGGTTCAGAATGAGGCACTGAGCAACAGGTTTGCAGTATTATTGTGGCTTTCTTATCCTCTGCCACAGGGCTGAAGGAGTAGAAGCAGCTCTGGTTTTGCTCCATCAGCACAGAGCTTGCCCTCACTACCAAAGGCTAAACTCACTGAGACTCCTTTTACATCAATTAGTAACTGACTGCACTGCATCCCATTCATTTCCACACAAAACCTCAGTGCTGTGAGTCAAAGGGGGACAGAATCTGGCTCTGCAGAGCTGAACACAAAGAATTAAAGGCTCTGTTTGCAGAGCAGGTGGGCTACAAGCAAGGTGTGGAATGGCTGGAGGTGCAGATTTTCCATGACACAATAAAGCATTGCCTACTTGTGGATTTGGTACCCAGATTCTAATTCCAAATTCCTAGATTCATATTGCAGCTTAATGCTCTCTTGCCCCTTTTAGACAAGCCCCAAGATAATTGTTTGTATTTAAAAAGCTGTTCTTTCTTTAGCAGGAGTCTCCTCTCTCTCTAAAGGGAGAGATTAAAGGGAAACCCTCAAAGCTGCTCATCAGATGTAAACAAACCCACCAGGGTTATTAGACACATGAAAATAATGATACAAGAGTTTTCCAAGCATGATAACATCGCTCTTTGTATCACACTAAATTAATAACATCTCTCAAGCACCTGCCTGAACCAGAAGTCTTTCCAAGAGACTAAGCACAACCTCTCTCATTAAATCAGCATTCAGGGAGCTAACTAGCAGATGCTGCTGACATGAACCCAAATGTAATCTCTTTAACCTTGTCCTGTGGGGAGCAGACAAGTCATGACCGAGTAATTCCAACTAAATTAGATTTTATGTGAAAGTGTATAATCTAAATTAAATTTGATTAAAATGATTCACTGATTTGTGTTTGCTTTTAAAGGTCCTAATGTAGCCAAGGTGACCAGTTTTCAGTAATCTGTGTAATCAGATTAGTCTGTTTTTACATGGTTGGATCAAGATTTTTTTTATCCCGTAGATTTTTCTGTATTAATCATATTGCTTGAATATCCATGGACAGATTAGGTGTTTTCTATTCAGATTTGCCATAATTCAATTTTCACAGTGTTAATGAAATCTAACTGTGGTGACTATAGAGATGTGTGATGTGAAATATCTCAAACTATCAGCAAGGAGAGAATGATCAGGTCATTGACACCAAATGTAAAATGTGAAACAATCCCATCCCCAAAATTTTCTTCAGTGGCAGACTGTGCTCAGCACAGACTCAGGGCAGAACTAGGACTGGAATTGTGCAGCTGCCTGCTTGTGCAGTGATAAATTTCCTGGGCTTAACCCCTTCACATCCTCTTCCCCTACTGGGAATTGGTGCAAGTGGGATGAATCTTGGGCACTGCCTTAATTACATCTTGAAATCTTAATTGAATACCGCCAGTGCTGATGAGTGGCTGCATTCTCAGCACTAATCACAGTCTGCAATCAGCAAACAACATAGAGCTACTAATTAAGACTTATGAAGTTAAAATGGCAATTTTATCCAATATATGAAGTCAGGGGTTGCTGTGTGCTGGATGTGGCTGCTTTAATAGCAAAAGAAAGAAGATTTGGGCTCCAGGCAAGGATTTCTGTCGTTTTTTATAAGATGCTGGTGTCACTTTTTCAGATACAGTTTCTCTGTTTCTTTCTGGTATCTGATGGGGTTTTTTTTGTTTGGATTTTTTTTTCTTCCTCTTTTGGGCACCATGTATTCCACAGTGTGACAGCCCTGCTACAAATCCACAGTTGTGCAGGGAACAGGGTTTAGCAGGAGGTTACAGATCATCTCTGGAGCTTTAACACATCTGAAGCAGTGCCTGGTCCTGTCAGCAGGAAAAAGCCCAGGGTTGCAGGAGGAAAGGAAGGTTGCATTGTTGGTGATTCTGCTGTACAGTCCCCAGGTTAAATTTTGGGTTGCACACAGAAAAACCTGCCAACTACCTGATGTAACTACAGCAGAATATAGAATAAATCAAAGGGGATGAGGTGTTCAGGGGTTACCTGGCAATTTGTCTCTTTTCCCACCCTTAATTACCACAACTTCAGCTCCTTGTTCATTTTTCCTTATAACATCAACAAATCCTGTGTACACCAGCTAGTTCCCTGCCTGTGGAACAAAACCTTTCAGCTCACGTTTAATTTCAGCTGTGGGAATATCTTCAGAGGTTTAAACAGGATTCTTCAGAGGCTTAAATTTCATGAGGTTCTCCTCTTTTCCGAATGGGAGTAGAGGAAACTTCCCTCTTCCTCAAAGACTGTGCCTGAAGTCTATTCTGGAGCGTTCAACAATTTGTTTAATGTGTTCTTTCTCATGACAACATCTCTGGTGTTATTCCCTTATGAAGGGAATAAAAGCATGAGTCAGTGAACTGCTCCCTTCTCTTCATTCTCCTCTGGGAATAAAGCAAAGATATTCCACCTCAGCATCTGCACTGGTTCTGAGCCAAGAGTTTCCTTTGTCCTGCTCGTTTTTTATTGAGTGGGAGAACAGAAAACAACAGAAATTGTTTCTCTGTTCTAGAGGATCACCCCTCAGTTTCTTCTTGTAATAAAAAAAAAAAGTGCACTGTGCTTCACTTCTATTTTTTAAGATTTGTGTTGTCTTTCTAAATACAAATTTACCTCAGTGAGGGGAACTTGAACAGGAGTGAAGGCACTGGAGCAGTTCTACTTTTGAAAGTGAGATAGAAAAGCTCGGAGGTGAGGGAGGAAACAAGATCAGCTTGTTCCAAGGAAGGCTATAAAATCCCTTCAATCACTCTCTTTCTCTACATTTTGCATATGACAAATGTTCTTTCACTGGATCTTGATAACTGCCCCAAAAAAGAGTGAAGAAGAGAGAACCTGTAGCTCCTGAAAAACAAGTATAGGCCAACCTAATAATCTCACTTATGTTCATTCATATTTAAACTACAGTTTTATGTTTGGAAAGTTTGTGACCAGGAAAGTGAAGTGTTTTGCAAGATTGTCTTAAATTTTAAAAAAGAATTACCAGTCATTGTTACTGTAAAGAATAGCTCCTTATTTTTCATATCTAAAAGATGGAACCCTTCACAATGATTAATAAAGTCTGGTTGTTATCTACTTTTGTCATAAAAAATGATATACAAAAGAAACAGTCTGAAAAAACACAAAGGTAAAACGCCAGCATGAACATTTGTACCGACACTGCTAATTAAAAGACTTAACTTATTAGTCTTTAAGTAGCAAAAAAAGAGAGAAACAAACAAGTATAATTCGGCAGATTAATTTTATGTTCTGTTCTATTTAATCAAACTATACCTATAGTGAAAATGACAAATCTGAGTTGTCAGACTATGGATGATAAGAAAGATAAAGGTCATATATTTTAATGTCATAGAAGGTCTTATTAAAGGAACCCTAATTACATTAGGTGTCCATGAAACATTAATTAAATACTGTCTGAAATAATTAGGTCCAAGTTACTGATGATTTAATTAAACTCAGTTTTTTATTTTATAAGAAAACTACGGGTCCAGTATCAGTCTGCTGGCAGGGTAATTGATAATGTGCCAGAAGAGCAAAACAGTAACCTTGACCAGCTGCATGGGAAGGACATTTTGGGGATCAGGGTGTCCTGCTCCCCACCCCTCATGGGCTGTGCTTGGGGTGCTCCAGAGTGTGCAGAATCCAGGAGGAGAAAGGTTTGGGTTCATGTTCTCAACTTGTGTCAGGTGTCACAGCATGTGAGGGGTCATCCCCGACCTCTTAATTCAAATTTTGGTGAAGGTCTTTGCCTTGTTGGACTTCTCCAGCACAAGGCATGTGCACACCCGAAATTCTGGGTTTATATTGCCCACCACACACCCCCACAAAATTCCAAACCCTTCTTCTCTTCCCCTCTACAAGAGACAGCGATGGAGGGAACAGCTGAAAATTCCTCAGCACACAGCAGGCTGTGTCAGCTCCAGGGTTATGGATGGATAAAGAAAGTGTGGCTGGAGCAGCTGGGCTGCAAAATGCTTCCCTGATCTTTCAGGATGAGGGAAATATTGCAGGAGTGAAGTACCATCCCCTACCTAAAACTGCCACAGAATATATGTGAGATTATCCAGAGGGGGAAAAAAACCAAAAAAAGAGAATTGGGAGGGTGAGAAATATGCATTTGTATGTGGAGTGAGGCAGTGACGGAATTTTGAGGGAAAATTCCTGTCTATTCCATGAGGGGAACACAGACTTCGTGGCACTCCAGGGATGGGCTCTGTGGCTGGGTCCTGACACCCCAGCTCCACTGGCAAGATTTAAATCTTCCTCTTCTCCCAAGCTGCCTGGCTGATCTCAGACTAACAAACCTCACACTCCAATTTCTCCTCTTGTGAAATGCAAAGGAACATCTCTAGTGCTTCACAATTCTGAGTGCTGCCTAATGCATGTGAGTGACACAGAACAACACTACTGAAATGCAAAATATTGACCTGAGGGTTCTAAAAACCAGAGGCAGCCTCGTGGCTGCAGCGAGAGCCACCCTTGAGACCAGCAGCCACCAAATGTCACACAGGCAGCCCAAACATCATCCTGGCCACACGTGGACAGTGCCCAGCCAAGGAAAAGGTTCCAGGATCTCCTCTGGACCATCAGCACTGCTCACATGGAGGATTCTGGGTGAAGGCAACAGGAGAAGCAATTTGTAATTAAAACCTCTGTGCCTCCCAAACATCCATTGCCACAGAGAGCCTTCTGGTTTTGAAAGGGAATTAACTTGTAGCTACACAACCAAAAAGATTTTTAAAATTTAAAAAGCCGGACTAGAAACCTCCCACGGTTTGTATTGTACAGGGTAAAGCAAATTCCACAAAGGAACACCCACTTTATCCTCTTGATAAAGCTCTCTGAGTTCAGGCATCTATTGATATAAAAAGATCATTGAAGAGCCTATTATTTCACCATGGAAAAGTAATACATTTTTAAAACCAGAAAAGTTCACTGCAATTATAATTAGCAGGATGTTCTGGGGTTTTAAACCAGAGTTATCATTATGACACCTAACAAATACCTGTATTTCACAAGAGATATGTGAATGATTCCAAAGGGCTAAGAAAATGTTAAGGTATTGACTCAGTAGCTGGTAAAATCTCTTCATTAAATCCAGAAAGACAATTTTGCAATAAATATAACAATTAACTGATCAGCTGGGCACTTCTGGGGAGATGGGATATGTTCTATTTTGGGTATGGAAAACATTCCAGCTGCACTGGGCACAAATATACAAATATAGAACACAAAGTACCTTTGTGTTTGCTGCTGCTTTCCCGTCTTCCTCCAGAGGTCCATGAAATTTTTCTCTCAGGCTTTTCCAGTTGTGAATCTCCTCTCATTAAAGATGAAGACTGAAATATAAAGAAAGACTGATTTAAAAGAGTAATGCAATTTGGTTTGTTTTTAAAGAAAGCTTTCTTCGAGTAATTCAAAAGACAAAACCAGATAAAGTTTTGTTCTTTTTCTCTGCAGACTCTGCATGACATCAGTTCCTAATTTATGATGTAAAATACTCCTACATTTTATCCTGCCTGGGTCCTTGTGCCAGCTCTGTAATGCTGCCTATACAAAACCCCTCAACTCCTTCAGGCAAAAAAAGAAAATGTTATTATTAAATTTGTCATTAAATCCCCTTACTTTGACTGTTGCAATAATCAGTATGACAACAGCATGAATTAGCATGTGTACAATGTTTCAAACTACTAAAACTATAAATATCTGAGGTATCAATGACCAATTAAGCAAGCAGATCTTTATTATTTATGTTGTCCCCAAATAATCTGTTGTCACTGTTTGTATCAGAGTACCTGGATAGGAATGGCATTTTTTTCCCTGAAGTTTGAATTCCCACCGAAATAAATTGCCTTTTAAGCTGTTTTTGATGCACTTTTCAAAACACATAAACCTGCCATCCATTTGAAAAGGACATAGTTAAGTAAATATTCCCAAATAAGGAGCACTTTATAAATCTGCTGCAATTTAAAACCATGTGTTCTATGGCGCTTTTCCTGATGAGGCACACAAACACGGAGTGCAAGGTATTGGAGGGGCATTGTCTGCCTGCAGACACGACCCAGACAAAGCAGAGCCAGCCCTGAAAGGAGTCCGGGCTCTGGGACAAAGGGACAAGCAGAGGAATTAATGGGAGACTGATAACAGGGTGTCAAGCAGGACCCTGCTCAATACCTACAAATTCCACCCAGCAGGGAACTGCCCAGCCAAGTTTGGGGTGGTTTGGGATATAACTCCAGCCCTGCCGCAGCACACGGTCCCTGCAGGCAGATATTCAAGGTCTTTTCTCAAATTCAGTAACACCAATCTGTTCGTGACCAGTCAGAGTCAGAACTGGTGGAGCCCTTACTGGAATTTGTTGCCTTTGGGAATTTGTCTTTTCCTTTTCTGTAGTGTAAAAACCTAAAAGATCTGAGTAAATACTATTAAATATGATACATGGTGAAGGCATTAACTTATTTTTTATATACAAGATGATGAGCTGGATCCTGCTCTTCTAACCTAAGCAAAACACAAACTGCAAAGAAAATTCTGCTTCATTTACTTAACTGGATTAAGTCCTGTACAGCAGGATCCCTTTATGTCACTGTAGCAATCAAATAATTTAGAAAAAACGACCTCTCAAATGAATTCTTTCCAAAGTGACATTAACTGTCAGCAAAAGAGGTGGAGAAGGAAAGGAAACAGCTGCCTGTGTTTTACCTGTTCAGCCACCTGTTAACTGAAATTAATGAATAAACTGAGCACTGCTGGGGCATCCTTGGATTTCCTGAAGAGTGTCCAGAAAATCCATTCGAAGACACACTGGTGACTGATTTATATAAGTTAAATTACAATTACATTCTATACAAAATAAAAATATATCGGACTGTGAAAGCTAAGAACCAGTTTAAAAAATAAAAAAACTTTAAGCAGTGTTAGCATCCCAAATTCTAGACAAAAACAAGCTTGAACATTGACAATAACATTGGCAAGATCTGTTATTTGAAAAACCCATAAGCTGTGCACACGTTTGCAACATTTCCCCCCTCCCCCCACCCCAAGATATTTCTAAATATTCTAAATATTTCTTCAGGCTTTAACAGCAGTGCAGATCCAGTACAAATTCCTTTGTGTGAGCAAAGATGTTCTGCTAGAGGTGTGCCATGGCACACAGCTCCCCACAAAACCGTGAGAGTCTGCAAAACAACATGGCAGAAGCAGATCTACAATTAACAAACAAAATTTGACAAGGCAGTTGCTGGATCTGTACTTATTTTTATGTTACAAGCACTTACCTGACGTCTTGTGCAATGTGTTATAAAGATATTTCCTAAAAGATTTTGGCAAATGAATTATGTAGCTGAAATGTAATAACGAAGGTAGAAATTTGTCCTGTTATCAGTCACACACATTCAAGCAGAAACCCAGTGCAGCACAGTAGATAGAACTATAAGCTCTGGGATCTTCTCATTCAACCAAGATTGCTTCATACAAAAGTTGACAATACACTAGTGAAAGCCATTGTTGATATTCAACATTTTTTAAATAGCTGAACAGAATAGACAATAAGGCATGAAGGAAAACTTGGATAGGAGGCTGGCCTGGAGTCTGGGTTCAGAAAGGGGAAAAAAGCATTAAAAATGGACAATAAATATGTGGTTCTCGTTTTTGCCCTGAATGTGACAATTAACTGATCTTTACTGTGCTGAAATTCCACCAGTTTTAAAGGGAGAATAAAATATAAACCACAATTTTTAAAATTTCATCTATTTAAGTCTAGGTGCAGTTTGAAATACTGGCACTGAGAGAGAGAGACAAATGTTTTTGTGGCTCATATTCACCACTAACTAATGTAAATTTAGGACTTTGCAAAATCACTGAAAGATCCTCACATTAATTGTGTCAGACCCACCTACCCAGGCTGAGGAGATCATACATTTCAATCCTTATATAGAAAACGAATTCCTGTGAAACACTTTTTTAAACTGTGAAAAATCCAGTATTTATATTTGGTTATTGTGACTGAACTCCCAATTTCCTCCATAAGAAGATATCAGAGCACTGTATCCAGGCTTTGAAGGGGTTTATAACATTTCAGAGATCTTGCACATGGCAGATAATGGCTTATTTTCACAACTGTTTGTATTTGGTTTGTCTTCCCTAAGATTTCAGTGCCAACAGAGGAAAATCCCACCTTGTCCAACTCTGAAAAACTGCATCAGCACAAACATATCTTATTTTTTGTGTAGACCATACTAAAACCAGCAAAGGATGAGTTTAAACAGTTTATTTTTTGGTAATTTAGATATGGCAGCAAAGCTTCCTACTTTACTCTTACTGTGTTATTTCTCCAGCTCTGCCTTGGTTTTCATTGCATGCTGCTTCACACATGCAGCATATATTCAGTATTGCTTTCTCCAATTTTTTAGTTTTTGATTTCTTTTATAGGAGAACAGGTTATTTCAAGCTAGACCAAGCAGTTTATGAGGAATGTTGGCAGAGTAAGTTAGCATGGGAGGATTTTTGTTTGTTTGTTTGTTTGTTTGTTTGTTTGTTTGTTAACCCTGCTGTATTATCCACTAATTCTGTTCCTGAGTTCAGAACGTGGAATGTAACCACAGTTCACAGTGCATTTCCCCCTTATTTTCAGTCCTATTGGTATGTGACTAGAATTTAGACATCACCTACATTTTTTAGCCTTCCTTGAAGAAAGGACATTGCTTGGCTTGTCTGTGCTCTGTGGGTGCTGCTCTTCCACTAAATATCTGGAAGCCCAGGTGTGGCACCAAGCACACACAATTTTGTCCAAACCAGATTTGCCACTGATGTGGTGAATGCAAGAATCCAAGCAGAGTGCCAAAAGAGGAATTCTGAGCAGAGAAGGGTGGCCTTGATTACATCCTGCTAAATGGCTGCTACCTGAGTCCCCAAAAAAATATTTCCCCTAAAGGCAAGGATTGAAACCAGCTGAGGATCCTTTGCACTGCTGCAAAGCACAATGGCTGCAACCACTTCCATTTCCATTTCCATTTCCATTTCCATTTCCATTTCCATTTCCATTTCCATTTCCATTTCCATTTCCATTTTCACGTCCACTTCCATGTCCACTTCCATTTCCATTTCCATTTCCATTTCCATTTCAATTTCCACTCCCATTTCCATTTCCATTTCCATGTTCAGAGGCCCCTCTAGGAATATCTAGGACACATTCCCCATTTTAGTTGTGTTTGTCAATCCTGACTTTGGCTAGAGGTCACCCTCAGAGTGGAAAGAGATGGAATTGAAGCCACTTTGGTCCAGGTTCCATTACGAGGCATCTCCACAAACCAGAATTTCTCTGGCCTTGGGAACAGAAGCTGTGAACAGAAGTGGTCAAATCACTCAAGGCAGGAGAGTTGGAAGGAAAACTACTGGTCCTTCCATCACTGCAGCTGGAAATGTCTCACAGCAGCTCATCCAGATCCTTGGTTGTTGGAATTGACACAGAACAGGTAGAATTGCACTAATATTTGTAAAGCTGACTCTTACCAGAGTCAAACCCTGTAAAATGTCCAGCCCATTTTGAAATATATTTTCCAAGTTAAAAAAGAAGCAAGTTTGATGTCTCCATTCATATCAGGAAGAAATCAGACAAGCACAGGGCATTTTGCTTTGAAGTGGCCTTTGAGTCTAAGTCATACAATGATAGCTCCAGCTCTTTCATTGCAATTAATTGCATTGATTTTCAATTAGTTCATCTGTGTGGGTGGACATTTTCATGTGCCAGAGGATTGGGTCTAAACCAGCTAGAGACATGACATCTATATTGAACACTATTCTCTTTTCTCTTGTTCCTATCGGATTATAAAACAACTTTCCACAAGAAATCTAAACATCAAATATCAGTGTAATTTGCAATACCTTTTTATGTCTTTCTTCCTTCTTGACACTTAGACTGAATCATTTTCCCTATGATTTGCAATCTAAACAATTACATAAGCTTCTGGGTTTCATCAGGGCAGGAAATCTTCTAAATAGCTGGGCAAGATCTTTTGATGCAGCAGTGCTCATGGTTCCAAATGCATTATTGACTGTACTCCAAAGCTACACGAGAAGAAATCAGAATATGAACCTGAGCTCTTTTTACATCTTATCCAAATCTGTGAATCACAGAGCACCTCAGCTTTCAAACAGGCAGAAGATTTAAATAAGGGAAGGAATCCACCACTGGTTTTCTGGGTCAGGTTCCTCCTGTGTTATTACACAGATGCTATAGACACACTGTCTGCTTAAAATTTGCCTCTTCTTAAAAGGATGAGAAATTCTCTTCTCAAGCCCCCAGTGTTTCACCCAGAGGAATTCTAAAATTGTCAGTAATAATTCTGTAAATTATGTCTCCCAGAAAATTGCAGTTCTGTCCTGCTGAAGGAAAGGATTATTTTACCACACAACTCAGTGTTCATCTCTGAAAATCACTTATTAGGCTGCCCTTGGCAAATTCACAAACTGCAGTTGTCAGGACCATCATAAAGTTGTATGCAACATCAATTTAACGATAGCATTACATTGGTTTTCTCTCCAGCCTTGCATGGAGCCTGTGAATTTGTGGGAAAGAGATATTCAATACCAATGGATCCCTGAACAATGCAGAAAATGACAGATCTGTGTTCTGAGGACATAACATACACCTTGTCCACATTTCACTTGGCTCCTTTCAAACAGCTGCCAATCCTGCTTCCAGATAAGTACAGAACATTACATGTATTCAGAAACTGTTTAAATTATTTTAAAGTTTTAGGTTACTGCTTTAATTGCAAAGTCTGAATTTTCCTCTCTTCCTAAAGCCACGATATGAATTCTCCTCTCATTGTTAGAATGTTCTGTGATAGAAGCCTGCTATAATTTAGCATTCAGCTGCACTGAATCCCATTATGAAGTCTCATCTTATATCACACAGAGTATATCTGAGTATAAAACATAAAATGCTTAGCTTGTAAGGATAGGGAGCTTGTCATCTCTTTAATTTGATCACTAAAGTGGAATTTTGGATTAAAAAAAAGAGTTGGACTATAATGGCAAGATAATGCTAAATATCCAGATTTTTAAAATGACTGACATGCTGTGCATTGCAGAGATAGAGATATGTGTGACCTTCACAAAAGTTAATTAAAATATGGAGAAAAAAATTCCAACTGCTTTTTTTTTCCCCCTAGGAAGTGTGTATTTCAAATGTCCCTGGCCCTAAGCAATATATGGGGTAGTCCAGCTTGTCTCCTGTTTGCCATACAAGGTCCCCTTGAATAACTTCCCTCTAGAGATTGTCACAGGGCAGACACCTCTGCCACTCTGATATTTACATCTTTAACAGAAATCCTCTTTTGCTGGCCCACATTTAGGCTTTGAACATTCAATCTGTCCTCAAGAAATCCTGGGGTAGATCTCAAATGGAACATTTGTGTTGACCTTGCAGTAGAATCATAGAAATGTTTAGGTTGGAAAAAATCTTAAGATAATTGAGTCTAATTGTTGTTACTATCTAATGATTTCTTTCCTTAATATAATTATCTTTAATTTTCAGTAATAAGGATAATGCAGTGATAAGTATACAGATTTTCTGATTTAATGAATTCTTTTACAGCAATAAGGAAAAAGTGTTAGAAATAATGTAACACACGACTAAAAAAAAATTATTTGCTTGATGAAATATCAGTCTGAAAATTCAATGAGTGTCTGCAAGTAACATTTGAGCAATGGTCATGAAGAAGCTTAACAAATCAATGTTTGCTTGCAGTGGCTTTTCAAATTTGAAGCAAATTGCTTTTTGTACACTCACTGCTCACTGACTGCTCAACAGCTGCAATAATTACTTATTGCAGGTTCATATTCTGATTTCTTCTCATGTAGCTTTGGAGTACAGTCAATAATGCATTTAGAACCGTGAGCACTGCTGCATCAAAAGATCTTGCCCAGCTATTTAGAAGATTTCCTGCCCTGATGAAACCCAGAAGTTTATGACAATGCCCAGAGCTGTGATACAAGGATTTGTGAGACCTGAACAGGGAAACGTTCTGTGCTCCACAAAGTGATTCCAGGATTGCCCCACATTTCACATTCTGGCTTGGGATGGAACAAACCTCAGTTTTTTTCCTCCATCCCCCAATCCCAGAACTGTGAATCCCATGGCAAAACTGTTACCTATGATACAGAAAATCTAACACAAGCCTTTGTTTTCTTACTCTCTTACACCTTTTTTGCCATAAGAACCAAGCCGTTTAAGAGATGGAATGCTGTCCTATTTTTTTATTGGAGCTGTTCTGGGTTACAAATTAATTCAAATTCAGGAATTAGAACACACCTAGGTCTGCTGCAGCTCAAGAGAATGATCCAAGCATGGCAAAAGGCCATGGAGCTCTTTGTGCTCTCCCAAATCTCATCCTCACTGGGTTCTTTCCACATTGTCCATCCACAGCTGTCAATTTATGTGGATTATAAAGTGTTTCACAGCCCTGGCAGGGTTGGAGAAAGGAAATTTATGACACAACCAGCAACAGCTTCATGGTCAGGTTGTGATGGTCCAGGAGGTAGAAGGACAATGCTACAACAGGGTCAGGTTGTAAATCAAAATATTCCAACAGTCTGGTGTGCATGGAAAGTCACCTTAAACTTGAGAAGCCTTTTCCACCAAAAGTCTTTCCAAAGCGTTCTGATCCTGTCAAAAAGTTTTAATTTCAACGAAGTGACATTTTCTGACAAAACAAAACCCCTTTGTTTAAACATCTCTTGATAGCTCTGATGGTAAATATGGGGGTGAAATAAAAGACTTGCCACTGTTGGAAATAATATTTATAAAAATGATTGCAAACAAACATTTCCATTGAGGAAAGGAAAAAGTGCTAACAATGAGTGGCTAAATACTTGCTGCTCACATAAAGACACTTTTTTTTTCCTAGCATAATCGTGGAGCATAAGACGTGGAGGTGGGCTTGGGGGGAAAGATGCAATAAACAGTGGACTCCTTTTTTTTTTTTACAATAAATTTTCATAAAAATATCTGCAAAAAGGCCAAGTTAGCAGTGTTGGATATTACAATGCATTTGATTAATTTTTTTCTTTTTTAATATAAAATTGTCAGATAATCTTGTCCTGTAAAAATACTACATTTTAAAATTCACCGTGGAGCTGTCAGGCTCCCACAGCCTCTTAGAGCTGGAGCTGGTACTGAGCTTGTGCTCCTTGTCAAAATTTAATGAGAAGACCAGTTCTAAAATAATTGAATTTTCATATCAGAGCGAACCAGGATTACTCAGACAATAAAAATGCTGAGTCCTGTACTGTTACTGGCAAATACCTTTTGCTTTGCTCATGGAATCAGTATGTAAATGTTCAGGGTTTGTATTTAAGGCATCTTATGCATTTAGAGTTGTAGTACTGGCAATAATTTCAAATGGTGCTGTTGATAAGTAGCTGGGATTTTTTTTTTTAAATAATGTTCAAACTGTAATTTGTTTGGTGAATCAGGATAAGCGTTTGGTTTATATTTTATATAAATGTTAATGCACTTGCAGTTTAATTATATTTCTTAACTTTCAGCATTTCAAAAGTAGGATTTGAAGGCCACTCCATCAGATTGTCTTGCTTCCATGGAATACTTATGAGTACAGTTCCAGTGACTTTTGACTTTAAAAAGTGGAACTGTCCCCAAAGTTAATGCCAGCTCCAGAGGGTGAATATGTGTGCTGAGGCATGAAGAGCAGGACAATGCTGGATGTATTCCTCAGCGTGCAGGTTGAAAAGTCAGAGACAAAAGGTCCCCATCAGAAGTACAAAAGGATTAAAAAACCAAACCAAAGCCAAAACCCCACCCCTGACTGGGATTATTTACATAAATGCTCCAAGAAATACTAAAATAGACTTCAGCAATGCAGGGGCTGCTGCTGCAGAAAGGGCTCATGGAAATCATTAAAGGGGCTCTCAAGAAATCAGTAGGCTGAACATTACCAACACCTTTATTTCCTTGTTTTCCAGAGATTATTATGAGGTATGAAACTGCAGGACTAAGGATTTCTAAACTTCTCCAGCTGCCCAAATGTCTGGGATTGTCTTAGCATCAGAATTTTGCTTGGCTGTGTGAAGCTGTGTTGGGTTTTCAATGGTGGCAGGAACATGTTTGACTATAATTCACAAGGAAGGAGAGCTCCTAAACAACTCCCAGCACACAAAAGGCCTTTGATCCATTTTTTCATGATGCTTCCCAGCCCATCTTCCTACAAAAACACCCCAACAGTCTCAGAATTAACACTAAAGGCAGAACTCATTAGCCACATATAATTTTGTTTCCTTGCCCAGCTCACCTAATTTAACAGATCTTCCTTTGTAGCTGCCTCAGATATGCTACAAAAAATCCATAGAAGAGAAGGGAATTCAAAAAATACATTTCCAAACCCAAAAAAGAGTCTGTGGGACAAATTCCAGACGCTGTTAAAAGATGAACTGGAAGAGTCTCTGCTGTGAGTGCTGTCCTGCACCCTTCAGGATGGCAGCAGGAGCCTGCTCTGCTCCATGGGAAATGTAGTTTAATCCTCAGCACTGAATTTAAAAAAGGGAGAAATGCAGGGAAGAGGCAATCTGAAAGGAAACTAATGCAGCCCCTGTGTTTCACCTGGATGATGGTGGTGCTGTGGTGGAGGTCTTGTGAGACCTGTAAGGCCAAGGGAACAAAATCAGCATTTTTTTGGTTGTTATTGCTGTAATACAGGTTAGGAAAGTTATTATTCATAACGGCATTAAATGGAATTGGGTGGTCAAGTGTATTTGTTTATCCAGTCTGCAATCTTAACCACTTCATAATTACATAATTGATATTTCAATTTTTTTCTGCAGATGAAGATAACCTGTAAACAACACAATCTCTCTCAGATGAGACTTCTTTACATCTAGAGATGGGGTCAATAATATGGGTATTATCCCGTGTCACTACAAGTTAAGCAGTCATAAAACCACAGAATCACAGAATAGTTAGGGTTGGAAAGGACCTGGAAGTCAACTTGGGCAACTTCAGGCTGTCTCTGTCTTTTCTCATTTACCTCACACTGTCATTTTCTCAGACTTTAAATTCCATGGGTTTTTTTCTGATTTCATGGCACCTGGGTTCCCATAACCCATTGATCCTTAAGGCAGAATATCATATTTACCAGGAATTATATCCATTTTTTTTTCCACTCTCTTCCTCCTGAAAGCTTTGCAACTCAAGTATGACTTTAACAATACCTTACATATTTCTCTCCCTCAATTATGACCAGATTTTACACGCTGAAAATTGCTGCTGGCAGGAGCTGTGTATCAGTAATTAGGTGTCACCTCTGTGCCCTGCAAAATGCTCTTAAAGACAGCAACACTGAGCAGTGGACAACTGCATCAGGTGACTCAAGAAATCAGCAGCTTATTATTTCCTGAAATGAACTGAAAAATGTAGTGTAAGAGACAAATAAGAAATCAAATCCTGTGACAATTTCTTAAAGCCTGTGAAACAGGGAAATACTGCACTGTGAGATCAAATTTTGTATTTCAAAACATGAGTTTCTGCCCAAATAATCACTTGCAAGAAAATAAAATTGAAATACAGGTACAAGACTGAAATTTCTCATGCAGATACAAAACAGGATGACTTGGAAAGGCCCCAGAGTGAACAACTGAAAACTGCAGGTTCCAGAGCAAGAGGTATTTCCCATTTTAGCTAAAGGAAACTGCCTTGTGTCAGAAACAGTTTGTTTCTCGTTTTTTTGGACGGCCCTTTCCCAAATTTCCAGCAGGAAAACCTACAGCAAAAATTATGTTTGTGCCACTGAATATTATTGGTGGGGCTTTTTTGTTTGCTTTTTGATTTTGTTTGCCTGTTAGTTTGTGGGGGGGTGGGGTTGTTGCTGTTGTTGGGGTTTGAGTTTTTGTTTGTTTTTTTGCATTTTGGGGTTTTTTTTTTGAGATGAGCAATGGAATTTGATGAAAACTTGATTTTTTATTAAAACCCTATGTGGAAGCAGTCAGCTGGGTTCACTGACTCTGTTGCAGTGCTGGCAGGATCCAGAACAGCCAGGAGAAGAGTAACTGAGCCAGTTTTGAGTCACATTTATACCAAGTGCTCAGGGTGAGTCACTTCTGCACAAATACTGAGCTCTATTAATGCACAAGAATGCATTTAGTGCATTGGCTTTTCAAAGCTTGCCTAAATTGTGCTGCAGCAGCTGAGGAAAGGCAGGTAAAGCTCATTAATCTTATTAAACAGTTTAAATTCTGTGCAGGTGAAGACTTTTCAACCTGAACCTGACGCTCAGTGTTGCTGCTGTTAGGAATGATGCACCATTACTAACATTAGGATGGACATTATCCACCTTCCCCTCCCCTTTTGCATTTACAGTGCAGCAACTTCTCCTCAGAGCAATTGTGTAATAAAACATCATTTCTGTGTCCAGTGATGGCCTGCTGGGGGTTTGGTGACAGAATGTTCATTTGTATGTAATCAGCCCAAAAATGCATTTTGTCCCAATGCTAAAAAAATGTAAAAGAGTCACTAATGTGGTGTTTTAGCCCAAACAGACTTTAATACCCTGTTTCTTTATCTCAGATCAACTTTATTATAATACAGTAATTACACAGGGAGGAAAAAAAAGTAATGATGATAATGTCAGGCACATTTAACCTCCCTTGGTGTCCCACGATTCTCCCCACTGAGGGCTCAAGGAAAGGCCTTCCCTGACTTCTTGATAGCTGGATGAGTGATTATCCCCCTTGTTAATGGGCAGTGATAGAGAAAAGTCCTCCAGATGGGCAGAATATTCATGAGGGGGCTGCACCAGCTGAGATAAGGAGAGAAGATGCCACAAGCAATCACTTATGAGAACACCAGGCAAGAAATATTCAGCCTGCCTGAGCCAGACTTGGGGGTTGTGGGTGAGGGTGGCAGCAGGACAGACCCAAGCTGTCCTTTGGGGACAGGGATGGAGCCCAGGGCTGGGTTTTAGCAGTGAAGAATGTTTGGCACCACATCCTCCTGCTGGGAGGTGGCCCTGCCCACCAGGCAGGGACTGGGTGGTTTTTAAGGTCCCCTCCAAGCCGAACCATTCCATGATTCCATGACAATTTCAGCTGCTGTGAGATTTACCCCTGGAATCACAGCCCCAAATCTGGGCAACCAAGGCAAAGCTCAAAGTGCAGGGGCACTGCAGTGCCTTTCTTTGGGAGAATTGTCCCCACACCTGAGGGGCTGCCCTTTATCAGAGACTCAGAGAATCTTTAGGTCAGGCTTTTCAAGAGGGGAATGGCATCACTCTCATTTTTCATTTTATTTCAACATTTTCTTCCCAAATGGGATGGATATTTTGACAATTTTAAATATTCCCACATCAATAATCTGAAAAACACGTGATCTGCCAGTCAAAGGTTCTGAGGATTTTGAGATGTGCTATTTAATTTTTTTTTGTTAGCATTTCTCAATATTTTTAAAAAAATATTTCTTAAGAAGGAGAAGTAAGTTACTATGAAAAGTGTCATGTTGATAACTGTGAAATTTCTTATCTAAATTCAGACATGTGAGGCACTCTCACTTCCTGTTATTTAAGTCTGTCTTCCTAGACCAATCACACTTTGGAAAATAAACTGATGATCACGGTTCTTACTAAAGCAGCACTTCTGACCACACAGAACAACATTCCAGCCCAGTAAACTTCTCCAAAAAGTAGTGAATTATGGTGATGGGAGATGTGCTATTCCATGGCATGGTTAAAGGTACCTCCATTCTCTGCTCTGGCTCTTTCCATTCAAAGTCCCTTTCAACAGCAATGTTGTGCACTGAAATAATTTGTGTGATGTGATCAGCCAGGACCAGCCATGATCCACACTGCTTTGATAATAACCTCACTTCCTTGACACTGCTTTTAAGTGAAAAATGGGTTTCTTATTACACAAATGTCTGCTGGTAAAAAAATAATAATTCTACAAGATTTTTGCTTTTGGTAAAAAAAAAAAAAAATATTTACTGTAAACTCTTCCCAGAAAACATATATATTTGGGGGGGAAAACCCCAAACCAACCAAACAACCAAAAACTAAAATGCTTTCCTTTCTAATTCTATTCCACTAAAATAAAGCACCAAAGCTGAAAGCTTTTCTCTCCCAGCTTGGAAAATACCAAAGCTGAGAGGGTTTCATCCCAACATAAAACTAAACCTGCACTGATTGACCTGAAGTTCTGTTGAACTCCTATCAACCTTAATCAAAACAATTTTAGTCACCACCAAACTGAAAGGATTCCTGTTCAAGCAGAGACAAATGGATGGGAATTCGTGGGGTAACTCACATGGACAGACAAAGCAACAGATTCTCACAGTGTAAGGCTGAAATCCAGACTAAAAAAAAAAGTGTGGTCACTGAATTGAAAGGTTTTTGGAAAGGAAAATGCCTGCCTGCTGTAGAGGCTCCACCTGCACACCTCCTGTTTCATGGGAGTTTTTCTTCTGGCACTGCCACCTAAAGCAAGCCAAAAAAAATCAGTACCAAAACCTTGAAGGAGTCATTTTTGTGCATTCCCAGACCCTCTGGAGATGTCAGAATTTGGATACACACACACAGCTCGGGTCATGGAAGAGGCTGGGAGATTTCTCAGGATGCCAAGTCCTGAGCACTGGAAGGGCTGAGTGTGGATATTCTGTGCCAGCATTTCCAGAGGTTTCAGCCCCACAGCTGAGGTGGAGCAGGGTCTGAGGGCTGTCACATCTACCTGCAGCATCAAACAAAATTTAACCTTTCTCTACACACAGCAAATATGTTTTATTCTTTTTTTTTTCCCTGTATCAATAGAAATACAATTTTTATTATTTCTAAGAAGAAGTACTAGATTTGAAAACTATTTCTGCAGAAGTCCTTTATCTGCCTCCCTTCAGAAGTGCAGCAAATCCTAATATGATTTATCAAAAGTCCTTGCTTCCAAAAGGCATTGTGGTCACTGAAATAATGAAGTACTTGAAAGTCACATTTAATTTACTTCCAAAGAAACAAGCTAGCATTGCTCAAGGTTGCTGGGGAAACAGGAAAGCTGCTTTAGATCAGTTTGCAGCAGAGAAGACCTGCTGATATTTTACAATTTGTACACAGTCACCATAATTTTAGCAATCTCTTCTTTTTAGAAACCCATTTCTGATTTCGTGCTAAATATTCATCTTCATTCCCATGGCATGGCCTTGTTTTCAGCTGTGGACTCAGATTCACAAATCTGACTTAAAAATAAGCAGGTTTATCACAACTGTGTACGAGTTTCTTCTTTGGGGGCCCATTTATCAAAGAATGCATCCAATTTCTGCCCAAGAGAAGCCCACAATAGGCATAAAAATCTAATTTCTTGGGAATCTACAGTACCAACAACGTTGTTTGCAATTTCAGGTGATCAGACCCTTCCCAAAATCTTTTATTGGCCGCCCTTAGACTTTCCTGCTTCAAAGAAAAGTTCTAATAATTTCCAGAGTTGTAAAATTCGGTTGCTGCGTTCACTTAGTGCTCTGCCATGAAGGAAAAGAAAATCACATTTGAAAGCCGCATGCACAAGTTGAGTTTTGCTAATCCTTCTCCTGGAGACAAATCAGGGCCCCCTTTTCCATCAGTTGCAGTGCACAGATGTGATTTAACACGTACAAACCCAATTTTATTCTGATTTACTCAAAATTCCACAGCAGTGGTGGAATGAATGGAGCAGCAGAGAAATGGGGAAGCAGCTGGGAAGTGAGGGAAGATAAAACAGGTCTGCAATGTTCCTCCCTGGAAGAGTTTTCTCACAATATCCAGTTTTATCCAAGAGATCAATCTCCTAAAATCGTGTCAGTCACCTGAGTTTCATGAGTAGGGATAAAAGAATTATCTATGCATCGTTGTTTAATTATGATATTATTTATTTCTTGGAGCCCCAGGATTACAGCAAGCACAAATTAAGTTCAAGATTAACAAAGGAAAATATTAACCAAAATGAAAGTGCTTAAAATAATGATGGTATTGACTCCAGATTTCTCTCAGTCTCATAGAAATACAACTTAGCAAATAGCCTAGAACAAGAGATACACAATATCTCGGATGTAGTTGCACCTCATGTCTTGGTTTTTTTACAGATGCTTAGGCAGTAGGTGATGTGTTTTGAAATGTATACCAGAAAAACCTCCATTTTTCTACCAACACAGTTTTAGTCCGCCTCTGGGACATAGAATTTCATCACTACCCACTTTGCCTGGTTTTATTCATTAATTTTCCTCCATACATCTCATAAAAGTGCTTTTTTCTTTTTTTATTTCCTCTATTCTTTGCCTAATTGCACATTTTGGGACTTTTGGCGACGTTCCATCAGATGCTCAGTGAATTTTGCTCTGGTTTAAAATCATTGTGCTCTTTAAGGTACCACAGTGATGTTTTTTGACTGAACACTATATTTTATTTTATTAAATCATTATCCAGTAGAATGAACTGAAGAGGGAGGAAAGCAGAGGATGCCAAAGGTAGCTGGAAGTAAGAGTGGAGCTTTGGACCAGGTCAGTTTTGAATACAACGTGGACAATGAATAACAGAAACAGGGAGGACTGAGAGGAAAAGCCTCTGAGAAACTGAAGATAAGGTAAAAAGGGCTTGTTGAAAAAAAAAAAACCAAAACATCTTAGAAGAGAAAAATTTACTTTCTAAGCCTGCTGTGCCTGGAAGGGCAGGAAATGTGCTGCTGCCCCAGGGCATGCATGCCTCCCCGGTGCTGGCAGGACTGGGGGACTCTGCCGGCCCTGGAAATGTGCCCTGACCCCAGGGAATCCTGCAGACCTGCTCAGAGTTCACTGCCCGTCCCCTCACAAATGTAAATGCTGTGATGGAGGATAAGAGACTCCCCCAGAACCGATAACACAGCAGTGGGGACCTGGGTGTGACCCTGGAAGGGTTAGTCCTGCTCCATCTGATAATGCTTTTTATATTCAGAATAGTTTTCACCTGAAACTTTTAGAGCTGAGAATGTCCTTTCCAGATTTTCATCTACAGGAAGAGACACACAACAGAAAGAGCTCTGAGAAGGGAAGAAAAATGGAGATGCAAAAGGATGTTCTAGGAAAAAAAAAAACAACAAAGTTGCCACTATAACTTGGTTATTCACTGGTAGCTAATTTAGAACATAATAATCTACTCCAAGCTGAAGAGTACAGCCCCAGGAGAGGGAGTTCAGTGGGATCGCTGAGGATGCTCAGGCACAAGGAACTGGTCTTTCCTGATAATCCTGATGGATTATCAAACATAAAGGATTCCAGGAAACCCCCTCTTCCACGTTCCTTGTGACAAAAGATGTATTGCTGGTATATTGCTACAAAAGTGGGTAGCCAAGGCAAATTTCAGAAAGAACTCTTGATGGCCATTTACTGAACAATAATGACAAAATACCAGCTAAAAGCAGCCTTGTAATCCTGGATCAGGGATGATTCACTAATTAAAATTCACTTAGAAAATATTTCACAACATAATTTACAACAGAATTATGTACTTTGTATTGTCACCCCTCTGGTGTTAAAATCAATATATTCCTATGGTTTGATGGTATTTTTTAATTGCTTAAAAATTACCTGAAATGTTATACCACATTAATTAGCATAAAACAGAATTTCGGGGGGGATAAAAAGAAAGTTAATAAAAGAGAAAAAGATCAGGAGCTAATTAGGTCCAATCAGTCCCCATGTTGACTCACTGAGGGTCAATGCTGCCATCCTTAGGTTTATTATACAGTAAAATCAATGTATTTTATATTGATTGTGATTTTATCTGATGTGTGTTAGCTACTGGGAGGTAGTGCCCGCTCTTAACAACATCTTGTTACCTTAAAGCCTTATTAATGAGAATAATGCAAAAAACTAGTTGCTTTTTTGGCCACAAAAGCAAGCAGTTCCACCAAGAAAAGTATTGCCCTGTCATCTTTACGATAATTCGTCAGATACCTGGAAGATTACCTTGTTTTCTTGAGGGAAAACCTCTCATTGCTGCCATTGCTCAGAAAGCACCATCTGATAATACTTTTTATATTCAGAATAGTTTTCACCTAAAACTTTTAGAGCTGACAATGTCCTATCCAGATTTTTATCTACAGAGAGAGACACAGAACAGCTCTAGGAAGGAGAAGAAAAATGGAGATGCAAAAGGATGTTTTAGGACCAAAAAAAAAAAAATCAAAGGTGCCACGTATAACTTGGTTATTCACTGATAGCTAATTTAGAACATAATCATCTACTCCAAGCTGAAGAATAAACACATTAGCATTGGAAAACATTACCTACTGGAATAAATACAGGTATTTATAACAGCATTAAGAGATTTCTGAGAAATCTGTTTTATACCAGGAAAATTCCACTTATCTACTGTTCAAACAAATTTGTGAAGTGCAGACTCCTTAGTACTTGTAGCCTTAAGAATTACACAACTGTGAATAATCACACTGAGAACTGGGCGAAAATGGGTAATTACTATCTCCATATTGTGTTATTTTACAAATTAGTATATCCTGCATCTCTTTGGAAGGAAAATGAGGCATATGTTTTTGTGCTGTGTTGTAGACCCAGCAGACAATAAACTGATCCCTCATGAGAACACAGCAATGCAAAATCTTGCCTTGTGCCAACAGGAAAAAGAAAAAGAAAAAAGGAAGAAAAAAGAAGAAGGAAAAGGACAAAATGACCAGGGAAAGCATGAAATTCAATGGAGAAAGTGATTTAATTGCACGGAAAATTAAAGGAATATTAATATGGGGGAAAACACTTTTCTGTGAAATTAAGGGTGTATAACAGAAAATAATTTTTTTAAAAAGCCATAAATTCTACTTGGTAATGTCAATTTAATTGAAAAGGCTGCTAAATCTCCTTGTATTACATTAGTGTGCATGTTAAGATTGGTGTGTCCATAAAGGCACTCCAAGAGGAGCACACAATGCCATGCTAATAGGGTTAGGTGCTCAGCATATAAGGTAACATAAGTGCCATTTGATGCAAGAGTTGCTAGGGAAGGCTATTTATATATTTTCCCCCCCCCTGCCTGTTAATTAAGTGAATTTGGTGCTTTTGAAAGGTGCCGGATTGACAATCGCGGGGACTGAAGCTGTCTATTGACGGAGCCCGTTCCGAGCTGCCCCTCAGCCTTGACCTGCAGGGCTCTCACCTCCAGCGATGCTCCGGGCCGGGCTGCTCCTGCCCGCTCATTCTGCTGATGAAGGTGCTAATTAGGGCCGATTGTCAGCCAGGGTTTTGTGCCCGAACACCTGTCCATTAGGCTCTTTTTTTTTTTTTTTTTTTTTAAAGGAGTAAATGGGAAAAATAATTTTTTTAAATATGATGTCCATCCAGCTGCCTTGATGAGTCCCTTTCCAGAACTCTCCTTCTTGACTTCTGCTTTTGAAATGGGAATTCTTTCATGGCTTTCGTTCCACTTTAAGAGAATATGGAAAGCTCAGGGCAAAACCAGAGAAAGGCAAGGACTATTCCAGCAAAGCAACTCGTGCTCTCTAGGGCTGATATAAACCTGGAAAATGAGAGTGTTGGCACAGCCCCCATTCCCTCTGCCATAGAAAAAGGGTATCCATGTCCATTTGAGCAGTGGGAAGGGTCTGCTGTTGAATAAAACATTCCAAAGCTGACTTCTGCCTGTTTTATGGGTTGTTTGAGGGCAGAGCTTACAATCCTGGTTTTGACAGAACCACTCACAGCACCTAAGTTTTTGGATGATTGGATGCACATAATGACACGTCAGATAATTTCTTTTAATTCTACTTTGATGCGGCTTCTATTCCCTGGTGGTGATAACCATTATCAGCCTAGAAGCAAAAACTCCCTGAAACCCTGAGCCTTTTGTAAGTTCTTGCCTTTACTTGATTTAGCAGAAGTAAGACAAATAAAAATCCCCCTTTAAATAAGTGAAGAGCTGAGTTGATGAATCTACACTGACTAATATAGCACAGTTCACTTTGAAATAAAAGATTCTTTAAATGTGTATGTTTTGGGTTGGGTGTTGTTTTTTTTTTTTTTTACTAGAAAGGGCTGACTCCAAAGGGCTGACTCCAAGCCTTTATTCCTTCTCACCTCTGTAAAGGTGCAATAGAGATACAGCAGCTCAGTGTTCTTGACATCAGCAAACAGGCTGAAAAAACATTATCAGGAGAGAGCCAATCTCCTATAACAGCTGAATAGTACTCGCCCTGGTGATAAAGGTTTGGGTGAAAGATGAAATGAAAAATGTGTCTATAGCTGCTTGCAGCAAAACCTGCTTTTCTGGAGCACTTTTGCCCCCTGTCTTGAGTGTTCTGTTGAATGAATAGTTGGTGCTTTATGTCACTTTGTTGCTGAATGGAGCAGTCTACTTAGCATGAACTTTTGGATGGCCCTACCTTCAGAAATGGTGTGCAGGGGTTTCATGGATTATGCATTAGTCCCATTAAACTTCCCACTTGAAGATAACTCGGGCAGCAGCAGGTCTAATAAAGACTGAGCAGAGACAGGCAAGCCAGCACCAAAACCCTGAAATTTTTGCTCACAGAAATAATTTCAAGTGCATTAAAGTACCTCACCTAAGTGTGATATTTGGCATCACATCTGATGAAGCAGGTGTTTGGTGATATTTCTTCAATTTTTCTTAACTCTCCTTTGAAAACTGGAAAATCTCCTCTTGGTTACTCCCCAGTGTTTTCAATCTGCAACAACTCCTGTGCCTAAACATTCAAATAGTGAAAATCCTGCACTAGATCCTCTTGCTGTCTTAGCTGAGGTTTCAAAAGATGGGTGTGAGTTAGGAATACCTTTAAAACTGTGACAGACACATAAAAATTGCTGTGAAATATGCCCAGCCTGCTCAGAATGCCACAAGAATAAGCATTAACTCTTGTTTCTCTTCAATCTTTGGCAGTGAGGTCACACTGTGGCATCATTACAGGTTTTTGTCTATTGTCATTGAGCAAATTTTAAAATACTTAAAAAAAACCCAAAACACAAAAACAAACCAAAAAATCCCCAAACCAAACCAAAAAAATCCCAACAAATAGTGGGACAGAAAGACAAGAAAACGTCAGTATTTTCCAAAACTTAAAACTCAGGATTTGAATACTGAAATAAAATATTCATTTTCCCATTGCACAAAACCAGTGCAACTCTTATCACTGGTGCTGATCCTAGGAGTCATCTCATACCATTTCCCCCCATAATGCTCTAGATATTTTATGGACATTCCTGGATAATGGATTAAATTTTAGAATTAACTGGCAAGGAATTTTTTAGGATGGTGCTGGGAAATAATGAAGTGTTCATCTGAGTAAATGATCTTCCAACAAAGAGCTGAGTAGCCTGGTGACAATTAAGAGCCATAGTGGAAATTAAGAGAGGCATTAAAGGATATCAATCCTATGAATACTGACATGGATATTCCTGCTGTCAGCTGACAAAAACAAAGTAATTAATTGTTCTAGTAAATAAGGTGATGAAGACACACACACACAGAGCCTGGAATGAAAAAGCAGCACATGCAGGACATGTCCTCTCTTTAAAGAGTCATTCTCAATGCTAAAGCTGATTTGATGAGGACAAAAGGAATAGCACAGATGAATCAAGGTCAGAAAGGTGAGTAAAAATAAGACAGTTATTATGTCTTTTCTGAAAGCAGAAGCAGATTAGAAAATAGGTCAGAGAGTGCAGGGAAAACGTTATTTGTATTCTGTCAATTTGCAAAGGACATGCATAACTGAATGCAGTGAATTTGTAACCTCTTATTCTAGTGGTGGGGAATGATGTATTCCTTATTATTTCTTTTTATTACTAGTACTACATTATATTTTTAAAAATATTATCCTGCCGAAATCAAAATCCTATGGTGATGAATGCTACACAACCAAGCAGTAAGAGAAAGTTTCTGTTGAGAAGACTGCCACATGGCTCTTGACAAACAGCATCCTAATTTTTGTTTGTGTCCCACAAAGCAGGAAATAAAGCTTTTCTCCATTTGCCAAAGCAGGGCCATTCCCAGGAAAAACACAGGCACTTAACAAAGCCACTAAATATGTGTCAAAAAGGTTGTCTAATAGCAGACATTTCTTTAGTTGTCTGGAAATTGGTAATTCATGGTTTTATCCACTTCCTGCTGTCTTGGGTTTAGCCTGCATTCCTCAAGAAATAAATCTAAAGTGTACTGAGGGAGCTGTTTACTCTAGAGAAGAGAAGATTGAGAAAGGTTCTCATTAATACACATAAATATCTCCAAGGAGTGTCAAGGGATGGTGCCAGGCTGTTTTCAGTGGTGCCCAGCAGCAGAACCAGGTGTAAGGTTGTAAATAAAACACAAGAAGTGTTTTAAAACAAGAAGTTCAGCACGAGGATGAGTTTCTTGCCATGGAGGGTGGCAGAGCTGCTCAGGGAGTCGTGGCATCTCTGGGTTCACCCAAATCCCAGCTGGATGTGTCCCTGTCCACCTGCTCTGGGTGGCCCTGCCCTGGTTGGGGGGTCAGTCTGGACCATCTCCAGGGCTCCCATCCAACAATCCCAGCTGTTCTAGGATTCTGTGCTGCCTGGGGAGGTGCAGAAGGCCAGGGAAAAGCACTCACTTCACTCCCTGCTCCCAAAGCTCAGACAAATCTCACACAGTGGCAGAACTCTGATTTCTCAGACTTTCATGGATGGGGACAACCCATGTAAACAGCCCACACCTTCCTCCTCTCCGAGAGCCCAGCCATCATTTCCATCTCCCACCATCACTCCTGTCTTTTACAGACATCCAGGATTTCCCACCTTTCACGCTGGAAATGCCAGCAGATTTTCCACCTCTATTGGACCTACTTGTTCACAGTAATTCTTGCAAGCTGTGCACAGGAACAGCCATTTCCAGCTCATAAATGAGCCTTCAGTGCAAATCTCCACTTAATCCAGGAGGAGATGGTTGGGGACAATCAGCTGCAGTTACCAATATTCTTCCAAACTGATGTGGAGGGCTGAGCAAATCCTAAAATCACTGCTGCCCTTCCACACTATTCATTGAGGGATGTGCTCCCAGAGCACCGCTGGCTCTGCTCTGCTTCTGAAACCTCGATGCAGAAAATGGATGGACAGACAAACCCAAAACCTGCTGTTAACAAATGGGTGGTGAAGCAAAGCTCTCAAAATTATACCCATAAATATATTTTTAGTGCAAAAACACCTCTACTATAAAAAGGCTTGATCAAAAAAAAAAGCCATCCGCTAATTTTAATTGTTTTAAATATTGATCCCACAGTATCTTTTCCTTAAAATGAGGTAACATATTTTAGGTAAACATGTAAAACAACGTGTTTCAAATAAGAATTTTATTTTTAAAATGATAATAGCAAATATATTTTAACTTGATTTGAATACCTGTGTGTTGGCTTTAGAAAGCAGAGCATTTCCACAGTAAGAGACATTATCATGACCTGATTTTGAAAACAACGTGAGGTTGCCTTAAGATTATATTTTTCTTTAATTATATAAGGAAAAGATAGAGGCAACTAATTTTTTACATACATAGAAAAATGCATTAAAAGCCATAGGAATTGTATTGTTTTGTTTTCAAAGACATTTAAAATTAGTTTTGCTTTTGAGAACTTATTGCCTTTCCCACAGACTTCCTCCAAATTCCTGCAGCATGTACGGGAAATGCTCCCTAGAATGCAGATTTCCTGGTGGATGTGTGGACTATTTTTCCTTAATCTCAAGTATCAATGACTGGAATCTTATCCTAAATAAGGAGCTGACATGTGTAACTAATTTTCAAAAGAACTTTCTTTAAGCTTATTACCAAAGCAACTGCTTTCATTCTTAAGACTTGGGCAATATAAGTAAAGGCAATTCCTTTATCACTGCAGAAAATCCTGTGTACTAGCCAAAAAAAGAGCAAATTCTGATACAGTCACAAAAATTACTTCACTGTTTTAATTTCTAGTCAGTATTTGTTGTTGTATTTGTAGTTTTCAGGGTGTCTCATTTGCCATTAGACATATTCAAATGAGCTGTTTCTATTCTCAAAATATTCAGCCACTGTCTAAGATGCATTAAAATATTAACATGGTTAAAAACCTAAATTCTTGAGTTTTGGCCACATAGATTTTGTGTGTTTTACTTTTTATTGCTATCTTCGGCTTCTAACCTCTTCATGTGAGCTTTCAAAGGAGAAAATCAAAGCAGAAGGGAACAAATCAAGATTGGAGCAGAATGAGTGCAGGGGCACAGTGTTTAGATTTTAATAAGCCCAGTGATTAAAAACTTCTGATCATACAATTATTTGTTTCCATGGGAGATACAGCTCTCAGGATCATTTCTGACCACCATAATTTATAATACTTCGCATAATTTTGAAATTCATTTTTCTCCCCTCAATACCTGTTGGTGTTTAATTTTCACAAGACTGTTTTATTGAGCTGAGCCACAACCATGACACTTTGGGAACTTTCAGGTGCCTTTCTCTGCACTGGTTTGCCCATAAATGCTGCAGAGAAATGGAAATAGGAAGTCCTCTAAAACACAAACTTCTCCTGTACAATGGAGTTACTAAAATTGTAGATACACAGCCCTCAGGTTAAACTGCTCTTATAATAACAGGAGCTGTACCCACCAGATACAAAACCACATCATAATTTCTTTTGGAAGCAAAGATATTCCTGGGTGGAAACAAGTGCAGGAAAATTCTCTGCCATTAATTATTTTACTATTCGTTCATTGGGCCAAAATGGGTGGAATTATGCATAAACATTCTTCATTTGATTTGTCCTCTCAGCCACTTGGCAGTAGTTCTGGCTGCTTCTGGAAGGAGCAAAGGCAAAGCTTGAGGGTTACACAACAGTTTAGGAAAAGAGTAGAAGATAATTTACCTTCTGCCTTTCCTTCTTTCCTGCCCTTCCTCCCTCCCTCTCTCTCTCCCTGAAACAGTTAAATTAGAGTTGTTTACAATACGAGGCCAAAATATGAAAATATTCATAGTGAGCTGAGCTTCTGGAATCTTAATTCATTAAGCACGTTGTTTATGAAAGTTCTGTAAATGTTTAATGCAGGGACAGCCAGTGAAATTATCATTGCCACTTAGAAGGGTTTTGAGATACTTTAACTTTTGGTTTACAGAAAGAAGCATCCTCCGGATGTAGGAATCCACAAGACCAGAAAAAAACCGAGGATTTTACCCACTGCTCTCACTCAAGTCTGAGGGATGGTAGGCAGGAATTTACCTGAAAACTCACACCAGTCAGGGAGCTCCCCTTCCTGGTTGTTTCTTTGCAGGAACAGGACACTGAATTACTGAAAAGTGGTAAAATGCCGTGAGATTCCCTGGGCAAGCAGCTGAGCAGGAACAAACGGGACCTGTATCAGCAGTTGTATTGTGGACTATTTTCTCAACCTAAATATATTGATGCAAGCATGCTCAAGGCTGAACCCTCTCTTTTGTTGCTGGGCCACAGATCAGTCTGCTCCTGATTTAAAATGCATGGCTAAGTTTAAAACTTTAGTAAGGGCCAATCTCTGAATAATCCTTTAAGGATTATTGTAATTAAGGGACTAATCCTTAGATGCTTCTTAATTTGTGTCCGTTTTAAAATCGAGTGCCACTTCTTTCATCACAAAAGAGAGAAGAAGAGGTGAAGCTGACAAAGCTTTAAACATTAACAGCCTTTCCTGTCACCTCCTGCATCCGAGCAACACAAACAGGTAGAACATTTAAAACCAGGAGATCATTTAAAAACAAACCCGAGCACAGGACCCCACCCCACAAAAAAAAAAAAAAAAGCATGACTGAAAACCAAGAGAGCTTTTAAACCTGGAGATGTGTTCATGGTGAGAAAATTCTGTGTGCAGATAAGGCAAATACAGTTTAAGGACAGACATTTCAACTTGTGAACCCTCAAATGCTTGTTTGCATCAATCTTTCTCCCCATCAAAGCCTGTTTGAAGAATACATCAGTGACAGCAGTTTTTCTAATCACCCCAGTATTTTTATTTATTGTTCACCATGGAAAGAGTGATTCGGGCAACCTAAGTTTGAAAATTTAGCAGAGGAGGAGATGTTAAAATAATTAAATTCTTGCACAAGAGGGAAGCTTCATGGTCTAATCTAAGGAATGTTGAGGCTGAAGGCGGTGCACAATGAGCAAAAGGAAGCAATGGGGTGGCATTTCTGGGCTAAAACACCTGCCAGCAGTGCACTGCCTGTACCTGGGAATCAGCTGCCATTGCTTTAAGGTGCTCATGATCTCTGCTTGCAGCAGCCCTGTGCTAAGCAGTGTGAAACAGGAGGCAGGAAAACCAAGCAGTACGACAAGGCTTGGAAAGCCTCTCTTCCCAATTCCAATCTAGATCCAGGCAAGACACAGATCTGGATGCCTCTGTTCCTGCATCTGTAAAATGAGAATGTTTATAAATATTTACAAAGGAGAAAAAAAATAAAACAACCCACCCTAGGGGTTGTTACTCTGAGCAGAAATAGAGTGAGAAACAAGCAGTTGATGCATCTCGTGCTGTGTTACAATTGTGTGGATGTGCAGCACTGGAAGCTGTGGGAGTTGGAACAGGGGTGAGAAATCTTTAGGAGACGTAGGAAAGGGCTCACTCCCGTTTATACCCCTTGGAAATAGCAGGTCTTATTTTTATTTCTCCCTGAAACATGTAAGTATTGCATAGATTCCACACTGGGTGTTTTGGCAAGCCTGCTGGGGCAGGTGTTCGACATTCTACGGGCTCCATAAGGATGATTGCTCCATGATACACATTTATCTTTAACATAGCTTACTGAGTTGGGCTTTTTGTTGTTGTTGTTATTTTTTTTATGTTTTTTTCCCCTTTTCTGTGTGACAAATTACATTGTGCTTTATGGAAATGTAACATTTTGTATGAATGGCCGGCAGCAGCCATGTTGCATAGCAATGAGCAAGACAAAGTAGCTCCACTCTTATTTGCAACTGGCTCAGACCTTTCCATTAGCAAATTAAAATCTGTTCAAATTTATTTACTAATATATTAGGAGAAGCTTCAGGCTAACCCCTGTTGACCTGTATTATATAGCAAACAACTGTAGCAGTGAAAATAATTAATAGAATGTATTGCACCTCCTGCTTGTTTCTCCATCACAGCCCGGGGTCGGCTGCAGAGTGGGTTTGCCATCTGCATTCTGTTACAAGGCCACATTTACTTAAAAATTATCAATTATATTCTGAAATTACTTCCTTTAATTGAACTCTCTCTATTCAAGGCATCCCCTGTTTTTAAAGCTTCTGAAAGCATGTACGTGAAAATATTTTCCTTTTCAAAACTTAAGGGGAACTTGCTGAATTACCTGTGGGTGCAAAAGGAGCAAATATGCAACAGCAGTTCCTTGTTACATCAGTTATTCATTATTATTATTATTATATCATACTTAGGTCATTCAGGTGGAAAGTATTGCAAGACATTTTTTAATTTTGTATTTGCTATTATAATGTTTTCCAGAGAACCTGTGGCTGCCCCATCCCTGGAATTTTCCAAGGCTGGGTTGGGCAGGGCTTGGAGCAACCTGGAATAGTGGAAGGTGGAGCTTTAATGTCCCTTCCCAAACCATTGGGGTGTGACCCTCATTCAGCCTTTTCACCCTGGAGAACAGCTAATTCTGAGGTCTTCATCGAATTGTTAAAGGAGAGAGACATTATGAGACATTGAACAATAATTAAAAAAGGGAGTTGTGAGGAAAAAACGCAGTTTCCAGCTGCACAGACTGAAGTTTATGTGCCAATAAAGTAAATGCTGGGGATGTGTAAATGCTTCCTTTCAATCAACACAAACAGCTACAACAAAAGCTGTCAGAGGGTGATCAGCTGGTAAGTCTTAGCCCTACATAACAAATACAAGTTTTAAGAAGGAAGGCAATGTGCCACTTTAACATCTCAGTGAAATGGTTTTTTATATGTATATAGGCATAAAAATAAATTTGCACATTAGTGGCCATGGTGACTAATTTCACACAATGAAAGTAGGCCTATTTTATTATTATATGAACAAAAACAATCATGATCTCTGAAAAACATACATTTCTAGACAATTTACTTAGTTTTTGATAATTTCCTTTCTGTATAAAGGCAAACAGGTTAATGAATGAGTGCTATATCACCCTTCAAATGTCTTTAGAAAAAGAGATTGTTAACAATCTAATAATTATTTCTATAGACCATAGAAGACCTTCTCTAAAATAACTAGCAAATCTAGTCGATTAGGTGTTTTTATTATAATGTATTTCATGTATAGAAAGAAGGGGTATAGCCATTACAGGTCGCTGTTGACCTCTTGTGGTCCCATTCTGTGGTTACAGGAAAACTCTTAAGAACAGTCAGGAGCTGGACCCTTGTGGTTCCCTTCCAGCTCAGAATATTCTATGATTCTGTAATTCTCTGATAGCCAGGAAATCCTGGAATTCTCCCCTTAACCATAAAAAGAACAAACCCAATATTATTTCTGCAGCATAAGACTGGAATATAAATCAAAATTCTTAACAATTGCGTTTAAATTCACTCTCACTGCCAGCAGCCAGCTCTTACTTTTCCAAAATAGGAAAGAACAAAAATTACAAAACAATTTAAAAAAAAATACAATACAACACGATGTTCTTCTCTATTAAGTATTCAGCTAACCAAGAAGTAACAATTAGCAGCAGGAGAAAAGGCAATCAGTGATGTGCTGTGTAATTACTGTGCCCCAGGTCTCATCTGGAGGGCAGTGAATCCAACAGGGATCAGTCCACTGCTTCCAGAAGTCTGACTGGAGTTCTGCTGGGTCAACTTATTTACACAGCAGTCTTCACCCCAGCAGACAGGCAAACATGGACATTTAATTATTTACTTATCACTGGTATTAATATTGTGTTTGAATGTGTTAATCTCTTGAAACAAAGCTTGTGAGGGTCAGTATTCTATTTTGGAGGGGAAAGGGGAGAGGAGGAAGATGATATATCATCAGAGTGAAGATCCAGATTACTTTCAGCACTGAGAAATCAGCATTTAGGCCCCTCCAAAGGAAAGCTGTTCTAAGCAATCATTCCCTCTGGAATCTCTACAAACCCTTCACTTTCTGTGCTTGTGAAAGATTATCTGATAAAAATTCAATCTCCATATTCAAGTGAAAAAAAGCTGTTTAGAAACTCACCCAGGCATATTGTCTTCTTTCTCACAAAGAAAACCAAACCCAATATGTTTATGTTATTAAACAGCTGAAAGAAAGCAGCATAGTTCTAACTGTTACTAAAAAAAAATACACAGAGCAGAAGCTCCCTCCATCTCAATAACAGCAGTTGGAATATTACTGAGAAAGCAAAATTCTGTTGAGCTACACATATTTGCCAAGAAGATTTAAATTTGCACTTTTATGCTAAGCAGGAACAAGGAGAACTGGAGGTGATCCCATGGAGTTTTTCTACCCTGCAATTTCATGTTCCTACTACCTGTAAAGATAAAGCAATCCAACATTTCCCAGCATGAAAACATAGGCACATTGCTCTAAAAGCAAAGGAATATTCTATACAATTTCTAAGTGAAAATAATTGATTAAAAATTAATAGATGCTGTTGTGTCTGGTGTATCTATTTTATCTACTGGCATGTGCCACATTTCCTCTAGTCCACCACAATTTCAGCAGCCACACAGCCCCTGGTTCAACCACTCTGTGACTCGACTGCAGCACAGCCCTCAGCTGGTTTTCCCTGGGTGAGAGGCTGAATGGGCAAACAGGAACCCTCTTGTAAGGAGATGAAAATAATCCTAAACTGACTGAAAGAAATTGAACTGCGGTAATTCACAGAAATGCCACGAGGTGGCAAGTTAGGATTGCATTAGGCACCTTGTACTCACAACTGCAGCGAGGGAAAAATCAAACTGCAATGGCTGGGATGGGAAAGGTGCGTTCATGAGAACCATTTATGCAAAAACACCTTTGAATAATAACAATAATTTTGGAACGATTTCCTTTCTCCGTCTTTGAATTTAGCAAGATTCTCTTACACACTTCTCCATGGAAAGGGTTGTCAAGCCTTGGGACAGGTTTCCAGGAAGGTGGTGAAGTCTCCATCCCTGGAAGTGTTCAAAAAATGTGGATATGGCAGCTGAGGACATGCTTTAGTGGGGAGCATGGAAAGTGCTGATGGATGGTGATCCTAGAGGCCTTTCCAACCTTAATGATTCTATAATTCTATTTCCTCAATGGTTTCTGTTTAGTTCTAAATAATTACAAAAAGAACCTCATATCACATTTTTAAAATACATAATTACAAAATATACACGACCACTCACTTTCAGTGAAATGGATCCAAAACTATGTGATTCAACTGCAAGTAAATGTTTTGCCTTTTTTTTCTTGGGGACCAAGCCAGGGTAACTGTGCAAATACGTGCCAGGAAATGTTCAGCATCTGCATGCACATATTTGTATCTGAGGGTACTGAGGATCTCCAACCTGAACCAAAATTGCTCAAGTGCCAAAAATCCCATTATTTTCCTGGCACTCTGCATTTTTCCCACAAGGGAGACTCGTTTGTGCCTATAATTGATGAAGGGAACCACAGGAGCATTCCCAGCTCCTCACTGGGAGCAGGACAGCTCTTAGTGGTACTCCACCACCAAGAGTTTACGATTTATTGTTAAATGTGAATTTTTCCTAATAACAGCATGGTGTCACTTGAAAATTGTCCTCCAGAGAAAACAGATGAGAACAGGACTGTTCTTCCAGGCTCTATTCCATTTGTTCTGCCATGAAGATTCTTTGCTTGTATTTTTTCCTGTTTTCCAGACAAGAGATGCTCTGAAGCACCTGGTGCAGGTGACCTTTGGGCCTGAGGAGTGACTGATGTCTCTCTCCTATCCAAGTCTCCCCCAGTCCCTGTCTCTTCCCCAGCCCAGTCACCCCACAATCCCAGTCTTCCTGATCCTGGGTTCACCCAATTCCAGGCTTTTCCCAATCCCAGTGTCCCCCCAGTCCCAGTCTCTCCTATCCCAGTCTCCCCAATCCATCTCCTCCAATCCCAGTTTCCCCCTATTCCAGTCTCCCTCATCCCAGTCTCCCCAATCCATCTCCTCCAATCCCAGTTTCCCCCTATTCCAGTCTCCCTCATCCCAGTCTCCCCAGTCCCAGCCTCCCTGATCCTGGGCTCCCTCCGATCCCAAACTTCCCCCAGTCCTGAGCTCCCCCCATGCCAGGCTTTTCCCAATCCCAGTCTCCCCATAATCCTAGTTTCCCCCTTATCCCAGTCTCCCCAATCTCACTCTCCCCCTACCCCAGTCTCCTCAATCCCAGGCTCTCCCCAGTCCCAGTTTCCTCAGTCCCAGTTTCTCCCCAGTCTCCCCAATCCCAGTCTCCTCCCAGTTTCCCCAGTCTCCCCTATCCCAGTTTCTCCCCCATCCCAGTTTCCCCAGTCTCCCCAATCCCAGTCTCTTCCCAATCCCAGTCTCTTCCCCAGTCGCAGTCTCCCCAGTCCCAGTCTCTTCCCCAGCCCCCCCAGTCCCAGTCTCTTCCCAATCCCAGTCTCCCCAATCCCAGTTTCCCCAGTCTCCCCAGTCCCAGTCTCCCCAATCCCAGTCTCCCCAGTCCCAATTTCCCCATTCCGGGCTCTCCCCACCTCAGGCCCCTCAGTCCCGGCCCGGTAGCGCCCCCTGGCGGCCCGCGGCACACAGCCCCGCCAAGGCCCGCCCTCTGACTCCGCCCCCGCCGCTGATTGGTGAGAGCGGCCGAGGGGCGGGCAGAGGCCACGCCCCCATGGTTATTGAGGGGCTGGTGGGGAGCCGTGCCAAGATGGCAGCCGGGCGGGGAAAGGGAGTGGGGCCGGTACTGGAGCGGCGGGGCTGGGGGTCCCCGCGTACCTCGCCCTCTACTTCTCAACCCTGGAGGAGGCGGGCAGCTCCGGCATCCTCCGCCTCACCGGGATGCAGCTGCGCGACCACCCCAGCAGCGACACCGCGGCAGGAGGTGAGGAGGCTCCGGCAGTGACGGGGACGGGGCGGTGCGGGGGCCGTGAGGACACGCAGCGGAGGCGGCCCTGTGGTGGCAGGGGAGGGCTGGGATGGGGGACACCTCACGGGGAGCGGGGTCCCGGTGTGAGGGGACAGCGGGAGAGCTCCGCCTTTGGGAGGCTCTCCCTTCACGGGCTCTGGAGGGTCCGGGGACTCCATTTCTCTGTTTAAGGATGGGACTGGAAGCTGTGTCCGGCGTGAGGGCAGCTCCTGAGTTGGCGCTCGGGGTAATCAGAGCTCCGAGCTGAGGCCGGGTTGGACCTTCGGGATTTGGGATCCCTTGCAGTGAGGCGATCCCGGCCTGTCCTTCTCAGCTCAGCAGGAACATGTTCCAAGTGCGGATGAGGGGATGTGTGAGAGTGGCAGATGGCAAAGGGATACCTTGGACAGCTGCACAAGTCAGGCAAAATAAAGCCATCCCATACAGATCACTCTGCTGGTGGGAAAGCCCAAATGAGCAAATTTCTTCATAACATGCATGGAGAGAGGTCTTCACGTAACACTAAATGAAATTCTGGAAAAGGAATCGTTTCTGAGTACTAATTATTTAAGTAATTTTTTTTCCAAATATATTTCCCAACAGATGGATGCTCGTGGAGAAGGGAAGCTGCTGAGGATGAGAAGATGACTATTGAAGCAGGGCACACTGCAAACATGATGTGCTCCTTCATGCTTGAAGCTGGATAAATGTCCCTGTCTCAGCAGGTGGAAAGTGAAACCCAGGCCTGGAGCAATTCTGGTGGTGTGTGTGGTTAATCCCCAGGCAGTGCTCTCCACTCCTCAGAGACTCACGGCATTTCTGGGCTTTGCTCTCTTTGTTTTGGTGATCTCAGTAGCACGTTTTACGCTGAAGTGTGGTCTAAGAGCTCTGGAGCAGCTCTGAGTCCTGGTCCACGTTCATTGCTGGCATTTCTTGTCTGGGCAGTTTGGTTTTACTTGATGCCTTGTGCTCAAATGCTGTTCCTTACTCCTCTTGCTGGGACACTCAGTGGGTTGGGGCTGGGCCCTGCTTGGAGTAGAGAAGGTTGGGATTGCAAGGAGCTTCCTTTCAAACTGGGAGAACACAAGGGCCCTTATGAGACAGGCACTGAGACTGTGCCCAGTGCCTGGCAGTCTGCCTTTGTCATAGCTCCAGGGGCACAGTCTGCTCCTGCAGCCCCTTCTCTCTGCCTGTCCCCTGCCCCTGGGATCTGTATTTCCTGAAAATAAATGGAATTTCACCCTTCAAAAGTTTGCTTCAAAGTGACAGAGGAAAAGCTTAATAAAAATGCCAAGGTCATGTTTTCCTTGCCTCCTAAAATAATGTGACAAGTCCAATATCTGCATTATTAACTATCAGTGTGAGCTTGTTTTCTTTTTAGGAGCTTTCTGCTTTACCTGGGGCTCTTTTTCTGGTGCTGCACAAGCACATGGCTGCAGCCACTCCCCGTGGACAGCAGCTCTCTAGGACCAGTAGCTATTTATTGTCCTGGCTAAAGATGCCCTCTCACTGCAGAAATAGCTGTGTGAATGTTCCTCTCTTGGCAAACATCATATTTCGACAAAAGCCTCTGTGTTTTGCAGAAAAAATCACTTTACAAAGGACATTTATAATTTTGTTTTGAACTGGAGCAGTCCTCAGGCTGAGCAGAGACAAGCAGGATTTCTCCCAACAGCCCCACTCTCCTCACCTGCCATTGGCAGTCCAAGATAAGGCTGCAAAGACATTGCTGCAAAATGTCACTAAAATCTTCGAGGAAGTGATTTAGCAGCAATAAAATTTTTTAAAAAAGGTGAATTTGATAGAGGTGGCATTTCATGCAGCAAATGACTTTGGTTTGTAAGTAAAAGCTAGTGGAACAGAGTGTGTGATCACTTGGTGTTAGGAAAAACCTCAAAAATAGCATGTTTGGCAAAAGTGACGAATTAGCTGCAATAACTGAGCTATCAAAGACAGTTACTGATGGGGTAATTTGAGTTGTTTAAGTCTGTTCTGGGAAAATGAGGATTAGGAAGAGGCATAATTAAAATATGCAAAGCCAAAAGGGAATAGAGAATAGATATTAAGTCACTTTAAATTAGTAATTCATGAGAGGGTGGAAGGGAGAGAAATGGATGAAATTATGCTCTGAAAGGGCCCTGATATTCCATTGTTGCAAAGAGAAAAGCTATTCAGAGCCCGAGCACATCTTCTCTGCACACAGAAATTGGAGAGCTGTCCATGCACTGAGGGAGCCAATCCTGCAGGGTTCCCTCATTTCTGAGGTAATATGTTTTTGCAGGGCCATCAGGAGTTTTCCAAGCTCTGTTTTCTGTACTTTGACAGCAGAGCTAAAGGAGCTTGACCAGGAGGATCCCTAGTGCTTCACTGTTAGGATTGTGAGAGGCAGAGTCTTTCCCCCACAGTGTTCCCTGGTGTGCTGAAAATTCCATCAGGGTGGGATTTACCTGTTAATCAGACAGCAGAGATCATTTCAGCAAGATGTTTTTGTTACTCGCCATCAAAAGTCCAGTGCAAAGCTCCTGCAGGCACTGTTTTGTCTGCCACTAGAGAAGAGTTTTGTTATGGAATCAAAAAAAACAGTTAAGCCTTACATCATTACTCCATGGAAGCACAGAGTTGATTTCCAGATGAGTTTCATGCAGGAATAGGAGCTTTGCAGCAGGAGGAAAGTTGACATCTCACTGCATGTCAGGCTCCAAAATGAAAATGGAACATCCAGCTGGTCAAGAAGCTGCCTGGAACCATTCCAGAGTGTGAACCTGCAGCTGCTGCCTCTGTGATGTCAAGGGCCTATTGGGGTGTCAGTGAAAGGACAACAGGACACTGCAATGCAGAGCTCCTCAATGCCCCCTTTCTCCTGGCATTCCAGGAGGATCCTTCTCCTCCAGGAGCTCTCTGCCTGCAAACCAGCCAGGTTTTATCTGCTTGCTGGGTTATGCTGCTCTGCAAGTTCTAGCACAGCTCTGCAGAAATGATCCGGCAAATCAGTGCTGCAGCGTATGATTTTCTGTCTGCCACATCTGCAATGTATTTTTATCCAGATAAACCCTGGCTGGCAACAGCTCATCTGGGGAGTAAGTAGTGCTTTTCCCTAGGTGCAGCATATCTGGCTTTGGGGTCACTGTGTTCTTTATGCTCTTCCTTAGGAACTGAGCTGATTTTGGAACAATGCCAGTAAGATGCCATTGGTTTGGTAGAGCTCCTGTCAACAGCTGTTAAGAGGGGTGTCTCAATGACAGCATTTGGAAAGTGGGGAACACTGGGGGGGGTTCCATTCCCTACACAGAACAATCTGGGGAGTCTGTAATTCCCTCACTTTGCTGCTTCAGCCAGCTTCCAAAATGGAAGAGCTTGTCAGAAGTGCTTCTAGAAAGTGTGTCATTATCTTCAGAACTGAGGAAAAGCATCTTTTTTTTTTGCCATAATTAAAGGATTTGACTAACAACTGTGCTAAAATAGTGATGATCTTCATGAGGAAATGTAACCTCCCAGCAGTGTGTGCTCCTGAACCCAGGAGCTGTTCCTGTGCAGTGTCAGAATAGAATTCACATGGCTAAGGGGGATTTTGGGAAAGCTTTTCTAGGGAAACATTTTCAGCGAGCTAAAGAGAGCCAATATACACAATTGATTAATAAGGAGAAAAAAAAACAACAAAAAAACCCTGCTTTAGCTCTTGGGTAGAGTTGGGCAGAGCAGAATCATTGACTATTAAAGAAAATTTACATTTTCTTGACAGAGTTTCTATTCATTTACTGGTGAAACAGCACAAAAAATAGACAGAAAAATGTAAAAAAGAATTAATCTGGTATTTTGTCCTGTTCTGTTGCTTACTGTGGAAAAGAACTGATGTTCCTGGAGGGATGTTGTGAAAGAAAATTGCTCTCTTATTTGGGCTAATTTGTTCCATGGGGGATTCCCCACAAGAGGCAGTTTTCTAACAGCATCTGGTTCATCTTCTCTTGCCCACTGCAGATCTGATCACCCAGTTATCCAGAGGTGGATACAGGGCAGCCCATCCTTTGGTGAGTGGGGGAGGAACCTTGGACATTCCTGGAGTTTAAGAAGTGTGGAGCAAGCTGTGAGTGAGCTTTCCCTGCTCCAACAGTGTGCCAGCCTGATAAAGTGTCCATGTCTGGTTTTGCAGCAGCAGCAAAGGGATTCCTGGCTGTTTCCTCAATTGGTATTCAAAGCTTTTAAACAGATGAAAGTCTGGTTTTGCAGGGAGAAGATTGTGGGTTTAGCTATGGTGGAATATCTAATTCACAGCAATTTTCAATACTGTATAATTGCCCCATTTTAGTTTAGTTTTAACAACTTAGAATTCTCTTTCTATCAAGTTTCACGATTTATCTTTAGTACAGCTGGATATATAACTGAACATAAATAAAGTTATAATTGATAATGTAACTCACTGGAACTACTGAAAGGAAGTTTTAAATAACAATCCATGCTAATAAATGTTGGGTTGCAATAACAACCCTAGAGAGAGGAATGACACCCACATTAATATTGGCTAAATTTATTAGGCTAATATTATACATTTTAAATAGAGCACCAGTGAGTGTGAAGGTGTAGATGGTACCTTTGATTTGCTTCAATTCTCTTTGTGTCAGCTTTAAAGCAGTTGGGAAACAGCAAATTTGGGGCAACTTGATGTAATGCTCTGCCCCTGCAGAGCAGCAGCTGGGGCTGTTTCAACCCCCCATAATTTATAGATGTTTAAATTGTACTGTGACACGTGTAACAGGGAACTGAGGCTGTAGGACCATGTGCACGTCTAGATCAGTTTCTGATGTTGAAGCAACTGAAAGTTGTGTGTAACAATCAAACCTCCCAAATGGCAGAATGGAGACTCTCACTCATGTTCCTGACTGTCCCCAGGCCACAACACTGCCACCAGAACTTCAACTGGCTCCTTCCCTTCCTGGAGAAGAGGATAATGTCAAGGAGGACGTGGATGAGGAATTTGCAATTCTTGCTTCATCAGAATTAGTAAGTGCCAGCTTTGGTTACCATTGGTGCAATTCAGAGCTGCAAGTTTCTGCTCAGACAGCAGCTGCTATTCACAGCTGGAGGTGCTGAGGGCCAGAATCCTGCCATGACACTGTGCTTCACCCCAGCCACGGGCACCTGGAAAATTGCTTTTGAATTTGCCTTTTAGTCATCAGTTTCCCTTGCAGGATACAGGAGAAACTATCTCCTGGGTGTACCTGCTCCTTTTTCTCTTTATCTGAGAAAATCAATGAAAATTGAACATGAAACTGGCCATGAACTTGTGTAAAATCAGCCTTTTGTTTTTTGTTCATTCAGTTTATGATATGGACAGCAAAAACCAGTTTAAGAGCACTGGATGTGGCCAGCAGCATCTTCCTGAGGGTTTGCATTTGGAATATGAGCTCAGGGGATCCTGCAAGCTCCCTTCCTGACATAAACTTGTGAGGGCCGAAATGAGGGATGCAGGACTCCAGACTGGCTCTTTAAAATGTTGTTTATTGTATCCAGAGGATACAGCAATTTATTTATTATTTAAAATGTTGTTTATTGTATCCAGAGAATTTAACAATTCACGGGTCATGGGTGACAAGAGCCAAGCCCACAGCGGTCAGCCTCAGCTGTAGGCTCATCTGAAACTGCTCTAGTTCTGGTGACAATGCATTCTATACTTTTAATACATAACAACCAATCAATACTTTTACCTGTAGCCTATCATAACCACTATAATTACCATATTCATGTTACTATTTTTCCATTACAAAAGGTTAGTATGTTACAGTGTAAGCTAGAAGTTGTTTTCCAGTTTTCTTGCAGTGGAAAATTGAGACTTTTTTTCTACTTGTAACATTGGCATTCTTGTTTGCCTGTGAAATCTTTTTGCTTGGTAAAAACATCAGTTTGAGGTGGATTTATCCTTTGCTCTGAGCTATAAAAACCCTTTCCAACTCACATGCTAATGTACCCTTTGGCTTCTTAGTTATCCAGTAAGACTAGCTCAGTAATTCTTTTCTTCTATCTCAAAACTTGCTTTCATTTCTACTCCTTCTTCAGATTCTACATTCAAAGATCTTTCTGCTATATATACACATCTGTGAGACCTTCCTGTCAGAGCCCTATCCATCCCAACAAAACTAATTTCTCATCACAGATCCACACGAGCTCTCTGCTGGGAGCTGAAGGTACAGAAGACGACACATTTCTCCTGCCTGACATCCTCAGCAGCAGCAGGAGCGCTCTGGAGAGACCCAGGGTCCGGCCACAGCAGAAATCCCAGCTCACAGAGGAAGTGCTGGAGCGGCTGAGTACGTGTGGTGTGGTCTTGTCTGGTGTGTGCTCTGTGTGTCCCAGCCTGAGCTGCACCAGAGGGACAGAGGACGCAGGAATTCTCTCTGGGCACTCCTGAGGGCAGCTCAGACTGGGTTCAGTTTCTCTACACTTCTGTCTGTGCTGAAGGCAAAAGCAGAGATGGTTTCTGATTCAGCACAAGGTGCTTTGACCTAGTGAATAAACTACTGAACTCCTGAGTGCTGACTGCCAAATCAAGCAGAATATTTGGGTTCCTAAATTCTCTTTAGTCCCCGACAAGTCATCGGAGCAAAAATACTTCACAGCAATCTCTTAGAGTGAAGGCATGGTCCTTCAAATGGCACAGGCAAGGTTATCATCAGAATTTAGCCTGGAAATCTATGATGAGGGTCCTGCATCTTAAAGCCCCATCATTATTGATTATAACATGAGCTGCTGTTCTGTAAAATCATAAAGACAATCTTTTGGCAAACTGCTGAAAGTTGGGAAGATCCCCTCCTCTCCTGGGAACACTTGGCACCGTTTCTTAAAAATTAATCCCAGATCCCAAGGAACATTTAATCTTCAGAAATATTAAACCTTTTGTTGAATCACACAAAGTGTTCATCCCCAGGAAAATAAAGTCTGTGTTGTTCCAGCTCTCCTAAATCTTTGTAGAAAACAGACTCTTGCTTTGGTACATGATCTTTTCTGGTTTCTGCCTCCTGTGGATATTTCTCCAGGTGCTTTGTTTCCTGTCAAGGTAACTCTTCAAAGCATTGTAGAAAATCAGAAAATCTGTGGAGCCATCTGTGCTTTGGAGCTGTCTCTGTTGCTGCTGTTGCCCTCAGAGGGCTCACAGCCAGACAGTGGGGCTGCATTTCTGATCTGCTGGAAGGTGGTGTCTGTCTGAAGTGAGGATCATGCATTTCATTTCTTTCAGGGGACATTGTGAACAAGGGGGACCCTATGACAAGATACACTGAATTTGTTCAAGTTGGTCGAGGGTAAGTCCAATCCCAGTTACTCCTACAGAGCCACAGGCCAGGCATTTTGCTGCTGTAATATCAAATGTGAAGCCAAGCAGGCTCCAAACATGATGTGGGTTAAGATCCTCCCATCTCAGTACAGATCAGAATTAATAATTGTGGTCAGAAGGTGTTGTCAAAGAAAACTCGATGCTGGCAGTACCTCACCTGCAACAAGGACCTTCCCTCAAACCTTAATGCCTAAAAGAGCACCTTACCACCCCACAGCTGTCAGATAAAAGTTCTCAATAACATTTATTTCAAGTATTTTGCTTAAAAATATTCAGGAATCCAGATTGAAACCACATAGTTTAGCCACTGAAACCAAAGGTGAAATAAGATCTCACACTGTCACACAAAACCCCACCCTGTGTAGTCTGCAGCATGCATTCCCTGGAAAAAAATACACACATGGACACAAAAAGAAGGGGAAAAAAACAAACAAAACAAGACAAAATGGAGAAAAAATTAAATATTTTTCAGTGTTTGTAGGCACACCTTCCCCCTGCTCTTAGGTTTTGAAGATCTGTGCCCCAGCTCTCATTCTTCAAGCTGGGCCTCAGTTTTCCCTTGGACATCCTGCATGACAGAGGCTGCTGTGCTGTTGTTTGAAGAATAGATGAACCAAGGTGTTTTAAAACACTTCATGCAGCACAGATCTCCTGTCTGGGCTGGCTTTCACTCCCAGCATCTAAACTGCTTCTCCTTTCTTCACTGCTCTTTTGTTTCCAGGGGTTTTGGGACTGTTTACAAAGCCATCGACCCAGCCTCAGGAAATGTGGTGAGTGCCAGCACCCCAGCACCTTGTGCAGCTGCTCAGGGCTTTCCCCTCTGCTGTGAGCTCTGCTGGAGCTTTGGGTGGCCAGTAGAGCTTTCCTGCACAGGGTGCTCCTCAAGCACAGAGCAGTGGCAGCCTGCAAAACACATCTTGGACAGACTTTGTTCCTACTCAGTATCAGAAAGAATGCAAGAGGGGCAGTGGTATCTTTCAGAGAAGGACATAATTAAGGCTTAAAATACCAGAGAATGGGTTATTTCTTTAGAAACCCAGAAAATAATTGCAAATCTGAACTGTGGTAAAGAATTGGAGTAGCAAAATCGAAGTTCAAGAACTGAGAAATGTTGTGAGATTGTAATTTTTTGGTGTGTGTAACTGCTATGGTCTTTTAGGGTGGGATTTTATCCATCATGTACACGTGTTTGCTTTGTTATGCAGCCAAGAGCAGCAGCAGTTGCTGAAATAATGGCCAAACGCCATAGAATGCTGGAGGATTCCCAGCTGTTTTGATACGTCTTCACAGTCACAAAATCCTGCTTGCAAAACCTGCATGCATAATAACAGAGGTGATAAACTGAGGCCATTGGGGAAGAATGTGGGTGCAGAGTGTTGCCAGAGATCTGCGGGTGATACTTTAGGGAAATTTTTCTGGAGTTCAGAAGGCAAAATGTCTCTAGCAAGTGTCCTGTAAGTGGCACCCAAGCAAATGGAGAAATCAGCTGTTGTCCTGTCACTTCCTGAGCCCTGGTGTCTGATCATAAGGTCACAGGGCACTTGGCACAGTCCAGCCCCATCGTTCCAAAACCACTCTCTCCATGGTCATTGTGCTGTCCTGCAGCAGAACTTCTGCAGTCCATGGTCCCAATTTTGTCTCAGGTGGCCCTGAAGAAGATGCCTCTCCGCAAACGGAGCAGAAAGGAACTCATCGTCAATGAGATTCAGATCATGAAGGATAACAGGCATCCCAATATTGTCAATTACATAGACAGGTGAGTGGTTCTGGTGTCATCATGGGAATGTTCCTTCACACACTGCAAGCCAAAGGTTAAAAAACCCCTTTGGGCACTGGCAGAAGATGGAGCTCTTTCTTATTTCTCTATTCATCTCCAGTGGATGGCAGGAGATGGCCTTGGGTCTCCATTAATCTTTTCTGGTGTATTTAGCTGGAAACCCCTTTTCAAAAACCTGGATACACCAAGTCTTACTAAAACAACAGCCTGTCAGTTCATTACCTCTGTGTTGTTTTGGGGTTTTTTCAAGTTGATCGTATTTTCTATGTCTTAATGACAAGTGCTGATAAACCATCATAGAAATTATCTCCCTTGGCCTGTTCCCACTATTTTCCATTGCTGTAGAAGCCAGAAAGACTAAATTCTCATTTGCAGAACCACATAATTTGCCAGCTTTTAAATAGTTTTTCCTGTTTCTGACTGTATTTTATGCAGTGTTTTCCAAATGGTTGGCCAATATCTGTCCTCAGTGGTGCAGAGCCTCCTCCCAAGGATAACTCTGGAGTTGAGTTGCCTTGTTCCTGGCATGAATGGTGGAAATGATAAATTAAACTAATGACTCAGTTGATGGCAAGTGTCCTGGTTCCAGATTGATCTCTGCTGTTACTAAACTGCATTTTTCTCATTTCCCATCTAAGGCATCTCCTTTCTCATTTAGACTGCTCGGATTCCAAATACTCTGTAGCCTACAAGGAATGTCTCTGTTTCATTCTGCCTCCATTTACAAGTGACCTGGATGGAAACAAAACCCCTCTGCAGTCTTTCCCACAAGGTAATTTAGCTGTGCACATTCATCTCCGTGCCTTTGTTTTCTTCTCTCAGCTACCTGGTGCATGAAGACCTGTGGCTCGTGATGGAATATGTGGATGGAGGCACTTTAACCAGCGTTCTTGTCCGAGTCTTTATGGAGGAAAGAATGATAGCTGCTATCAGCAAGGAGGTGAGGCACCCTGCTCGTGTTTCCAGTGGCTTAGACAGAGTGGAACAGGAGTGACTTTGTGTTCAGAGTTTTGTTTCAGTGCTGCCGTTATGAAATGTAAAATAAAAGGGCATCTAAATGAGCCTCCTGTCAGTACAACTGCATTTCTTACACGCTGTTATTATACTCATACATTTGTACTGGTTTTTAATTTATTTAATGTTCTGAACTTTGCCTCTTTATACTGGAGCATGCACTGCATTCTTGGCCTGTAAAAGCAAACATGCTGGTGGCAGAATTTTAAACTAATAGTAAATTAAAGTAGAGCCTCATTTCTCACAGCCCTCAGCTTAAAAGGAGAGCATTGCACCCCAGATGATGTTTGCTTCTGAAAAGTGACTAATGTGCTACTCCTGTGTCTGCTGTTGAGGCCAACATAAAACCTTTGTCATGCAGCCCCCACACAATAGTGATCCACTTCATAATGGAGGGAGAGATGTTTTCCTTTTTGACAAACCCTCCCTTGTCACCTGGATGGAGAGAGCACAGCCACTGCAGCCCTTCTGGCTGGTTTTGGAATGGACAGTTTGTATCAACAATTGGTGTTTCACCTAGAAATTCAATCTTTTAGAACCATTTCCTTTTATTGTGTGATGAAATGAGGTTAATTAATTTTTGCCCTCATGGGCTTTTTGTTTCAGTGCCTCAAAGCCCTGGATTTCCTTCATTCAAAAAATGTGATCCACAGAGATGTCAAAAGTGACAATATTCTCCTCGGAATGGATGGATCTGTGAAACTGAGTAGGTGTTCTTGGTCAGGCACAGCATCCCCGTGTTCTCAGATGTAGAGTGGGGAATTCTTGTGCTTGGTTTCACACTTCAAGCTGGTTTGGCAGTATTTTTGTTTTCCTCCTCAGCTGATTTTGGCCTGTGTGCTCAGCTGACCTCGGAGCGGAACACACGGTGCACAGTGCTCGGCTCTCCTTACTGGGTAGCACCAGAAATCCTGAAAAGGAAGGAATATGACACCCAAGTGGACATCTGGGCCCTTGGGATCGTGGCCATTGAAATGCTGGAGGGAGAACCTCCATACTTTAGAGAAAGCCCTGTCCAGGTAAGGTGCAAGCACTGTCAGACGCCACTGTCTTGCCAGTCTGTGCCATGTTTTGTCTGCCATGAACCAAAATCCCACTCAAATCAGCCTGAAATAGTTCCACCAAGGCCCACTTCTAGAAATGTTCCTGCAGAACATCTCATCAGAGCAGAAGTGACCCGTGCCAGTGCAAAAATGTGCTTTTTTTGAATTCCTCCTGCTGTGTTTGATCTCTCTCTGAGCTGGAACTGTGAATGACAGCAGCAAGTTTCTCCAGTTGGGAAATTACTATGAAAAGCATTACAGGTGTATCTGCAGACCCAGAAGTCTTTTCAAATTCTGACCAGTACCTTTCAGGGAGGGTCACTGGTTCTAGTGATGCCATAATTATGTATTACCCAAAAAATTTCTGAAAGTATGTTTTAGCAAAGCTACTTGTAGTAAATTTATTACGAAATTTTCAGGTTTAGATCCTGATTCCTTAAAATGAAATGATGAGTTCTTATACCAAACGAGCAAGGACTAGTGGAAGAATGTGTACCAGGGTAAAATCTCATCACTAATAGCTGAAACCAAGTTAATTCCTGCACAGTTAATTCCTGAGGAAGACAACAGTTCTGAAGAATTCAGTCTTCCACTCTTCTTGTAAAAGTTCCCTAACTTTTCTTGGAAAACCACTTTTGGCTTGCCTTTGCCTTATATAAGGCAGCAAACACAGATGAAGAGAATCATTTCCAGATCCCAGAATATTCTGAATTGGGATGGACCCAGAGGGATCACCAAATCCAGCTCCTGAGTACTGGCCCATCTGGGGATTGCTGTTACCAGCACCATGCTGTGACCAGCTACACTCAGGGTCGTTATCACCCCTGCTCTGCAGGCTGACAATTCCCTGTTCCTTACCCTCCAATGTTGATCACAGCCCCCTGCAAGGCGTCGGGAGCTATCAGAAAGCCAGGAGGGGCCTGCAGTGTAGCTGTCAGCCCCAGGGATGGTCAGTGGCTGTCCCGTGCTTCCTCTGTCCCCAGGCTCAGCGCCTGATAGCCCAGAACAAGTACCCCCCTCTGAGGATGCCCAGCAAGATGTCGATTCTGTTCCACGCCTTCCTGCACTCCTGCCTGGACACCGACCCCAGCATCCGCTGGACAGCCAGGGAGCTCCTGGAGGTAAAGGGCCAGTGGGAAATTCTCCTCACCAGGAGCCTTCCTCTCCTGTTAATCCCCTCTCTGGGTGCTTTTCAAAGTAGAATTTGGCTTGGAAGGGACCTTTGAAGTCCATCTGGGCCAACCTCCCTGCCATGAGTGGGGACATCTTCAACCTGTTCAGGTTGCTCAGAGCTCTGTCCAACCTGCCTTTGGATGTTTTCAGGGATGAGGCATCCAACACCCCTCTGGGCACAGTGTTTCACCATCCCTAGCATAAACAATTTCTTCCTTAGACCTAACATGAATCTCTCCTCTTTTTGTTTAAAACCATTACTTTTTGCCCCTTTGCAACAGGCCCTACTAAAAATGGGTGCCCTTCAAGTTTTGAAAAGCTGCAATAAGATCTCCCTGGGACCTTCTTTTCTTCAGTTCTCTTGACTTTGCCTTGGAGGAAAGGTGTTCCATCCACCCTCTGATCATTTCTGTGTTGTATTTTGGGGGTGCATTCAGTTTTAGCTGGTGGCAAGAGAACTGCAGTAGAATGGTGCCAGGTACAGAGGCCCAAAATGGTGTTGGTGGAAGAGGAACCCAGTCCCAGCCCAGCAGTCAGAGATTTGGCTGTTCTTGTCTTGGTGCTGCAAACCTGCACCTCAGGGTTCTTCAGAACAGCACAGGCCTAAATCTAATGGGATCAACATCCCTTGGAGGTGCTGGAGTTCCCTGTGGAACAGCTTGCACTCATCTTTTCTGACAACAAAAGTAGCCTCTACCTTTAGAAAAAAAGGAACCTAAATGAGTCCTTTGAGTCTCCTGAAATGAAAAAAGCCCTAAGGTAGCAAGTGGCATTCCCAGAGTGCTGGCAGGGCCAAAATCCCAGCAAGCTGAAGAAACCTTGGTAGATTCATTAATGGGATTACATTTGCCTCTGACAGCAAGGTCCTGAATATTAAGACTGAGGTGGATATGGTCCCCTCAGTCCTATTTATGGGTATTTCTGGTAACCAGAGGAATCCTGCTTCCTCTTGTGAGAAACTGGGTTTGGAAAGTAACAGTTCCTTTCTTTCTTTTTTTTCCCTTTGGGCAGCATCCATTTTTAAAAACAGCTGTGAGTCTCTCTGTCCTGCCTGAAGCAATCCAAATAGCCAGGAAAATCTGTCAGGGCATGGAAGCAATTCGTGCCAGCTCAGAGAAAAATCAGGAATAAAATTTTCACTCATTTGAGAGATTTGTTCCCTTCTCACCCGATGGTTCCATTCACTTCTGAGTTGTTGGTTATTTCTTAAACATGGAAAGTCCCAATTATGGGGACTTTGGTATGGTTTGGAAATGGGGAAGGGTCTCCATTTATCGGCTCCAGACCACGCTGCTCTGGAATGCCCATGGGCCGGGTTTTGCCCAGTAGTGGCACTTCTGAGTGAGGAAGAAAGTGCAATTGCATTTCCAGCCAAAACCAGGTGAAGAATGGGGCAGCCAAAACATCCTGTTAGATACACACAGTGAGCTGGAACTGTGGAATATTTTGAGAATTCCCTCTCCTCCTTCCACCTTGCAGAACATGTTGACACAAAAAATAAATAATATATAGAGATTACAGAGAAAGATATGCATATAATATAGAGTACTAAATGGGGGGGTGTGCAAATGTACATAGACACACAATATACTATATAATTATTATATATATAAATATAGAATATATATTATAGTACTACATATATAATATATATTATATAGTACTATATATACAGTGATTATATATATGCTACATAGTACTATAATGTTTTTATATAATTATATGTATAAATAGTGTGTTACAGAGCTGTGGACATACATTTACTTTGTACCTTATATTGTCCCCTATGCACAACCCCCCCTTAACTCTCCTGCACTGTATAGTTCCTTATATAATGTTCCTTATATATAAAAATATATAATATATATGTCTATACATATATATTGGGTGGGTATATAGAGTGTGTATCCATCGTGTGCACACAGACATATATATATAATATTTTTATATACACTCAGAGGCTTTTATAACTGTTACACAGTGTATAGGGAGATACAATAGCGTGTATAGGATACTGTGTGGCACCCTGTATAAACACCGTTTTATCAGGGTGTGTTGCACCTGTCAGATACCGGTACCTGGCCGCGGTCACACCTGTGTGCGTGGGCACCGAGCGCCCTCTCGCGGCCGCTGCCGGCGCAGAAATCGCTAAAATTGTAAAACTTTTTTTTTTGTAAAATTTTATTTAGGTCTCTTCGTATTGAAAAGTTACAAAAGGTTACAATGAAATATTTTACACCCATTTCCACCTGTTTTAATTTTTGAGGTGGCTCGAGTGTGTACATAAATGCAGTCCTTTCCCCCTCCCAAAAAACCAACCCCAAGATGTTTTCCCACATGTTGATATCATAACAATTTTAACTATCAATGGTAGGAGCAGGCAGCAGCGTGGGCCCCTCAGCCTGCCCGTGCCTCGCTTCACCTGGCAAGGCAGAGCCAGCTGTGTTCCCAGGCTGGATCAGCTCCTCCTGCTGGGAAAACCAAACAGTTCCCAAAAATAATCAATGCAGAGGTCCAGGCATCCTCAGGGGAGCACTGGCCAGCAGTGCCTGTCCCCATCCCCAAACTGGGGGAATGGCTGGAGCTGGCACAATGATCAAGGCCTAGAAGTCACCATGTCCATGCTCCCCACCCTGACTTCCCACTTTGCCAGGCTGTGCATGGCCAAGAACTGCTGGTCACACAGTCACAGTCACACAGTCCCACAGTCACACTGCCTCTGTGCCACTGATGCTGAGGACCAGCCTTTGCAGAGGCTGGAACAAGATGCTGGTGCTGGGACTGGGGCCAGGGCTGTGGAGCTCCAAGGAAAGAGCCAAGGGATGCCCCTCCAGCTCAGAGCTGAGGTGGCTTTGTGGCCTCAGCGGGCTCAGGAGCTTTCTCAGCCAAATCGTGGGGCGGGCAGGCACAAAGCTCTGGTGCCATCTCGGAGTGGAATTCTTTTCAGGCTGAACACTGACCCTTGGCCAAGCCAAGCCCTGGGAATGGCCCCCATCCCATAGGGAACACTGCAGGAAGCACAGCCTGGAACAGTGTGTGAGGAAAGCAAAGCAAACAGGTCTCAGTGCAGCCCTGACATTTGCAGTTCCCTTCGTCCAGACTTTGGTCTGCATGAGACAGTTCATGCTTTTAAAAAGATATGTCTCAGTTTACAATTTTTTCTGAGAGTAAGCAGCCCTGAAACCATGAGCTTACAGAGAATGTCACTTGCCTGTGGGGCTTGTAGTTCACACCTCTGACAAGATCTCTGCTATGCCAAACTGGCCTGAGCCCAGACTGTCTGAAAAGAGCTGGATTTAGGTCCTTGGTGCATGCAGCATCATTCACAGCCCCACAGTCCCTCTCTGGCATGCCAGACAAAGCATTTTCCTACCACAGCAACGATCCTTTTGGAGCCCTGAGGAGACTTCAAAACCTTTTGTGAGAGCATTAACTCTGTCAAGGGTCATTTCAAAAATTGTAAAAATTGCACAGTGTGGCTGAAGTGGCTACGAGGCATAAAGGAATCCCAATTTCCTGGCTGTAAAAAAGGCAGAACAGTCCTTCAGCTTCACCTTAGCACCCAGAATGTGCATCTGTGTAAAAGCCATTTCCTAGTGTGTGGCACAGAGAGCCCCATGCACTGCCAGGGTCACCGAGGGAACGCTGCCATGGGCTGCAGGGCAAGGGGAGAGCTGGCACCAGACCCCTGCTGTGAGGGAAATGTGAAATAACACCATCCTCCATGGTACCCAAGTGAAACTTCATCAAATATCAGCCGTGCCAGCAATTAATGACTGCAAAATTTTGAGAGTTGAGACCTGACACCTGCCAGGGAACAGCACCCTGCTTTTACAAACTCACCCTTCTCATGAGCTCATTTTCTCCTCTTTCAGGCTGGTGCTACATGTACCAAAACAAGAGGGCTGATATTCCATTTTTAGCATTATGTGGCTTAAACAAAGCAAGGAGGCTCCCATTACTGAATCTGTGCTCTGAGCAAAGCCACAGCTGAACTGTGAGATGCCCTTGGACAGAGATACCAAACTGTGAGCCACCAGCTCAAGGTGGAGAAGAATCAGAAAGTCAATCTGAGAGCCTTTGGGTGAACAAATCTCTTATTTGCTGTGGTGTTCAAACAGGCACTGCAAGATCTGCCCCTCTATTTTAATGTTGTCCTGGCAAAACTGGTCTTAAGGTCATGAGCTATGACTGAGCTCCTCGAGTAGTGACATTTTCACCAAGGAGTAGAAACACCTAATCTGTAGTGAAATTCATCAAGAAATTTATGTCCTTTTATGGGGAGAAAAAAAAAATCCCCATGAATCCCTCTTGTACTTGCCAGTCCCCAAGCTGCTGGTGGGTGCCCGATGGAGCTGCAGCCATTCCTGCCTGCATCCTCAACGATGCTGCTGGGAAGATGCTCACATCCTCCTGAACTTACCTGCCAGCGTTACATTTGGCCCCTTTCCCACTGCATGAGCTGTATCACGAGCATAGCTATGTATAAATATGCATTTCCCCCTCTCCCAGCGCCTCTCCGCCCATTACCAATGATAATGTACAGAGTTGGAGGGCTTTTTTTCCCCTTTGAAGCGATTATGCTGATGTGCACCCTGTGCTCCCGAGTCCCCGGCGCGGCTGCCGCGAGGTGACAGCTCCGTGTGGCTCTGCGGGGCCGCGGCGCTCAAAGCTCGGCGAGGTCGTCGCTGGAGAGAACCGTGACGCTGATGTGACCCGGCACCTCGGCTGCTTCCCCGCCGCCTCTGCCCCGCAGCCGCAGCCTCCGCTGCTCGCGGGGCTCAGCGGGGGAGGCTGCGAGCACCGCCTGCCCCAGCAGCTGGTCACTCAGGAGGCTGCTGTTCCACACCTGGAGAGCAGGGGACACAAATAAAGCCGGCTGAGGCAGCGCTGCTGTCACACTCCGCTGTGCTCGAGAAGGGGCAGCCCCCGTTAACCCTTTGGAAAAGCAGAGGAGGGGGTGTGCGTCTAAATTTAGCTAATTGTCTAGAGAGCATGAGGGAGAGTCTGGATTTGCATGCTCATTTACATAGACTATGCAAATAAGGAGCAAAATGCAGCTTTTGCTTTCTAGGTCACAGCCTGCCTAGGAGAGGAATAAAAATGACCCTTTTTTACCTCATCAGCAGTAAAACCTACCTACAGTAGCCTGTCTGTGCTGCTCTGACTGCCTGTGCTCACCTCTGCACCTCCTCAGTGCTAGAGTTTGAGTCTGGCCCACAGCCTAGACTGAAGACAAAGTTTTCCAGAACTACACGATCTCAATGCCAAGCTCTATTTCTCCAGCTAGTGCTGAGGTAAGCAGTGAGGTCTAGTTCTCACAGGACTAGAATTCAGGGTAGAAAACTTCTAAATAACACCCTTAACTTTGGTTTTGTTTCAAACATTGACTCTGGACAACGCTTGGCTTCTCTTTGTCTCCCTTTCATCAGGTACCACACGGGGCAAAAGGAATTCTGTCAATTCTTTCAAAGCCTTGGAATGAAACATGCCTTGTGATCCCTAAGTGCCATCAGCTGTGTTTGTGGAGGAGAAGCAGCAGCACAGCCCCAGGCAGAGCCCAGCAAGGGGAGCAGAGATTCTCACTTCTGTTCTGGCTATCAGTCACACAAAGGAAAGGCAGCCCAGTGAAGCCCAGGGAGGCTGCTGTGCTGCCCTCCCTGCCCTGAGCAGCTGCCCTGTGGCTGTCTCACCTGGATGGTGACAGGACTGTCCATGTCCTTTTTGTAGAAGATCACCTGGGTGTTGAACACGGGGCTGGTGGTGTCGTGCTGCACCGGGGAGCGCCGGCTCTGGTTCTCACACTTGATGAGCACGTAGGGATCTGCTCCTGGAACACAATCAGCAGCACAGCTTGGGCACACAGAATGGCAGCTGAGAGCTGCCCAGAAACCCAGCAGAGACAATCCCCTCCTGTGCCTGGCAGCACCACAGGACAGGGCACCAGAGCACGCCAAAGCCACTGCTCCCTGTCCAGGTGAAAACACAGAACCATGGAATGGTTTGGATTGGGACGGACTTTAAAGCCCATCCAGTTCCTCTTCCTGCCATGGGCAGGGACACCTCCCACTGTCCCAAGGTGCTCCAAGCCCCCTCCAGCCTGGCCTTGGACACTTCCAGGGATCCCGGGGCAGCCACAGCTTCTCCATGAACCTGTGCCAGGGCCTCCCCACCCTCACAAGGAACAATTTCTCCCTAATATCCAATCTAACCCTCATACGTGACGCCCTGCAATTGTTCAAAATTCTAGAAATGCTTTGTTTTTACAGTGAGCATTTTTATTTCTTACTTAAGTTGATATTCTCTTTCCTTTACAACAAGGAGCAAGAACCGTTTTGGAAACACCAAATGCATTCAAATAGATTGGGCCATTCCACTTTCTAATTAACTTTTAATTAAACAAAGGCAATACCATGTTTTGTATTTCAACACAACTCTGTCCATTTCTGTTGTAAATGACAGAATATCTGGTTTTTTTTCCACACCTTGCAACTTCTTAGATACAGATTTTAAATAAACTCTGGGTATTTGTAAGTCAGGCTCGTGAGAGGTTCTAACACACATTTTTTTTCACCATCTACTTGAAAACACCACCACAGCCAGAGGGCAGCACAATTTTAGGCAACTTTAGCTTTTTAACAAGCCATACCCAGATTATTTCCCTCAAACACGTCACTCATTTACAAAACCAGATGCCAACATCTCACACGAACAAACCACATAACAGCTGCATCCAAACCAGATGCAGCCACCTCCATGTACAAGGCTGACACAGATTTTTCCATATGTTGCTCTGTGGTTACACCTGGCCAGAGCTGCCACGGGCCTGTTTCCCTGACAACCCCTCACAGTTCCATGGCAGGTAGCAGGATATTGGCTTTTCTGATGGGCAATTGCCTTCCGTGTCACTGAACTGTGAATTCAGCTCTGGGACATAGGGTGGCACCACGCAGTGTCACCACGGGTGGAAAAGCTGCCCTCTTTGCAAAGCGATTTGGAAAATGGATCTGGATAAAACTGGCTCTTGACTGCCACCCCAATGGTGTTAACAACGTGTCGAGGGCAAAGAGCAGAGCAACACCCGAGCATTAACAGTAATTAAGAGATAAAGAGCATAAGGAGGGGTGGGGAAAGGACACAGAGCTAAAGAGGTGACAGGCACATCTGCTGGATGGATGAGGGAGCAGTTAATGAGGGGACTTGCTAAGTGAAAAGAAAGAGAATATTTGAAGGAAATACTCAAATTCTCAGCAAGACCTCGAGAAACATAGGGAGGTAGAAGGGGGACACAAAAAGTTTCTGCACCCATGATGTTCCAAAATGTTCTGACCCCATGATGGCAGTGCTGGATGGGTCAGTTGTTTTAGGAAAACTGCCTCCAATTCCACAATAAAAGGAAGCAGTGGGAGAGCACATGGGGGATCAAATGTTCTCAGTTATGGATGGCCCAGATCTGTGCCTGGTTTATTTACAGGACAAAGGAAAAACATCAAGATCTGCTAGAGTGGAAAAGCAATGTCCTGGTATTGGCCATGAGCTGGGAATGAAACTGGAGCTGCTGCTCAGGAAATGGCTGTGGCAGGGGAAGGAGGGCTGGGTTCAGCTCTGGGGCACACAAATGGCTCCAGCTCTGCCCTCACCCCCATAGCAGCTCTCTTACCTCAGTCCTGGCCATGCTGCTGCGCTGGGAAATTGGGTAAAAAAACATTGTAAAGGAAAAAAAAAGTTGGAATCTGTAAAAGCCAGAAACACCTGAACAGTAATGGCATTTCTAAGGCTTAAAGAAATCTGTGCTCAGTAGTCTAAGGCTTAATTTTTGGGTTTTTGAGAACTGCACTGAGGATCTAACACCCCAATCCTGCAGCACTGTACCACAGCAAAAGGTTTTCTGGAAAACACTCCTGAGGGAATGTTCCCAGCTGAATTCCCACTCCTCTCTGCTGCTCTGACCAGAACCTGGAGAGCTCTGACCCCATCAGCCACTGGAAAAGGGCATGGGACAAACAGCAGGTACAGTGCTGAGACACAAGCACTGCCCTGGCAATCACAGCAGGTTGTTTTGCCTCTATCTCTGCTTCTCCTTCCTTCTGCTTCTCAGGCTGCTCCCAAGGCAGCTCCGCAGATTTTCTGCTTCCAGGGCTGTCACACAACATGGATCTCAACACTCAGCTTAGAAAGTGGTGGTGAAAAATAATTCAATATGCAAATCCAACATGGAATATCAGCAGGAAGAGTTAAAGGTGGAAAAGGCGATTTGTTCTCAAAGAGAAACTCGGGGAAAAGGTCTGACAGAGAGTAATGAGAGCAATTTTTAAAACAGGCTTGGGAATGAGTGACAGAAAATCCTCTAGCACAAAGAGTTTCCTCATCATCCTGCAGACCTGCCACTGTGCTTGGCTCACACACAGCTGGATCCACTTCAGAACACACTGACTTGGAGAGAGGTACTTCCACAAGGAGCATCCAGGCCTGAGTCTGGGCTGTTTGATTCACCCACTATTCCTGACAACAGCAAACCATCCATTATTTTGTCCAGACATGGCAACGGATCAAAGACAGCACCAAGGAGGAGCTTTCCAATAAACATTTAAAATAAAGACTAAATAATTCTCCTCTGGCCAGGAACAGGGCTCTGGTAACAAACAGCACTGAGCTGTGAAAAATAAAGACTATCAGACAGAGAGCAGGAGTAGAAAATGAAGAAGCAAATGGCAACTGGGCAAGTTTCCTAATTAACTCAACATCAGGTGCTATAAAGCCATTCTGGTGTCCTTCAGGACACTTCCTCTGACAGATACACAGTCATGTACAAAGCATTTAACTGTTCTATCCTTACCCACCTGAAAATGGTTGCTTGAAAACCATAAAGTCTTCCCTGCAGTGCTCTAATGAGGTAAATGTAACACACTATATGAGTCTGTGCCATTCAGCTGCCTCCTGGATATCTTCCATTTAGAAAATACACAATCCTGTCACAAGAACATTACTAATCCCCACAATTAGCTCCTCAGGAGGGCCTGGCTCCTGACTCCTGTCCATCCTGCCCAGTTATGACCTCCTCATAACTTGATGTTGTGCATCCCCATATTCACCTATCTCTCCATTGGAGCAGGTTTTACAACATGATGGAAAAACAAATCCCATAAATCCTCTGTTTGGATAATTTCTGATTGCTTAAGTATCAACCCAAATCACCTTTAGAGGACTGAAAAGCCAATTCCACTCTTCCAGACTCTCCTTCCACTTACCTCCTGATCTGTCTTGTTTCTGCAAACCCTCTGCAGAGTGGACTTTGATTTGGGTGACTCTGCGTGGGTAGCCACAAAGAAGACTCCAACACGTCATTTCAGGCCTATCTGCCTTCAGCTCCCTGAAAAATCATGGAAAAAGCAACCTAAGCAAAGAATGTCAAGCAAACAATCAATGGTTGTGGAAATCTGGTATTTTTAGAACATGAGATTTGTAGTTTTTCCTCATGTGCCATTTTGAGTTCTATGGTGCAGAAATGACAGATGTAAGATATAAAAATAGAGCAAAGCAAAGTAAAACAAATTTTGTTATCTTTTGTGTGGAAGCAAAAGTGAAAAAAAAAACAATTTTAAATAGTGGAAAATACTATCAAATCAAGAAATAAATGCAGTGGGCCTGATACATGAAGCACTGGTTCTACTCTTGCAGTAGCCACTGCTTTCAGAGATGATCACAAAAACAACAAATATCAGCTGTAACCACAAGCACCAGTGCTCAGTGTCCTGACCTAGAACTGGAGACCACTATAAGAACTGAACTAAAAAAGCCAAAAGACTCAAAATGAATCGCCCAAGAGGTCCCTAAGTAAACATTTCCTGACCACGCACAAACCTGGAGATTCTCAGAGGTGCCTCTGATACCTCCAGGGCCCAGTTCTGGAGCCACACGAGCCAGTGAGTCAGGACAACCTGGCAACCCCTTGTGTGGAGCTTCAGCCTGTGGGCTAAGGAGGATCTCCTGCAGCTGTGGGTGCCACCCACCTGAGTTTTGAGGGCACATCTGTGTAGAGCCTGAGGATGAATTTGGTGGGGACCCCTGGGATGTAGGTGGTTGGGATGAGGACGTAGCGGCCTTGCTGGAGGACGCTCCTCAGGAACACGCTGCGTGTGTTGGAGTAGGGAGACGTGGCCACTCTCTCCTGCACCGTGAGCTTGTGCAGCCTGTACCTCCTGTTGTCCTCCACCTGCAGCAGAGAGGGGTTAATGCCAGCAGGGATAATGGGCAGGCTTGTCCCTGAGCGTCACACAGCTTTTCACAGCCCAAAAACACAGCGTGCAATAAAGGCAGATCATTTGACAAGTGTTTTCTCATCCAGTTAAGCTGTGGCAGGTGAAAGTTTGGGGCTGGCAAAGACAGGAACCCACTGAAAGAGATGATGTGATGCTACTGCAGAGCTGGGAACACTTCCACGGGTGGACACACACCCCAAGGACTGCACCTGCATCCCTCTGCCTCCTTCCTCTAGCCTTTCTCAGCAGGCTCCCAATCCAGATGCACACAGCTGGATTTTCCTTGCCCATTCCTGAATACAAAAGCCACAGAATAACCATTCATGTTTTGCTCTAAGCCTTGAAGTTGTGTTTAACTCTTAACCTCCTCTCCAGGGGATTGGTATTTGCCCGAGCACAGTTTAAATCTAAACCTCCCTCTCGAGCAGCTCTTGGGGCAAAGGCAGCCCTTCATTCTTTCCTGGCAGCTCTCTCCCCAAGGCCTTTAGTCATGCTAATGAGCCTGGTGTGTTAGAATCTATCTAAAAATAGAAAAATTATTGATCAGAAATAAAAATAGAGCACTGAAACTTTTAGGAAGGTGTGGTTTTCTTTTTCAAGCCTTTCCAAATTACAGGCATGAACAAGGGAAATTATTCTGCTTTCTGAAAGACACTTTTCAACATATGTGGTTAACAGGTGATTGGCAAATGAGTAGGTGTGATGCAGATGTCAGCAGATCTAATCAACTGTTGAAAATTGATCTATTTTTAGGGTAGGGCCATAGATTTAATGTAGTCCCAGGAGCTGTAGCAGCAGATGACAGGATTACCCCAATCCTCAGTGAAAAAGCAGAAAAGTTGCTGTTTCTTTGCTTCCTTCCTTCTCTGAGTTTGAGTGTTTTCATTTTACTCAATTTGCCTTGAGAGTGCAATTAAATTACCTTTTGGCATCCCTGTGGTTCCTTTTCCCATATATTCATTTCCTGCTGTATTCATTTTTCATTTCTTATATTCATTTTCTGCAACAGAAAAACTGCAGACTTTTCAACCTCATTCACCTGGCTGTATTTGTTGATGAAATGGAGGCAGAAGAAGGAGAAAAACCCCTCCATGTTTTAAGAATTTAATATCATTTTGCCTTTCTCTAGAAAGTTGGAGGGGTAGGAAAAACACTTAAGATTCTTTTCCAAGGGGCAAAAATTATTTATTTCAAATAAATGGAATTTATTCAAATAGAGTTTGAGCTGAACTAAATTCAGTTGAGTACCTATGCCCGAGTGCAGTGCCCACACAAAGTGTGGCAGAGCCAGACCCCAGGAAAATCCTGCCACAGATCTCCCTGTCAGGGTGAAGCAGGACTGAGCAAACTGAACAAACTGTGCAGCAGCAGTGCAGCTGGCTGCCTACCTTGAGGATTTCAAAGCCAATGGTGATGTTGTCTCCTTTCCCTTCTTTCTTGTACTTGCGCCGATCCTCCTGCTGTAATGACACCAACACTTTGTCCTCGGCCTTCTTAACATCAAAGAGGTACTGGGGGAGAGAGAAGAAACAAGGGCTGTTGGAATGGCCTCAGGAGGCTGAGGGTAAAGCCATCACCAAGGAAATCTGTGCATACAAAGGAGGCAATGGAAATACATCTGGGGGAGGAAGGTGAGTTCTCCCTGTAACAGATGTTCCCGGCGATTCACAGCTGGAAAATGAATGCTAATAATAAGGATCTTAAAATCAAAATTATCAGGTAAATAAAAGGTGTTGATGAAAATGGTAATCTTAGTGAAAGGACTTGGGGGAATGACCTTAAGGTGAAGCAAGGTAGGTTTAGAGTGGATGTTAGGAAAAAATCCTTCCCTGTGAGGGTGGTGAGACCTTGGCACAGGGTGCCCAGAGAAGCTGTGGCTGCCTCTGGATCCCTGCAGGTGTCCAAGGCCAGGCTGGATGGGGCTTGGAGCAGCCTGGTATAGTGGGAGGTGTCCCTGCCCATGGCAGGGGGTGGATTGAGATGAGCTTTAAGCTCCCTTCCAACCCAAACCACTCTGTGATTCTCTGATTCTGTGAACTCACATAAAGGACAGCCTGGGACAAAGCTACCAAACAACTGGAGTCAGCAGGAGGACACCTCATTTGAAAGCAAAAGACAGAAGTTTTATTTAGCTATAAATCAGGAGTGAGATTAAAAAAATAAACCAACAGACTCCACATGGGGTCTTAGATAATTTTTGATTCTCCTTTTAACTGAACAGTGACTTCAAATTTCAAACATCTTTATATAGGGCCTGCAAATGAAGGAATATTTCAAATCTTATTTAAAAGGCACTTTGTTCTGTATCTACAGTTCCTAATTAATGTGAGAATGAGAGAAATGTTAATTTTGGACTTCTTGGTTTTCCTGAATACCCAGTGAAAAACAGCTAAGAAAGACTCCTGCACCTTCAACATGCAAATATTTTATCCAAACTGTTTACGGTAAACTTGAGTCAACTTGGATTTAAGACAAATCAAAGGAATTTATTTCAAGTTTAAGCAGCAGTTCCCATTTTGCTAAATCCAACTTGAACAGTTGCATTACTAAAAATCATTACCAGACCATTCATAAGTAAGTATGAACAAAAGAAGGTCAGACAGGTGTTTCTCTATACGACAAGGAATTTAATTAATTTGTTCATTATTAGAGACTCCTTTAAATTTTGCTTTGTGCATGCAGAGGGCAAACTTGAGTTGTCAGGACCAATGGAGGGATTATTTACCCCAACTTTGGACAGATGCTGTACTCTCCCATCCTCAAAGACATTTAAATGTGAAGAAAAATAAATAGAAACATAAACCTGCAGCAGTGCACAGCTGGGTACCATGTGCACCACATGTTCTGAGTTAAGCAGGAATTCCCTGGCAGCATGGAGAGGAATATCATCATTGGTTCAATTGCCCCCTCCCTTCTCCTTTGACTGCTGCTAAAAAGCAAATTATTGAGCTTTGCTCTGAGGTAGATATTGAACTTGCCTTGGTCACAGAACCATCCACATCCCTCTGCCTTGGATTTCTGCTGAGTAAGACCTCATCCCAAGCTCTGATTTGTGTTTTATATCACTTATTGCAGCAGAAAAAGCACAGGGCCCTGGGAGAGTTCCAGGGGTTGTAAGAAAACCTAGAAAGTGAGATATAAGCATGCAGCAACACCCAGTAAGGCACATTCTAATTCTTGTCCCTGTTGAACCATACACAGGGTTACTCCCTCAGCGTGTTCCAAGGCCATGGAGGGGTAGGAGGGCAAGTGGAACCAGGAAAGTTCTCCTGGTCTGATGACAGCTGTGACCTTCTGATGGCACTTCAGCTGTCTCGATGGGTAGTGATCTAGAAGGCAGCAGGTGACTGCAGAATACACAGATACTTGGCTGCAATTGCTTTATCAAAGGGACTGAAGTGTCACAATCCCTCTCTGCACAGATAAACCTGAGAGGAGGCCTCAGTGCCAGGAGAACAGGCAGAGATAATCTCTAGATTATGGTGAGGTATGCCACAGTAACCTGTAATGTCCCTAAGATAACACGAATATGTTCCAGCACTGCTGCTAAAAGCCTTTTAATCAGCTGGCCCAGAGCTGACACTGGGATACAGAGACCTTCCACTGCATCAGGCATTGCACTCAGCTGGCACGGGTGCATTTTGTTCTCTGTGACAGCTGAACACTTACAAATGAGACAAGCACTTGGAACACATCCAGAATCTTACAGGGCAATACCTGAATTAAATCACCCCCTGCAAACGAGGCACTGCCAGAAGGCAGAGCAGTGAAGAACTGCAGGGTGAGCTGGGAATCTGAGACCTGATCTGAGCAGCTGAGGCTGCACTGCTCCAGCATCCTGCTCTGAAAAAAAAAAAAAAAATAGAGGCTGCAGGCAGAAACCTCCCTTGCAAGTGCAGAGAAGCAGATCCAAAAATATCTTTAACTAATCTGGACAGAAAGATCCATTTTCAAACTGGTGACTAACAGAGTAAGTGCCCAGACCTCATGGACAGTAACAGAAGTTATATGCCTGAATTTGCACGTGCTGGGAGAGAGAAGGGCAGGAATGTGGAAAAAGGAGTAGGAATGGATGAACAGGTAAACTGAACAGATAACTGCTACTTGAAATAACCAGGCAGGGTGAGACAAGGAAAATTCTGTAATGCTGATGAGAGGGTGAGTTTGGGGAAGAGATGAGGTACTTCCAGAATCTTACATTAATGCCAAGGGATACTAACCTAATACAGTGGATCAAATCCCCAGGCTGTTTAAGGGGGTTAAGTGAGTTTTGTCATTAGAAAATCAGACTTGTTGCCTTTCTATGACTGGGAAAATGAAAGAAGTCCAGGCAGGACGTCAGTAATTCTGTTGTGTGTGTGACTCACCAGCCCCAAGCATGATCAGTCCTAAATAAATATCTAAACCCTTCTGAGAAATTGCATCAAAATCAACGAAACATGCAGTACACAGCACACTCCCAGGGCAATGAGATTTTTGTCTTGTAGTCACTGCCAACTCCCAAACAGGGTGGACAGTTCAGGATCCCCAGCTAAAGTGGACAAACTTCAATACCTCACAAGACTTCCCACCTGGGGGCTCTGCAGGAAGGTCTCTCTGTTATCAAACACCTCACAAATACACAGTGCCTCACAAAACACAGGGACTCCCACCTGGGGGTTCTGCAGGAAGGTCTCTCTGTTATCAAAGCAGCCCCCAGATCTGTTCAGCAGAGGCTCTGGATGCTGTGCCCAAGAACCATACATAATTTTCTTCTCCCAAGTCTTGTGGAGGCTGAAGAAGGAGGTGTTCACAGTCCTGCAGATGTCCACATCCGTGAAATTCTTACACCAGTCCTCAAACGTCATCCTGCTCCACAGAACACCAGGGAAGTAATGGTTTGTTTAAAAATAAACAGTGATATTCACGCAAAGAGCCAAAACAAAACACAAAATCTTCCAGTCATTCCAAGAGGAGGCATTGCTCAGCTGTCCAGGGGACAAACTGATTCACTGGAAAGCTTCCCATGTGGAAATACTCGTGAAGCCACAATCACAGAGTTTTAGAGCTTAATTCAGAGCAGCATCACTCAGTGTGTTTGGTCAGATCAGGATCTGTTCTGCTGCATCTCCCAAGCCTGAAGGACTGGTTGAACCTCCCAGGCTGGATTTGATAAGACATTTTACAAAGGGCAAAGAGATACCTGCAGTTAAAGTAGGATCCATTCCTCATTATTACCGTCCTTATTGTCACAGGACAATGTCATCTCTGTCCCTGAGCACGACTCAAACCTCTGCAGTCTGGACAGATCTTTTATTTAACCCCATCTCACCCGTGCCTGCTAAAGGAATGGGCTGGACTGCAGAGCAACTGGAAAACAGCTTGGCTCTTTGAATTACCATCATGGCCTGCCTTATTCATGGCCCAGAGCCAAACCCTGCAGCTGCCAGTCCTGACAAAGCCAACAGAATTATTTTCACTCTGAGTCCTGCCAGCTCACTTGATGCAATATTGATCATCTCCTGAAGGACCTGCTGGGCTAAAGATCTAAGCTTTAAGCAAGGTCAAAATTAATAGAGCTCTAGACATTGTATAGAGAATTAACTTCTCATTCTCATGCTGGAAAACACCAACAAATATCAAAATTCACTGGATGCAACTCTATTTTTAGATGCCTCAGCCATGGCTGACCTACAGACAGGCCTAGCAGTCAGTAAACAGGGTGTGAAATGCACATAGTACTTCCTCAGATATTTTTACCCATTTCAGAGTTTAACTGATAAAGTGTTCAGTACTGGGCATTGTGTCATGTAAACCAGCTTGTGTTCTCCTGGTTTCTGAGAGATTATCCTAAATATAGACAATAGATTCTGAGAGCTACTAATTTTGTTCTACTAGTTTCAAATCCATTTTTATTATTCTTCCCTGTCATTCCTTGGGAGTTTGAAAGAAACAGACCTTGGGATAACTTTATCCATCTGTTTCTGAAGCTGTTAAATGGCAGATTAATGACAGTTACTCAGTGTAACCAGTGTCCTCAAATCCTTCACATCACTCCCACTCACCAGAACTCTCCATCGTTCTCAACAGTGAGCCCCAAATTCTTGCGCTCAGAATCGCTGACTTTCTTCCACTCTTCAGAACTAAAAGGAAAATTATTAAAAAAAAAATCAAAACAATAAAGATGATTAATAACTTAAAAGCTCTCACCTGGAAAAAGAAAGTGAAGTTAAAATCTCCCCTGGTCCATGGTTTTAAAAGGAATATCAGAGTACTGAAAGGGCAGATGATATTGATGAAAGTGTGAGGCTTTCAGGAGGAGTTTTAAAACATTAATTGATTTGAAAGCTACTAAAAAAGGAAGAGAAAGGAAGAGATGAATAGGAAATAGGCTCAAGTAGAGCAGAACTTTATTGATTTCCTTTGTCACAGCCTCCATTAGGACTCTTAAACACTTAAACAGCTGGTTTCCAAGGTCACAGGAGATTGACTCCATTCCCTGAAGGCCCCTCAAATGAAACCTGGTTTTCCTCCTCAGGAGATTATTGAACGCTTCACTTAGACCAGAGTATTCTCTGTGTCTTTTAATCACCTTAATAAAACAGGCCTGAGGTCTGAGATTTCCCTGGGGGGCCTTTGAGAAGAAACTGCTGGAACCTGAACACAGTGTCCAGTTTGCAGAGGAACATTACAGTGCCCAGACCCTTCGGGCACACAGCTCCTGGAAGGGAGCACAGACCCTAAATTCCAGCAGCCTCCTGCTGAAACCCAGAACAGACCCTGTCCTGATGGGTTAGACCAGAGAAACAGAGCCACAGCTCCTCACTGCCCCTCCAAAAGCACTTGGAGGCTAAAGGTGAAGGTGGCTGGAAGGAGGGAAGGGAGGCTGCTCACCCTAACAGACTTTTCTTAACCTATTTGGAAATTGTCCATTTAATTCTGTTAGACCAAAAGCCATGGGCCACCAGAGTCAGAGTCCTCAGTGCTGGCATGAGTGGCAGCTGTGCCAGACACAGGATACTGGAGAACCCTAAGGGCTTCAGTTAAACAAGACACAGCAGCTCTTTCGTGCATTCTTTGCATTTCACCCAGACCAATATCTCTGAAAGTGTAGATTTTTGCTAGCTAAAGCATGGATTATAAGAAATTAATATGCTACTGTTAAGAACACTGCATTGTCAAGTACTAAATGCCAGCTGGTGAGCCCAGTGCTGAACTGTCACATATTTTTCATGTATAAATCACCCATGATGGGAGACATCCCCTCCAGCAATATTTCTCTTGCTGTGGAGATATCTGCTAAGCCCATGGCCCACATGAAAATTCATTCGAAAGTTAATTAGAAAGAAATCACAAACGTGGCACTTTTACAGCATTTTTCACTGGTCACTTAAATGATCTACAAGACTTTTACCATCCCCAGCAGCTGCAAATGAGGAACTGAGTCCCAGACATGCTCAGTGGTGAAGCTGGGAGAGAGCCTTGTGTTCTTGACTCATGAGCTATTTTTCTTCCCATACTCCAGTGTGCCAGAAGAATGATGTAAATAGTAAATAAAGGTCCAGGGACCTTTAGGTCCTCCAGGACATGCTTATTTTGTCAGAGGAAATTGGCAGAGATGGCACAGAAGTTCAGTCATCTCTGAGTATGGGTGTCTGTCTAACCAGTGTTTGACCATAAATTCAGTGGCCCAGCAGAGTTTCACCCCTTTGACCCTGAGTTTGCAGCTCTTACCTGTCACTCCAAGCACCATGCCATTCTTTTTTCCCCCAGGGGTTCCTCAGCCTGATCATGAAGAGTTTTTGTGCCTTGAAGGAGAACACGAGCCTCTCCCCGAGGCGCAGTTTCCTGATGGCAGTCACGGAGTAGGCATGGCCCACAATGAGCCCCATCTCTGTCTCTGCTTCACTGGGACGGCCAGAGGACTCCTTGGGCATGGAGAATGACAATTCAACAGAAAGAACTCACATCTCTGAGGAACCTGACAGCTCCAAGCTCCAGGGGAAGGACAAGAAAAATGTGTTTTTCATTCTCTTCCTGAGTGATATGACTATACAGGAAAATAACAGCACTGGGAATCAGAAGTAGGGGCTCACCAGTCCAGTGTTGTTAGTGCCAGGCAATTCCAGTGCTAGAAAATCCCAGAGCACAGGGGAATCCTGCCTGCTGCAGCCAGTCTGTCTCCTCCTGGCCTCAGAGTTAGAAAATGGAAAATCTTTATCAGCCCTTCCAAAATCCTGTCATCTCTACCAAATGGTTCTTCTGGACACTGATGACCGTGTCCAGACTGTCTGGGGGTGTCCTCACCTGGACACTCATGAAATTAGCTGGTGAGTCCAATGGTTGTTCTTGTGCTGGAATAAATTTGATGCCCAGGAAGAACTACTGGCAGTGGGTAAAATTGGGAGGGCACAGGCAAACGCTGAAAACTTCCAAATTTTTGTAATGTAAAGCAAAAAAAACTTCCAAGCCACTTGAGAAGGCTGTCCTGTACATCACTCACTCCTGGCAGGGCTCTCTTACATGGCAAAGGGAAGATCTGTAGGGTGCTTTAGGAACTGGGTTTGCTCATCATAAACTCCATGTAAGAATCCCAGTTCCTAGCAGTGATCAGGCTGTCCCTAAACTGTCCCTAAACAAACCCTAAACTGTCCTGTTTGATACAGAGAAGTAGTCAAGCTCTGAAAAAAGAGCACAATGGCATTTATTGCATCCAAACCTCCTGATCTAAACCCAGAAAAGCATCGCCATACAAAGATGTTGGAGTTGTTTTGACGATCCTGGATCCAGATTCTCCACACCCTCACTGAATCCAGCCAAAGAGTCTCTCTCATTTATCACCATAGGGCCTGGAAACACTCATTCCCTTGGACACCTTCCTACCAAGGAAGGAAGATTTGACTCAGTACAGATCCTTGTGTGTAAACTTGTAATTACCTAATTAATGCTCAGTCAAGCCTTGGCTGTGGTGGAGGGAGCAAGAGGTATGGCCTCTTGGTGTTACTAATGCAAATATTTAAATATAAATATATTATTTATCATTACCCATTAATATATTAGTAGAAATTTATGAATATTTAAATACAAATAAGGATTTATCACAATTATGAAATGCACATGTACTTCCATAGATATTTTTACCCATTTCAAAATTTAACTGGTCTAAACAGACAAGGTCCTTGTCCTAAGGCAAATGTTGCACTGATATAACAGTGCTCAGTCCCCAAAGGTAAGAAATCACATTTAAAAAAAAGGGGAAGGAGAAATTCCTATCAAATTGGAACTGACAGGTGGTCTGGCAACTGTGAGAGTCTCACCAAGCCCTCATGACAACAGCTCCCAAAGAATCAGCTCAAGAGTTCCCCCAGCCTGGCTGACATTCCCATGGCTCTGGGCTCCCTCCAGTCTAACACTCACTCCCATTTTTCACAACTAAAAACAAACAAGGAGTCCTTGACAGCACTGGAGTCTGGAACTTCTCCTGCTGCCTTTATTATCCCCCAGGCTTTTCTCACTGCTGGCCTTTCCCACCTCGTTCTGAACATACTTATTTATTTCTTTATTCAAATGAGATATTTAAACATCTCCTGTCTCCTCAGATTTCCGAGTGGTGATGCTCAGGGCCATTTTCTAATCCAAGGAAAATGATGAAATGTTTGTAAGGCAGCAATGAAACCACTTGAGTATTAAATATTCTACACTGTGTGTATAATACATCAAAAAGTGACAAATGCAGGCAAACTTAGGAATGGCTTCTCTGTAATCAATGTTTAGAAGCATTTGTGTTTAATTTGGAAGGCAGAAACATCATGCCAGGAATCAGTGAAACCATTACAACTGCCTAATTAATTGCTTTTTAAAATACAGCTCCCTGTACTGAGTCAATCACCTCACCAAGTTCTTGTTAAGAAACAGAACTGCTCTAGCATTTGGGAGCAACTTATCAATCCTTAAACAATGTCTGCAGTAACAATTCACACCAGGCAGTCTGCTCTGCCAGCCTGGTCTGAGCAAATCAGGTGAAATTCTTTCAAATAAAAATTCAGGCCTTATGAAAAAAGATAAAACAAAACCCAAAGGCCTTGAAGGTTTTGTTTCTGAGCTGTTTCCTGATGTTGCTGGAAGGGACAGTCCAGGACCCCTGTTGTATCTCAGGTTAGAGTTTGTGTCCCAGAAGGTACCAGGTGTTCCTCTTTGGTGCCAGGCCCTGATGCAGGACAGTGCATGGCAAGGGCCAGATAAACATTCTCAGGAGCCTCCAAATTCAGCTGATTTTCTGTTCTTGACAATTCCACAACTTTCTTCATACTCACAAGAATTTCTGAATGAATTGGCTTCATTCACAGTTAGGGAAAATAAAACAAAATGTTTAAGTAATTTAATTAAGATCAGCTTTAACTAAGGTCTGAAATGAAACAGGGGCCATGGCAGAAAGATGCTGGACTTCCCTTAGATTCCAACCATGCAGGTGCTAGAAAACTATCCCTTTGCTGTGGGCTGCTAGATTAATGGTTCATAATAAATGATTTTAAAAATAATTTAAAAGCAATCTTTTAGGAAATATTCAGGTGTCATTGCAGTTTGTTTGCTCTTCACATGTGATAACAGCTTTGGGCAAGGTGAGGATTTCAGCACTGCCCAGTCAGACTTGCAGACAAGGGGAGTTGAGCCCAGGTGTCCCTGGTTTGCCTCCCATGGCCAGGGGCTGGGCCATAGGTGGTTTGTGAAGCACCAGGCATCCCCTGGGAGCTGTTATTCATCCATCTTCTAGCACAGGACTGGAGAGAGGTAAATTCCTCAGAAACCATCCCCTCTCTACTGCCTATGGGAACTTCAGGGCCAGGGTATCCTAATGTGGGCACTGGGTTACCTGAGCCTCACATGAGCCAGCACAGGCAAGTTCTGCAGGTTAATTCCCGTGGGGAAATTATGCAATATACTGAATATATTCAATATCAAATAGCATTACCTGAATAACCAGGTGAGCTCAGCCTTTCAGCTCAGCTCCACTGTTACCCTGGCTGCACTGGCACAACCAAAGTCAAGAAGTCTCAGCAGCTCCATGCCACAGCTGTTTTCTCTAAAGAGATTTCTCTAAGAAATAAAGCAATTTAATGCTGCTATCTGCTCTGTAAATTGGGTGGATTTACCTCAGGTCAATTCACAACTGTGACCATTCAGAAAAAAGAATTTCAGACACAGTGAAGTTGCAACACAAGCAGTTGTGATTGTATTTAGCGGCTCCTGGAGCTGGAAGAACTTGATAGATTTTTCCAAATAAAGCTTTTCCAAACATGCAAAGGAAGGACATACTCAATATCCTAATAATGGTATTTCTTTCAGAATATTTTCATTGAAATAAACCCTTCAAATCCAGCTCTCTGTACTCACCGAAATGGAGCAGCTGATGAACCCTCCTCTTTTATGCACTTTCATCAAGTCTTCAAACAGTTTCATCTGCTCAGGAATAACCTCTCCATATTTGCCCTCTGCCAAATTAATGGAGTCTGCCACTGCTCCAGTGAAGTCCACCAGGGCTTCTGCAGCACAGCCTCCATCCAGGGCTTGGTAGGATCCAGCCAGCCTGGGGGCAACACAGAACATTCTCAGTTCACAGGGGGCTGGAACAAGGGCTCTAATCTGGCTTGAATGTAGGGAACGTGTTTGTGTCTCACCACGGAAAAAACAGAACAGAACAAAAAAAGCCTGAGCAGACTGCAGATAAATCTTCTCTGGTTTGTAGGATCCTCAAGGATTTGGGCTGTTGAAGCAGACTGCATTACACTCCTTTATGATTTACATCCTTAACAGAGATTAAAGGAGTTTCCAGTCTTTTTTAGGCTCTCTACCAACAGCAAAACTAAAGTCTATGGAAAGTCTGATAGAATTGAAAGACGAAACAGACAAAGGGACAACACTGAGGACTACAAGGACAACGAACCAGCTCATACTTAGCATAAGCTTTCTCCAGCAAAGCACTCCAGAATTCATTCCTCACGTTGGAATGGCAGTAGATCAACTCCCCGTTCTCTGTTGGCAGCAGATCATCAACCACCACCTCTGTCCACTCCCCAAAGCGCCAGAAACGGAAACGGAAAATCCCAGCGTATTTCCTTGGGCTTTTAGGGTCCCATTCCTGCTCCTTACAGTCTGGAATCACCTGGAAACCATGGGAGGGGAAGTTCAGCCAGTGCACTGTGCTGAGGGTTATTCCCAGGGCAGACTGCCCTGGAATCTGCTAAAGACAGGGAAGATTTGAATCCACCAAAATTCATCCCTTGTTAGTCTTAGGGAGAAAACCACTGGCTGATAGGCAGGGAAACAAGCAAGGTTAATTTGGTTTGTTAGCTTTGATTCCTGCACCACACACACCAATCACCCACCTGCTGCCAGAGGCTTTTCCTCAGAGCCAGGCAGGAGCACGCAGCCACAAACCAGCAGTTCCCCAGCTTGCCCTGGTGGAAGTCATGGGAGCTGATTCCATCCACAAGCAGGTGGGGGTCTTCACAGAGGTCCTGGCAAAGCAAACCAGACATTGCTGGAGACTCCACTGCAGAAATGATCACAGCATCCTTCCAGTCAAGAAAAGCAGAAGGAATGGACACTGCTGACACCTGAGCTCACAGCTTTGCCTAAAGGGGGGGGAAGGATGCTTGAAGATTTTAGCCTTTATATTTTTCAAATCCTGTGCAACAAGAGTGCATAACACTTCATAGAAAGTGTTAACTATTATCTACAACACTTTGGTCAGACAAAACAATTCCTCTGGGGCTTGGAACCCAAGGACACTCTACAGCTTCAGGCCCTAAAAGAGTATAAACAAAAGTGAATTGTAGGGGGAGCAAACTGGGGGAATGTGACTTCATTACCTGAAGATGTAATTGGAGAATGAACCTCTGATATGCAAATAGACCAAGCTTATATCTGCCCAAAACTCATGACCATCATGGACCTTGGGTGTAGCCTTGGAGGCTTTTGCACTGCCCAAGGTGTACCTGTTAAAGGCCTTTAATAAATACCCACTTTATTCTTTTAACTGCCCAAGGTGTACCTGTTAAAGGCCTTTAATAAATACCTACTTTAACTCTGTCCAGCCTCTGTTCCAGGTAGCCACTCCAAGGCATCATCTTCACTGCCACTGCTTTGGCTGACACACTGAAACTCCTTCACCAAGAGCCTGAGTCACTGCAGTGAACCCCCCCTCAGCACCACAGCAGGAGAGAACACCTCTTTGTGAAACACACTCTTCACTCTCTGGGTCTCATAATTCCCATGGATCTGGCTCCTGCTAGAATTATTTGTCCCTCCTTTCCTGGCTCCATCTCTATCCACCAGAGCAAGGCTGGATCTTCCTGGGATGTCTCCCTGCTCCTCCCTGGATTACCCCTTGTAGGAAAGGGAGACCCTCTCAGTTTCATGGTGCACAGGAAAGCCACAGGGGTGCATTTTGCAGCAGTGATGTGTTTGTCCCCATGAAATCCTTGGCAGAGGTGTCCTGCTGAATGGAGAGGGAACCTCCCAGCAACACTTCAGCAGAAAGCAATGGGACCATCCCTAACTGGTGTGGAACCTGCAGGGCTCAGCCCAGTGGCTACTCCTGACACTCTCCTGTCAGTCACTGCTCTTCCTGACTGCCTGAGAGGATGGCAGAGCAGGCAGTGGCAGGAAATCCTGCTCTTTCCCACCTTAATAACCCTAAATTTCAGCACAGTGGAAATTATCCTCTATCCAAGCAGTAGAAATGCAGAATAAATAACTCCATCTCACCTCAAAATGGCAGGAGACCCCAGATTTCCTGCAGTCTGTCCTGTCTGCCATCAGCAGCAGACGGAGGAGCTGTGCTCCTTACCTATGGATTCTCTCTGCCCTTTGGTAATTAAAGATGATGATCCCAAAATAGCAGGACTTCAACCCAAGCCTGGCTACAGACCACAGGCATTTCTCTGATGTGACTCTGATAAACCAGTGCCAGATGAACTCATTTCCAGAGAAAAGAACCACCTCAGTGCTTAGCTGATGGTTTTAAAATCTGGGCTGGTTTAGCCAATGGCACCTGAAATCAGCTCACAGCATGGAATTCACAAAGCTGCAGCCATCTTCTTTAACAAAATTATATTTTTGGCAAGAGACTTTTCTCATTAAATAATAGTTGACATTTTAAATGCCTTTTGGGAAACAAGCAACTGATCATTACATGACACTGCCCTTCTGTCAGGAATTCCCACGTGTCTGCACTTAGAGAAAATTCAAAGCTTATTAAGAGACCTTAACAAAAATCTGAGTAACAAAATGGTGCCTATGAGGAAAACTGACCATGTACAAAATGCTCATCAGCATCATGGACAGATTCATTCAGCCTCCCTGGATGCTCTGACATGGAATGGCAGCAGGAGCCCCAGACTGGCACTTCAGAGATGTAAATCCACCTCATTGCAGGGCTGACATCAGTTGGCACTTGGCTTTTGTGGTGGGAGCACACATTCCACATCCACATGGGCTAGATTCAATTTTATATCCCCTTTCTTAGAATCTCTGGAAATTAATTTCTAGCATCTAGAAATTAATAATTTCTAGTTTGTTTATCCTTTCAAAATGTTATTTTGTTAGAATAACAAATGAGTGATAAATTGAGCCATTGGGGTTAAAACTGTCCAAACTTTTCTGTCACTAGTGGAAGCCAAAACTTTAATTAGTTTTAGAAAGAAATTAAGCACTCTGTGTATTACAAAGATCTTATTTGGTTTGTTTTGATAAAAATAACCACATTAAACTGTCATTATTTAATTGAAGTGTGTCTTGCATCTCACAAAGTCCTCAGAGGAAAAACAGAGCAGCATGTGCCAACTTCCAAAATTTATGGATGAGATCAGCATTTGCTGAGTGCTGGGGTCCAAAGCAAACATGGAACAGCAGAGCTCAGAAACAGAACCTCCCTAATTCCACCAGAGCCACCAAATTCTCCATTGACTCTAAGAGTAATTTAGCTAAAGGAGAAAATTCCCCTTAGCATCTCCTGGTGTAAGTATTACCAATATTCATGAACTAAAAGTTGTGCAGTATTGGTTATAAATAGGGAGAAAGACATTCAGAGGCTTAATTAACTAGCTGTGTGTCTTCATAGGCATTAGCTGAAGCTGCACTGTAAAAAACATTAACTGTAAAACATTAAGAGAGAACTCAGATGACCAAGAAGAGGGAAAGATGATTTTTAACAGATTAGATCAACTGTCTCAGAGAAAAACAGAGATTCAGTCAAGGGAAAAAGAAAGAAGAGCAGTAATTGTTTGCAACTAGGATTTTCAAAGGCTTTTGTAGTATTTAGAGCTTACTTTCTCCAGCATCCTTTAAAGAACCCAGCCCTAGCATGAAAAATAATCCACCTTTGCTTGCACATGAGACCTACAGAGGCACTATCACACTGATGTGCATAAGCTCAGCAACCTTTTTTAAAGCAGGTTAATTTCTGTCAGAGCTGAGAATTGTTTCCATTTTCTTCCCTTCTCCCACCCTCACATCATCCTGAGTCAGCCCCTGTAGGGAAGCAGAGGAAAGGCAATTCTTTCTGAACATGGATGTAAAAATTCTGCTTTGGCTACAGCTGACACTGAACCAACCTCATCTAAAGGAAGGCAGCAAAGACAGCACCCTGTGGTTGTGGAGCTCAAGAGGTAAATGGGATTTTCCATCCTATAAAAAACCTCAGCTGTGCTGGCATGCTCACAGCAGCCTCCCCTTGTCCCCTGTGTGCCAAGGCATTTGCAGTTAGCCCCAAGAAGCAAAATGACCAAGCCCAAATGCACTGGATACTCCAGTGCATGCAAAAAGACTTTGACAACCTTGTTGTAGCTGAAAAAACTCTGCCTATGGAATGAAAACAGAGAAGTGACCCCTCGGAGGGCAGTTCTCAGAGAATTCTCCATCCAAAAAAACCTGGGGTCAGATGTAACCTGACTGAAACAGCCCTTGCTGAGATCAGGAGTGTAGGGACACATATTGAGAATAGTAAGAAAATTACAGCCTGAAAAATATTCCAGGCTGGAGCTTCTCAGCTCTGTTCCCAGCCGATAAGCTGGCCCAGCTGAAGGCTAGGGAGAATTTCTCCCAGGGTGATAATTTGGTCAGAATAAAAAGGAATTAATAACAAAGATAGAACACCTGTTGTGGTGTGTGCCCAGGCCCTGGCAATGGGGTGTCTTCTCTCTGAACCAATCACCTTTTCTCTACTCTTGGAGTTGCAGTCATGCTATAAAACCAAGTGTGTTTCTGAATAAACTTGGCTCTTTTTTCCTGTCATGACAGACGCCCATGTAGCTGTGCATCTTATTTCTGCCACACTTAAAGGGTTAAAACCCCTTTCCACGGCTACACAGGAGGGGATTTTGGCAGAGCTGTTCCACCATGTAAACCCACAAAAGGCAGGTTTAGCTCCAGGTTTCTGTCTGTACACCCTGAGCTCAGGATGTGCAATTCCTCTGTAAACTCTGTGCCCACCATCCAGCAGCATCAGTTCCTGAGAGTGAGAAAATGCCCAATGCTGCTTACACAGAAACTGAGCAGCACATGAGCAAAGCACAGAGCATGCCAGAGCTCCAGCCTTGTGTAAAAGAAAACTCAGCTATGTAGGGATTGAGAAATGCTTCTTCCCCCTCCTCCCTCTCCACTAAACCCTGTTACAAAACCAAATGCATCACAGACATTTTTATAGAGTTCTTCTTTTCCATTTTCAGTTTGGGGCTAGTGGTGACTAATACTCAGTCCATGGATTTCAACCTTGCCTTGCCTATGGGACACACGTGTTTGGGGAGGATCTGAATCAATGTTTTGAAAGAAAAACCCCAAAAAATTGGAATTGGGCAACATGGTGTGTATCTTGGCTGCCTGTAGGTTTCACCTGACCCCTGGAGCACTACAGCTGCTCTCTCCAGAATGCTGACAGGGCTGGGAAGGGCTCAGTGATGGGCCCTAGGGCTGACCTTTTCCTGAACCTCCTAACAAATTGTCTGCTGAAGCCCTGCCAGTCCTCTGCCACTGCGGCCCAGAAATCACTGCAGACTACAATGAAAGATTTGCTGTTCTCCCAGAACCCTCAGACAAGAACAAACCACCCCAAATCAGCTCCTGCTGCACTGAGTTTATGATGCTACAGAACTGCAGCACATCCTTAACACCTCTAGAGAAAAGCTGCCTTGTTTGAGAATAAGTTTCTCACTGATTTTACCAGAACACAGCCTTTGCCTCCTGCCTTCTTCCCCTTGTACCTATGCCCTTCTCTAAACTTGGTACCACAATTTCTGTGACTTTTCCTCCTCAGCAGCAGTCAGAGATGCCATTCTTAGGACAGGATTCACCTCAGGCAACATCACATTCTCTCAGCCAGATGTGCAAACTCCCCTGGAAGCAGAGCTCAGGTCCTTTCAAAGGGCACTGCACAGACATTACCCTGCCACTGCCATGGTGCTGTGACACTGGAGAGAAGCCTGTGTCTCTACTCATCAAATAAACCAATAGTTCAGAGCAATTCCAACCCCTATGAAACTTGATTTTAACCTATTCCAAAGCTACAGCAACTGTGACATAATGTGAGGGAAAAATGTAATCAAATTTAAATGGTTTAACTGTAACCCATTTAACTGGTTAAAAATGTATATATTTAAACTTCCTGGGAAAAGTGATAGTTTTCCAACCTAAAGGGACAATTTTGGGGTTACTAATCTAAAGTTTTCTTGCAAAATGCTTTTACAAGGATTCACTCTGATTTTGAGGTGGTGATGCTCCATGAAAAACAGGTAGATGTAGTAGCAACATTTTAAAGAAAATCTGAATGTAACCATTCACTAGAGCTGGGGAAATGTTTTTGCATTAAATTCAATCAAAGAGGATGGGCAGGGACAAAGCCAGTCCTTAGAGCAACTCCCTGACATCACTTCCAAAAACACCCTAACGTGCCTTAGGTCACACAAGGGCTGTAAGGCCACTCATCAGACTCAAAGGCCACCCACAGTTCAGCTCCATCTTTTTATTGCTTCCTCAAAACATGTTTGTCTATCAAATTCTTGGACGAGTTTCCTCAGATGGGGAATAAAAATAATAAGAAAAGGAGGTTGGAAAGAGTCACACACATTTTTTTACAGCACTGAAATATTCAGCACTGGACCAGTGTGGAAAAAACTATTCCCAGGTCAGTACTCCTGACTGTCCAGCTCTGTCTGGGGAGGAAAATATTTGTTTGCCTGATAATGAGCATCATTTTGGCTCAGGGGCCATGATCTTGTCCAGTCTGACCTTCTGCTGTGTCTCAGGGGCTGGTAGTTGATGCAGATGGAATTCTCCATCACTGCCTTTTATGAGGAAGGGAATTTTTTGTTTACAAAAGAGTATCAGGCAGATTTCAGCAAAGTCACGTTTATTTTTTTTATTACAGTCAGTATTTTGGGGCAAAACTAAAGTCTAGTCATCTAAACATTGTCTGGAGTGAAAATTCAGATTAATCTGGGAGATGATTTATTTTTCTGAAAGGGGATATTTCTCCCTTGCCCAGTGGCAATGCACAGACTTCAAAGATTAAAAAACATAAGTCTAAACACCATATTAAAGAGCATAAACCCCTTTAGCAACAAGTTCCTCCTTTCCACATCCCTTTTCCAGCAGGGATTGCTTTCAGCCTAGATTCCATTACCTACCAATCATGGCATTTATCTCAGACACTTTCTTAAGGATAAAAATCCTTTATCCTCTTCTCCCAGATTCCTCATCTTTTTCAGACAGCACCTTGAGGTGTTCTCCCACTTACTTGTTTCAAGCAAAAATATGTGAATGCCTGGGATATCAGTTCAAGGCATATCCAGTGACACCTTCCACATAAACCTTTGGAATTGTGATCGACCCCACACCATTCTGGATTAGATGTTTGCTTCATAACATAAAAAGAGGAACTGTAAAATGACATAAAGCCCTGAGCATGACACAAGCTTCTTAGACTATGAGTTGAGCTGTATCAAATTTTGGATTTTAAATTGTTTTTTAATAGAAATTTTATTCTAGCCAGCACAACACAACTTTGCTGAGCCTATGAAGGTCAGAGTCAATGGAGGGTCTCTGTCCCAGCATGACACATATCAGACTTAAAATTCTAGTCTGGACATGCTTTCTGGCAAAGAGCAGCCTTAGAACATGTAAACCAGAGTATTTATCTTCTAGGAAGATAGAGAGTTCAGAGTCTACGCTATAAAAATATTGCCTCAAAAGTGACACAGCAGCATTCATTTTACTCCTGAATACTGAAAGCACTTTGATGACTCAGCCAAATCAGTGTCTCAAAGAATCATAAATTCACAGTGACTAGCAGGAAGGATTTTATTTACACATCTTGAAAACAAACAGCAGCTTCTATCTCTAAAACATTTTTTAAAATTTCATCTTGGAAAGATTTTCATGTAGCAATAAAGTTATCAGCATGTGAGATAAGTTTTTCCAGTTTCGAGTGATGACACTGAAAAACCCATATCAGTGACTTCCAAAGAAAGATTATTAAGTGGAAATCACAGTTGCTGTATCTGCCAGGCAATCAAGCCCATGTTTTTCCCTCTATGTAGATAATTTTGTCTTGCACAGATGGCTACTAGGGTACTAAAATGAATAAAATATGTTTGGATAACATGCTGTTATACAAAGTGATCTTGAGGATTTCTTCTTTCCAGCCTCAAGAGAATTTCCAGGATAAACCAGTCTGAATATGCTTTAATGTGTTGACAAACTCTGCATGTCACTTTGGATATTATTATTGTGCAACTTAAACGCCCAAACCATTGAAAAGCCTGAGGAACTTGGATGCTTTAATCACTTAAGGACTTGTGAAAACGTGGAGCTCTATCACTGTTTGAATATTCAATAATTTTCCTAGCGCCATTAATGATAATTAATTTTAGATTCCCTTCTGCTTCAACCCAAAACAAAGACTGGAGCAGATTCAGTCAGACAGATCCATGGACAAGAGCCTTTGGCTGCCTGGGAGGAGACTCAGCCTGTCAGGGTGTAGTCAGAATATTTACTTGGTCATGATTTTATCCCAGTTGAAGCACAGTGAATTTCATCTTTGTGATTAAATTGTTCAGACTTTTAAGAGACTTCTTGCTTGCAAAGACAGAGTAAGAATTTTTTTTCCTTACTTATATCATGCTGTTTCTTTCCATTGCTCTTTCACTACTTGAGCTAATTTTTGATTTTCCCAATGTGATATCAATACACCGAGTTGAATTCACCACTTCATTTCAGACAAATTTCTCTGTTAAACACTAGCATCAGTGCCATCACTGAGAAATTCCCCTCCTGACTGACCAGCTTAGAAATCTTTAGAATCCAAATAATCTCTCTCCTATCTTTTGCAATGACTACTGGCAGTCATAGGAATATTCACGGTGCCCAACCCCACAGCACTTCCCAGATAATACAAAGTGTTTGATTTGCAATTATGGATTAGAAGCTACATTCTGGGTAAAACAAAAAGGATCCAGACCTCCAGTTCCTGTTGTGTGCTCAAAACACCAAAAAATTTCCTCTAAAGATGAAGATTCTCTACGAATATTTAGGAATTGCTGTGAGAACTTCATCATCTTTATTTAATCAAGGACTAATAGCTAAAGTAAAGTCAGTGAAAGCCCTAAGGAAACATTTCTTAACTCTCAAAAGGCAGGAGAAGAGCCTGTTTCTAATAATGTTGAGGTTTGCCAGTGTTGCTTTTCCCTTGTCTTACAGCATAAGTATTTACAGTTCAGCCATTATGTTCATTGGGGGCGATGCTGGTTTTTAATTTTTTGCAGATTTTGGAATGTCTGCACAAGTAGCTTAAGCTGATGTCCCTGTGTTTTCCAAGCACAACCTCCCCCTCTGGGTGTGCAGTTTTCACTCCACCCAAATGCAGAGCTGCAGGGCAGATTCTCAGCTCTAAATCATCATCACTTCAGCTAAACCAAGGGCTGATGTTGCTTTATAGGTGCAAGTCCCCTCAATCCACCTCTGTCCACTGGCAGATGCAGCTTTGGTTTGGTTCATGAGATATTCATCATTTTAGGGAAATAAAAGTGCTCATTAAGACCAGGAAGGAGAAATGTCATGGTTGGATTACATCTGAAATATTTGGATTAAATTTGAGTTATTCCTCTTACAGTGCAGACAGCAGCTGTTTGAGCAGTCACATCATGTGCCCAAATGTGAAAAGCAGCTTTTAGGCAACTGTCACTTCTGAGGAGTTTTATTTGTGGAGAGCAGGGTCAGGGAGGGAAGCAGGAGGGAGGAGAGGCCAGAGGACGAGGTGCTGCATTCACATCTCCATTTAGGGAGGAAAATCAGATGTCCAGGGCTTAAATGCCCTTATCTGAAGGGAGGAGGAAACAGACAGCAGTGATCATGCACAGCAAATGCAGCTCTGCACAAAAATGGATTATCTATAGTGTTATCCTACTGACCCAGGGAGACAAAATTCCTCATTTTTTTTTCTTTTATCAGTCCCACTTTAAGCTTCCTTAAAGCTCCTGTGGTAAACCTGCAGCAGCAATAATACTCCAAACCTGCAGACCAAAGCACAGCCCACAGGTGGATCACTGCTAAGTGAGATTTAATTTTTTACTCACCATCACAGGACTGAAGATTTAGTACAGTCTTAGGAAGAAAACCAACCCTATTTTGATAATTATTCACAGTATCAGGCTAGAAAGGGCTGTCTCCAGACAAAAATCAGACCTTAATGTGCTTTATACAGCACAGTCACTCTTTATTAACCAGGAGTCTCTTGTCCACCTCCCAAGCTCAGGAAGGGTCACCTGGAGCAGGCAGTGCCCAGATGGCTCCTGGACAGCTCCAGACAGAGATTCCATTTCCATGAGGAGCTCATTGGTCAAAGTTCAGTGCATGAAAATTGTAAGATAACACTTGCTCTTAACAAAAAGTGTATTTTTCTTGAGGAACAACATTTTATTTCCTGAAAGCTGAAAAAAAAATGCAAATTCAAAATGCTTTAGCCTTTGTGATTAAGTTAGAAACAATGCCACATACAGGCAAGACTGTAGTTCTAAATGGTTCTTTCAGCTGTGAAGGATTTTTAAAAGCTTCTTTTTAGCCAAGGAAACATACATTTTAATTTAATCTTTAAATAGAATTAATCTTGAAGGAAACATACATTTGGATCACAGGAGCACAGCATGAAATTCAAATAAATTACTCTGCAAATCGAAGGCAGAATGGCTTTCTAAACCTCAAATTCCAGCTCATCCCAAATACCCTTTTAAATATGGAAATAATATGACAAAAGCATGAAGCTCTTCACACAGAAAGCATATTTTGGATGTGGATGCTTTCCAGTCTTGTTCAAGAGCGTTGACAGAACAATATTTCAATTTCCTTTGCAACTGGCATGTTTAGGCTGTAATTTTTCCTTCAGAGAAGTCAGACATTTAATTCTTTCAGAAGACTAAATCAATGAACTAACAATTACTGTAAGAAGACTTATGCTAGCTGGGGATATGATCCTCAGGCTTTTTGTTTTACGGTCTCAAAATAAATTTTACCATGTCATTCTTACCATCACCACATTGCCTCAGGACAAACAGAAACTGTTTGAGAAACCAATTTTCATCTAATGACATCTGAACCGACTAAATAAAACCTGACATTTGAAAGAAATATTCAGAGCTTGGAGTTGTACTGTTTGTGTTCTAGAAATGACATTGAGGTCGTTTAATATTTTTTTCTTTAAAGGAAACAACCACAACACCATAAGAAAGCCTTCATCCAGTCTGAGGGAGGGAAATACAAACTGGAAAAATTGCCAAGAGAGAAGATGACAAAATATTGGCATCTGGAGAGCTGTCTGCTTGGCAAGCGTGCATGTCATTTACAAATGTTTGCCTTTAATGATATTCCTGGAAGACTTGGGTGAATAATGCCACTGAGCAAGCTGCCACTTTGCAAATGCTGCCACTTCATGCTATGGAAATAAAGGGTGGCCACTGTGGGGTTTTTGCTTCCTGTCACGACACAGCCAGCAACGAAGGGCACAACTAAAACCAAAGAATTTTCTGATGTGACACCAGGAAATTTGATTGAGCCATCAAATTGATGTCACACGGGGTCCACTCAGTCACCAGGCTGTACTGGAGAGGTCAGACCTGGAGGCTTTATAGTTCCTTGCTCATCTTTTCTTCTGGGCCAGCCCCATCTTAACAACATTTTCCAGGCAAAATAAAAAAAATAAAATTATGGAATTCATAGAATAAGGGTGAGCAACAGCTCGGTTCTGGGAACATTTCGGCAATTCCAAGAAGAAACGTGTCACAACTTCCCCAGCTGAAAACATTAAGGACAAAATATTATGGGAGGAATGTTTTATCCAGTCAGAAACCAAGATGGAAACATGCCAAACAATGTTTTCATGATGCCTCCCATACTCAGCCTCTTGGGGGACAGACAAGGTGACAAACAGAGCACAGTGAGATTCCCAAAGCTTTGAAAGGAACCAAAACCCCTGACATTAATATTGAGGTGTACCAGCATAAATCACTGGTGGGAATAAAAGTGATTAAAATATGTTTGTAAGTTTCTAATGTTTAGAAAAGGACACTTCCTTAAAATAACATCCCCAAGAGAACAAAACAGTGTCTGCTTCAGTCTCAACAGAGCCTCTTAAATTAAACACTCATCCCAAAAAAAAGTGAGTTTTTTTTGAGTGCTCCCATATTTTCATTTTGCAAATTAACACACAAGACTCTTCAGGGTGAAGCACTGCCAGAGCTGGGCATCACCAGCCTGCTGCAGAAAGGTGAGGAGAGACAAAATCCTGGAACAATGCAGAATTCCTGATCCTGTTTCTGGTGGACCTTCACAGACACAGAAATGGAGCCCATCTGAATGAAATTTTATCACTTCTCTGGGTTTCTTGTTTAGAGGCACAGCACACTGCACCCACCTCAGCCTGGATGTGGCCTGCAGACCCTGGCCTGGGCAAATGGGACCTGGACAAGACCCCCGAGAGTCCCAGCCCCTGCCAACAATAACTGCTGGGAGGGATTCAGGGGATTAAGAGATCCCTCCCTGTTTGTTTGGCTGGGTGAGAGGAGTCCTGGGGGCACCACACACAGCTCTGCTCCAATTCCTGCCTCCAAGAAGCACACAGCTGGGAAAGAAAGTGCTTAACAACACATCTGCAGCAACCCTTTGTGTCTGCTGACTGCCCAGTCCAGTTACTTCTCCTTGGACCCATCGTCTTTCCAATCACTACTCTTAGAACAAAAAAAAAAAAAAAATATATATTTCCTTTATAAAGCTACCACCATTCAAATCCTACAGCACAGATTCCAGGGCTCTGCCTGCCTTCCAAATGCCACAGATTTGCCCTGGGGTGCCAAAGTGCAAACACTGCTCCACCCTTCAGCATCCTGCTTCCCAAGGCCCTGCCCCATGTCATGTACACACATCCATGTGCAGATATCCATTTAAACACATCCCTGCCTGCCTGCTCTGGGTTCATGCCCTCACAGCCCACCATCCAGGCTTTATTTTTGTGTTAGAAATCGGGTTGGTCTCGTCACAGACAGAAATGCTGTTGCATATGAATCGAGATTTCAGCTTGCTGGGGGGTTACACTGGTGAAATTGGTAATTGTATGTGAAGTTTATATTGCTTAATTTAAAATTGTCTTGGGTAAAATGCAATCCAATATGAAATATTTACTGTTAACAGGATTCTCTCAGGGTCCAGTGCCCATCAGATTATCAGAGACAAGCCTGTTAATAATTACTTTGAGGCTTTGGTGACAAAGGTTACTTTAGAATAATAATAATAGGCCAAACCTGCAGACAAAGTCAACACAGGTTTATCAGCTTGTCTGGTGATAGCAGAACACCTGCAGAAGCTGAGGCAGGGCTTGGAGCAGAGATGTCACAGCCACTGAGAAAGGATCAGTGTCATGTGGAACATGAATTAGCACAGTGGTCATGGTCTGTGCATTTCAACCCTCCCATCTCCTTTTCTGGGATAAACCTAACATTTCCTCAAGTGATTATTATGTATTTTTACTATATTCAATAAGGTATATCTTGTGGCAGCTGTCTCTTCTGCTGTGGCAATAAAGGCCTTCCCTTTGCACTACAGGTAGGCTCCATAGAAGATTAGCTAACAAACACATAAATAATAACATCAGCCTGGAACACAGGAGACTCCTTTGGAGTGTCCCTGCTTCCTCAGGAGGCTGCTCTCAGATGTTGGGAGTGTCAAGCACGTTTTACATGCCTGATGTAACAAAAATCCTCCTGTTTGCTTCTTCCTTTTCCATCCAGCTATGAAAAAAAACAAAACAAAAAACAACACAAGTGAACCTCCTAGTTGTGAAGCACACAAACACACTCCCCCAAAAAAGCCACCCTTGCTATTTCTCAGCCAAGAAAGGGCAATGGACTGCAGGAAACAGCTGCCTGGAGCTCCCTACCTTCACCTGCCAGGATGCTAGAAGGTGCCACATTTTCTTTTCAGAACATGTTCAGTGAAAAACAAATGAAACAACTCAACCTCAAAACCTTAGGAGAAAATAATAATGGGAGAAGCGAAAAAACAAAATAAAGCCCATGATGATTTCAGTGAATTGTTTGGCTGGACACCATCAGAACATGCTGTTCCAAGTACCTTAAAAGACCAACAAGGGAAAGCCCTTTAGAGCTCAAAAATGTTTCTTTGCCTCCAAGAAATATTTCAGCTATATTAGCATATTTGGGGAAAAGTTGCAACATTAAAATTAAAACCAAAAAGTAATTGAAACCAGTATTTTATTTTATTTCTCCCTCCATTTTTACAAAATGTGTGTGCTCCTCAAAAAGATCAATTACTTGGAACAGCTAGGACTATTATTAAGTTCAAAATGATTATAGGCTCATATTAGGGTAGCACAAATCATGGCAATGCTATTCTATCATGATGTGCTCTATGAGAACTTCCATTCTTGGTTGGTAAAATGAGAATTCCAGTTCCAAGGGGCTCCAGTTTCTTTTTTGATCCCTGTAGATCAGTGCATCCTATATGTATTTAAGTTATTAGAACTCTTATTTAGATTACATTTAGATTTCAACATCCCCTCCAAAATCCTGGCTGCTAAGTGCTTCAGAAAGTTTCGAATTTCAGTGAATTCCCCTGTATCTCATGCACCAAATCACAATTTGCCTCCTCTGTCTCATCACTCCAGGGTAAAACCAGGTGGCCACACTTCTCTTGAAAATGACATTACATTTCCAGCTGCTGGTGAAAATGATCCAAATCAACTGATTTCATCAAATAAACAAGAAAGCAGATTCTGAACCCAGCTGATCCAGAATTGCAGCCACACAGGAAGGGTAAGATTTGTTTTGAAGTGGATTTGAAAGACCTTGCCCTCCATTTTTAGACACCTCGTCCTAGGAGCCCAATTCCCTGGGATCTTTGTAAACCCCCCATTTCCAGTCTGTGGATCACCAGCATGCAAGAACGGCAAGAGAGAGACAGAAGATCACTCACTCCACCAAATCTACCCTCATTAAACAAATAAAGCTCCCGAGGCAGATTTCTAGTGGCTCCAACAAAAAACCCCCAAGGTTCAGAAGCCAAGTGCCAGCACTAATTTTACCCTTAAAGAAACACAGAGCACGACGAAGCCCTGCCCACCCTGGCACTCAGAGGGGTGCCAGCTCATTGTCCTACCCCTAACGCGCACCCATCACCCCTCCCCTTCCCTCCCAGCTCAAAATTAATTCTAACAACGTGAAGACAATTCGACTTAATTGCAGCTGCATCATCTCCTGCAGGATCTCGCTGCCAATCCCGCCGTTTGAATGTGCAGTTGCCAGGGCAACGGGTGCGAAGAGGATGCTTTTGTGCTGCCACTCGCATCCTCGGGAGCCGTGCCAAGCCCGGAGCTCCCGCAGCTGGGATGGCTTTAACACCTTCCTCCCCGGAGCCCCCTGTCCCTCCTGCCATGGCCAGCCCTCGGCAAGCAGCTCCTCCTGCTCTGCACATCCTGACCTGCACGGCAGGGACAGATGGCTGCAGCTCAGGCTGCTGGAACAACTCCCCTCAAACGTGAAGCAGTGCCAGACCCTGCAGAAGGTTTGGGGTACATGGTTCATCCTTAATGAGGAAGGAAAAGATCCTTCACCATCATTTAGGAATTATTTTCTTCTGGTGGTTTCCCATCTGCCTGTTGTCTGCAACAGAAGGCTGCTTTATGTCTGGAGGACTACATGGTCCCTGCCTCCACAATTTTAACCTAAAAAGCATGATTAATGTGTACAGAAACCTCCCCATCAATCTCTGATTATCTTCCAGGGCAGACTGCTTCCCAGAGTTTAGCTCTTAATAGCTTTCCTATTTCTTTAAGATGAAGGGTTTAAACTTAGGTCAGAGCCTACTTTGCCTATGACCTTTTATACCACTTTTGAGTCTGCAAGACTTAAGCCCTTCTATAAAAATTAAGGTGCACTGCAATCATTCTCTTTATACACACACACGTGCAGTTAGCAAAGAAATATCTGACTTTAAACTTTTCCACGGATAATGAGCTGTAGCTGAAGATCACAAGCTAAATCTGTTTCTAATGGCAAGGAAAACTATTTGCAACAACAGCAAACAGCCTCCCTGCTAGTGCACTCACAACAAATTACAGGACACAAAAGTGCCTGTTGAAATGATCACCAGTGTCATCTAGGAAGTCCTATAATCCTGCAGCAGCCCTGTACAGCACTCATGGAGTGAATGTCTGAAAGTCACCCACTGAACACTGCTGGACTGTCTGCTGAGGACAACATCCATGGTGTTGAGATCCAGGATGTGACAGACACATAAGGAAAAGAAGCCAGTTCAGGATTGATTCCATCTCAGTGCAAAGCTGAGTCTTCCACAGCCCTTTTCTGCTACAAACAGGTCCTAGAGAAGCACAGCAAACAAGCAAACCACAAGACACTGGCTCACACAGCCTCCAACTTGAAACTACCTTTGTGTCCCCAGCTAGGCTTGAGGCACATGGAAGGATTTGTGAGCTCCTTCAAAGCTCAGCAGAAGCCCAGCACCTCTTTGAAACACATTTCCTCACCTCCCAGATGCCACATGTGCCATTATTTCCAGTGCAAACACAAATATCACAGCACACAGAGCTTTACCTACACTTGAACAAAAGTCAACAACCACCAACAGCAGAGAAATGTGGGCAATTCTGGGACAGGCAGGGAAACAGAAGCCTAAATTTCAGCTGTTTCAGTACATGTAGCCTTTGCAGAATAAGTAATTTTTTCAGGAAAACAATAATTATATCATGCAAAGCTTTAGGGGTGAGGAGGAGAGATGGGGAGGGACCCCTATTCTGATTAAGCAAGAGGATTGCTGTTGCTCCGTATTTTTAACTGGAAAAAAAAAGTTGCTGAAGGAATTAAAAAGGCACATTCTGGTGTGCAAATGTGATCATTAAGCCATGAGCCGCATTCCAGAAGGGAGCTGGGAGCATGGAGAGGGGATGTGGCAAAGCAGGTCAATGTCACTGTTCAGGGGGGCTGTTACACCCCCATCACTTTGTCACACACAAGGCAGCAATGCAGCTGCTCTGAGAGGAGTGCACATCACTGCCATGCCAGCTGATGGCATTCCCCTTTAATATCCACTCTCCTCCAGCTCTGGATTCCCCCCAGGCCCCATCCTGGCAGATATCCCAGGGTGTGATGAGCTATCACTCCACTCCATGCCCCAAAACTGCTCTTGCAGTGGTCATGCAACTGCTCAAAGCCTGACACAGTGCCAGGACACCTCCCTCTCCTGCAGGCACCACTGGGCTCCACAGGAGTCACAAACATAAGCAGATGTCTCTGGTCTTGTTCAAACTGGAAAACAGGGTCAGACTGCAGTGACACAGCTACAGAGGAGGCAGGAATTAAATGATGAAGATCATTGCATCTGAGGGACATTTAACCCAGGCGTGCTTACACCTGACAGCCAAGTCTTTCATGACCCTCATTCCATGAAATTTATGGCAACTGAGTTACTGTTGAATATTCTGGAGGACACTGAGACCACAAATCTTGTCACTGTGGAATAAAGAACATTAATGCAAAATCTGTAAAGCTCACCCAGACTAAGTGCCCACGCAGGGATTTGCCCCAAGCTTCCTCTGCCTTCCGAATGAGAGCAAAATCTTAAAGAGGTAACAAGGTAGGGGTGGGTTTAGGGTTTAAATCAGCACTTCTAGATATGAAGATGTTTCAGCTCCTGAGACAATGGATCATTTTCCACTAGTCAGAAACAAAAGCTGGTGCTGCCTCCAGTAAACATGTGAAGGTCCAGAAGTCAGAGCTCCTAAATTCTCTGGCACCTCAGTCCTGGATAAATCACCAACCTGCTCATCCCATACACCCCAATTTGGGAAGTGGGGAGACACTTGTTCTGTTTATTCATATTACTGTATCATTCCAGAACACAGTACTGCCTTATTTCCTGGACTTTTCACTCACATGGTGATAACCACCCCTGAAAATGCTGGAAAACTGGTGAGAAGAGTGGAGAATGGGGCCCATGGCACGCAGTGTTTCTAGGAAAAGGGGCACTGGGCTGTGCAGACACAGCTCTCCACCTTCAGCCAGGTATGTGACCTTTGGAGTTAATGGGAATTTAATCAAACAGAGCAGTGTCCCTCTGTGGGCTGGCACACAGGAGGGTTTCTTGGGAAGCAGATCAGCAGCCCTGTCTCACGGTGTCTTTCTGTGCTGTTTTCCTGAACACAGAGCAGCTGTGTCTTCCCAGAACATGAGGGTGCAATCACAGCCCTCTCATAAAGAGAAGATGCAGATGAAAGCAGAATCAGGGCTTATAAAATACAGGGTCAAGCAGGGAAACCAGGAAAGCACATGATAAGAGTCTCATTCTGTAGGATCAGACTATTTTCCTTTGTGAATAACTAAAGAACACTGTTTGTCTCTGAAGCAAGCTTACCCACTCCTTCTTCACATTCCTGCCTGCCCTTTGGGGATCACTGCTGTTTGTTTAACACTGACAAAGATGTCCTTGAGATTCCATCCTTTTTTCAGGGGTCAATGAAAACGTTCACACAAACCAGAGGTTTTTAGTTAAAAATAAGAGAGACAAAGTATCCATTCAGCAGTGACAGTCATTGCTGGGTATTTTCAGCCCATGCTGAGCAGGACAACCACACAGAGGCAGTGTTAACCAGGACAGGTGGCCAAGGACATCCCAGAGACAGGGGGCCAGAGGCTTCTGCCTCTTGGCAGGACACAGCTGTCCCAGCCCTACTTCAGCCTGGTAGAGGGTGCAAACTCCAGGGAAATCACAGGAAAAGAGCAGGATGGGTTCTGATGCTAATATCAGTGGGCAGAAAGAATGTTCACTAACCAGAGGGAAAGTTTCTTTCTCTTTTTCCAACAAAGCAGCAGGTTTTCCCCACAGAGAATCTCCTCAGGAGCTTTCCTGCATGAGCTGAAGGGCTCTGGAAGATGCTGCACCTTTGAAGTGGTCACACTCAGCTCAGTTGTTATTTCACAGGTTTATCTCAGAGAATCTGGGGTATTAGCAGAGCCCAATGTTCTAAAATACCAGCAAAGGATTCACATACCAGGGAAGGTTAGATTAGATATAAGGAGAAATTTCTTTACCAAAAGGGTTGTCAAGCACTGGAGCTGCCTGCCATGGGAAGTGGTTTTTAGAGACCTGGGGCTAGGGGGCCATAGCTTAGTAGTGGACTCAGCAGTATCAGGGTAAGGGTTGGACTCAATTATCTTAGAAGTCTTTTTCAACCTAAAATCCTTTCTCAGCCTGGAAGATTCTCTGGTTCTGTGTTGTTAGCATCAACACCAGAATTCAACCTCTGAACTTCTGGTTGGCAGAGGCCAGGCACTGGTGGGATATGGTTCAACATCTCAGGGGTGTCAGGTCAATCTGTGCATGGTTTTATGAGAAATTATAATAACATTTATGTAAATAGAACATTAATATGTGAGGCTTCCTACATTAACATCATGTTTAATGGGTAATAATTGAATGCAAAGCTAATCACTGACCTACAATTAGACTTCAAACCACTGACTACCACCTTGAACAAACTCATATGCACAAGAATGGCCCAAAATGGCATCCTTGGCTAGAGTTTAGCTCTTGCTTCACATCTCTTACAAAGAACAAACACTCTTCCTGACCTCACTGTTGCACAGTATCACAGTATTTCCTTTTCTAGGAGGGGATGAGAAACACCAATAAACAGGAAAGTGCTCAGAAATAAAAATAAACCCACAGAGTTTGGAATGTCTTCTTTTTCTTTCTCAAATTCATTATCCCCATTCTTTAGTCTCATGTCTTACTTGAAAAACCAAAATGAGAAGCAGGAAAGCAACCCTTGAACTGCTCACTGAAATCCCAGTAGAGAAGTGGCTGTGAGGAATGAGCACCACCAGGAGAGAAGAAGAAGAAGAAGCAGAAAAGAGAAGCAGCCTCAGGCCATCCTGGCAAAGACAGTCCAGCCTTGGTCAGCCTCATCTGTTGTCCCCAGTCACAGAGGACACAGAACAGCACCAGCTGCACATGAAGGACATCACATTGGCATCATGATTTCTAAAGAAAGAAACCCAAGTCTGTGCTTCCAGAAGATTAATCCCAAATGTGGACATGGGTGAACTAAAGGAGAAATTCGTCATGCTTAAGGGCAAAAATACTGCATGCATCTGGCTAGAGGCTTCCACACTTGTCACAGTAAGAGAACAGATGACTCTGATGGAAAGCCAGGCTGGGAATGGGTTTTTGTTCTTCTGAACTGTTTGCTTATGGCTGTGAACTGATGTAAAAATACACGTGAAGCATAAAATCTCAGAGCAAACCAACTAACAGACCCCAAATACAGGTGATATGAATGATTTGAACTGCCTACTACATTAGTCACAATTCAAAGCAAATGACAAATTTGTTTTCCTGTTAAGATGCCAGTAAAAGAGGCAAAGAGACACAATAATTCTTGGTTGCTTACAGATAATAGCTGTTCATTTGGCACAGAAAATCACTGGTGGGTAATTGAGGTTTCATACCAAGTCAGAGGCAAAATCCACTGTGAATTCAGCACAGCCATGCAGAGATCAGAGCTGGCATCAACCAGCAAAGGAAAACTCTCCACTGTCTCGGGGTTGTTGGCATCAGCACCAGAATTCACCCCCTGAACTTCTGGTTGGCAGAGACCAGGGACTGGTGGGATATGGTTCAACACCTCAGGGGTGTCAGGTCAGTCTGTGCATGGTTTTATGAGAAATTATAATAACATTTATGAAAATAGAACATTAAGAATATTAATCTATGTAACTAGAACTTGCTGCTAAGGCTTCAACAGAACCAAACTGAAAGAGCTGAGGGAGAGGGGGCCAGTTCCCAACAGAACAAAGCTTTGCTCAGACACCTCTAGGTGGAAGTGTCTGTGCTGGAGGAGTGAGAACACATCCATCCCTTACCTTGGGCCGCTTCCATTCCACTTTGCCTTTTGCTGCTGGGTCGTAGTAAAGGGATTCATCCGAGGCTGGAAACTCAGGATCCTCAAAGAGCCGGCCCTGCTGGAGGCACTGCCCCTTCAGCTCGTGGTACTTCTGATCTCGGAAGAGCTGCACTGATGGAGACATCTTCCTGTCTAGATAACATCAACATTGGACAAAATATGAGGGCTCTTCAAAGTCCATAGCTGATACCAGTCACTGGTCTTTAAAAAGAGACATGTAACTTCTTCTAAATGAGGTAACTGATTTATTTAAAATAAAACAAAAAAAAAAAAACCCAAACAAATTAAAAATCAGATTATGTTAAAGACTAGGAAAGCATAAACCCAGGAAAATCTTATAGATAAAGATCATATTTTTGTCTGAACAGAATTCTTATCAGGAAAGAGCCCAGGCCAGCACAAACCCAACATTTTGCTTTGTCTAATTGATTGGAAAGGTAGCAGAGTGAGGCTTGGCTCTCAGTCTGCACCATGTGTGAAGGGCTGGGCCATCTTTCTGTCCTCATTCTTCTTCTGGCCACTAAAGCTTGAATTATCTACTCCAAATCTTATGCCTAAAAAAACCAAAACCAGATTTCCACATTTCTCCATCTTAATTTAAGTGACAATACTTTGGCTTGTACTATTGTCTTTGAACTTTATGTTACATTTCAGGGAACTGAATTCCCCGAAGGAGAAAATACTTGCAAATAATTGATGAGAACTAAAAGTATTTTAAAAGCACAGCAACAACAAAAAAACCAAACAATGTGTTCTCAGACCTTAATTCCCAGAATCCTGACAATCAAACTTGGCAAGTTTATAGTCGCATCCACAGAGCTCAAATAAATTGCTTTAAGGCATTAAGACAAATGAGAAATCAATTACAGAAATCACTCAAGATAGTTTGAAATTTGGAGGACGTGAGGGATGTTACCTCTGCCCCAAGAGAGGAAGTGGTGAGAGAATCTGAACTTGCCTGTTTGGAAAGGTCCTGTGTGTCAGTTCCTCTCCTCTTCCTTCTGGACACAGGTTGGAATTAGAGATGTATCTCCTCTTCCTTGCCTACAGCAATAAAGACAAGTGCAGGTTGAATTAAGCAACATCCTGCTCTGGAGCATGGCACCACCTCATCCTGGCAGCCACTGGCTGTGTCCAGCTGCAGGGAGCTCAGCTGCTGCTCCTTGAGCCACCTGCAGCACGAATTGGATGAGATTCCACAAATCTGCAGGAAGCTAAACCGAGCTTGTGCAGGTGTGTAAGTGAGCACAGCAGGAGAAATACAGAAGAGTAATGAGGAACACTTGGAAATGTCAGATTTACCGTGGCCTTTGCTCTTGTGAGTGAAAGCTGTTTGTGGATGGCCCATCCCTGGAAGTGTCCAAAGCCAGGTTGAATGGGGCTTGGAGCAAGCTGGGATAGTGGAAGATGTCCCTGTCCATGGCAGGGAGTGGCACTGGATGGGATTTAATATCCCTACCCAAAAAAAACCATTTTGTGATTCTTTTACTTTCTGGTTACTTATCTCCCTCAAAAAAAAGTGTCAAGGCCTCTCACTTGGCAGGTGGCCTCCCAAGACAGGGCAAATAGATTTGCTTCCCCCCACAAACCAGTTCTTCAAATTCAAGTGTACAACAACTTGTCAATTTTACAGAGGTACCTCAGGGACCACAATAAAATAGTCTGACTAATTTGGGTGGGATATAGATTATTTCATGATAACTGGCATTCTTGATCTTTCAAAATTCCCCATGAACTATCTAACATTCTAAACTGAGTCTATTTGTTTTTAAAATAGCCCCGGGATGATGAGGTTTCTGTCACTGCCTAATTCATTGAGACAGGCCTTTCATGATCTCATTCCCCTGCCCTTTCTCCCCACCTATCTGCCAGACAGGAATGTGAGTCCTTCCAGGATTAACACTCCATTCCACAACAGCCTGGAACGTTCTGTGGCAATGCATAGAAGGTGGTGATAAACACTGCCTGCCTTGCCCTGGGCTGCACAGGCCGTGCTCAGCAAGGGAAACATCAACAAGGAGGAGGCTTCTCCTGCCAATCTCTTATCCTGCCCCTCTCCAGGCTCCCTGTGACATCTGCAGTGGGTTTTAGGGGCTCAGGCTCCCAGGGCTGCTCATCCTGGCTGCTGAATGTTTCACCCCCACTCAGGAGGCACTGAGCTGAGGTCCCATCACCATCTGGAGAACCAGGAGGAACCCACTTTCACAGGAACCCAGAGCTGCCCATTTTAAACTCAGTAAAAATATCTCTTTCTTGTTGGAAAGCCCTCCATCAAGAATGTCAGTGCAGTTTCTATAAAACAGCCTGGTGGTTTGAGCACTGAGGATGGAGGGGCACAGCTGAGCTCACCTCTCCTGGGGTGTTTCACCTAGCAGGACATGGCCTGAGGCAGACCTGCCTCCCATTCCAAGGCTTATTTTTGAAGCAGCTCCCAATTTTTGACCCTCAGTTGACCATTAAAGCTCCCAAACTACGAACCACACTCTTCTTCCAGTCAGGGCACACAGCAGCAGAGCATCCCCTGCTCCACACCCACAGCTTTACCCTGCCTCAGCTGGCACTCCAACCTTGCAGTGCTAAGGAAACATTGCAGGGCCTGGCAGCTGCTCTGCCAGGGCTCCCTGCTCTGCTACGTGATACGGAATGAGCTCTGCACACTAGACTAAGAAACACAGTCCTAAAAATACTGCACCCCACCTCAGAGACACTCTGTCACTCCACAGAGAGAAGGGACCACTCCAGGGGTGGGACAGAGGAGAAAAGAAGGGGGAAAAACCCCTGAAGAGCTCTCCAGGTCACCCAATCCCCCGTGGTATCAGCAGAAGTACAGGAGGTCTCACGTCGCTGAGCTTTCAGCCTCTCAGCTTTTGAGTCTTTCTCTGCCCCTCTGTTTTTCCAGAGCGTTTCCCATTCTGATTAGAAAAAAGGTTTCAGCAGAAGAGTGGAGTTGGTGCAGAGTCCCCTCTTCAGCCTGACCACAGAACAATCTCAGTTTTACTTACAGTTTATACTCAGAGATGATTCCTCTGCCGGAGCCAGTCACGGCTAAATCACATTCATCACTGGGCAAATACCAGCAGCCATAAATTAAAGGGACATTCACTTGAAATTCAAGTCTTCACTGCAGCTTTAAGATAACTTTCAAGTGTTAAACTATCCAACAGTATTTCTTTACACTCACATTTCCCTGTCTTAACCTTTCTCTCCCCCAGCTGCTACACAGGAGATCCACAACAAACAGCACTGACTGTCCAGGCAGGCGTGTGAGGAATAATTACACCCTCCTTATCCTAGAATCCAAGCAATAAATACACAGACCTGAACAGAATTCACCTGCTCTCATCCCCGTTTTGTTACTCTGTGTAACCAAGTGACATGCCGGGTAAAGCTCGGGCAGAGCAGTTATTAAGCCCAGCCATCCCGCCCACTCCCACCCCAGCCCGAGGGTGCAGGGACACCAGGGCTGGGTTTTTCCAAACCAAACCCAGACTTTCGGCCCCAGAGGCCAAGCAGCTGCAGAGGGTCCTCGGTGCCAGATGAAACTCCTCTGCAAGGACGAGGCTCGGTGTGTTGTAATGCATGAATTCTATCACACACCCCTCTTTGCTGTTCCAGCTGCAGGACTCCAAGGAATTTCCATGCACAGCACCAGGACTAAAAGGGTAAAGTGCATTTCCAGGCAGGATTTAAGGCTACAGTTGGGCACAGCTTTGAAAATGAAACTGCTTCTTCCAGAAGTGGATCCTGAGCTCAGGCCCACATTCCTGCTGACTCAGGAGCCCCTGGCTGGGTAGGCCATGGAGGGATGCCAGAAATGATGCTCACAGTATATTCCATGCTCTGGGGTAGCCTCCCAGGCTGAGAGAGCTGGGGTGCCTCAGCCTGGAGAAGAGAAGGCTCCAGGGAAACCTTAGAGCAGCCCTTCAGTTCCTAAAGGGAGTTTATAAAAAATAGGGAGAACAACTTTTACATGGGCAGTGATAGAACAAGGGGAAGAGGTTTTAAATTGAAAGAGGGGAGGTTTAGATTAGGATATCAGGAAGAAATTCTTTCCTGAGAACTGGCACAAGTTGCCCAGAGAAGCTGTGGACTCCCCATCCCAGGAAGTGTTCATGGCCAGGTTGGATTGGATTTTGAGCAGCCTGGAATAGTGGAAGATATCCCTGCCCAGGGTGGTGGAATGAGATGAGCCTTCCAACCCAAACCATTCTGTTATTGTATGAAGATTATTGTCCATTTGCAGGTACCAGGTTGTCACCTTAGCAGGAGTAACAACCACCCACACCTGGTTCTCAGGTTTTTCTTTTGTGCCTGCAGTTGTGTGCCTGTCTTGACAATGGACAAAAACCTCCCTGGCTCCAATCTCTGCTCCTTCAACACTGACTCCTCACCAAACCTCAAAGCCACTGTTTGGACTACGAGAGCAAAACAGGGACCCAAATATTTCACTGTTTGCAAACATAGTTTTGTATTTTCCCAAACATGTCTGTCTCCATAGTTTGCTTCAGAACAGTCAAACCAGTGAGTGCCTCCAAAAAAGCAGCCCCGCAGCCAAAAGCTTTAAATTATTCTGAGCTAGTTTTCTGTAAAACTAATTAAAGGAACATCCAGAGCTCCAGCTGGAAAAGGTTACTGCTCTTTCTTGCTGTGCAGAGTGATCACAGGTCCTTAAAACGCAATGACTTTGCAAATCTGTATTAAGAGTGCAGGGGAACTTAAAGTAGTTGAAAATCTTTCACCTCATAAACACTGTGGTTTCACAATCTTGGCTGTTCCGCTGTTACTGATGCAGCAGAAGCATCTCTTCTGGAGAAATTTACTCATTCAAATTCTTTCAACAGCTCAAGACATTAACTGGGAGGCTTTATGCTGGACTAGATCTCCTTGCCTTCTCTGCATAAGCCAATAAAAATGTATAAAGTCAGTGATAAATCTGTGTTGTGTGGATGTGCAATTGCATTAGTAAGAATATATTCCATTTGATCAAATTTGCTGCACAAGATAATTTAATAGCACCCTGTCCAGTATTAATGACCATGATCCAGGGTTCTCAGTAGTTTTGGATGGCAGTGCTCTCCCTGACTGAGTGAAACACCACGTTTATTGTGTGCTCTGGGGATACCAGGATTGTGCAGCATTGGCCCTTCTTTCATCCAGAATTTGGATTTTTCAACAAAATAAGGTTAGTTTGACTATTTTATGGCCTCTGTAATTCAGGACTTTCATAGGCATATAAAGGTTATTCTGTTAGCTCAGCTCAAGAATTACCTGAGGGAAGGAGACACGAGTTTGCTTTCTTGCAGAAACAGAAGGGTGCCAACCTTGTTCTGCTGTGCAGTTTTGCCACACTTCAAATCAAGAATGGAAACCACATATTTTCATCTGGGAGTATCTGCCTGGATCCTATCACTTCTGAGCAGGAATGTGGGGGAGAGTAGCTGGACATCAGGAGCCCACAACATGTTTGCTTTCACAGACAGTATCACAGCCTAGCACAATCATCAGGCCATAAACCAAAGCTTTTCTACCATAAAATTAATTACAACACTTGTACTGCAGCAGCACAGTGCTTAAGCAGGCTTTGCTTTCAGGCCTCACTGGGATAGGAGAGGTTCTGTGGCACTTCAGCTGGGAGTCAGGATTTAGATTGAACTGCAGAGAGTCAGTGCTGGGTCAGGAGCAAGCCTGACATTTCCTAAGTGGAGCAGGAGCTCTGCCAAGAGCCTGCCACTGATTTTCACAGATTGTTCTCTCTTCAACTCTCCATCTCACCAGCTCCTGGTGAGATAAAGTGCAAACCCATTCTGACCCTTCAGGATGGGAGTACAGAAGCAAACAGCTGCTGAGAAAAGCTGCCCTTGCAGGTAACTGTACCCAGGGGGGAACAACTGCATCTGGCATGAGCAGAAACACCCCAAATTTGTAGGGTTGATGGTCAGGGGCGTGTGGGATCTTTTCAGCTTGAGAACTGAGTGAAATCAATATACACCTGTGATTGTTCAGCAGTACAATGCTGATTTCATAGTAAAAACCACTCAAAGCCCTGGCAGAACACATTCAGAGAGGATAAACTCTGGCTGGACTCCCTCTGTTCCCTCCTTGCCTTTCCCATGAGGGTTTATCCCCGAGTAGTTGCCTGTGAAACACTTTTAACCATTCTCTCTCTCCCCTCAGGCAAGAGCAAAGATTTAAAACGCATTGGGATTAGCAGCAGAACAGAATTTTGCCTCCACCTGATTTCCAGTGAAACCTTCAACAAAATCCTGAAATTCATAAAGATCATTACAACCAGAGACAAAACCCATGGCTCCTTTCAGGATTTTCCAAAAGGCACAGGTGTCTTCATGTTTCAAGAAACCTTGTCCTTCAGTGGCTTCCAGCATAGCCTCAAAATCAGACACATTTTCAGTTAACATCAGAGAGGTACAATTCCAGTTAGATTTTTTTAAAGAAAGTCATTTAATACAGTAGATGCCAATTATTACAATTAATATTAATCCAGTCAAGTGATCTATAAAAAGCTATAAAGAAAATGCAAAGAGCATTGTCACTTCATTGATTCAAGCCAAGGTTTTGTGCTGAAACAACAGGAAACAGCTTTCTCCAGAATTCCAGTACCTCTCAATTCTACCTTTTCATAAAAGTTAGTTCTAAAAAAAAGATTGCAAATTAATCAGTAACTCCTTATCAGGCCACTCCATTACTTTATATATCCACTTATCAATTATTTTAGACACAGTACAAAAATCTCTCCTTCACAAGAACAATGAAACAAAGTAAAAAAAAAACCACTTGAATTTCACAGTGAAAGAATCCACAGTAAGAACTGACAATATTTTGAAAGATGAGAGACAGAATGGCAAATGGAATTATGAGCAGAGATCAAATCACACTTTATCCCCTTTCTTTGCAATAACTGTAAAGGATGCCTGTAGAGAGAAGAGTGGAACTGGTTATCCCAGAAGAAAGGAGAGCACCCATGCTTTGGCAATAAATCCTGCAATAAACTTTAGCTCAGAGTTAGCACAGAGCTGTGACTTTCTGAGAGAACTATATATTAAACAAATTCAAGTAATCCAAAGCATTTTCTCACTGTGCTGGTTCATTATGTTTCACACAGAGTTTTCCTTCCTGGTGACAGAGGTGTTAATCAGTAAACACCAGTCAGGCACTCACCTGGCTGGGGTCACACGCTGCTCAGGACACATCCAACTCCAAAGTGGCTCCTGCAAACACGGATCCCTCGGCTTTTTAACCTGGAATTCTCCGGGCTGTACCACGATCACATCTCCGGGGGGGGGGGGTGTGTGTTGGGATAACTCTGCCAGGGATGTCCCAGGGACACCAGGAAAGCTCCGAGCTGACCCGAAGTGCAGAGCCTCGTGTGCTCCTGACACACAAACTCTCAGCTGTGCCTGTGGCTGGAACTGTGAATGAACTCTTGAAGAAGGAGATAAGGCCACGCTGTTTGGCAAGAGTTGCAGGGTTTGTTTGGTTTTTTTTTTTTTTTTTTTGGTAGGGAAAACAACAGATTAATACGCACTGTGAAAAAAAAAAAGTTACATTCCTTATTAGGCTGAACAGCACTCATCCTTCCCTCCCTGTCCTAGTAAAGGAATTGGTATCACTTTATGGGGATAACAAAGTTTAGAACCCAGAAAATAATACATTTCTCTGTGCTGTGGCAAAATAAAATGTAGGACACAAAGAAATTCTCGACAAGAAATGGTTTTGGAAAAACAAGCTTCACTCCATACTTTGCTCAGGCTCAATTTCCTTTTGGGTAAATCCTAAACATCTGGGTTAATTTGACTTGAATTTTTTCTGATTTGAGGACTATAACACCTTTATTTTGCTATTATGTGGCTGTTATTTGTATTTTAGTAAATGTAGTCTCATTTTTGAATAAGCATTATTTCAAAATGCGTTACAAAATTTCATCTCTACCATAGTTTTATATATTCTCCCCAGTTTTCTTTGTCCTCAATCCTCATTGTAGCATAATTTGTCTAAGTTTACAGATTGGTTCATTCCTTCTCAACATTATTACTGAGCAAATCTCCTAGAGGAGATTGGATCTCAGGGGATGAGTTACATCCACAAAATACTCCGAAGACGATTAAGAAGTATCACAAATTTCTGCACTGCAAGGTTCACCACAGGACTATTTGCTCTTTTACCCCAATTCCTTTTGAAAGCACACTGAAATTTGAAAGTCCCTGGAAGCTGCCACTCCAAGTTTTACTATTTCATGGGTAAAAAAGCCTTACATACTAAAGCCATGTGTTTCCAATTCCTGATGAGTAAGTAGCCCAGAGTTTAAATCACAATAAAAAGCTGATGCCTGTATATTACACACACACTGTGATTCATTTGTACAGCTGAGAAAAGAACACGAAAACCTCCACAAGAGCACAACAAAATTCCACTCTGTGAGCTGATAATAATATTCACAGCTTATAAGATGTGTGCTTGCAGTAGCTGCCTTTGCTTTGATCCAGTGCAGAACAAAACCATGAGCACTTTTTGATGTGAGTGGCATAATCCATGAATTGGATGGGATTTGTCTGGGCTGAGGAGGAGCTCTTGCTGGAAGTCTTGTCAGAAACAGAAATTCCTTTGGACAGGCAGCAAGATGAGCCACATGGATGACAAGTAAAGGAAAAATAAACCCTGGAAAAGAGGTCTCACTTATTGTGAACCATTTGACCTTACAACATCGTACCTGAAATACTTGAATGAGCTCTGCAGCCTTCAGCTTCCTTGGTGGATGTGTCTCCTCCTCTGGATGGTTTCCATCCATGACTATGCTGCATCTCCTGGTGTCCCCAGTTTCCTCACTGCTCTCCTGCACAGCCTGCAAGCACCCCCTGAGCAGTGCCCCACCACACTCAACTCTGCTCCGGACTTGCTGCTTTCCAAACCTGACTCCTCCTGCAGCCTCAGCAGCAAAGCAGAGCCCAGAGCCAGCCTGTTTTGTAGGGACACCACAGTGCAAGTAACCACCAGAACTTGCTCCTTCACAAGGTCTTCCATACCCCACATCTGTATGTTCAGCACCTTGAGCTCAGAGCCCATTCACACCTTCAGCAATTCCTGCCCATCACCTTGCACACACACTCCACTGCCAGGTTCTGGTGTCCCACCAGAGATATGTTCATCTATTATTCACTTAATTTCATGGGGCAATTTTAATAAAACATGAGGTGCTTTCCAGCAGAGAATCAACTTAAATTCTGCATGTTTACTCTTTCTAATTTAAGCGGTTTGAACAAAGAAGAGCCCAAGAGGCAGAATCTGAAAACTAAGCAAGATTCACTGAAAACTCTCAAGAGTTGTGTATCTAGTTGTGCCTGATTTTGCTCAACAACAGCATTTTGAACCGGGATCGCTCATCCTTTGCATTGTGGAATTTCGATAAAGGGTTCCTTCCTACTTTCTCCCAAAGTACAAATGATAGGAGATGTTTGAGTAAGGAATCAGTCCCAGGCTGATGGCTTGCTAGCACTGAACCTTCTTGAATTAAAGGAAGACAATCCCTAAAACAGAAGGCACAGAAGGGGCTGTGCTGTGCCCCTGCCTACAGCTGTCACAGAAGCTGAAGTCTACAGAGCAGGCTTTAACCCCAGCTACCTTGACCACAAACAGAAGAAAAATTTATAAACAGACAAGGCAGCACTACCATCGCTCAGGTTCCCCGGAGCAGCAGGGTTTGAAGTTATTGGATTTATTTTTTTTCAGGCAGGCTGGTCACGGGGGGAAGGAAGAGCAGGGGAACACCCCTGCGAGGGAACGGCCCCAGGATTTATTTCCCTGCAGGACACACAAAAAATCCACCCTCCCTTCCTCCTGTGAGCCCGGCGAGGGGGGAACGAGCCCGGTGGCCGCGAGGTGGCGACATCAGCCAGGGATGCGAGGGTGGGAAAGGCAAGGAAAGGCTGGGAAAAGCAAGGGAGAGGTGGGAAAAGCAAGGGATGGGGGGGAAAGACAAGGATGGGGCAGAAAACACAAAGCAAGGCAAGAGCGGGTCAGCAAGGCAAAGCAAGAGGGATGTGGGGAGGGCAAGGCAAGGCATGGCAAGGGAGGGGTAGGCAAAGCAAGACTTGAGAAGGGTTGGAAAGGCAAGGGAAAAGAGGGGAGGAGTAGCTAAGCGTGATAGTCGTTCCCTTGCCTTGCCTACTGCTCCCTTGCCTTGCCTTCCCTTCTCTGCCCCTCCTGCCTTTCTTTACCAAACCCAGCCTTGCCTTGGCTACCTCTCCCTTGCCTTTCCTAGCCCTTCCTTGCCTTCCCTACCCCTCCCTTGCTGTGCCTGCATTGCCTGGCCCTCCCAATGTGCCAGTGGGAACTCCCTGCGTGGCCTTTGGGAACCCAGGGAAGGGTCACTGGGGGTTCCTGGGGGAGGGAAAGGGTGGTGGGGAGCGGGTGGAATCACTGGGATAGCAACTGTGGGGCTGTGAGAGTGGCTCTAGGAATGGAGCTGGAACCACTGCAGGGCTGGGATAGCGAATGGCTGGAACTGGAGTAAAATCGTGAGGCTGGGGTTGGAATGTGCACTCTAGAGCTGGAGATGAAAGCTCAGAGAGCTGCAACCAAAAAGATCCTGCCGTGACAACCAGGATGTTTCATCTGGCAATGGTGGAAGTGGAGATGGGGAGTTGGAGCTGAAACAGCAGAACTGAGTGAAATAAAGCTTGTGGGGCTGGAGCTGAAATCACTGTCGGGATGGCAGAACGACTGTCGAGATGTGAAAGAGACATTTGGGATGGGGTAGTGACTGTCGGGATGCGATAGGAACTGTCGGGATACCATAGGAACTGTCGGGATGCGATAGGAACTGTCGGGATGCCATGGGAGCTGTCGGGCTGTAACGGGGACTCCAATCCCAGCCACCGTTTCAAGCCCTGCCCGGGCAGTCGCGGCCCGGCCCCTCAGCCCGGGTGTCCTGAGGCGCAGCCCACACGGCCGCCGCTGCGGGACCCGGCGGAGCCGCGGCCCCGCTGCCGCGGCCCCGCTACCGCAGCCCCGGCGGGTGCTGTTGGGGCCCGGGAAGGGCCGGCGGGGGCTCTCCGGTCACGTTCCACGCAGTTTGCCGGGCGAGCAGCAGGCACCCGGCGGAGCCCTGCCCGGAGCGGCGGCAGCGGCGGAGGGAGCGGGGCGTGAGGGGAGAGCGGGCAGCGGGACGAGGGGCGGGGCGGGAACGGGCGGGCCCGACGGCGGGCTGGGATTGGCTGGGCTGGCCTGGCCTGGACGGGATATAAATAGCGTGCGCGGGAGGTGCGGGCGGCAGTGGTGTGGGGAGAGTGTGGATGGGGGTGTGGGGTCGTGCTGGGGCCCTCACAGCTGCCCGGGCCGGGGAGCCTCGGTGAGCCAGGGCCGGGCCGGGCCGGGCCGGGCCGGGCCGGGCCTGTGCAGCTGCTGGGCCTCGGGCGGGTGGCGTCCCAGGACGGTATCAGTGCTCGGCCCAGCCCCATCAGTGCCCGCTATGCCCCGTGAGGGCCGGGCAGCGGCGCCGCTGGAGGCCGGTGTGGAGCCTGTGAGGAAAAAGTTGTCCCCGAATGATGAATGGATGGGATACAGCCCCGTGGGGATCTGGAGCTTGAAGTAATGTTAAAAATACAGCCAGTAAAGTTGTTTTATTCCATTGTGATACTGCTTTTATGTTCTACTAATCTTTCGCATTAGAGTATTTTTATTCCGTTTTTAAATTTTCTTATTAGATACATAGTGTTTATTAAGTAAAGGTTATAGGAGTGGGGCCACGGGGGACAAAACCCTGGGGCTGGAGCCACACCAAAACCTACGTGGAGCTGAGAAAAATCTCACAGGGAAGGGGATGGAGCCAGACCCAAACCCACCTGGAGCTGAGTTAAATCCTGCAGGGAAGGGGATGGAGCTGCAGGAGCTTCCTTGGGGCTTCCAGCCCAGCCAATGGTGCCAAGCACAACTCAGGAGTGGAATCTCAGGGGGATTCTGAACCAGCCCAAGGGCCCGTTTTGGGATAGGGAAGCTGGGGCTCAATGGCTGTTCCCTGCCCCTGTTGCCAGCTGGGGTGGGATTGTGGAAAGGTGTGTGTTGGGGTTCACATCTCGTTAGCAGTGCCCACTTGGGATGGGTGTGACAGCTCACGGAGATCCTGAAGTGATGGCAGTGACTGATCCATGTCCTTGTCAACAGCTCTGGGCTGCAGTGAGAACCAGGAGCAGCTTTTAGCTGGAGGCAGAGAGAAGCTGAGGAGCTGAAGCTGAGGCAGCACAGCTGGCAAGACATAAACATGGGCTGGGAGTGAAACCCCTGTGGGGCAGGGACCGGGGGCTTGGAGATAAAATGAAGATCCTGCTGAGAACCTGAAGCAGTTTTACTTGTCAGCACAAACCGAACTGGCAGTGAAATAAAGCTTGTGGGGCTGGAGCTGAAATCTCTGTGGAATTGGGATGGGAGAGCTGTAGTGGTGGAGCTCATTGTGGGGCTGGGCTGGAGCTGTAGGAAAGAACCTGCTGTGAGAACCTGGAGCAGCTTCACCTGTCAACAGTGGGAAGATGTGGAATGAGCTGAATCCGCAGAGCTGGCAGTGAAATAAAGCTGGTGGGGCTGGGATAGGGACTAAAGGAGCTGAAATCACTGGTTCTTCCCCAGCTTCTCCCCACTTCTCTGGCAGTGGAGCAGGACGGGTGTTTTTGGGGCACACAGGACACATCCCCTGCTGCCATTTGCCATCTGTGTGGGCAGGTGTCAATCAAGCTGAAAAACACACATGAAAACTCCCTGAGGAGCTCACGGAGACAGGAGTTCCCTTCTCTTTGAATTGCCACTTGTATTCCGAGTGTTGTGTAAACATTAAATATTTAAAACATTGCCTGTAGCACTCTTGTTTCTCAGTGGGATTTGGATAAAGCCATTCCTGTCTCAGGGTCATGAGAAATGTGCTCTGGCCTAGAGCTTTTCCCTTCTCCATCAGAGATGCCAAGTTCTGCCCCTCTTACCCAGCCTGAAATCAGAGCCTTGTTTAATGTTGGCAGGATTTGGATGGGGTTTGGCCCACGTTTGCCCTGTCATTCCTGGTCTGTGGGATGCTGCTGCTGCAGGAACATTGTCCAAGCCTCCCCCAGCATGGGAGCAGCTCTGCACTCCCAGACAGAACCTACTAAGCTTTAGGGGTTTTTTTTTGCAGTGCCCAGGCCATGCTCACTGCAGTTCACATCTGCTTTGGAGCCCAGGAGCTTTCACCTTGGACACTTGATCATGCAATGACATTTTTTTATTTAGTGAAATTCTGTCTTGCAGTTTCAGATGCCAGCTCTGCTCTGGTGATTTCTTGCACTGGTAACTCTTAGCAGCTGTTGTAGTTTCCCAGGTGAAATTCTTCACATGGAGTCTAAAGTCGTGATTATTCCCATCCTGCTGGCACCTGGACACAAAACAAATTCTAAGCCTACTTTGGGCACTTGCTTTGTTTTGTCTGTGGTCCCAGGTGATTCCCCAGGTGACACAGAAACCTGTGGCCACATCAAGAGCTGAAAGTCTCCTGAGCTGTAGCCTACTGCTCTAAATATTCTTTTCCTGGTTCTGGTGCTTGGCATTTAAAGTCACAGCTGATCTTCTTTTCTAACCAGAAAAGCAGGGTATGGTGAGTCATTAAAAAAATTAACGATATTAAGGGCAGGCTCGGTTTTATGTACCTAAATCTGTGTCAAGGGGACAGAAAGGTGTTTTTTAGTTTCTGTTTTAATGGGGTAAGCCTCGAGGGGATGCTGCAATGGCCAGTGCCTTAAGTCTGTTCCAGGGTACTTTGTCAGGAGACACAGAAATAAGGGAATTTTCCTTTAAGAGGAGAGCACAGGAGGACACATTTGCCCTTGTCCTCAAATTCTCCAGCACGTAACTGCATCACCCCTCCCGTGTCCCCTCCCCACCCAAAGCGTGACCCATTCTTTTGCAGAGCTCCAAAAGCTTGGCCTCATCTCCCTTCACTTGGCTCCTGCTCCTGCTGTGTGTGCACAAGCACATGGGTGGGCGACCTCATTTGGGAGCTGATTTCATTATAGATCAACTCTGTTCCTCCCCTCATGTATCTCATAGTTATCTTCCTCCCTGATGAGGACTTCTTAATTAAAGCATGGGCAATTTGTGACAGAAAGGCATTTTTCAAAGGTTTTTTTTTGATTGCACAAATGCATCTCTCTCCAGAGGCCAGGCTGGTTGTGTGTTAATTTAAAATGAAGGTTTTATTGCTGCATCCTCCTCTAAGTGCTGGTCACCTTTCTAGGCAGCACTGGAAGAATCACTATTTACAGGCTGATAACAGATTTGGCTGTGGGTTATTCCAGCCAGGCTTCTGTCCTGTGCTAATTCAACCTTATGTTGGAATTGTTGCCTTATTTTTCAGCAAAACCGAGGCCATGTCAGAGTGGCATCTTTGTCCCCCTCCTGTACCCAAGAAGAGCAACTGAGTTCTCTATTGCACGGACCCTGAAGACCTGAGCAGACTCCAGTGCCTCTGGAAGGTCTTGCTGCTTCCTCTGCTGTTCTCTTCCACAAGGCTGGGAACTCACAGGGACCCTGCCCTGTCCCCAAAGGCACCGAGGCCACATCGGGATCTGTGCTGCCTCCAGGACCCTGCCAGTGCTGCCCAGCTCAGCCCCTGGATGATCTCAGGTGGCCTGGTTTAACCCCAACCCCACACAGCCACTTCTCTCTGCCTTCCCAGGGGATGGGGAGAGAGTCAGAAGGGTGAAAGGGAGAGAACTCATAGCTTGAGATAAAGACAGATTAATGCATCAGAAAGGAAGAAACTAATCATCATCATGATGATAAAAGAGTATTACAATGTACAAAGCAAGTGATGCACAGTGCAGTTGTCCGGCCCATGGATGGCCTTCCCTCAGTTTATTTGATAAGCATGACTCCAGATGGTCTGGAATATCCCTGGGTCAGCTGGGGTCAGCTGTCCTGACTCTGACCCCTCCCAGCTCCCTGTGCCCCTGAATCTCCTCACTGGCAGGGCATGAGAAGCTGAAAAGTCTGAGCACAGACACTGCTTAGCCATGACTGAAAACAGTGTGTTATCAACATTATCCTCACACTGACTGCAAACCACAACACCTGGAGTTGGTGCTACTGGGACAAAAATTTTCTCTCCCTCGGCCAAAACCAGGCCAGAGAACTCTTAGTCAGGTCTCTTATGTTCAGAATATATGAATATTAAAAGCTTATGAATAAGTTTTTAAGGCAGCTAAAGATACAGGTCAGTCTGATGAGGCTGACAAAGCACTGACACAATTAAAGCAGTGCCACTGGGGTGTTTATCTCACTCAGGGATTTTCACAGCTCCCCATGGTTATGGTCACTCCCATCCTTTGTGACACCTCTGCTTTAGAAAGTGGACTAGCACTGTCTGGTGCACCTGGTGCCTGGCACAGCACAGAGCCAGCCTGGGGTGACAACCTGAAACAAGCTTTTAAAATCACAATATTTTATGGCAGATGGTGAAAAGGAACAGCAGAGAGCAGGGTCAAACTCCGGATTTGATAGCCCAGGGTCAAGAAGCCCAAAATCTGAACAGAGATGCTGAGCATCATTTCCAGTGATCTAAAATCCTCCTCTGTGTTGTCTTCAGAAACCACGAAAAGCAGAAGACAGGAGCTAAGGGGTTTTGAAGCAGGCCAGAAGTTACTTATTGATTCCACATAGGGCTGACACAGTCGGACTGAGCCTTTTCAGGAGCAAACACTTCTGCTGCTCTCATGTACCAACATATTCCAGGATCTCTGATGTTCATTTCTGTCTAGATCCAGGCTGATGCAGCAGGAAGGCCGGGCTGTGGAAACTGAATTTTACTCTCACTGCCACGGCAGTAAATCTGGAGTAATTCTGTATGTGCCAGAGGAATTCCTGCTAAGACAGCAGCATCATTTCCAATGGCTTGCAGTGCTGGTTGGGGGTGCCACACTACCAGCATTTTGATTTCCTTTTAACTCTCTCCAGAGTCCTGGAATAGCTGTGATACATGCACACAGCAGGTTTTAAATCTTCCATTTTCAGAACATTTTTCATGGGCAGGAGCACTTCCTCCAAGATTTTTTTGACCTGATCCAACACACAGCCCCTGAAAAAGACACCAGGATGTTTTTTTGGCTCCTCAAGAGCACAGGGACACAAGCAGAGAGTTTTCTAAAGCACTCAGTTCTGCTTTTCTGATAAGATTTTCTTCAGTTTCAGCCCATGCACATTTGCATCAAGGCTGCTTTGAGAGTGGTTTTCTCCTGGTTTCATGATGGGAACTGCATTTTTTTCCATGTGGCAAACAGAACTGCAGTGTCTGTGCTGCTCTGGCCTGTCCAGGCTCCAATGGGTGCCAGCACTGCTAGGAGGGGAGATGGGTTGGTAGCCTAAGCCTTATTATCATTTCTCAGGGCTCACAGGGAAGGAAGCTTTTGTGCTCGCTGTGGTTCTGACAGAGGCTGGGAAAGGACAACTTGGAGCTTTTTCAGGCCTGTGTGGGAAGGCAGGACAAACACAGTGCAGCTCTCAAATCTCACCAAACTTCCCCAAATTCGTGTGGGACTGCTCAAGCCTTGCCCAGGCCCTGGATGCCAGGGCAGGGTTCAGATGGGGGCCACCTTTGCTGCTTTGAATCCACAGTTTTATCTGCAGTGCTCACACAGGGAAAGAGCTGCCCTTATTTTCCCTTTTTCTCTCAGAGTGGGACCCACACAGAGCTCATCCCTTTAGGCAAAAGGATGGGTCTCTGCATAAGTTGGGCAGCTTCAGTCAGGCAGATTTATATCTTAATTAATTCAGGGGCATCAAATTCCCTCCCCAGCTTCTTTTTCTTTTTTCTGCTTTTATACAAGTGGGGCAGATTTGGGAAAGCTGAGGTATCAAAATGAATGAGTGTTCTATAATTCACAAGTCACAGTCAACACACACTCCACAAATAAAAGCCTCAGAAAGGTTTTTATCGGCCTAAATATTGAAACCAAATTTTATTTTTTGAAAATGACATTACACACATCTTGCAAATGTACATTTAGATGAGAAAACAATGAGTAACAAATATTGAGAGCAAAGCTATAAAGTGGACAGGTTCTCTGCTGCATGGCATTGCATTACAAGAATACTCAGACCCGGGATGGTTATTACAAGTAGTAAAAACAGTTCACAACACCTCACAAAAATGGAATTTTTTCCTAGTCAAATCTTCTGACAAAAGGAAAGGGAGAAGAGCCATAGGGAATAGAGGTGTGGATCTAGGTACACTTTGTGATTTTGTGGCACGGCTTTTTGGGGTTTCTTTAAGTCCATTTCTTACAAAATGCATCTTTGTGAGTGACCCCATCTTTTCCAAGACTCTGCCCGTTTTCTGTCCTCCACTGCCAACAGAACCACAGCTAATAAACAAGGAGCCCCTTGTACTCAACTCAGAGCTCGGGAGTGTGGAGAAGGAGCTGTCTACAGACCCCCCCGACAACATAATTCCCGTATCCCATCCCCACCCCCTCGCTGTGTATCCAGGAAAATCAAAAGTGTGTGCAAACTCCGCAAATCAGGGGCCGTGGGACGAGTCCCAGGGACAGCCACCACTGCCAGGAGTGGAGGCCACGGCCAACAGCGCTCGTGCCTCTCTTGCCCCAGCTGCAGTGGCCCAGCAGCACCTCACCCTCCACCAGAGCCAAACTTCCAAAGGCTGGACTCGCTCCCCAGCTCCAGCAGAGTGGGGCACTGATCAGAGGGGACTGATCAGAGGGGATTGATCAGAGGGGATTGATCAGAGGGGACTGATCAGAGGGGACTGATCATCTCCACCTGCTGTACCCTGGAAGTTGGATCTGATCAACGTGCCAAGGCAAGGCACTGCGAGAAGTACGTTCCCCGAGAGAACCTGTTGAGAACTGCTTTTCAAACCTGGTCGGTTATCTTTTTATTTATGCCCAAATCTGTACTTTACAACCACGAGAGAGAGAGAGAGACAAAGAGTAAGAGAGAGGGAGAGAGAGAGAGAGAATCTTTCCAGGAGGAAAGGAAGAGCTAATTAAGAAAAGAGAGGTACAGGACCATGCATTTACTCTCAAGAGCTTGTTCACGAGCAAGCCAACATTTCTAACACTACAACCACTCATCTACATCTGTTTGCTAAGTAACTGAGTTCTACCTACAACTAGAGAGCAGAAGGGGTCTTTTTATTTTCTTCCCCCTCCCTTTAAAATGTCAATAAAAATGTTTTCTGTACAAGTTGAATGGCACAAAAGGTGGTTAAAATGCTAAATAACTCACCACAAATGGAGAATGCAAAATTAGTTCAAAACATGCATGGACTGTGTACAGGTAAGCAAGGAATCATTGGCATAAAGCTGCAATATATTACAAGATGATACAGTTGAGATCTTTTGGAATAACCTCTGCTTGTTCTGTCCCTTTGAAGAGACCTTCACATAAAAATTCAGCATAAAAGGAATTCAAGGTATGTATCCAAGCAGGAAGTTAACTATGGGCAACGTTATCTGTCTGAAGAGAAAAGCATTTCCCCTCCCCTTCCACACACTCCCCCAAGGTACAAAAGTCAACATGATCAGCATTGCTGCAGGCTTGCCAAAAAGAAAGGTTAGACAGGTCTGGGGTAGGAGAACAAAAGCACCATTTAAATTAATAGCTCTTTGTACAATGTCATTAATTAAATACCTTATTCTTTAAACAAAAACATCCTGAAGTTTACCAATCCCACCAAAATAACCACGGACCCCTTCCCACCCCCGTGTCCTCCAAGGTTATGTACACAGAGTTTAAAGTATACCAGCTAAACTTTAAACCCAGCTGCCCCTCCAACCCCCACCCTCTGAACAACAAGAGAAAAATGAAAGTGGCCTCTCAGTTATATTATATTGCAGCTTTGTTGTTAATGAGGAAATCACACAAACTTGATGAATGGCCTAAGACAGTAATCCATGATCAGGTTCCAGGTCAGCTGCAGCTCTCCCTCCCTAATCCATTGTCAGGTTCCAGGTCACATCTCCCCCCTCAGCACCCCTGGGAGCTGCAGGGTCCTGAGCAAAGGCAGCTCCTGCTCTCCACACCAGAGCAGTGAGGCTGAGGGCATGGGAGCTGCTCACCTCAGCTTGGGACAGGATTTGTAACTGAGAAAGCAGACCAAGGCTAGTGACAGCAAAGCCAGCAGGCTGATCCTCCTTTCCTGTGCTTCCAGGCTAGACAGTGTCACAAAATCTAGAGAATTATGGAGGGGAATGTGTCATCTCAGAGAATAGATTGGCTAGACAGGTTTTCTCTTTCCAAAAGACCCTGTGTGTCTTCTAATTGCTAATCACAGCTGTACTAGGACTGCCCCGGTGCTAAAGCTGCTTGGATCACCCATCATTCTAATAAGAAGCAAACTAACAACAATTTCACATGTCAGAATTTAGCATGTAATTGTAACTCACAGGCTTCCTTGTTCTTACATTCAATGCTCCTGCTTCACCATATCTAAAAACACCAATTAGCAGTGCAATTAATTCCCCAGATATTCTTCTTTTTAGGCAGATGCATCTTTAGACATCACACTAAATCTGGAAAAAACTCCTTTGTCTTAAAGAGAGGGAGAGAAAGGAAAAAAAGCAACCCCCCCTTTGACTGTATGGTCAGCGTGAGAGGGAAACACAATATCACAGGATTTCACCTGCCACCTGCTAAGGAAAGTGAATGACAAGTCCATCCATATGTGCTCTGCAATGGTTAGAAGCAGATGGAGAAAAGCAGCCATGCTGTAATTAAAAAAAAAAATACTCCCCCAACATAACCCCAAAACCCAAACAACAATAAAAATTAACCCCATGAAATGTTTCTCAGGGATTCTCTGAAAATAAAAATTTTCATGTTGAGAACTGGGCCTGGGCCCAAGGTTGGGATCCATTTGGTTCCTTACAGGTATTTCCTAAGTCTGACCCTGTGCATGGGTTTCCAGGGTTTGGTTCTGGCTCTCCCTGACCAGCTGCCACCACCGTGTTCCATCCTGACTGCACGTGCCAGGTGAGTCCCTGTCCTCTGCAACAAACCCCACTCTGCAAATGTGACTCCAATTTAGCTCCATTTCCTGTATGTAACTCTTGCAATGAGAGATGGAAGAACCAGCTTGGATAAAACTCAAAAGCAGCCTTGAGTTTAGATGAGTCACCTAAAATGAACCTTTCTTTTTATTCCAGAGACACTTGGCAATGCTTTTCTCTAAAAACCAAGCCAACCTTAAATCTCTATTCTGCCTGGTACTAGAGTAGAAAAATATTGGTAGAAATAGAAATACTACTTCTAGTTCCATAAACCTGCTGGGCTCAGGGCATGTCTGTTGGTAGGCTGAGTGAGAGTAAAGTGATATAAAGTCAACACTCTTTAGAAGCAAAAAATATAGAGGAGGCCCTGATTTGCTGAGGTTCCTTGTTTAATTTTCGATTCTAGAACTTTTAAGGTATTTCAACAAACTATTTCAGCTTTATCATTAACTATAATTAAACTACACAAAATATCTCCCACCTCTAACTTGCTATTCGAGGTCCATACAAGAGATCACTTTATAACTGGGGTCAGTGAGGTTTCCTCTGCAAAGGCTGCAGCTGTCACCCAGGAAACTGAATCTGCACTCAAGTAATCAATCACACGAGAATTATCAACAGTAATCAATCTTTGAAATAGGAGACCAACCTTGGACCAAATAGATTCATAAATTAATTACAGAGGAGCTTCTGCCTGGTTAAAGCAGCAGAAAATTAGGTGTATTGGGTTCCATTTGCATTATATTGAGTGTTTTAAAATTTATGGAAATAAAAGAGATGCAATCTTTATGCAACAAAAAAAAATCTGAGACTATACAACAAAAAAAGTGTTTGGATAAGTCAGTTATTTTGTGATTTAGAATTAAATTCACAAGCACTGTAACTCAACTGAATTTAGGATAAAGATCTCATGAGAAAACCAGTGTTAAACACAGATGCCCTTGTTCAGCACGGACTTCCTATTGCTGTGGTGGCTCAGCAGCTCTCACACAGGGGCTGGGCATTTCCTGGGCAAGGTCAGCCTCAGCCCTGTGCCCACACAGCAAACCCAGCAAACCTCCCCGAGGAGTCTGTCCTGCTTTTCACCCTGGCTGCCAGAGTTTGCTGAACTCTGTGGGAAGGGCTGGGAGGCTCTGAGGTGCCCTCATTATTCTCCTGCTTTCCCAGAGTGCCAGGTTGGTGCTGATCAATGATTTCTGATCTGCTATTTCTGATCTGACACAGGCAGGAGTGCAAATAAACCCAACCCACAACTTGGTGCTGCCCTTCAGCCCAGGGTTGGATCTTCCCTTGAGGGAAGGCTCTGCTGGCAGGAGAGGAGCTCACACCAGCTTCTCCTGCCTGCAGCCAGGTTTGGCTTTATTTCTGCCGAGGGGAGGGGGACAGACAGTGACTCTCAGCAAACAGCCACGAGCTGCTGCTGCTCCTCTGTCCAAGCCAAGCCACACATCCTCAATTAGCCCCAGCCTCCTTCTTTGTTTGTCCTCGGAATTTCTTGGCTTTTGTCTTTCATTATTCCCACACATCAGTGGCACTGACATGTCCTGTGCTGTGCCTCGTGGTCTCCTTGCCATTGGGTTTTCTCTGAGGCTCCAGCTCATTTCATGACTCAGTACCTACCCCTACCTCCTAACAAACATCCCCCACCATTCCTCTAATGGCTTTTCCCTTCATTTCCTGTGTTTTCCATCCTGGCATCTTTCCCTGATGATGCCAACTTTCTTTTCTTCAGCTGACAGATTAACTACTGCCAAGATTTGTTAATTCCCTTTGGGCATCCTCCTTTTTCTTCAGTTTGAATGATAAACTGTCAGACCTAGAAACTTCCAAACTGGCTCAAGTGTCCTGAGTTCATGGAGATAAAGAGCAAGAGTCACAAGAATTGAATGAGTTCAAGTGCACTAAGCAAGGACACTGCAAGGCAGCTCTCTCCCATGTAGACATCTCGCCACGAACACTTTCTAAACAAGGTTTTCAACACCTGGCCCACTGTTTTCTTGGTAGAAAGCCACTGAAGTAATTAGATTTATTCACTGTTTGTAAACACAAGGTCCATATTTTGACTACTAGCACGAATTGTCCCTGATATGTACATCTAACAAAAAGAGGGGCAGTGGGAGCTGTATTTAGGCTGCTGGATCAGGGTATGATTGATGAGGGTATTTCCTTCCTCCCAGGGATGTTGCTGGCTCCCCCATGGTTTCAATGGGGAACTAAAAATGAGATATCTGTCTTTCACCATGACTGAAATATTTAAGCATTTTTACAGCAGAGTTTTGAGAGAGCCAGATGTCTGTGAGAGACTTGCCAGAGATACAGTTTGCTCCTGTACAGTGTTCAGACTTTGCTGAGCAATGAATACATTTTAAAACCAAGCTCTTTGTATCAGCTTATCTCAAAGCACTCTACAGGTGGAGGGAAACTGGGACCAGCCCTCTGTGCACTGGAACAAGGAGAAGTGATCTGTCCAGAGCTGTGCCACACCCCAACAGCTCTGAAACCCCAATGGCTCTGAAACCTCACTGCTGAATCCACTAGGTTTGATTCTCATTTGCTCAGAAGCTCATATATTGGCCAAAAATAGGTGTTGATGTGTTTAACCTCCTCTAAGCAGTGTCCCAAGGGTTGGACAGTGGTCTGTGACCCCCAAACCTCCCATTTTCACCTGCAGGTGTAGTACTCACACCATGGCCTGCAGCTGGGATCCTGTCAGAGCAGCTGTGCAATGGGATTGCTGGGAAAAGCCTTTCCATCCACCTACTTCTATTCCCTGAAAATCTCCCCTCTCCCTTTTAAACCTGTGGGTTTGTCAGCTTGGCCTCAGACCTTCAATCATCACTGATTAGAACTGTTCCAGAGGAAACAAAACAAAACAAAGAGGGGTCTATCCACTGCTGCTCCCAGCCTTTCACCTGCAGGCACCAGGAGAAAGCAGCTCTTAAGCCAGGGGCAGAGGAGGAGGATGAAGAACATCTGAACAGCAGAATCAACCACCACTGCAGCAAACCCAGCCCTGTTCACTCCACACTGAGGAGCAGCTGTGACACACAAGACTCAGCTTTAACATTTCCTGAGATACTGTGGAGAGGCTCAGATTCATGCAGATCACAGAGGCATCAGCCAGAAGAAATCTGTGGCTCTGGAGACAACAATTTTCAAGAGATGGGCTAAATACCTCAAGAATTAAAGTGTGCCTTGTCTCCTTTGGTCAAGGCCATTGAACCCTAGGCCTTGCTGGGCACATGCACAGTCCTGCTTCTGAAGCCCAAGGGCTGTTAGAAGGCACTTAAAGTCTTCACCTTCCTGCTCTCACCATGATGCATCAATCACACCAAGGTGGGGTTTTCAGCTGCATCTCTGCCAGATGTATTGTGGAAAGCACTCGTCCTGTTACAGGGACTGACCTGACTCTTTAGATACACAGAAAAAAGATCCTCATCTTGTGCCATCCATTTGCTTCTACAAAGAACCTCACCAGTCCCAAACGTTGTCCCAGCCTGCTTCCATCAGCAACCAGAAAAATAACCTGGAGCCTAAGTCACCACGTGGAAAAGATGTTTTGTTCCATTGTGGTGGTGATCAGAACCTGGTGTGTGGCAAACACACCCCTACAGAGCTTTTCTCTGGTTATGGATTGTCTTAGCTTGAGGAGACACTTTCTAGACTAATTTTATATCTACTTTACTTGGCTATTTTTTTATCCCTTTCTCTAAAAATTACTCTGCCTCTACTACAGTGAAAGAGAACTCTCTGTTGCTTTGCATGGCTGTGGGTCACTGAGGTCAGTGGCAAAATCACTCTCAGCACACTGGGGAAGGCTCTGACTGGAAAATCCACACTGAGCCCCTGCAGAGAAGATGCCACTTCCAGGGATGGCTGTCCCTGGAACAGTGTCTGGGTAGGGATTCAGCCTGGAATCCCAGAGCACTCCCACAGGGTGTGCTGGGAAGCAGCAGGAAGAGCAGCACTGACCTCAAAGGCATGAAAAAGCAAAGACAAGGCATCCTAGAAAATGTTATCCACATGGATAAGGAGAAACTAACACTTTAATGCCCTTGTTTCCCATTGGAAATGCCTGGGTGTAACACTGCTTTGCTGTTTGCCACAATTTTTAGTTCTACCTCCGTTTTTCCCCTTCGAAAGTACTGAACAAGCAAATGAGAGAGAAATAGCAGCTCGACCAAGTGTGGGGTTTTTTGTATGCCTACACGTGTGCTAGCTGAGCATGAGAGAGATGTGGGAGTTGTTTTCTAAGCAGGATTCTTCTATTGTCTATGGAAATAACACAATTAGTGTTTCTAGCTCCTGAGAAGACCAGAAATAATGTGCAGGTATTGGAAACACAGGCAGTGAGAAGAAAAGCTGCTTCCAACTCCCACCACCAAGTGAAATCCCATTATCAAACTCTTTCCAAATCATTTCACGATATTTAGCTGGTGGAACTGAACTAGCTCCAAATTTTATACCAGATGAGGCTTTAAACCAGAAACTTCAGGATTATAAATGCTTTAAGTAATAAAAATCCCAAGGCTGAAGGTTTTGCTGCATTGCTCTCATCTTATACAGTCAAGACCATCACCTGAGTATAAAAATGTTAAACCCCCTCAGTCTGTGTTATTCCTTCTTAATGACTGTCTGAAACAGGGATCTTTATATACAAATTTGCTAAATTATACTGAATAAAGGCAGATTTCAAAGAAACAAAGCCCTGCTACTTTAAGAGTTTCTCCAATTTGTTTTTAAATACTGTATTGTTTTAAAACAATATCGTCTCAGTGATTCAATTAGTCTCTGAAAGCACTAAAGGCAGCCTCATGAGGCAAATTAGACAGGGTTTTTATAGCAGAATTAATATGGCAAATCCTTATATCATGTGGAGCTTTATGTGCTTGTAAATGTTAAAAAAAATAAATATGAAAGGTGAACTCTGGAGTATATAGTGGAATTATTATCATCTGCTCCAGGATCTCACAGGGTCTGGAATTGCTATAGTATATTGGAAGCAATTATTAATTCACAGCAGTTCAGGAAAGCTTTCTGACCAAACCCAAGCTTAATCTCGTGATAACTCAACAGGAGTAAAGCACGTGCTAAAATTTAAGCTTTTAAGTTCTTTCCTGGATCAGGGCTGTCCTTCTGTTTAAATAACTAAAATCTGATGCCTGTGCACTGTTTCTCTTTGTATTCAAATCTAGATGAGGGATCCTACAAAGCCAAAGATAACTAGTTCTGAATGTATATAACATTCCACATGCATTTCTGTACAAGAACTCATGCAATATTGGCATTAATACAGACTTCACTCTATGCTACAGCTGAAATGCTCACTGACTTCTACTGCCCAGGCATTTCTACCTAGAAAATTGCTTCTTAAAAGTTGGGAGTTCGACCTCATACCCTGTTTTCTTTGTGGCTTCTGCTGGTTTGAATGGCTATTTTTCCCACTGAACAATTTATTTTAATTTTTTAGGCCTTTTCAAGGTCCCCCTAATTCCCCCTGAAGGAATTTCTGGGCTCAGCCCCACCACGGGATGATCCTTATGCAAAGAAAGCTGCATTCCCAAGGGAGAGCTGGCAGGATCAGGTTTTAGATGTGTCACCAGGTGCAGCTCAGGAGGAAGAGCTCAGTGGTTCCTTACTGATGCTCCACCAGGAAAAGCATCTCCAAATAACCAAACAGAGCTTTTGGCAGGAAGGAGAGGAATCCCTTCTCAACGACCATCCAAACAAAGGATCATTCCTCCCTTGGGATCCTTCCTCTTACACAAACTGCACTCACAGACACTGGGTGAGAGCATCTCCCAGTTTCCTTCCCTCCCACCAGCAGCTCCAGCAGCTCAGGCTGCAGAGAGCAGCCCAGGAGAGCAAAGATTTGGGATTCCTGGTGGATGTCCTGCACTGAGCAGCAAGAGAACCTGGATGGAACTGCATGTCCTGATTTATCTGAGGAAAGGTGGCAGGACAGGCTCACCCTGACTGTGACAGGAATGGCCTCTGTCCCCGTGTGACAACACCCTGAACTGCAGTTCCAGCCCATCCATGGCTACTGCTCGGGGTCCCTGGAAAGGCAGAGGCTCAGGGAGGGACTCTGACATTTCCACCAACAGAACAGGGGAGAGAGTAAAAGCATGTCAAATTATGTGTCCCACTAAAGCTTTCCCTAAGACAAAAGCTCTGGTGAATAATATTGTTATTAGCATTACCAAGGCCTTTGACATCCTTATGCTTAAGAAAGTCCTTTTTGCTCATGACCAATGTCTACAGTAGCACTCACAGGATTAAACAGCCAAAAATTAGCACCCATAACCAAATCTGCACCCAGAATATTTCAGCACCTTCTGTTAGAGGATCTGAAAGCACTTGACAAATGTTAGCCAACATTTGGCCTCACAACCCCCAGTGAGGTAGAACAGAGCTGTCCCTGCAGGGACAGACAGACAGATTGAGGCACAGGGTTACTCAGAGACCTGCTCCCATTCAGACACAAAATTCAGCAATGCCAAGGGCTGAGAGCTGTGCTGACTACTGCACCCAAGCTTTGTCCACAGCACCATCCTTCCCCCCACCAAACCCTCAACACGAGCCCTTAGCCTGTGAACTAACCCCAGGATTCTATTTACAATATTTAAAATGACCAGTTAGCAGTTGTGCAGCCAGAGAGTTATTCAATCAAATGAAGCTATCAGTGAGAATAAATGGTTTCTTGTGCAAAACTCTGGGTGTAAATGATCATGCACTAACACTACCGGGTGCAAATTGGTGCATGATAACTCCGACCCCTTGACAATTCCCAATCCTGGCCTCTCTCTGATAAATCTCTTCTAAAAAGTTGCATTATAAGTATGATCACACGAGCCTTGAAAGATGCAGCCTGCACAGATTGTTTCACCCCAGTGATGCAAGCAAACAAAAGGTGGAGTGGCTTTGGGAACAACCCAGCATTCATGGAGCATCAAACATCAAAAGGATAAAATCCATCCTAATCACAAGGGGTTGCAAGGCAACAGGGAGTAGGTGTCTATGTTGGAAAAAAAAAAAAAAGGCAAATAGAGCAACAAAGAAAGACTTGATTGCACAGATTTCATTTAGGTAAAGTTCTGCAAGAATCAGTTTCATCAAAGCTTAGTCCATGAGGGAGGGAGGCAATGGCAGCTGGCCTGGGACAAAGCTTCGGCGCAGTAAAAACCACCAGCCCTGCGTGAGGAGATGAATTTTGCATTCTGGAGGAGGCATTTCTGATTAATAAAAGCAAAAGCTTTCTCTAAATACAGCGAGTTCGTTTTTCTCAGATAGAAGAGTTTCTTAAAATACGGGTTTCAGAACATCACAAAACTTCATTTGTTATATAAGTAGAGAATCTGGCCATAGTTAGGAATACTGAAGTGTAAAAAATCAAATACCTAGTTTTAAACATTACAAAAACTATCAAAACATTCAATATTTTGAATTGACCATTTCCCCCCCTACACGTGTCTGTTTTGGCAGCAATGACAAGATTTCTAAACTGAGTTGCTGTTATTATTGTTCTGCAGTTGTGGTTGGTTTTTTTTGTACTTTTTTTTTCTGAATGTGTTTTTTAAACAAAAGAAAATTACCAGCTTTTATAAAAAAGAAGGAGCTTGAATCCTTACTCCCAAAACACAGATACAAGGTTTTCCTCTATAAAAAGTGTATTGATTTTTTGCTATAAAAAGTGACCTATAGGGTGTCAAACCTGAAAACAAATTCTCACAGTGTTTTCAGTGTTGGCTGTTCACAAGGCATTACTGTTACAAACAGAGATAGAGAGATACCATAGGGGAGGTATAAATATTTGTTACCAGCTAGCAGCATCCTTGGATTGCATGTGGAAGGTGTTGTACTCCAGATAACTCAGCCGATTTATGGTTTTTTGCTTAATTATTAAAAAAAACCCCAAACCCAAACAGTATTTGAATAATTTGAATTATTGTACTAACCTTACTTAGCATCTGACACAATCACTCCTAATCTCATCCAAGCTTCTGCTGGCATATTAAGCATCAAACTAGAAATTCCCTTCCTGCCCTCCACAATAAAACCAAGACCAGTTGGAATGCAGGTGCCAAAAGTGGGGCTGTGAATGAGGAGCAGTGAGCTGGCAGAGGCTGGCAGTTTGCACTGGTGGAGAACATCATCTGCTCTGCTCCAGCTTGCAAATTGCTCAGCAAGGGCTCCATTTGCACACCTCCAGGGGAGCTACTCTACTAACACTAGGAAAACCACATGGCTGCAGCAGAAGAAGAAATCATAGAAGAAAATGGGAAATGCACGGAATCGTTGGCACGTCGGCCCCAAATTTCTCACAATGCCCATTTTGCACCCCTGTAACTCAGAAGAATGGTATCCCTCTATCTCTAAAGACTGGCAGGTGTTGGTTTGTGGCACAGAGAGGAGAAATCACAGAACAAAAATGACATTTAACCGTGTGTCCTTTGACTTGAAAGCACCAGTCACCTATCTGCTTGTTTTGGCAGAGGTACTTTGCCGTATCCCAAATGCAATATGGACATTTCACTCCGTGCTGCTCTACATGGAGTCTCCAAGGGAATCCGAGTCATCCAAGGACAGAGGCAGGTACAAGTCCTGTAGGGAGAAAGGAGGAAATGTTAACTCTCACCACCAGCTCCCACCCTTGGCCACGCAGAAGGGAGCAGCTGAGTGTGCTCAGTTCTGGCAGCTCCGAGGGTGGAATGCACTGGGCTCACCACAGTCCAGGGAGTTCCAGGCTAAAATCAAGGCAGGCTCCTTGCACAGAGGAGCAAGAGCATCTCTGTTCCTGATGACTGTTCCAGAAGTGTTTTTTTATTGTTCTGGATCAATGTGTCCATTCCAGCACATGCATGAAAGAGCAGCACCTTGCCTTAAACACATCTCTTTAAACCTAAGTCCACAATAAAGGCTCTTATCTTGGTTTGACAGCTGCCCTCAGGACAAATCTCCAGGAAAATCACATGTTCCATGGTTTATTCTCTATTTTATGTAACTTTTAATCAGTTGGAAAAGTTAATAAAGTAATCCCAAGTTTATTATTTGGATCAAGTGCTCAATGTAAAGCTTTTCCAGTGTCTCTTTCTGGAGTAACCATTTTATTCCAGTTGTTTACAGTTCTGTGTGGGACAAGGTACAGGACCCAGCTCAAGGGCTTAAAGCTCTCCTGGGATCTTATTGAACTCTGACACACACACAGAGGTTATAACTGTGAGCAAAATGAAGAAAACCCCAAATATTCAGGAAGGAAATTCACAGAAACCCTGATAAAAGAAGAGGTAAATTAGGACTTTGTGGTGAACTCAACCTAAGCATTTATCACTTGAGCTTTAAGGGGAAAAAAGAAAAGCGATTTCATCATGAGCAGGAAATTGCTTCTGGGAGAAAGACAATGATGCATGAATATTCTGGTAACCTAAAATGCTGCATTTGTGTTTTCTGATTGGCTTAACTTAGTGGAGAAAATCATAGCTGGGTTGGCTTTGCCCTCAGCAGTCACCATCTATTACAAATGGTCTCAGGGCTGCACAGGAAAGGTCATAAATCAGCCAGCTGAAAACATACATAAAACATTAAAAAGGTGAGCTTTACTTGTTTTGACCAAGGAACAAATTCTCATTTCCAAAGTTCTAAACGAGATGGAAAGTTTGGAAAATACCTTGTGCTGAAGCAAAGGATGCAGTTTGCAGCATTACTTCTGCTGAACTGATGAACTCACACCATGGGCCAAATTCTGTTCTCAATTATAAATTAATAATAAATCTGGAGACATTGTGTTAAATTTGGTATGTTTTCTCAGACTTAGAGAAGTTGAGAACAGAGTGAGATCCCTAGGAAAACACAGTTTTCATTTGGATTCAGCTCTGCCTTTGTTAAGCAGAATTAGTTCAACCCCTGCAATCTGGCCCATGGTGGGTTCCATGTGGCTGCTGACTGCAAAACCTCAGCACCACCAGAATTTTTTAATTATCCTTCAAAAACTTTGGGTCAATGCTTTCGAAGTCAGGCTGAGAGGAACATTCTGTTTACTCAAGAGAAACCCCCCAGACTTCCTCTCACACCTGCATTTGTGTCCAAGCTCCAATTCCTGTATCAAGTGAAAACTGTTGGAAGCAGCACTGTGGCTATTCCAGAAATGCAAAGGAAATGAAAGTCAGAACTCAGCACAGAGTGGCCCTGAATAACAGGAACTGAAAATGCTGTGACAGCTGCTGTACCTTTTAAATAAATCAATACATGAATTATCCATGAGCCAGCACAGGTTTCCTGATCTCTGCCAGGATGCTGTGCTACCTGTTGGCCACGCTGTTTGTGACCAGCTACTGTTCCACAACACATTTTCCACACCAGCTGTAAGAATCACCTGCTTCCTGTAAAACAGAGCATGGCTTTAAATAATTCAAAAAAATAAATTCTTGAGGAGCATCATTAAAGTGATGTCTTAGAGCTCCAGTAACATTTGCATTGCTTCTGCTGTTTAATGGGCCTGATTTGACAACACTTGAGGCTTTTCAGGACAGGAGGGTTTACATGAAACCACATCCATCAGTGATTTTTTTTTAAATAGTGGTACAAGCTCGTGGTTAAGTTGTCTCCTCTGATCCCTCTGGATAGTCTCCAGCACACATCAGCAACTCCAGGGGAAGAGTCAGGCCAGTGCTTTGCTCACCACCTTGCCCAAAAGGACAACTTTTACAGGTAAAGGGCCAAACTCCACTGTTTGAACATCAGGAGTTGCTGTTATTCTTCCAGAGGATATGGCCATGGCTCCAGTGTCACACAGATCTGAGGGGCTGGGCCAGAAGGAGGTGTAGTAAGGTATAAGAAACGTAATACCTTGTGCTTACGGAGGCTCCCTGGGCTGGTGGGTGTGGAGATCGGGGACTGCTTGGATTTGGGTGTGGACAGCTGGCTGCTGGAGGTCCCGTTGGCTGGCAGAAAACAAGACACAAGCTGGAAATCAGGCAAGCAAGGGGAAGATTTTTCTCCTTTGGGGAGATGGAAGGTCTCCAAACATTTAACACCATGGTTTATTCATGTTAGGCAGGAGAAAAAAACCAAAAAAACAAAAAACAAAAAACAAAAAACCACAAGCAAACAGCATAGCTATAAACATAACTCAAGGATTTCAGCTGCTCAGGGTGAAAATACAGCTGCAAAAGTTTCAGCTGCAAAATACGGTGAGATCCGAAATTAATTGAGGGAGCAATATTTCACACAACAAATATTCACCAAGTCGATCCAAGGCACACATCACCAGAAAAACAGAAAGAGAATTTCTGTGTTCTCAAAGTGTTTAAGGGCATGACTGGGAACCAGAGGCTGAAGATGTCCTGGATCCTACACAAGCAATGTCAGATGTCAATTATACACATTAAAAATTAGACAAACAGCAGCCTGGAATGCCCTGGCTGTAGTTTTCTATGGTTGGGATTAAGTGACCTAAGAGCCTGAAGGAATTATGCTTTCAGTTTTAACAGCTGGGTCTGCAAATCAGTTACTCAAAATTCATCAAGTACTTGAGTGTCTGGAGGAGACTGAAGAAGTGTATAAAGGATCATAGAATAAAATGTGTGAATGTTGTATTTTTGAGAGTAAAACCAGAACAGCTCTTGCTTTTATGCCTAAGAAACCTCACTCTTCTCTGTTACCTCCTTGTGAGAAACAGGGATAGTTCAGGTTTGCAGCAAAGGCAGAGGTCAAAGAGGTGTGAAAAGAAACCTGTTCTCAAAGCCACGGGACAAAAGAGGAGCTGCCAGCACGTTGAAGTAGCTCGGATGCAACAAATTCATGGTGGTGTGGCTCCTCTGCCTTCACACCCATCATTTCCATGCATTTCCTCCTTTTTTGGAAGAAGTTATTCATCACAGCTTTTTTCCCCCATCACAAATGCACCTTGCTGAGGAAATGGATATTTTTAAAAGATGGTAGAAATAATGATTTCTAGATAATTGGGGAACAGAGTGACCCTTCACCTCCCTATCCCACTCAGACCATTCTTTATTGATAGGGGAGAAAACCTGTTCTGGAAAGGCAGAAGCTGTTTCCTGCTGGCCCCTGCACTGAGCTGTGCCACTCTACAGCATGAGCTGCCTCCAGGCTGGTGGGGAAAAACAGTAGAGTTCTCTAACTATATGCCAAATAATGAAGGCAATTCAGTAAAAAAGAACTTGGATCTCTTTTATGTTTTATTTCACTGAGTGAATTTGTGTTTCCTATTAAAGAAAATGTGGGGAACAAGAGGACTGATATAATCTCCATTAGCTAGAATCCATTTCCAATTTCTAAAATGCCTGTTTCTTTATCTCCAATTGTCACTGATCCTTCCTAAGCTGAAGAATGTCACCTAAGACCTCTGCAAAAACCCCAATTTCCCTTCCACAAACAAGACTGGAACAACAGCAGAGCCAGTGTGCAGCAAAATGGATATAATTGCTGCAGGGCAGGACAGAAATTCCCTAATACAATGAGAGTTTTAAGTGCTACAGCAGGCAGTAAATATTTTATGAGCATCAACAAAAAAACAGATGTGACATCCAAATCAGAAATGGAATGAGATGGATGGATGGTGTTACAAATACAGCAGAATTCTGCACCAGGAGCAACAATGAAGAAGCCCAGTTTAATTTTCTCTGCCTGCTAATGAAGAATAGTGTTCATAAGGAAGCTTGCCTGCATTTCCTTTGAAATGAAATGCAAGAAAATAACAGGAGGCAAAGAGCAGGTCCCAGCTGGTGCATAACACTGCTGCTCCACTAAAATCTGCTGATGATTTAGGGTAGCTCAGGATCTCACCTACACTCAGCTATTAGGAACTGTTCTTTAGAACCAGCTTTCATTTCAATTCTTTGGGCTTTTCCCACCATTTTATTCTTTGTGCATTTTGGCTTATTCGTGGCATTGTATTTGCTCGGCAACATCAATTTACCTTAAAGTGTAGAGAATGTCATATCCTTTAATTGCAGGAGCAAGTAATCTCTACAGGATCCTCACCTCCCCCCAGGCACGAGGCAGTCTGTGCTCAGGAGAGAAATCAGCCTTGTCCAGCACATGGGAGGGAGGATGGAGAACATTCCTGTCATGTTTGAGGTGGGAGATCCAGGTAAACTGAATTCTCTGTCTGCTTTTCCCCCACAGCTGTTTCAGAATCACAGAATGGTTTGGGTTGTAAGGGATCTTAAAGCTCATCCCATTCCATCCCCTCTCATGGGCAGGGACACCTTCCACCATCCCACATTGCTCCAAGCTCCATCCAACCTGGCCTTGGACACTTCCAGGGATCCAAGGGCAGCCACAGCTGCTCTGGGCACCCTGTGCCAGGGCCTCACCACCCCCACAGCAAAGAATTTCTTGTTAATACCTAAACCTGTCCTCCTTCATCTTCAGTCCATTCCCCCTTTGTCCTATCACTCTATGCCCTTGTCAAAAGTCGCTCTTCAGCCTTTTTTAGGCCCTTTTTAGCAAGGTTTATAATATGGAATTGTTCCCTCAGTGTTGCTTAGGTTTGCTGGGATGACTGGGGCTCTGGTTCTGAATTTCCAGTGCTGATAAGCACCAAGACCTGCAAATGAGGTGAGCGAGATCCATCTTTTGAACTCATGTTTCTGTCCACAAACAGAAATGGAAAAAGCAGGACCTGAGGTTCACAGTGAGTGCTCAAAATGTGTGGAGATAGATATTTCTACTTGTTAAATAAGGTTAATAATCTGTGCTTGATTGGGGTTTCCAGCATTCTGCAAATAAGATCCCAGTCTGAGGAGCTCGTACAGCACAAGAGTGAGAGGAAGGACTGTGAAATCCATTGGTAGTTTTGTCTGTAGGTCAGGGTTTGAAGTGCTACCAGGAAAATAAGGAAAGAGAACAAGCAAAACAAGGACAGCAGGAAGAAAATTTAGAAATGGCAGCTTGTTCAGAGAGCATGAGCCTTCCTGCCCTTCAGGACAGAAAACAAAGCCTCAGGAGTGGAAGAACTCAGATTGCACAGGCATCCTTTGCTCAGGCACCTCCAAACCTCCAGGCACTCAGCTCTGCAGTACTGGCACCCTTTTCCCTGTGTTTGGTGAGGGGATCTCTCCTGGGTGTGCCCCATGGGCTGGCAGTGAGCAGGACACAGCAGGGGACAAGCAGGGGACAAGCAGGGGATGAGCAGCTCTGTCCCGTGTGCCATTCCCCAGACTTCTGCTGCCTTTGGACACACTCATCTATAATGACCCCTGGGAGCAGCCCTGCAGCCAGGACAGACGGACACTGGGTCTGTTTGCTAATTGCTGCTGCCTGGTGAGTGTGCTTTTGTCCCTCTGTCCATTAGTGGACTAAGACTTTAAGGTCCTGCACAGCCTCAGAGCCCTGCTCGTATTCTCCCTGAGCCAAATCAAGGCAAAGACATTTTCAAATTTCAGTTCAGGTACCTGCAACCCTGTCTTGGTTTTAAAAATCCTAAGTTCTCCTCTCACAGCACATGTTTTTATACAACTGAACCCTTGTTTGGTATGTCAGTTAGTGTAAGATAAATTCATGTTTTTATAACAAAAAAAGAATGGCAAATGACGTCATTATTTTCTCTCCTGTATTTCTCCCCTGAGATTTAGCTCTGGCTTTTGCTTTGTCTGACTCCTTATTGGAGCAGTCTGTTCAAGAAATTCTGCCAAACTTCATGCTGACCCTACTCCATTTAAATCTCATGGATCAGAGCAGAAGCACAGAGACTTCTCTCCCTATGCTCAGTTTTCCTCTGTCTTGTTAGGAGAAGGAATTGGATGGTGCCTTGCAGGTGTGGTTTAGTATGGATTCCACTGCTCTAAGCTGTGTCTTTTAGCAAAGCTGACTCCCTAGGAGGAAAATTTGAAGCTAGAAATACATGGAAGCTTTGGAACTCCAATTTTGCCAGAAATCCACTGGCATTGCTTAGGAAGTAAAGATGTGGGTTGGGATTAGTGAAGGAAGGGAGAAAGGATTTCCCTTGGGAATACAAGGATTGGGGTGTGTTCCCATCCCTTAGTGCAAGACACTTCTTTGTTCTGCATTCACTCATTTCATTTTCATTCATTCATTTAAATGACTGCATGGTGAGAGAAAAGCACCGTGCCAAAAAAACCCCAATGTTTGAATTGGTTCTGTGGATTTGCTACCTCACTTTTTTGGATATCCTGGGAGCTGAAGTGCTCTGCTGCCTAAAAGGATTGAACTTTTCACACTGAGGCCCTGACACCTCACTCTGAATTGGGTTCAGACTCCTCTCACCCAAAGATTTACCTCCAAACCTGCACTGACATCAGTACCCAGATATGTCACAATGGCCTTGGAGACCTTGGTGGGAAAAAAAAGATACAGAAACCTACACAGAAAAGAACTGGAAAGAACAGAAACAACACAAAACCAAGAAAACTCTCATGAATTTCCACATGACAACCACAGCAGAGTGAAGGACAACAAAGACAAAAGGTAGAAATGGGTAGGAGAGTACACACATAGCAGAGATATTGCATATATTTGAAGTAAAACTCCTTTTAAATAGTTTTCATGCATTAAATGCGTGAGATTCTGTGGGGAAAAAAATAGGTCAGATCATCTTTTATTAATCAGACTTCATTCAGCTTTCTTTGCTTTTTGAATGTGATAACTGCAAAATCCCATCTAAATGTAAATATTGATTCTTAAAAGATGTGTAAATCCACTTAATTTATTACCAATTCAATACAAGAACACAGAATGGTATTCTTTCTTCTCTCTGTCCTGAGAAAACAAGAGTCTTCTATTTTCCAGTAGTGAAAGAGCTCAGTCTTTTTCATTCTTATTAAGCAGGACAAGTGCCATTTTTTCCTTTATTGAAATTACAGGAAAGCACGAAAGACTCTTGTCTGGACAGATTAAAGAAACCTGATTTGCTCTTCATTACTGACCTTAACTCCAGGAACTGGTTATTGTTCAGCCTTTCTGGTTGTTTTAATCTCCCTCTGAAAAGCTCTGCTAAGTGTGTTCATTAAAGCTCATCAGATGAGTCACCATCCTGGGCCTGGAGTCGCTCAGTCAGTTAAAATCAGGCACACAATAATTGCCATTTCATATTAAACTCTATGTTCATGCAGTAAACTCTGGTTCTGGTGGGAATCAGCACCTGATGCTTGTGGAGAAGGTTCAAAGCTGCTCATGCATGAGCTGACTCCCACATCACTGAATGTTACTTCAGGGTTTTTGTAAATCAACATCACGTTTCCCATTGTGCCTCCAGTGTGCCTAAACAGCTTTAGCAGGCATTTGGGATTGTGAAAGTGTTAAATTATGGCAAGCCTGAGTTTGAGAATAGCCAACAATGGAATTGTGAAGAAAAGCTTTATGAATGCAAAATCACCTTAGAGAGAAATAGTTTTTTTAAAAATACAGTCTTGGCATGTGCCAACCAATTTCCCACTGTCTCTTTAGGTAGCTGAAGAACACCCACACATCCTACACAAATGAACTGCTTCCTGGGAAACCCTTCTGACTACTGCCAAGAAATTTTTTTATCTAATAATCTATTTCTGCTGATGGTCAGCTGTTGTGTGATGTTCCCATGCAATATGCAGCATGTCAGCATGATGGTGAAAAGGAATTTCTGGTTTATATCACCTGTGTTGATGCTGTGGGACACCTGAACTCAAGCTGTGAAGCTCTCCTGGAATTCTGACATGTTTTATTGACGACTTGGCCATTTTAATGAGAGGCCGTGTCTGGTTCTCTTTTGGAACACAACAGGCAGGTGGGTGAGAGATCAATCAAAACCCCAGAAACTCTCCATGACTCTACAAACTATCAATTACCAGAGTTACTGAATTTGCAGCCCAGCCTTGGACTGACAGCTCTGCAGCTCTCCATGTGTGCTACTGAAGAAGGAGGGAGGCATTTCAAACACTGCAAGCTGCTGCAGTAAATTAGGATTCCCATTTTCCTTCTCTTCCATTACTGAATGAGTGTCTCAGTGTCCCATCAATAAACCCATCACCAGTTCTGCAATTTCAAGGTCACTGATCTCCTTTGAATGATGATTGTAAGGAGCCACTCCTGACCTGTGCAATAATCATCATTGGCTTTGCACAGGAGGTTACCCTAAATCACTCTGTATCTACAGGGACCATCTGGGAGCACTGTGGGCCCTGATTTCAGAGATTATGAACTTCTTTTAAAATATTTCTGTGGAAGGAGGCTGTGAGACAACTCAAGCCACAACCTGGGGACCAAGCGCACCAATGGGGATTTGCACCAACGGGAAATTCCTTCCCAATATTTATTAAGCACCCCTGTAGCTGCTTATTTCCAAAATACACCCAAGTTTCCTTTACAAACACAGGGAGTTTGTGCTTTTTCCCTTGAGCAGAGTGAAGCCCAGACAGCAAGAAACAATCACTCACCATCTTGGTGGTTACCTGAATCGGCCGGGGACTTGCTGCGGCGCATGGGCGCGGGGCTCTTGGCAGAGCTCTTCTGAGGGGTGGGGGAGGATTTGCTGCCCGTGGCACCTGCTGGGCTCCCCTTCATCACCCGGCACTCTGGGGAAACACAGACACACCTGGTTATGTTTCTTGCCCTCCCTGGTGAGAAGCAGCCATGGGCCAGATCAGTGCCTGGTCCCCAAAGAGATGTAGTCCTGTCCTAAGATCTGACAGGAAGGTCTCACAGATGTTATGTATAACAGAAATGAATGTAGAATTTGAAGAAAGAGTAGAAATAATAGCAAGTTTTGACATAGAAGAAAAGAATTGCTGAGCCAGTCTTACTGGATAACTAAGAAGGCCAAAGGTATGTTAGTATGTGAGTTGGAAGGGGCTTTTATGGCTTAGAGCAAAGGATAAATCCACTTCAAACAGAAGATGTTTTTACTGAGCAAAAAGATCTTCATAGGCAAACAAAAAAGCTAATGTTGCAAGCAGAAAAAATATCTCAAAATTTTTCCATTGCCAGAAAACTGAAAAACAACTTCTAGCTTAAACTGTAACATAATAACTTTTATAATTGGAAAATAGTAACATGAATACGGTAATGTCAGTAGTTATGATAGGCTATAGTAAATAGTATGATAGGCTATTACTACTATAGTATAGTAATAGTAAAAGTATTGATTGGTTGTCATGTTTTAAGATGCTCTGCAATAAAAAGTATATAATGCATTGTAACCAGAACTAGAGTTGGCTTCAGACAAGCCTACAGCTGTGACTGAAAAGATTTGGGCTGGGCTCTTGTCACCCACAACCCGTGAATTGCTGTATCCTCTGGATACAAGAAACAGCATTTTAAATAATAAATAAATTGCTCTATCCTCTGGATACAATAAACAGCATTTTAAAGAGCAACCTAAAGTCCCACATCCCTCATTTCAGCTCTTACAATGCAGAAAATACGAAGGGCAAGGGAAAAGCTGATTTCATCCCTTGTTCTCCAGGGTGAAAGGAGACTCTTCAAGGGGAGGGCAAAGAGAACAGCTCTGCTCCTCTAGAGGAGGTGCTGAGACTCTGTGGGTGTCAGGCTGGCTCCTACCTGTGTCCTACCAAACATTTTCTGCCCTTCCCTTTCCCTTGGCTCTCATGAGCACAATGAAAATGGTCAACAGTGACTGAGGGAACACTCAGGCCAAGAAAATCCAGTTAATTTGCTGTAACCCTGCCATGAAAACCCGGTGACAGGAATGATGAGTGCCCTTTCTGCAGGTGCAGGAACAGCTCATGGTGTGCTGTGAAGTCTCCAAGTGGCAGATGGGGCAGCTGCCCCAGGAGGCTTTCACCCAGCTGGAATCAGCCTCTTCTGTCTTCAACAAGCTGCAACTTTTCAGATGCAGAAAGCAAAGGAGACAAAATGGTTTTACAAAGCACATCCTCCGTCCTGGCCACTTGTCCCTTTCAGCAAGGTTTGTATAAACAAGCCCAGGAGATTTATGTGCTGGAAGACGTGAGCAGATGGAACCCCAACTGTGCTTTCCTAAAAAATAAATAGGCCAGGAAGAGTGGAAAATGTAAACATGATCTACAGAGTCCTGCAGAGGGGAACTGAAATGCTAACAAACCTCCACGTGTCCCAGGATTTCAGGCATGCCTGATCTTCAAAACCAGCCTTTATTTACACTGAGAGCTCACAGAAAAAGAACTTCCTACCCCTCAAGTTATTAACTTAACCCAGTTAAGAAGAAGGCAATAAAAAAGGGATTTCCTCTTTGTCAAATGTTAGCTGGTCCCACCTCATCTCCTCCAACAGCTTGTCCTCACCAAGATGTGAAAAATGTGTCATTTTCACAGATGTGAATTACGTGTTCCACATGCAGGCAGATTTTTATGGAAAGTTTAGCTCAGCCCCACATGCTCCACACTGAGGACCCCTGGAATGGAGTCCCCAGTGGAATTAAGGCAGCACAGAGCAGATAAATAATTGGTCAACCAAAAGCAAGCTGTCTGGCCTAAATGTACATGTTATTTAACTATATATCAGTGTATCTACGAAAATGTAATTGCCTTAAATTTTTCCCCAGGCTTTCCTCATTCTCAGCCAGCCAAGGATCCATCTCTGCTTCTTCCAGATGGTTTGAGAGAGAGTTTTGCTGCTGGGCCATGCAGCACAAGAATGTGAGGAGAGGGCCTTGTGCTCCAGGGGATGCTGCATGGCAAGAACTAAACCTAAAGTCAGCTTATTTTGTCTCCTGCTAAATCAATTTTGGAAATTGTAAATCAGGGATAGAAAAAGTTGTGGGTTTTTTCCTTCAAAAATAATTAAATTTTCACAGATGATGTCACAGAAAGGCTTGTGGAGGTCCAGCACCAACACAGCCCCATTTTTTTATACATGAAGAGCAGTAGTGATGTCGTGAGGGGGCTCAAATGATGTCAGGCAGCTGTGTTTAGTCACCTGAACTACTCACTAAAAAAAATAAACTAAGAAGTAAAAATATTTCATGTTAGGTCTCTGCAAGAGCTTCCAAATTTATCTTCTTCTCAGGGGAGTAATTCCTTGGAAGGAAACCTGGCTTTGCATTTTCCAGCACAGAAAGGCTGACTCTGAGGAATTCCTCCAGCTCAGCCCTTGGCAAGTGTCAGCACACCAGAGGCAACCCCTGAGCTTCTGCAGGAGGTGGAAACCTGGCTGGGCTGAGGCTGGGGTAAAAAGGCCTCTAAATGTCACCAAAGTGTGACATTCCCAGCATGCTGAAAGCAGTGGGTACAAAAGGGACAGAGCAATGTCACCTGGAGGTGCTCAGCAGCAGGGATTAGAGGGTGGAAGCTGTGCTGGGCAGCCAGGAGGAAAGAAATTACATAATCCTCTCTTGTGCTGTTTCTCTTTTTGTTTCCTGATGTCCTGCCAGAGTGAACATAATAACCAGCAATCCTGGTGTGTGTCATCCAAACAGGCAAGAGAAATTTCCCCGTGACAGAGGAGATTTTAGTGATGTCTTGAGGAGCTGGAACAGAGGCTACACACAGTGTTGAGGAGAATAAAATGGGTATTTATTGTGAGGCCTACAAAGCCACACCCCAGCAATATCAGTGCCACAGTGGTGGCCCCTGCCTGGATGGCTCCAAGATGGAAGCAAAGGAGGGGTTGGTCACAAAATCTTACACTTTTATAGGTTTTGGTTCATTTGCATGAACCCACCCTCCACCTTTCCACGGAGTTTGTGCTCAGGGCCTGAAGTTTGGCGAAACTGTCCTTGAGTTCTTAACTAGAATAGGACTGTTCTGTCTTCATCACCCCAGCACATCAGAAAAGCACATCCAAGGAGAATAGGAAAACTTCAAACTAAAGGCATCATTTGTAAGTGACACTCATTTGCAGAACCTCAGGATTCACAGCTCTCCTGGAATGAGGAAAGGTGATGGGGGTTCAGTGGGAATGAGGTGCTGAGGCTCCTCCTCTTCCTCAGAGCTGCAGGGCTCCCCTGGAAATACCTCTGGAGCTACTCACTGCCTTCCCAACAGCAAACTTGGCTTCTTTCTGCTGGAGGAGTGAGCAGTGAGCAGCAGTGAAGGCAGAGAGCTGGGCTTCCCATCCAGTTGTTCTGCCAGGACTGCATCCAAGCTGTTTTCCAGCGTGGAGCTCCCTGTGGAGCTGACTCAACTGCTGAGTGGCAAAAAACACCGTGAAGCTCGGCTTACAGATCACTTCCCCAGCCTGACACAGGCTTCATTCTCTGCCTGCAAAGTCTCAGCTGAACCTTGGAAGCTTTCTTTGAATTACCCAAGACCATCAAATAGGTTCATCTGGAGTGCACAGGTCAGAAGTACCAGCACTAAAATAAAATCAGGCTTGCAAAGGAGTAATGAAAAAAACACAGTGTTTGGAGATTAGAGGCTGCTTGACTTCCTGGCATCCAGCAAAAATCTCTTTGGTCCTCAATACAGAGTTTGCAGCATATAGGACAGGATGGGGCTAGTGTTCCTTATACAGCACACCTATAGGTCTGGGAAGTGAGCCTAGATACTTGGAGACTACATTTTTTAAAGTTTAATCGGTTAAAATGACATTAATTTCCTCTTGCTACACTCACTGGCACCTGCAGAGAGGTGGGTACAGTTGGGTGGTAAGTCCTACAAGCAAGCTCTGTATATTCTGTAAAATAAAAGATTTCATGGCTTAATTGATCACAGGAACTCACAGACTTCTGCTGGCAATGGTAACAAGGAAAAATAACAGTACTGTCCCAGTCATGCCCCCAAAAAGGGAATTACTGCTCTGTTTTTTGAATTAGCAGAAGTAAGCAGTGGAAATGTGATTTTTTTTTCCAACTGTTGCTTGTTTCCATTTTTAATATGCACATGTCTACGTAAGGATAGTTAGTTCTCAAGAAAAATGTATCTATCTGACTGTGACTGGAGAAAATTGTAAGTATAAACACTCCCAGATTTTGCAGTAAATGTCAAAATGCTGTAGGAATTAATTTATTCTGACTTGGGCTACCTCAGTCAGTATTTGCCTGATTATCATACTGCTGACTGGATAAGTATCACAAAAGGATGTTAAATTCCATGTACTGGGTCTTAAAAACCAGAACAAAAGCATGCAGCATCATTATCAGATACGAGCAAGTGAATGGAAATGAAATAAAACCACAATGTGTGTTTAATGTTACCACTTTCATCCAGGGAAAAGTCATCCTGTGCATAGCGGAATTTTTCTGGACCACAGGCGATAAACACATCATCATCCCCAAAGAAATCGTGCAGACAGGTCACCTACAGAGAGAGCAAAGTCATTCATTTTATTTTTAATTGGCAGCATTCTGATGTGGCCCAGCTTTTGCTGAGGCAGAAGGGGGCTCTGCCTCTCTGCTGTTCCCCCACCCCATGGTCCTGCTTTCCACAGGGCTGGTGCTCATCACACAAATTCCCAGGGCAAATCAAGCCTAACAGAGTCATTAAAAAAAACCAAAACAACAGAACAGAGATAAAAATCCCAAACAACTCCCTTGCAGGTTCTTGGAGGTTTGGCATTTCCCACCCAGCTGACAGGGCACATCAGTCACCCAAAGGAATGACACAGCGACTTCTAAAATAAGAACAGAGGTGCCCCCGTGCCACACTGGCAGGGCTGTGACACCACTGCCTGTGCTGGGGCTGTCTTGGTACCTACAGAGCCTAAAACCTCAAAGAATCACTGGGTTTAAGCACAGAGATGTGACTCCTCCTGAGCAATCCTGATGACAAATTTTAAAGCCAGAACATTCATCTGTGCTATGGGTAGAAAGACCCAAAGTATGACAGGACAACTTTCCCAGCCCAGCACCATTTAAATCCAAATTTACTGCAGGTGTTGTGCCAGCCTGTTCCTCACTGAGTGCCTTGTTCTCCTCCTTTTTGCCATCCTCAATAGGAGGAAGATGTGGGAGCCCCAGATCCACTGATTTAATCAGAGAACTGATACCTGGGAGTTTGGAAATGTGAAAGTGCATACAGGTTGCTGGGAGAAAAAATTTAAATCCCATCATGCTGGGAGCTCCTCCCCATATTCAGCTGGCAGAGATCTACAGATGATGGACTTGCTTTAACAATTCCTAACAATATCCTGGTATCCCAGACACATGCTGACCAAATATTGTGTCAAGAGCAGCAAAAATGCTCATCTGGAAACACCCCAGTGTGGAACAGCTCCAGCAGAGCCAGCCTGGGGCAGCCACACATCTGAACACCCAGCAGAGCCCAAGGTGGCTTCCCAAAGCTCCACTTTTCCAGGAAACCATTCCAAGCAAGCACAAGGTCAGCACTGGTGTTTATAATGGAGTGTTTTACTGGGAGGGACTGGAGAGAGCACTGCAGATAACCATGGGCAGGGAAGTCACTGCAGGCAGAGCTGAATTTCTCTATCTACTGATCTCTTGGAGCTGGACTGTGAAAAGTTAATTTCAAGCTCTAATAAATCAACTCTAAAGAAGGCTTTTGGCTATCTTAATAAGGCTCAGTATTTCACACTGGTTAGGATAATGTATAATTAAAGCACTGCCTGTGAGTGCCAGCACTGGTTATGATGCCAAACCTTAGTGAAAAGCCTGGTTTTCACATTGTCATGACTTTCAAAATGGAGCAGGCTGAAATCTGCCCTGGCTTTGATCAGAGTTAGAATTTTCTCTGCTAACTCCAGTGAATTCCTATTTCTGATTGCCTAAAATTAGATTGAAAATAGCTAACTTCATCTGTAGAGAATTCTCCCAAAGAAAAGATGACATTTCAAACCAGCACTTGGTACTACAGCCCTCCCCCCGAGGATGTGTGGCACCGATTCATTTGCAAATAATTGGGTTTGGCTCAAACAGAGTTCCCATCTGAATGCTAAGTACTCCACTTGTGCCACTGAAAAGACCCATGGGTTGCTCTGCTCCACTGTGCAGTTAAATCTGTGATCTAAAGTTGGATCAAAAGGCTTCAAAAATTTCCCAGCCTTTTGCATGAAATCAGAAGGAGCCCACAGATGTTTTTGTTGTCTCCAGTTCAGAAGTCCAAGTGTGGATTTTGTCCCTGACTGCCCACAACCTCCCCAAGTAAAAAGAAAGTCCAGGCAATCAAGAAAATCTTCAGCTCCAAGGGTCCAAACACGATGGAGGAGAAGTCCCAGCGTGTCCAAGGACAGGAACCTGACTGCATTTCAAACAGAGATACTTGCAATTCACTTTTCTGCTTTCCTGTCCCTCCAGAGAGCAGTTATTATGTGGATTTTATAGTTATGAACAGCTGGCTGAGCACTGGAGCTGGTAGAGAATTAAATAATCTACTTGCTGAAGTCCAAATATTCAGGAAACAATCACTTCTGTATTTGCCTGATTTGTTCCTTTTTGGTTTCCTCTTGTAACTTCCACTACTAAGAGCTCACCACAACATAGTAGAAAGGACAGCCAAAACCCAGCCCCACTCTACTTAAATAGTGCAAAACATTGCAAAATTCAGAAAATTACTGGGGTCCTGTGCTTATGTTCACCACGTGTGTGGTATTTTCTATTTACCTTTTGTTTATTCAACTCCAGTCCTTGATCATTGCTCTGAGTCCCTGAAACACATCCCAGATGGGCTCCTGTCCACAGGAAGTCACTGGAGTAAACTTTCTTTGGGAAAAAAAGTGATTTCACTGCTGGGTCTGAGAGCACACATTGTCTGAGGGGTGAGTGGAGAAAAGAAACTCCACCAGGATGTGCTCACCCCTGAAGGACACGAAGCTGGGGAGTGGGGCCATGCTGGGATAACTGGTTTGGGACCTCCTGAACCAGTATGGAATGTTTAAGGGTTGTTCTTGACAGGCAAGGCCAAACCTCTACCTGCAGTAATGTTGTAGAGGGTTTTAGTGACTGCCAAATAACATTATTGGTCTTCTCTCCATCCTTCAGAAAGGAAGGAAGGAAGGAAGGAAGGAAGGAAGGAAGGAAGGAAGGAAGGAAGGAAGGAAGGAAGGAAGGAAGGAAGGAAGGAAGGAAGGAAGGAAGGAAGGAAGGAAGGAAGGAAGGAAGGAAGGAAGGAAGGATTCCAGGAAGGATTCCAGGAAGGAAGGATTCCAGGAAGGAAGGATTCCAGGAAGGATTCCAGGAAGGAAGGATTCCAGGAAGGAAGGATTCCAGGAAGGAAGGATTCCAGGAAGGAAGGAAGGAAGGAAGGAAGGATTCCAGGAAGGAAGGAAGGAAGGAAGGAAGGAAGGAAGGAAGGATTCCAGGAAGGAAGGATTCCAGGAAGGAAGGAAGGAAGGAAGGAAGGATTCCAGGAAGGAAGGAAGGATTCCAGGAAGGAAGGATTCCAGGAAGGAAGGATTCCAGGAAGGAAGGATTCCAGGAAGGATTCCAGGAAGGAAGGAAGGAAGGAAGGAAGGAAGGAAGGAAGGATTCCAGGAAGGAAGGAAGGAAGGAAGGATTCCAGGAAGGAAGGATTCCAGGAAGGAAGGATTCCAGGAAGGAAGGATTCCAGGAAGGAAGGATTCCAGGAAGGAAGGAAGGAAGGAAGGAAGGAAGGAAGGAAGGAAGGATTCCAGGAAGGAAGGATTCCAGGAAGGAAGGAAGGAAGGAAGGAAGGAAGGAAGGAAGGAAGGAAGGAAGGAAGGAAGGAAGGAAGGAAGGAAGGAAGGAAGGAAGGAAGGAAGGAAGGAAGGAAGGAAGGAAGGAAGGAAGGAAGGAAGGAAGGAAGGATTCCAGGAAGGAAGGAAGGATTCCAGGAAGGAAGGAAGGAAGGAAGGAAGGATTCCAGGAAGGAAGGAAGGAAGGATTCCAGGAAGGAAGGAAGGAAGGAAGGAAGGAAGGATTCCAGGAAGGAAGGAAGGAAGGAAGGAAGGAAGGATTCCAGGAAGGAAGGAAGGAAGGAAGGAAGGAAGGATTCCAGGAAGGAAGGAAGGATTCCAGGAAGGAAGGAAGGATTCCAGGAAGGAAGGAAGGATTCCAGGAAGGAAGGATTCCAGGAAGGAAGGATTCCAGGAAGGATGGATTCCAGGAAGGAAGGATTCCAGGAAGGAAGGATTCCAGGAAGGAAGGAAGGAAGGAAGGAAGGATTCCAGGAAGGAAGGATTCCAGGAAGGAAGGATTCCAGGAAGGAAGGATTCCAGGAAGGAAGGAAGGAAGGAAGGAAGGATTCCAGGAAGGAAGGAAGGAAGGAAGGAAGGATTCCAGGAAGGAAGGAAGGATTCCAGGAAGGAAGGAAGGAAGGATTCCAGGAAGGAAGGAAGGAAGGATTCCAGGAAGGAAGGAAGGATTCCAGGAAGGAAGGAAGGAAGGAAGGATTCCAGGAAGGAAGGATTCCAGGAAGGAAGGATTCCAGGAAGGATTCCAGGAAGGATTCCAGGAAGGATTCCAGGAAGGATTCCAGGAAGGATTCCAGGAAGGATTCCAGGAAGGATTCCAGGAAGGAAGGAAGGAAGGAAGGATTCCAGGAAGGAAGGAAGGAAGGAAGGATTCCAGGAAGGAAGGAAGGATTCCAGGAAGGAAGGAAGGATTCCAGGAAGGAAGGAAGGAAGGAAGGAAGGATTCCAGGAAGGAAGGAAGGAAGGAAGGAAGGATTCCAGGAAGGAAGGAAGGATTCCAGGAAGGAAGGGATTCCAGGAAGGAAGGAAGGATTCCAGGAAGGAAGGATTCCAGGAAGGAAGGAAGGATTCCAGGAAGGAAGGATTCCAGGAAGGAAGGATTCCAGGAAGGAAGGAAAGGAAGGAAGGAAGGAAGGAAAGGAAGGAAGGAAGGAAGGAAGGAAGGAAGGAAGGAAGGAAGGAAGGAAGGAAGGAAGGAAGGAAGGAAGGATTCCAGGAAGGAAGGATTCCAGGAAGGAAGGAAGGATTCCAGGAAGGAAGGAAGGAAGGATTCCAGGAAGGAAGGAAGGAAGGAAGGATTCCAGGAAGGAAGGAAGGAAGGAAGGAAGGAAGGAAGGAAGGAAGGAAGGAAGGAAGGAAGGAAGGAAGGAAGGAAGGGAAGGAAGGAAGGAAGGAAGGAAGGAAGGAAGGATTCCAGGAAGGAAGGAAGGAAGGATTCCAGGAAGGAAGGAAGGAAGGAAGGAAGGAAGGATTCCAGGAAGGAAGGAAGGATTCCAGGAAGGAAGGAAGGAAGGAAGGAAGGAAGGATTCCAGGAAGGAAGGGAAGGAAGGATTCCAGGAAGGATTCCAGGAAGGAAGGAAGGATTCCAGGAAGGATTCCAGGAAGGAAGGAAGGATTCCAGGAAGGAAGGAAGGATTCCAGGAAGGATTCCAGGAAGGAAGGATTCCAGGAAGGAAGGAAGGAAGGATTCCAGGAAGGAAGGAAGGAAGGATTCCAGGAAGGAAGGAAGGAAGGAAGGAAGGAAGGAAGGAAGGATTCCAGGAAGGAAGGAAAGGAAGGAAGGAAGGAAGGAAGGATTCCAGGAAGGATTCCAGGAAGGATTCCAGGAAGGATTCCAGGAAGGATTCCAGGAAGGATTCCAGGAAGGATTCCAGGAAGGAAGGAAGGAAGGAAGGAAGGAAGGAAGGAAGGAAGAAGGAAGGAAGGAAGGAAGGAAGGAAGGAAGGAAGGAAGGAAGGAAGGAAGGATTCCAGGAAGGAAGGATTCCAGGAAGGAAGGATTCCAGGAAGGAAGGATTCCAGGAAGGAAGGATTCCCAGGAAGGAAGGATTCCAGGAAGGAAGGATTCCAGGAAGGAAGGATTCCAGGAAGGAAGGATTCCAGGAAGGAAGGATTCCAGGAAGGAAGGATTCCAGGAAGGAAGGATTCCAGGAAGGAAGGATTCCAGGAAGGAAGGATTCCAGGAAGGAAGGATTCCAGGAAGGAAGGATTCCAGGAAGGAAGGATTCCAGGAAGGAAGGATTCCAGGAAGGAAGGATTCCAGGAAGGAAGGAAGGAAGGAAGGAAGGAAGGAAGGAAGGAAGGAAGGAAGGAAGGAAGGAAGGAAGGAAGGAAGGATTCCAGGAAGGAAGGATTCCAGGAAGGAAGGATTCCAGGAAGGAAGGATTCCAGGAAGGAAGGAAGGAAGGAAAGGAAGGAAGGAAGGAAGGAAGGAAGGAAGGAAGGAAGGAAGGAAGGAAGGAAGGAAGGAAAGGAAGGAAGGAAGGAAGGAAGGAAGGAAGGAAGGAAGGAAGGAAGGATTCCAGGAAGGAAGGATTCCAGGAAGGAAGGATTCCAGGAAGGAAGGATTCCAGGAAGGAAGGATTCCAGGAAGGAAGGATTCCAGGAAGGAAGGATTCCAGGAAGGATTCCAGGAAGGATTCCAGGAAGGAAGGAAGGAAGGAAGGAAGGAAGGAAGGAAGGAAGGAAGGAAGGAAGGAAGGAAGGAAGGAAGGAAGGAAGGAAGGAAGGAAGGAAGGAAGGAAGGAAGGAAGGAAGGAAGGAAGGAAGGAAAGGAAAGGATTCCAGGAAGGAAGGATTCCAGGAAGGAAGGATTCCAGGAAGGAAGGATTCCAGGAAGGAAGGAAGGAAGGAAGGAAGGATTCCAGGAAGGAAGGATTCCAGGAAGGAAGGATTCCAGGAAGGAAGGAAGGATTCCAGGAAGGAAGGAAGGATTCCAGGAAGGAAGGATTCCAGGAAGGAAGGATTCCAGGAAGGAAGGATTCCAGGAAGGAAGGATTCCAGGAAGGAAGGATTCCAGGAAGGAAGGATTCCAGGAAGGAAGGATTCCAGGAAGGAAGGATTCAGGAAGGAAGGATTCCAGGAAGGAAGGAAGGAAGGAAGGAAGGAAGGAAGGAAGGATTCCAGGAAGGAAGGATTCCAGGAAGGAAGGATTCCAGGAAGGAAGGATTCCAGGAAGGAAGGATTCCAGGAAGGAAGGAAGGAAGGAAGGAAGGAAGGAAGGAAGGAAGGAAGGAAGGAAGGAAGGAAGGAAGGAAGGAAGGAAGGAAGGAAGGAAGGAAGGAAGGAAGGAAGGAAGGAAGGAAGGAAGGATTCCAGGAAGGAAGGAAGGAAGGAAGGATTCCAGGAAGGAAGGATTCCAGGAAGGAAGGATTCCAGGAAGGAAGGATTCCAGGAAGGAAGGATTCCAGGAAGGAAGGATTCCAGGAAGGAAGGATTCCAGGAAGGAAGGATTCCAGGAAGGAAGGATTCCAGGAAGGAAGGAAGGAAGGAAGGATTCCAGGAAGGAAGGAAGGAAAGGAAGGATTCCAGGAAGGATTCCAGGAAGGAAGGAAGGATTCAGGAAGGAAGGAAGGAAGGAAGGAAGGAAGGAAGGAAGGAAGGAAGGAAGGAAGGAAGGAAGGAAGGAAGGAAGGAAGGAAGGAAGGAAGGAAGGAAGGAAGGAAGGAAGGAAGGAAGGAAGGAAGGAAGGAAGGATTCCAGGAAGGATTCCAGGAAGGAAGGATTCCAGGAAGGAAGGATTCCAGGAAGGAAGGATTCCAGGAAGGAAGGAAAGGAAGGAAGGAAGGAAGGAAGGAAGGAAGGAAGGAAGGAAGGAAGGAAGGAAGGAAGGAAGGAAGGAAGGAAGGAAGGAAGGAAGGAAGGAAGGAAGGAAGGAAGGAAGGAAGGAAGGAAGGAAGGATTCCAGGAAGGAAGGATTCCAGGAAGGAAGGATTCCAGGAAGGAAGGAAGGAAGGAAGGAAGTTCCAGGGAAGGAAGGAAGGAAGGAAGGGAATTCCAGGAAGGAAGGAAGGAAGGAAGGAAGGATTCCAGGAAGGAGGAAGGAAGGAAGGAAGGAAGGATTCCAGGAAGGAAGGAAGGAAGGAAGGAAGGATTCCAGGAAGGAAGGAAGGAAGGAAGGAAGGAAGGAAGGAAGGAAGGAAGGAAGGAAGGAAGGAAGGAAGGAAGGAAGGATCAGGAAGGAAGGAAGGGAAGGAAGGAAGGAAGGAAGGAAGGAAGGAAGGAAGGAAGGAAGGAAGGATTCCAGGAAGGAAGGATTCCAGGAAGGAAGGAAGGAAGGAAGGAAGGAAGGAAGGATTCCAGGAAGGAAGGATTCCAGGAAGGAAGGATTCCAGGAAGGAAGGATTCCAGGAAGGAAGGAAGGAAGGAAGGAAGGAAGGAAGGAAGGAAGGAAGGAAGGAAGGAAGGAAGGTCAAGGAAGGAAGGGAAGGAAGGAAGGAAGGAAGGAAGGAAGGAAGGAAGGAAGGAAGAGAAGGAAGGAAGGATTCCAGGAAGGAAGGATTCCAGGAAGGAAGGATTCCAGGAAGGAAGGATTCCAGGAAGGAAGGATTCCAGGAAGGAAGGATTCCAGGAAGGAAGGATTCCAGGAAGGAAGGATTCCAGGAAGGAAGGATTCCAGGAAGGAAGGATTCCAGGAAGGAAGGATTCCAGGAAGGAAGGAAGGAAGGAAGGAAGGAAGGAAGGAAGGAAGGAAGGAAGGAAGGAAGGAAGGAAGGAAGGAAGGAAGGAAGGATTCCAGGAAGGAAGGATTCCAGGAAGGAAGGATTCCAGGAAGGAAGGATTCCAGGAAGGAAGGATTCCAGGAAGGAAGGATTCCAGGAAGGAAGGATTCCAGGAAGGAAGGATTCCAGGAAGGAAGGATTCCAGGAAGGAAGGATTCCAGGAAGGAAGGATTCCAGGAAGGAAGGATTCCAGGAAGGAAGGATTCCAGGAAGGAAGGATTCCAGGAAGGAAGGATTCAGGAAGGAAGGATTCCAGGAAGGAAGGAAGGAAGGAAGGAAGGAAGGAAGGATTCCAGGAAGGAAGGATTCCAGGAAGGAAGGATTCCAGGAAGGAAGGATTCCAGGAAGGAAGGATTCAGGAAGGAAGGAAGGAAGGAAGGAAGGAAGGAAGGAAGGAAGGAAGGAAGGAAGGAAGGAAGAGGAAGGAAGGAAGGAAGGAAGGAAGGAAGGAAGGAAGGAAGGAAGGAAGGAAGGAAGGAAGGAAGGAAGGAAGGATTCCAGGAAGGAAGGATTCCAGGAAGGAAGGATTCCAGGAAGGAAGGATTCCAGGAAGGAAGGATTCCAGGAAGGAAGGATTCCAGGAAGGAAGGATTCCAGGAAGGAAGGATTCCAGGAAGGAAGGATTCCAGGAAGGAAGGAAGGAAGGAAGGATTCCAGGAAGGAAGGAAAGGAAGGAAGGATTCCAGGAAGGATTCCAGGAAGGAAGGAAGGATTCCAGGAAGGAAGGAAGGAAGGAAGGAAGGAAGGAAGGAAGGAAGGAAGGAAGGAAGGAAGGAAGGAAGGAAGGAAGGAAGGAAGGAAGGAAGGAAGGAAGGAAGGAAGGAAGGAAGGAAGGAAGGAAGGAAGGAAGGAAGGAAGGAAGGAAGGAAGGAAGGAAGGAAAGGAAGGATCCAGGAAGGAAGGATTCCAGGAAGGAAGGATTCCAGGAAGGAAGGATTCCAGGAAGGAAGGATTCCAGGAAGGAAGGATTCAGGAAGGAAGGAAGGAAGGAAGGAAGGAAGGAAGGAAGGAAGGAAGGAAGGAAGGAAGGAAGGAAGGAAGGAAGGAAGGAAGGAAGGAAGGAAGGACAGGAAGGAAGGAAGGAAGGAAGGATTCCAGGAAGGAAAGGATTCCAGGAAGGAAGGATTCAGGAAGGAAGGATTCCAGGAAGGAAGGAAGGAAGGAAGGATTCCAGGGAAGGAAGGAAGGAAGGAAGGATTCCAGGAAGGAAGGAAGGAAGGAAGGAAGGATTCCAGGAAGGAAGGAAGGAAGGAAGGAAGGATTCCAGGAAGGAAGGAAGGAAGGAAGGATTCCAGGAAGGAAGGAAGGAAGGAAGGAAGGAAGGAAGGAAGGAAGGAAGGAAGGAAAGGAAGGAAGGAAGGAAGGATTCCAGGAAGGAAGGATGAAGGAAGGAAGGAAGGAAGGAAGGAAGGAAGGAAGGAAGGAAGGAAGGAAGGAAGGATTCCAGGAAGGAAGGATTCCAGGAAGGAAGGAAAGGAACGGAAGGAAGGAAGGAAGGATTCCAGGAAGGAAGGATTA